>NC_136072.1:923125992-923725992 GCF_964261635.1 Lissotriton helveticus
ATTTTTTTTAGACTTTTTAAAACAATTTTATATTTTTTTTGGATTTTTGTCAAGGGAAAAACAAAAACAGGGATTGCAAAACTGCTCAACAGGAGCAAAAAAATTTGAAAATTTAGGGACTGGCAGAGCAGCGGTGTTGCTGCTTCTTTAGGGCAATCAGTTCAACACTCTGCTCCCCATAGCAGAGCAGTTCGTCACACTCCGTGCACAAAAATTTGATGCCTGCAAACACCGGCTGAATGTTAGGGACCATTCTTCCACGGGGTGGTCCCGAAGGTGTTGCTCCACCAGTGGAGGTGCTGCCGCCATCTGTTGGTACATTCCGTGCCAGCTCTCTGACACTCTCCCTGGCAAAGTTTTTAGGGTGTCTTCTTTTCACATGCCTGATCAAATTAGCATTCCCAAAACTATATTTTTTCAGAGGATTGCCTCTGGATAAACTACTCCCACATATTTTGCAGGTTACTTTGGGAGCGTTGACTTTTTTCTGTCCTTCAGGGATGTCGTAAAATTTCCAGATGAAATGGGTTTTTTTCTTTTGCTGAGGAGGGTCCTCATCTAAAAATCCATCTGAATCACTGCTGGATGACTCTCTTGCAGCCATTGCTGGAGATCAGAAAAGTAGGAGATAGAGTAGATAGAACAGCTCTTGCTCTCTCCAAGTACAAAGCAATAGTGAGAGAAATGGGTGGGTTTCACACAATTTGGAAAATAAAAAGTTCTGAACCAATGAAAAGTGTTATTTTAAAGTCACATGGTTTGACGCGCTTACGCTACGCGCCCCGGGGCGCGCCCCGGGCGTGTATCGTAAGCGCATCGGGGCGCTTACGTTGCGCGATCGTATGCGCTTCCGGGTGCGCTTACGCGGTGGGTCATAAGACGCATCTCGCGGCTACGCAAGGCGTGGCGGCTACGCGATACGTCACGATGTTGTTTTCGTTCGCGGCAATAGCGCTTCCGGGACGCGTGTTAGTACGCGCCCCGGGGCGCGCCGCAAGATTGCGCTTACCCGTGCGTTCACCTGTCCGCGCCCCGGGAGCTTACAAAAAAAAAGTAATAAAAAAAAAAATTATTAATAAACATATAAAATATATGTTTGGATTTAAAGAAGAATACATTTTACAGCTACAGATATTAGCTTTTAAAAAACCAATGAAATTCACTGAAAAAACCATAGGTTATAGACCATATATAGTTAGGAATTAGCATTTACAAAACCTTATTTTACTCACACAAAACCATTGAAATTCCATATATAGTTAGTTGCACTAACTATATATCGCGCACCCGCAATCCACTGCTGATGATGTCACATATTACATCATTCATGACATGGTCAGTGACATCACTGATGACATCACTGATGACATCTCAAATGACATCACTGATGACATCACTGATGACAACATCCAGTGACTGTATGTTTCTGTAAAGTTAAAATGTGTCTTACATATTGAAGAATGAGTGGAAGTATAAGTGTCTGGGCAAAGGATTTAGTAGGTGCATGACTGAATGTATGAGTGAGTGATTAAATGTGTCTCACTGAGTGCATGGGTTAGTGACTAAAGTGTCTTAATTTGTGCATCATTATGTCTGTTGTTCTGTAAACTGCTGCATGTGTTGATCAGTAGCTATATGATTAACTATATGGGTTACTGATTGATTGTCCAAGTATTTGTATGGGAGACTGAGTGTGTGTGTGGCTGGCTGGGAGGTGTGTGACTCTGTGCAGATCAATGTGTACTTATATCAATGATTGTATAACAAGGTAAGTATGTGTTAGTATATGTTTGAAAATGTAAGGTGCTCTATGTTTAACTGTATAGACAAGAAAATGGAAGTGTGATTGATTCTTTACAGGACTGACTAGGTGTGTGAGTAACTCCATGGATGAGTGGCAGAGTGTGAGTGTCTGTATAGGTGTATGAGTGCATATGATAGTGTTGTAAAGATGAGTGATTGTATGTATGAATGATTGTATGGGTGAATGAGTGAATGTGTGTGTAGACGTAGGAATCAGTGAGTACGTATGTAGTAACTAGTATTGGTGTGTCAATGGTTTCAAAAATTATACTCTGTATTTAACACTGGGTGAAACAGAGGTTATATTAAAATGTGAGGAGATGCATTGTATTGTCACATGAATGATATCATCAGTGATGTGGTCATTGATGTCAAATGAGATGTCATCAGTGATGTCATCAGTGATGTCATTTGAGATGTCATCAGTGATGTCACTGACCATGTCATGAATGATGTAATATGTGACATCATCAGCAGTGGATTGCGGGTGCGCGATATATAGTTAGTGCAACTAACTATATATGGAATTTCAATGGTTTTGTGTGAGTAAAATAAGGTTTTGTAAATGCTAATTCCTAACTATATATGGTCTATAACCTATGGTTTTTTCAGTGAATATATATATGTATGTGTATGTATATATGTATATATGTATATATATGTATATATGTGTATATATATATGTATATGCGTATATATATATGTATATGTATGTATGTATATATGTATGTGTATATGTATGTATGTGTATATGTATGTATGTATATGTATGTGTATGTGTATATGTATGTATGTATATATATATGTATGTATATGTGTATATATATATATGTATATATATATGTATGTATATGTGTATATATATATATGTATATATATATGTATGTATATGTGTATATATATATGTATGTATGTGTATGTATATATATGTATATATGTATATGTATATATGTATATATATATATGTATATATATATATATGTATATATATGTATATATATATATGTATGTGTATATATGTGTTTTTACAGAATTCTGTAGGGTGACAGAAAATGATCTGATGTGAATCTATTGAGGGATGCTAAAAATGTGTTTCAGACTGTTGATAATGGGTAACTACTATAAGGTTTTTAGGTTCCGCCTGAACATCGCTTGCACTGTGCTTGTTAAATCTCTTGTATTTCATATATCGTAAACCGGGGCTCTTATCAGTTCCCGTATTCAAATGACTGTTTTCATTTGCTTTTGTGTGAAACTCTTTTTGGTTGTTAACTTCCCCCTGGCTGCACGCGTTTATGATACTTCTACTAAAGCTGTTCACACGGTGTAAGCCCCATTCACTCTCAAGATAAGAGCTCTTCCTACAGAGAAGGCAGGCTGATTTTAACAGTATGCTGGAATGCTTGTTTATTATTGCTTAATTGTGTAAAGCAGATGCTTTAGCCTTAGAACGTTTGTGGCATTTGCTATTCATGCCTCAGTACTTTTCTTTACACTTTGTAGGCATTATCGGATTTAGTTTTTTCAATGTAATCTATTTTGACATTATGATCACATTCTAAATATTGTAATAAGCATTGCAATTTAAAACTAATGCTAGTATACAAGAGTTATGCTATATTTTGCTACTAAATAGGCAGCCACAAGTGCATTTACCTTGCAGACAACAGAGTCATGGTTTGAATGGTGCAGTAAGTGTAGTAGCAAAATATTGCTATATTTTACTACTACACAGACAGTCACAATTGCAATTTAATTGCAGTTAAAAGGGGCTTGATTTAAATGGTGAAGCAGGTGCAGTGGCTTATATATATATATATTTTCACCACTTCACATGAGCCTAAGGATTAGGTCACACACTTTTCCTATCAGTCAAGATAGTTGCCAATGATGACAGAACGAGCAAACTGGTGAGTACCAACCAGCAACTCCATGGATGGTGCTTACGTGAGGGACTTTCTGACTTTTCTCACACTTTTTAGGTTTTGCCTGGCGAAAAGATGCGCTCTGCGCATCTTTTTCGCGCAGGCGAAATCCTGATGAGTTCTGTAGTGTGGCTTTGGGTCGGCCCTCGTCATTCATTGGCTGGCTCCATAAATGGAGCCTAGCCATTGGACGAGGGGCCTGTCCGTCAATGCCGGACCAGATTCGGGGGCGTTCCCGCGTTTCTTTGGCTTTTGCCGACGTCACGCGACGCCGGGAACGCCCCCGATTCTGTTCCGGCATTGCCGGCACCTCCCTTGCTCCCCCTCCCGCTTGTTTCCTGGTGCCCGCCTTCGTGCGCCGGCCGTCGTCAGCATCTCTCCTCCCCCTTTCCCGCCCCCTCCCGCTTCTCTCTGATGCCCGCCTTCCGGTGAGACACTGTGATGAATGCCACTGAAAGCCCTGGATGGACTGGGCTGGGTCCGGGTCAGTCTGCTCGGTAGTGGGCTGACTAAAGCGTGAACGCTTGAAAACAGCTTGAAACATTGAAAGAACATATTTGAACCAGCCTTTGACAATAAATTATGACGTAATGCAGCTAACACAAATGTAACGTGTGAAACTGCAGACTGTTATGTTCAGCCAGAGTGGAGCTTCAGAGTGGAGCTTCAGAGTGCAGAGTGGAGCTTCAGAGTGGAGCTTCAGAGTGCAGAGTGGAGCTTCAGAGTGCAGAGTGGAGCTTCAGAGTGCAGAGTGGAGCTTCAGAGTGCAGAGTGGAGCTTCAGAGTGCAGAGTGGAGCTTCAGAGTGCAGAGTGGAGCTTCAGAGTGGAGCTTCAGAGTGGAGCTTCAGAGTGGAGCTTCAGAGTGGAGCTTCAGAGTGGAGCTTCAGAGTGGAGCTTCAGAGTGGAGCTTCAGAGTGGAGCTTCAGAGTGGAGCTTCAGAGTGGAGCTTCAGAGTGGAGCTTCAGAGTGGAGCTTCAGAGTGCAGAGTGGAGCTTCAGAGTGCAGAGTGGAGCTTCAGAGTGGAGCTTCAGAGTGGAGCTTCAGAGTGGAGCTTCAGAGTGGAGCTTCAGAGTGGAGCTTCAGAGTGGAGCTTCAGAGTGGAGCTTCAGAGTGGAGCTTCAGAGTGGAGCTTCAGAGTGGAGCTTCAGAGTGGAGCTTCAGAGTGCAGAGTGGAGCTTCAGAGTGCAGAGTGGAGCTTCAGAGTGGAGCTTCAGAGTGCAGAGTGGAGCTTCAGAGTGCAGAGTGGAGCTTCAGAGTGCAGATTCAGAGTGCAGAGTGGAGCTTCAGAGTGCAGAGTGGAGCTTCAGAGTGGAGCTTCAGAGTGGAGCTTCAGAGTGGAGCTTCAGAGTGGAGCTTCAGAGTGGAGCTTCAGAGTGGAGCTTCAGAGTGGAGCTTCAGAGTGGAGCTTCAGAGTGGAGCTTCAGAGTGGAGCTTCAGAGTGCAGAGTGGAGCTTCAGAGTGCAGAGTGGAGCTTCAGAGTGCAGAGTGGAGCTTCAGAGTGCAGAGTGGAGCTTCAGAGTGCAGAGTGGAGCTTCAGAGTGGAGCTTCAGAGTGGAGCTTCAGAGTGGAGCTTCAGAGTGGAGCTTCAGAGTGGAGCTTCAGAGTGGAGCTTCAGAGTGGAGCTTCAGAGTGCAGAGTGGAGCTTCAGAGTGGAGCTTCAGAGTGCAGAGTGGAGCTTCAGAGTGGAGCTTCAGAGTGCAGAGTGGAGCTTCAGAGTGGAGCTTCAGAGTGCAGAGTGGAGCTTCAGAGTGGAGCTTCAGAGTGCAGAGTGGAGCTTCAGAGTGGAGCTTCAGAGTGCAGAGTGGAGCTTCAGAGTGGAGCTTCAGAGTGCAGAGTGGAGCTTCAGAGTGCAGAGTGGAGCTTCAGAGTGCAGAGTGGAGCTTCAGAGTGGAGCTTCAGAGTGGAGCTTCAGAGTGCAGAGTGGAGCTTCAGAGTGCAGAGTGGAGCTTCAGAGTGCAGAGTGGAGCTTCAGAGTGGAGCTTCAGAGTGTCAAGAGCAATGCCAATAGCTCTAACTTTAACAAAGGCAAAACCATTGCATTGTAAATGCTTGTTTCTCCTTGGTGGGGTGAGATTAGTTTGGTTGATAATTTTTAAATGAGGAACAATTAGAGGCAGACATGAGTAGATTATTTAGCATAGCCATACCTTGGAGTATATAAATGCCGTTATATATAACCATGTTATTTGAGTATGAAAGCAGTGGCACCGGGGCCATAAGTTGTCATAAAACCACGAAACACCAAATATTGCTATGTTTTGCTCCTAAACAGGCTTCACAATTGCATTCATCTTGGAGGCAACAGGGTCATTATGTGAATGGTGCAGCAGATGCAGTAGCACCGGGCCCAAAAGTTTTCAGTACTCCTCTAAACACCGAATATTGCTATATTTTACAACTAAACAGGCAGTTATCTATCAAGCACTAAGGTCATGATTTCAGTAGGACAGCATGTGCAGTGGCACTGAGGCTAAAAGCTCAAGGCACCTCACTGAACAACTAATAATGATATATTTTATTCCTAAACAGGCAACCACAGGTGCAGTTACCTTGCAGAAAACAGGGTCATGATTTAAATGGTGCAGCAGGTGCAGTAGCACTGGGGTCCAAAACTTCTAGCTATCCCATTAAACCCAAATTATTGCTAAATTTGACTCTTAAACAAGAAAGTCTCAAGTGGATTTATCTAGCAGGCAATCGGGTCATGATTTGAATGGTGCAGCAGGTCCAGTAGCATCAGGACCAATAGCTTTAAACACCCAACTAAACACTAATATTGCTTTATTTTGCTACTAAGCAGGCACTCATAGGTGCAGTTACCATGCAGAGAACATGCTAAATAATGATTTGAATGGTGCAAGAGGTGCAGTGGCACCAGTCCCAAAAGTTGTCAGAAGCCCTCTGAACGCCTAATATTGCTATATTTTACTACTATACAGGCAGACACAATTTCAATTATCTTGCAAATACAGGGGCTTGATTTGAATGGTGCAACATGTGCTGTGGCACAGAGGCCAAAAGCTCTAGGGACCCCACTAAATGCAGAATATTGTCAATTGTAATACTGAACAGGCAGACACAAGTGCAGTTATTTAGCAGGTACCGGGGCCAGGATTTCAATACCAATCGACCTTCTGACTGCCTTGTTATACTGTCCGACTGCCAGGAAAAGGTTGTGGGAAACTGACATCGTAATTCCTATGGTGGTGCCTCTGCAGTCACCGCCCCACTGTAGGGATTAAGGATCCGATCACTGCCCATAGGGGCTCCTTGAGCCTGTCAAAGGTGGCAGTTTTTCCCCCTGCACGATGCACTCCAAACGCCGGCATTGGAATCTGACGGTCGGACCATGGCCCCAGATGTCTGACAGACCGCCTCCGACAGCCTGTGGGTGGCGGTTCGTCCGACATCGTAATCTGGCCCATAATGTTTTTAGTCACAACGAATGGTATGAGGGAGTTGGAAAGAGTTTGAAGAAAAATGTAGAAGGAATTGCCAAGGTTGATAAAAAGATTTTGTTTTAGATGCGGTAATGAAACATGTAGCTCTTTCTACAATTGACCAGAAGTGAATGTGAGGTGGTACAAATGTTATACGGGTTGAGAATTTCTCACGTGTAGGAATTATTTATAAGTTGGTTAAAACAGTTTATAAAGTGAATATTAATTTGGTAATATGAGTGACGATATGAAGAATTGCTTATAGCGTTTCCACCACTGATTAGTCGAATGCTTACCATCGGATACATTTAAGCCCTCAGTCTTGTCTTATCTCTCTTCTTTAGTAAGGCAGTGGGAACTTATTATTTTAATGCTGGCCTAGAGACCCCTCTAGCTGTTTCACCAGCCTTGTGCGCTTAAAAAAAATAAATAAAAAAAAAATGTATTTATGCATGCTTAGATTGGTTTTGGTTTTGGGGCAGCCCTCTTCAACTGTTAGTTTGTTCATTAGTTGGTAACATTTTGCTTTTGGCCACCATAGCATACGGCGTGTGGCAGAAGGTCAGTCCACTTAAGCCACTGGCTCTTTTACAATGTAATATGCCTGATGGTATTTGCCTCATCACAGGTACAGTCACCTAATACGAAATACACTTCATCACTTCATTGCCACGACTAGTGGATGAATACTTTACTTACCTATATAATGTTTTCTTTCCATCCCTGTACTTTTTTAGCGTCTGTCTACAGACTACGTTCTCTGACTGTTTCCAGACCCTAATAAGACTGATACAGTACAGGGCTCAGCAGATCAACAGAAGGATACATTTCCATTCACTTTCCATTATATCGGCACCGATATTTTCTGATTCATGATTTCACATTCAAGGCTTTCTGCTGCCATCATGTGTCCACTGTTTATATTACTGGCTTGCAGGCCATGGTGTTGGTATATTGCTTCTTATTACGTCGAGCCTGGGCGCGCATGCGCTGCTGCGAGGCATGCAGTAGTGGAGTACAGAATAGAAAGCCCCACCCACTCTCCGCCCATATTTGTAATTGGCTTGCGTCATTGTAGTTCGTAAACGCTGGCTTCTGATTCATTATTAGGCTTGTTAGCCCTTCCTTGGTACCGCCTTAGCTGCATTTGTTACCTCCCATAACGACTAGACCTTTTACTGGTGGTGTTACATGGTCAGCTTTATAAGTTGGTGAGCACTATTTTATTGAATGCTCTTTCCAAATTCCACGCACAACCTCGCAGCACACTCTTATTTTAATGTTTACTAATGGTGGTCTGCTTTAACTACAGTGGCTACATTTTTTATTAATTTATTTTAGCAGCACAGTACGCATTTAGCAGCCACGTTTATGCATTTATTTTGTTTACTGGCGCCCATGCGGTGCTTTCACATTCATAGAGGCCACGCCCCTTTCTTAAAACAAACTGCGTCTAAAGAAAGGTGCGCAGCCGACATTAAAGTGAAGGCGCAGTATGGACACTTTCCTCCCCAAAAAAATCTGTTTGTCAACTTGAGAAACAGATACTTTTTTTTGTGAAAGCCCGCAAGCCGCAGTTTCATTTTAGGACATGCCCTTCATGAATGTGAAAGCACCGCATGGGCGCTAGTAAAGAAAAGTAAATGTTTGCAATGCAATAGGTCTCACATTTGCGACAGTTTAAGGTATTGCATTGCCAATAGCTTAAACTTTTGTTTATGCGAAACCTATTGCATTGCAAATGCTGGTTTTTTAGGTTGAGCCTAGGCGTCGCATGTGCTGCGAGGCATGCTGTATTGGACTATTGAAGTCCCGCCTACTCTTCGCCCCTATTTTTAATTTGCTTGTGTCATTGTCCTTCGTAAATGCTGGCTTCTGATTCGTTAATAGGCTTGTTAGTCCCTCCTTAGTACCGCCTTGTCCTCATTTGTATCCTTTAATGAGGACTAGCCCATTTACCTCTGTTGTTACAAGGTATGTCGAATTTAGTCTGTAAGCACGATTTTCTTTAATGAGTTTCTCCTACTGCAGGCACGGCATGCTTTCCTGTATAATTCAGCACTCCATGCACGCGTTCACTTTCCAAGCAGCCCCGGGACAATGGCGGATGCTTCTTTGAAATGAAATATGTCTTGTATTTACAAGAGTTTGAGCTATTGGTATTGTAAATGAAAATGCCTTTCATTTATGTGTTAATTATCAAAACAGTTAAAACAAAGGCATTGTCATTTACAATGTCAATAGCTTAAACTCTTGCAAATGCAAGACCTATTTCATTGTAAATGCTTGTTTGTCTTTGCAATCTGGTGCTTGAAATCAAAATTTAAAAAAAGTATAAAGATGGAATACAAGTCCCAGAATGCAAAGTCCCAAAAACCTGGACTGGATCAACTACTATGCACATACATAGTAAACTTGGGAGGCCTTTGCTTCACCCTTTACTCTATTAATCTGACACAGAAGTTTCAGGTGCTCAGGAGTGCTGAATGGGATCAAATACCAATGAAACGCAGCAAACCAAGGTACATGAATTGACAGTGAAGCAGGATATTAATGGCGCAATCAGTTTGTGTTCTTGTATATACGTTGTTGATTTAGACAGTGTTTACTTTTAATAGAGATATGTATAATCATTTCCAGACCTGCTGGCAAATAGTCCGGTGGAAAATAACATCTGCTCTCAACTGCATTATTATTTTTAGATCTAGCCTGTGACAGTGCATGCACTAGCACATGTGGTCCTGCATAAGAAATATTGTTTACTACAGGGGACTTGGAGCCCGCCCATTGCTTACCATTCATTGGCACTCTTATTTGCTACCTCCTAATTGGGCAGCCCATGCCGGCTTCACTTCCTCTTCTTTCCTCAGGAGCATGGATAAAGTACTGATTGCTTCTTCTTTATTAGTGTCATTCTGCTCCTCACACTTAAGGTACTCTTTGTATTTCATTTTGTCCTGCTCTTGATACTGCTTCCTATTGCTCAGTTGCCTATCTTGTTTCTTCCCCTCCTAACTATGCTTGTCGGTGTTCCTTTTTCACCTCCCACCTCCAGCCCCCTTAACCGTGGTGCTTCTTCCCTCCCAGACCCCTTGTGTCTGTGTTGATTCTTCCCTGCGACCCCCACTGTTCTGTTGTCTATTTTATCCCTCCCACCATAAGTGGGAAAAACATGATATGACACTGCCAGCATGGCGTTTTCTAACTTTTAGACGTGCTGCACAGTGCAATATGGCTGAAAAACATTGGCAAAGCCAATGGCTCTCGCATAGGTGAGACCTATTGGTTTTGCTAATGCTTGTTTTTTGTGAAAGAGATCCAGTGCACAAAGGTGTGCACAGCATGGATGTAATTTTGTGTAAAGAAAAAGTTTGCAAGAAGGATGAGATTGTCGTTAATCTGGATAAGAGTTACGCGGGGTACAAAGATAGACAAGTGAAGAGAACTGGAGCTGGAATGTGATGTATGTAATGTAAGGTGCACTAGTATAGCGCGGCGGTCACCCAAAGGGTATCCTGGCGCTTAGATTACTGAGCAGCGAGAGCAACAGAGAAGGCACGGTCTACTCTCTAGGGAACAGTCTGCTTTTCAGTTCCTTCCTGAAGCAGGACAAGGTGTTCAGTTGTCTAAGCTCCAGAGGAAGTGCATTCCAGAGTCTAGATGCTGTGAAGCTAAAGGATCTACCTCCCATTCACACTTTCTTAACACAGGGAACACAGATGAAATATGCAGAGGATGAGCGTAGGGATCTAACAGGCGAGTACCAGACAAATTTCCTTTGAAGTACCCTATGCCCGATTTTGTTTACTGCCCTATAGACAATACAAAGTGCCTTGAATTGTACCCTTTGTACAACAGGCAGCCAGTGAAGGTCCCTAAGGGCCAAAGAGGATGAAGCTCCCCTTGGCCAATTTAGTGCAAGCTTTGCCGCCATTGTCTGCACTCTGTAATTTCTTGACCAGAGAGGCTGGGTCACCCAAAAGCAGAGCATTTTACAGTAGTCAATTCTGCTTAAGACGATGCTCTGAACCACTTGAGATCTGGTAGCAGTGGGCAAAAACGGAAGAATCTTACGCGAAGCTCGAACCTCGAAGTAGGGACAGACAGGTGCGCGCAGTTTTATTCACCTGGGAGTCCAGCTGAAGATTACTATACATCAGTACTCCTAAATTGCGCACTGTATTAGTGGGCATTAAGGAGTAGTTAGCCAGGCCAGGCCAAAAGTCAGTTGGAAGGGGACGCTGAATACGACCTGCCGTACTGCACAGGACTTCGTTTTTTTCCTCATTAAATTGTAAGGAATTCATTTTCAGCCAGTCTGCCGTTTGATGCAAACAGTTATGGAACTTTTCCAGAGACACTGCGTTGTTGCCCTCAAAGGTTAAGACAAGCTGAGTGTCATCCGCATAATTGATGACATTAATTCCAAACGATTTTAAGACAAGGATGGGCAAAGGTATAAATTAAACAGGATAGGGCTGATAGCCGAGCCCTGAGGTACCCCCTGTTTAACCTCTCTGTATTGAGAGAAAAAATGCGGCAGAGTCACTGCCTGCTGCCTTTCCCACAATACCCAATTCCTTCAGCCTTCTAATCAGTATCTGGTGGTTAACCGGGTCGAACGCGGCCAACATATCAAGCAACACTATAAAGGCTGTCTGACCACTGTCGGTCCGCATTCTCAGGTCATCTAGGACTGCCACCAAGGCAGTCTCAGTCCTATGTGCGGGGTGAAACCCAAATTGGACTTCGTCCAGCTGCTGGTTGTCCTCAACATACTTGGAGAGGAATTTGGTTGCTACCCTTTCTAGAAACGTAATAGGGTAAGGTAACAAGGAGATTGGTCTGTAGTTGGAGGGACAATGGGGATCCAGTGAGGCCTTTTTTAGTAGAGGAGAAACCACTGCCTTTTTCCAGCAATCCGGAACTACGGCTGTGGCTACAGATTGACTGCAGATACGATATAGAAGCGGGAAAAGTTCGCCTCCAAACAGCTTCAAGAACTTATGAGGAAGTGGGTCCCTAGGGGAACCTGAAGAAACCCCAGCAGCAATTACATGAAAATCTTCACGCGAGGGCATCGGGAAGTGGTCCAAGATTGTCATATGTTCCTTATCGATTCTATCATTGCTTAATAAGGTGATATTATCTGTATGTAGGTACCCATCCTCATCAGCCGGGGATTTAAGTCCCGTTAGAATTTTACATATTTTTTCCTCGAAAAAAGTAGCCAGATTATCACACAATTCTTGTGAAGCCGGGATAGTAGATTTGGCACAATCTGGATTGGACAGACCTCTAACCAAATTAAATAAAGTTTGTGATTTATTAGAGGAGTGAAGATTAATCTCCTCGACATACTTGGCCTTGGCTTTGCCTATTAATGCTTTATAGGTATGGAGCATATTTATTTAAGGCTACCTTATCTGCCTCAAAATAATTCTTCCTCCACTTCCTTTCGCCTTGTTTACAGCTAGTCTTCAACAATCTCAGCTCTTCATAACACTTACACGCGCTGCGGAGTAATCAGAAACTAACCGCGCGCTTGCACCGCCTCCATTAAGTAGGGAGAGGGCAGTCCAACAACTAGAACGCTACCCAAGATGGCCGTGCTTCGGTGACTCGCTCTTACAGACTAGTAAACCGGCACATCAAGTGAACATTTAGCAGCAGTGGCAACAGGTAAGGTGCGATGGAGCTGTGAGTAGGAAGCTTTGTGTGGGTGATGTGGTGCAGATCAAATTGAGGAGAAACGTGAGACGGATGAGTGAAAGTGGTCAGACCCTAGGAGAGTTGTAAACCCTATGATAATAGTGAGGTGAGGAGATGTGGTGAAGTTTGGAATATGAGTAAAATTGTGAGATGTAAGGAAAATTACATGATGAAGCATGAAAACAGTAGTAGTAGTGAGCATGAGTGTATTGAGGTGCCACATAATTCTGTACTGAGACAGAGTGCTGTTGCAGGGATTCTGCGGAGTCACAGAACTTTGCTTGGGATTATGGAACCTTAGTAAGTAAGGATGGAGTCCGCCTACCACCTGAGAACCCATGAGCCCTTGACCGACTAGTTGTAATGTCTCATATGCCCTCCTATGCACTCACAGGGGAACAAGTGATTAGACACCCCAGAACACAACACTCCCGACCCCCTCAGAATTCTCGGTTGTAGAACACATTATTTTGCTCCCACACTCGTACTAGTCTACAATAAGTTCTGACCGAGACACAAGTAAAATTTAAAATGTATAATTTAACTGTCGTGCTCTAGTATGCAGCATACGTGCCACAACAAGTAGGAAAATGTAAATATGCACCAGGTAGTCTGAGTTGGAGTCAGGGAAAACATATGTCTGAGCTGTTGGAAAACTTGTCTGCAATCAGTTTGCTGCTGATCAGTGAGGCTGCCTGCCACGGCTACTCCATCTACAGAACCATCATCAGGGTCCTGAGAGAGCAGGTCGGGGAGTGGGTCACTCTCTTCCTCCTGTCCTTCATCAGTAGCCATGAACAAGTCCATGTCTGCCCTGTCAACATAGGGTTTCAGTCTGTTGTCATGACACACCGTATGGGGGCTCCTGGGAGTTCCAAGATCTACCAAATAGGTAACCTCTCCCTTCTGTTCAAGAATAGTGTGGGGGTCCACTCCACTTGTCATGGAGAGCTGCTGGGTCCACAGGCTCCAACACCCACACTTTCTGCCCTGGCAGGTAAACGGTCAGTACAGCCTTTTGGTCAAGCCAGGCTTTCTGTAATTCCTGGGTAGCCTCAAGGTTTTTAGTTGCCTTTTTCATGTACTCAGCCATCCTGGAGCGGAGACCAAGTACATAGTCTACAATATCCTGTTTAGGGGGTTTGAGAGGTAACTCCCATCCCTCCTTCACCAGACATAATAGATTTTACCGCTCATGTAGCTCAGGCATTCCAGAGTAACAGGAGTATTCTCGGCTGTGGGAATAGGATAGACGACACTCCAAGTATTTAGGAGGGCCTATAGAGTCATCCAATCGTTGAGTTCCTTAGCTAATTTAAATGACCCAGCATTGGGCAAGAGGGGCGGAAGTGCAGAAAACTCAACAGGTGCAGCACTAAGCACTCCCAAACATTCTGCTGATCTACATGGGGGGGCACACATATTGAAATGTGATACATCTTTCCTTACTGTCTTGCCAGCAATATGTATCATCCATCTTTGCCAACAATCTCCTCCTAAGGCCAGAATGGGACTTCAGGTCATATCCAAATTAACCCCCCCCCCCTCAAGAATGCTGAATATGTAGTTGCAGCACACCTCACCCCGCCAATTCGTTTTGCAGTGCCTGTCCCTCCGAGCTAGTGATATGTTTCCTGCAGAAAAGAAATTTGCTCCTTTCATCTTACAAGAACTGAGTTTTCCCACATTCCACATAAGTATGCATACACGTGCCATAACCCCAACCATCCGTTTACACACCAATCAGTCCAGCTTTCCCTCGGGCCAAGGGACCTCCAATAAGACAACCGCTCTTTCTCTCCAGCAGTGGGCATGTGTGAGAAACAACCGTAACATGCAAATCCCCAAAACCCCAACCCGGGGCTGAACAGCCAAAACATTCTATCTAAACAAAGAAAACATACCACAACATCTCACCCGCAGATAGGCCTCGCTCACCAACTGAGCAATCAGTGCCTCAACTGCCAGTGCTATAATAGGGGGAGACCAAGCCACGCCTCCAGTAGCCACTGTTATGTTATGAGTACTTATAGAGCGCACGTACACCATACGGTTTCATGGCGCTAAGGTCTAGGGAGTACTGCCGCTAAGTGATTTATTCATACTCCTGGCACAAGAGCCAGGTCTTTAAGAGTTTCCTAATTGAGGATACAATGTCATTGATCTGATGTCCAGAGGTAGAAAGTTCCAAAATTGAGGGGCCAGAACCGCAAACCTTAGCCCCCCCACTTACTTGAGTTTGAAAGATAAAGTAGCTAGGAAATTGAGGTGGGAAGACCTAAGATTCAGTGCAGGGGAGTATCTCTGTACCCGAGAAGAAACAAACACTGGGCATTTGCCATGGTGTTCAATAACCGACAGCCAGTGCAACATTTTCATGAGGGGGGTGAAATGGTGCCATCTAGTCTGGTGATACATTAAAGTAGAGGCCTGATTTTGCACCAGTGCAGTCTTTTGTAATGATATCCTGGTATACCAAAGTAAAGTGAATTGGTGTAATCAAAGTGAGAGATGACTAAGGCCAATACTACTTTGGTCAGGGCTTCGGTGGTAAGAAATCTGCTAATCTTCCTGATCCTTCTGAGCTGAAAAGAGCAGATAGAAGCCACTGTCACAATCTGGGATTTTATTGACAGATTGCTGTCAATAGTGATGCCAAGGCTTTCACTAGATCTAGATGGAGGGGGCGGGGTGGGAGGGATCCCAACTCTGGCGGCCAGAAGGTAGGGTTCCAGTGGTTTGAGATCCCTCCAATTTGGATCAATTCTGTTTTATCTGGATTTAACTTCAAGTGATTGCTGTTCATCCAGTTACTAATATATTGCCTCGTTAGGTGTAAAATCTTTATTTGGATAAAAGAAAAATATCCTTGAAAGCATTACAAATTGAATCCACAAATCGGTACATTGTAATTAAAAAAAGTTTCAAAACATATTTTACCACAGTTGAACAGTAAAAATCTATCGACACCTGTTACTCGATTTATATTGCACCTTAAAAATTAAAACAATTGTGTAATAGACAGCGATAACATTTAGCAAAAGAGCAGGGGGAATTGATGTACTGACATTTGACAACTAAAACTCATGATTTTATTATTTTCTTTTTTTAACTTAAAACTAAGGGCTAAAATGCAGCTTGAGTTGGGCCACTGGACGCGACAGAGCGGGGGATTGCTGCTCCTTCCGCCTTTGCTGTAAAGATGCGATAAGCATCCTGAATATATGTTGTAAAGGCGATATTCAGAGCTATGTTTTCTGGGCACAGAGAGGTGATAATTGCCTGTCTACAGGTCCGAACACCCAACCTGTTCCACTCTGCTCTGAGTTTACGTCTACGTTGGAACGTAAGTGCGGGGCATAAGGAAACCACGTGCTCTAGCGTTTCAGTTGTCATGCCGCACCCTCTGCAAGTTAGATCTTCCGTGGTACACTGCCATGTGGGCAGATCTTTTAAAAAACGCCAAACCCCCAATCTGATGGCCAAAAAACTCCGCTTTAAGTGCAGTGAATAAGTACAGGAGAGGTAAGTAGCCGAGATATACGCCCATAAAAGTTCATGACTGACCATGCATGGCTGCGTCTGCGGAGTAGCGCTTTGTCCATAATGAGTGAGCACATTCTGACGCTCTTTTTGATACATGTTTTAAATGCTGTCATGCTGGGATTGAGGGCCCATAGATCACCCGCCGCCATTTCGCGGATAGAGTCTGTAAAAAGGCGGCCATACGAGCCCCCAAGGTTCTTCTGACTGATCTCCAACCAAACTAGAGACTCTAAAGTACCTGTAGCTACTTTTCTAAGTTTGTGACAAAAGTTTAGATATGTGCCGGTGTTGAAAGCCTCATGATTTAATAAGCCCAGTTCTAGCCTGATCTGGGCAGCAGAGGCAGATTTGGGCAAATGTAGCACTTTTTTGTAAATCTTGGTCACAAGATGGTTCAGAGTTGTGTTTAGCTTACCCCTAAATATTCTATTACCATACGTAAGGGTGGGTCCGATTTTTGCTCTTAAAATTTCCAGTAGGAATGAGAGGGTTGGACCGGACAGCTCTTTAGCAAGCTTAGGTAAAGTAACCTGTAGGATCGTGGCTTTTACTGCAATTTCATCACGCTGTTTGGAGAAGTTACCCCTGGAATCAAAATGGACCCCTAAGTCTTTGTATGAGCGTCCTGTTGTTAGATCATTATTGTTATATGACCACACACCGCCGCCATTGCGTTTCCTTCCAAAGGACACAACTTGGGTTTTCTTTAAGTTTACCTCAAGTTGGTTCTTAATTGTGTAACAGTGTAGCCTGTCCAAAAGCCTTTGAAGCCCGACCCGAGTAAGGCTGAAAAGAACCAGTTCGTCGGCGTAAAGAAGATTACTTATTGCTACGCCTCCAACCTTAGGGGGGGTGACTGTTTATTTCATCAAGTGTGACCGTCAGGTCTGCAATGAACAGGTTAAAAAGGAGGGGGGCCAGCACGCACCCCTGTTTGACTCCTCTGGTTGTCATGATTTTCCGTGAGAGGTGCGTGCCGGACCCCAGCTTCACCTGAACCCAGGTGTGTGAGTGAAGTTGGATTATCGCATCCAGAAGTTTTCAGGGATCCCCCATTTTTTCAGTTTACCCCATAGAGCTGCCCTTGGGACCCGATAAAACGCTGCTTTAAATTCAACAAAACAGTGCACAGATCTTGATGATAAAAGCGTTTTGTCGATGATTATAGACAATGTAAGCAAGTTAGTCTGGGTCCCTGAATTGGCAATAAAGCCTGTTTGGTTCATTGGTAACAAATCACGCTGTTCTGCCTATGCCTTCAGCTCCTTCAGAAGAATACCTGCATAATGCTTTGCCTAGATGTCAAGGAGGGCAACTAGTCTGTAGTTGCTTGGAGTGGCATGGGAGCCTGATTTATGGATTGGGTGGATTATAGCCCCACGCCAGGAATCTGGAACAGTTGAAGTCCTAAGCACAAAGTTAAACAAGGTGGTTAAGTGCCCCGACCAAAGAGCTTTGTTGGATTTGAACAGTCTCTGAGGCAAGCCGCTTGGGCCCGGGGCTCTGTCCGATCTTGCTTTTGACACAGCGTTGGCGACCATTTCTTTGTTGATCTTAATGTCATCTGTACAATAGCCTGCACAGTTTGTGTTCTTGCACCTGCAGATGCTTTGGGGTGCTTCTACCGCTTTAGAGGAGCTGCTTCCTGTTGTCACTGTGCTTTCCGGGGACCTAAAGTGGTCAGTCAGGAAGGCGGCCCAGTCTGATTCCTGTATGTTTGCCGACCCAACTTTTGATGACCCCGAGTTGGAGCGGTTGATCAAGGCCCAAAATGTTCTCGCATTGCGGTTTTTGCTTTCCCAAAGGAGCTTGGCCCATAGCTGGTTTTGATGTAGACGTTTGTCTTTTTGTGAGGCCATCCTGAATGATTTTTGCGCTAATTTGTACACATGACTGAGATCATTATTTCCTGGGGATTTTGTAAGTGCCCACAAGGCGTTGTTCCTGGCTTTCTTCAGCGCCCTCGACTGGATTGAGAGTGAGAACTGCCGGATAGTGCTGGCATTGTGTTGGTGCTGTTTAACAGGAAAAAGCGTGACCAGTTGTAAGCAGAGAGTCGTCCATACGGCAATCAGGGAAGCCGTCTGATTTGTGACCCCATTGATAAGAGCCAAACTTGTCTTCATGATGTTAGGGCTTATATCATCGCTCCATTTTAAGCGCCTCAGATTCTCGGTGTAGATCCCAGTACAAGTACTTAAAGCAGACGTATGGTACTCCGGCTTTATGTTAAGAGTGATGACCTGTGGACGGTGATCACTTTCCCGTCGTGGTTGGATGCTAAAGCCGGCCAGATGATGGAACAGGTCTGAGTTGCAAATAGAGAAGTATATATTGCCTCGTCGTTTGAAAGTTAGAGATGGAGGCTGATGAGTTGTCAATGTCAAAGATCAGTTGACGATCGTCAGCATAGTTGAAGGTGCATGCCTTCTTTTTGCCAAGGGATTGAATAAGAGGATACAAATATAAATTAAAAAGGTGCAGTGAGAGGGAGGAGCCCTGCGTCACCCTACATGTCAATTTGACTGTGGAGGTGTGAAATTGAGCGATGTGTATAGCTTGCGAGCGATCCTCTAGAAAGGATGTAACAGTTGAGAGCCAGGCCCTGTCTCCCAGCGTCACTGGCACGGTCAACCAAAAGTTTGCGCTCGACCGTGTCAGATGCTGCAGAGAGATCGAGAAGCACCAGGGCCTGTTTGGTGCCCTTGTCTGCCCCTTTCTTTAGTTTGTCTAGGACCGTCAAAATGACAGCCTCAGTGGAGTGAGATGGTTGGAAACACGCCTGATGGGGGTCAAGGAAGTGGGAGTGTTCAATAAAAGGACAGAGGCAGTTTGCAACTTGAGCTTCCAGGATCTTGGGCAGGGAAGTAAGGAGATGGGCGGTAGTTTGTGCGGGCTAGAGGATCTGCCCCATCTTTCTTGAGGATGGGAACTATTTGTGCTTCTTTTTTTTTTTGATAATCAACTTTATTGGCTTTTTTAAAAGCAAATAAATTCATTGGTAGCAGTTCAAGTGTTGTAATTAAGGAAATTCCATCACATACATTCGACAAACAGTGCAGTCGGCCCAGTTGGACTGGATGTGGCAATTCCAAAACACTAGACACGTACAAGAGCAGTTGGACCCTCACACAGGCAGCACACTGAACCATTTACCCCACACCCTACCGAATAGTTCAGGGCATCCCAGGGCCTCGAAGAGAGGCTCCTCCTGCGCTCCATACCAATCCACCCACCTGCTCACAGTCGACGCCTTAGCGTGGGACCAGAGTGCGGCTATATCCCTCTTCGCCACTGCTGTCCCCAGGAAGCGCTTGTCAGCCCTGGAGCCACCGAGGCCATCAAACACTCCCAACAGCAATAGCTTCGGGTCATGGGGAACCTCCCATCCGAGGGCCTGTGTAAGTTCGAGTTCTACCCCTTTCCAGAACGGTGCCAGGGCCAGGCAATGCCATACCATGTGATAGAAATCTGCTGGGACAGACCCGCAGTGCACGTGGGTTGGGGAGGGCCGCATACGGGCCCGGAAAAGGCGTGCCGGAGTGAGGTATGCTGCATGGAGGAAGTAAAGTTGGACCAGGCGTAACTTGGAGGATGTTGTCAAGGTTTTGGGTGCCATAAGGGCATCCCGCCAATCCGCCTCCTCCAAGGGACCCACCCATCCCTCCCCATTTCTGCTTCTTTAAATGCACTGGGGACTGTCCCCTGAGTAAGTTAGTTTTCCAATAGCGTGTGGGGAGGGGGTAAGGACATAGGAAAGCTTCCCTTAAGATGCGCGTGGGGCAGCAGTCCGTCAGCGAGCCAGATCTGACCTTCATTAGTAGGCTCGAGAAGGCTTTTCAGGCGATGGGAGGAAACTGCTCCTGAGAATGAGGGTTCTTGAGCGTGGGTGGCTGAGCTTTAGGAGAAGAGGTAGCAGGTATACTAGTTTTGATGGTGATAATTGTTTCAATGAAATAAGTGTTGAGCGAGTCACATAGTGCTTGAGTGGGGGCGAGTTTTGACTCTATCTGGAATGGATAGCTCTGCAACTATAGCGAAGATGTCCTTAGATTTATTGGTGGAGTTCAGTATTTTGTTGGGGAAATAAGTTGCCTTAGTTTGTAGAGTAGCATGTTTATACTGTTTAAGTTGGGTTAGGTATCAGTCTTTTTTTTTTCTAAGTAGTAGTTTCATCTCCAATCTTGTTCGGTGCGACGAAGGGCAAGTTTTTTTTAGTTCTAAATCTTCAGTAAACCAATGTTGAGCATTGTGGGTTCTGACTGTATTGACTTTCCTGAAGGGGGCATAGCTGTCACTGTCGGCCACTTGCCAAGATTTAATACTTTCTTCATGCCTGTTAATCAAGAACTGTTCAGATGGAGCCGTAGTAACGAGCAGTTTGTAGAGGTCATCGATGTTGCAGCGGCTCCAATTTCTTGCCATGCAGCTTGCCTTAGCTTGGGACTTCGCTAAATACAGGTTGCCGTGGAAGAATTTAACAAAGTAGTGGTCTGACCAAGTACATGGAGAGACCATCAAATTAATAACCATCAGGTTGGATGTCCAGCCACTAGAGCCATCTATAGCCAGTAAGTGCACGCTCTGCCAGTCTCCAACCCTGCCCAATCCATACCATAGCAGAACAGAAGGATATATGGATGCCTCACTCAAAAACAAATGACAGAAGCATAGCTACAAGCTGCGTACAACTCATCATTGCTGGTATTATAATCTCATCCGCCATGGATGGGGCAACCCTATCAGTGGCAAGCTGTCTACAGATACAGCCATACTATTGTCTGCGAATTCAGAGTCCTCCTGCTCACCTGTTCCAGTGCTATTGCCATCGCAACCGACACCCGCTTTCTCTCTGTACTCTCTTCCAGTGTCAGTGTCCTAGCATCTCGGGCTTGCTGTCCCCTTCTTGCATTTGTCGCCTCTTCTTTGTCGCCGTGACAGTCACGGACTCTGCCGCTCCTACATGATATTTAGCTAACCATTCCGAAGCCTCCAAGGGGTGGGCAAAGATGTAGGACTTGTTTTCTAGCTGAATCTGCAACTTGACAGGGAAAAGCAAATCATACTGGAGGCTTAAGTCATGCAGTTGTTTCTTTTCTGCTACACCTCTGTTTTTGTTCACTTGCCATAGCGTCCAGAAAGATATACACCTCTGCATTGCCTACCAAAAAGGGTCCGTTTACTCTGGCTTCCCCCTGGATAAAGTCACAATCCTGGTAATGTAGCAGGCGAGCCACCACTGGGCGTGGGAAACTCCATGGCTTAAGATGGCCCAATGGCACTCTATGTGCACACTCCAGGGCATAGAGCCGGGTGAGTCAATCAAGGGGTGACTGCTTCCTGCACCTAATCCTCCAGGTCTCCAGGTATGTCAGCATAGAGGAGCCGTCCGTGTTCTCAAGGAGGTCAGTCACCCTAATATTGTTGTGCAGGGTTTATCCCTCTTTGTCCTCCACCCCCAGCTCTAGGATGCGGACTCTCCCATTCATCTTCATCTGTTTTTGGAGCACGGTTGCAGCAAGTGCAAGGTCAGCCACCCCTTGCTTGCCTTGGGATTCTCTTCTGCCATTCTTTGGTGGTAAGCTTGAAGTAAACTCAAATCCACAGACTGTGTCAATTTTGTGCTCTAGCAAGCCTTTCATCGCACCAGTGGCATTCAATTTTCCACCGATGCGGCCCCCCCCCAGGTGTCGTGGGCATGCAGTACTCTATTGCACGCCCGTTCGATGATTTGGGGCCAGCTTCCCTCTGCAGCTGCATCCCTACCTCTGGCTTGATGGGGTCACCATCACTGAGTGGGCTGCTCCACAATCCTCTCAAGGCTCCTGGCACCTCTGTGGTGTCCGCTCATTGGACTTGATGCCTCTGATGTCTCAGGAAGCTGGCGTCAATATCATGCCCCGGCCACCTAGCACCCAGCAGGCGATCATGGCCAGCAGCTGCATGTATCTACAAACCTATAATGGGACATGCCATTTGGTGCCCTACTCCCATTGTCTGTATACGATGGCAATTGGCAACAAGTAGTTCACCAGACTGTATGCAGGGCTACTTCTGTTATTAATCAAGAATGGATAGGATCCAGTAAAACAGACTTAATGCTCTGGTTTAGACCTCAATGGCCAGATCCATGAGCACAGCTGTTGTTACTTTTCACCATACGTGTTTGTGTTCTACCAGAGTCTAAGGAGATTTTCAAGCGAATCTAAAGGACATTCCCTTAGATGGCAGAAACGATTTTGGTACTACACTTTGGAACTCTTGACGCAAGCATTCCCTGCAACCTGGATCATGCTTTCCTGGTGTACCAATTCTACCAGAAAGAATGGAAGCTTTGTGTTTGCTCAAGGAAATGTCCTTTTTGCCAAAGGGAGCTCTCCAAGCATCTCCATGAATCACTGCACTTTTTTTCACATATTCAGGAAAGGTTGCCACCAGCAGCAGGAAGTCTTCCCCATCCTTTCCCAACCCCCTCTTCAAAATCTCTTTAATTCGCACTCATGTGTACACAACCAGCCTGTTGTGGGTCAGGTATTTCATTTTGTATGTGAAATTGCCAGGCCATTTCCTCGGTCTTGCATATTGTAGAGGATGGCTACACCCTTCCGTTTTAGGATGGTTTGCCATTCATGCCTCTTGTCTCTTAGGTTTTTATCAAACTTCTTCAAATATTGACCAAGAAAAATCAGGCTCTTCTTGGCAAAAGGTCCCTTGAGTTGGTAGCTGAAGTGTGAAAGTCCAAGGGTGCTGTTTCTTCTAGTTTAAATGCCCTCCAGAAGCACTGTGGCATTTGGCTCTCTGGCCCTATCTATCCCTAATTTCTCTTACAGCTAGAGAAGTTCGAAATGATCTCTCTGGCGTAGGTTCCTCTGACCTTGGAATCCTCAACCATGTAATCCATGTGCTTTGGGCACTATAAAGGATTACATTTTAGCCATTTAAACCGTATTATGCTTGCCTGATCAGCTCTTTTAATTAGGTTTAAAAATTATGCATTTTCTGAAGGGTCTGACACACGTTCATCATGCCACTGTGACCCTTATTTTGATGTATGTCTCTGTTCAAAGTCATGCATAGTTGTTCTGTCTGGCTCCTTACCTTGATTATGGCGGTGCTCCTTGCTGTAACCTCTACATACTGAGAGGATTCCCAGTTTCTGATTTGGTAGTGTGTCAATGCTGAAGAATCTGCAAGAAGTTGTCCCTATCAGAAGAACAAGTTACAGACAACTGATTACTGGGGGTTACTCTATCTTCCTGATGGTTCTTGTGCTTCCCAAAGAGTATGGAAAGCATAATATATACATATGTACAATACAGTACAATTCCTCTCCTCTTCCTCATTCTAAGGAGTGGTTTTGTTGAAAGAGTTCCAATTTAGCTTTTTGACTCTTGCTGTCATTACCATTATGTCTGTCTCATTCCCCTGCTTTTAAAGGGAGCAAAGAAAAAGAGGGGACTGATGATGTGAAGGGTGATGCTTTCAGACCTAATGTTGTCATCTCAGGGAAGAGGAACTAGAGCCACTCAAGGGCACCTGTTGGAGCTATGTAACAGTTTTTTGTTATCCCGTTTTTTTTGTCTGGAGTAGAGTCATAAAATGAGGTATTTGCGGAAAGTTCCTCCAGAAAGATCATTAAGAAAGGTGAGTGACTTGTTCATCAAGTTCAAGCAACGAGGTGGATGGACAAGGGAAGGCCAGTTGAAGAGGATGAGTAAATCAGGTGCATGTCCACTAAAGCAATAACCATGTGTCAGAATGATGTTGTGACAGTAAATTTCTAATTCACTAATGTATTGAGCTGCCTAGGTTTGGTACTGGGCAAATCTAATTCGCAAAGTGTAATATTCGCTGCATGATTGCAAAATTGGTTATGTGGTTAATACTCTTGTCATGATTTGAAGGTGGTGTGGTGCGCTGCATTGTAATCTCAAAAAATATACTTTTTCTTCACCGCAAGTGATAAAATGATGTAAAATGAAAACCGCTAGACTAAAGTCAGTAGCGCATAAAGGAGACATTAGAAAATGGGAAGATGCAGTAGGCATGCCATCCTTGGGCAAAGGCATCATCTCAAGCTAATATTTAAACCCTATGGCCAGACTACATTTTGTGCTTCATCACAGTATTAGTACTTCTACCCATATTTGACAGAATTTAGTTTGATATTCCGACTGCTGTTCCTCAGATTGTGTTCAGTATCCTGTGCCTCACCTATAGACTTTATGTTGCATGTACATATTAGGCCCTGTCTGTCCATGCCGGACCCATAGCTCATTCTTAACCTCCCAGCTAGACCTCAGCCGGTCTTCAATCTTTAGACCCATTATTGACACTCCCAATACCATAGGTCAAAACTGCCACTTAGTCCCTTATGGCATCCATTTCTCAGATAATGTTATTTATCTCACAACCTTGCTCAAGATTGGGTCCAGCATCTCATTCTAGTTCCAGGCCTTAAAGCCCAGTCTATACTTCTTGTCCACAAACCACTGTTACTTTCTTGTAGCTGTGTCACTCGCTTTTGTCTGTAATGCCCAGTTCTCATCATGCAGAATGCTTCTATCAAGTGATACTCTGGCCCAGTTAATATATTAAAAACTGCTAAGATTCTGGCTATTACAATTGGGGGTGGGGTCGCCCACTACTCACACACCAGCGGTATCGCCCCTAAGGACTGTGGTCAATGTAGTTACGTGTTCCGCGATGCATCTTCTTTCGATTATCTGCTATCTTCGCTATCCCTGGACACGTGTTTCGGGGTATCACCCCTCGTCAGCAGGGATAGGCCGTGTTCTGGGGTTGCCGGTGGCTGCCAAATATCTGCCAGGTTTAGTACCACTCAGGCGCGCAGGTGCGGGGTCCCAGGCTCGTCAGCCAACTGCTCGAGGGAGCTTTAACATTACAATTGGGGGTGGGGCCGCACACTACTCACACACCAGCGGTATCGCCCCTAAGGACTGTGGTCAATGTAGTTACGTGTTCCGCGATGCATCTTCTTTCGATTATCTGCTATCTTCGCTATCTTCGCCATCCCTGGACATGTGTTTCGGGGTATCACCCCTCGTCAGCAGGGATAGGCCGTGTTCTGGGGTTGCCGGTGGCTGCCAAATATCTGCCAGGTTTAGTACCACTCAGGCGCGCAGGTGCGGGGTCCCAGGCTCGTCAGCCAACTGCTCGAGGGAGCTTTAACATTACTATTGGGGGTGGGGTTGCACACTACTCACACACCAGCGGTACCGCCCCTAAGGACTGTGGTCAATGTAGTTACGTGTTCCGCGATGCATCTTCTTTCGATTATCTGCTATCTTCGCCATCCCTGGACACGTGTTTCGGGGTATCACCCCTCGTCAGCAGGGATAGGCCGTGTTCTGGGGTTGCCGGTGGCTGCCAAATATCTGCCAGGTTTAGTACCACTCAGGCGCGCAGGTGCAGGGTCCCAGGCTCGTCAGCCAACTGCTCGAGGGAGCTTTAACATTACAATTGGGGGTGGGGTCGCACACTACTCACACACCAGCTGCATGGCCTATCCCTGCTGACGAGGGGTGATACCCCGAAACACGTGTCCAGGGATGGCGAAGATAGCGAAGATAGCAGATAATTGAAAGAAGATGCATCGCAGAACACGTAACTACATTGACCACAGTCTTTGGGGGCGATACCGCTGGTGTGTGAGTAGTGTGCGACCCCACACCCAATTGTAATGTTAAAGCTCCCTCGAGCAGTTGGCTGACGAGCCTGGGACCCCGCACCTGCGTGCCTGAGTGGTACTAAACCTGGCAGATATTTGGCAGCCACCGGAAACCCCAGAACACGGCCTAATCCCTGCTGATGAGGGGTAAATACCCCGAAACACGTGTCCAGGGATGGCGAAGATAGCGAAGATAGCAGATAATTGAAAGAAGAAGCATCGCGGAACACGTAACTACATTGACCACAGTCCTTAGGGGCGATACCGCTGGTGTGTGAGTAGTGTGCGACCCCACCCCCAATTGTAAGATTCTGGCTATTGTTTCACCTGTCGCCCTACTCCATTTCTTACAGCAAGATCATGGATGCTGCTCCCTTTTGCAAATGCAAGCATCTGACCGTAAGCTCTTGCAGCTCTATAACAAGCCATGGCTATTATCCCAGATGTAGGAACTGCACATGCTATTATTCTCTATCAAACATCAGTCCCACATTAGTCCGTTTCTCCCGATCAGTCCTCTAAATTATATACCTATTTCACATGTTGACGTGTCTGACTTTATGTGCTAAAGATCAGGGAGTGATGGATGTGAGTTTATTTTATACAAGTGATGGAAATGTTTTCAAAAAGGCATTCTTAGAATCTTGGTGTACTTCTTAGCACTTTTTTGTCCTCATTTGTGCCGCAAGAATTAAGAAGGAGCTCTGTATAACGAGACTATGACGGAAGCCTCCCACCTCTCACCAGAAAAGGAGAAGGGAAACAAGGGTCATGCCACTTGTTGGAAAAAGTTTGCGAGCCTCCTAAGCAACCTTATATCTTGGGGAGTGCTTTGTATGGCCCTCCTATGAGCACCTATTTAAAGGTTTATTGCTTGAATGCATAATCATTTGACATTTTCTTTTCACAAATCAAACAATTAACCTCTTGTTATTCTGTGGCGATTTTTGGGGGGAGTTTTATTTAGCGCAAACTCTACTCAAAGGAATGCAAACGCTTTACATGAGCACCAGTTGTGTTACAAATGGACACATTCATTTTGTTAGACACAAATAGATTTACTGATTTGCCCAGAATCACAGGATGTTGAGTGTCCCATGCCGAGACTCAAACCCGGTTCCCCAGCTTCGAGGTTGACCGGTCTAGCCGTTAAGCCATTAGGGAGCCGCTACATTCTAAACTATTTATCCTTTGGACTGATGCTCGTCATTCCCACGAAATCGGGGGGCAGGGGAGTACCCACTATAAAACATATTTCCTGTCCTGCCAACAATATTAATACATAAAGTAAGGGTTTTTGTATCTTATCCAATTTTATCAGTAACCCTCCACCATCTCTAATCCCAAAAATCACCAGTGCCAGGCTTACCTTAAATGCTTGACTCATAACCTCTGTGAGTACCTTACCCACTTCTTGCCAATAGAGCTGGATCAGAGGGCAGTGCCAAAACATGTGGACAACATCAGCCTTTTTCTCGCCACACTTAAGTCACTTCACCTCTGGTCCTCCCAGAATTTACAGCTTTTTTTGCATCAAATATGCCCTTTCCACTGTAAACGGATGATGTTTCATGAGAGGTGCAGATTTTGTTGACAATAAGAGTAGACATCAATATTTGTCATGACTTTTGCATGTCCAGCGTCAGCAGGTCCCTCCCCAGATCTCTGTTGACATGGTAAAAACGTATCCAGCGTTTACTTGCATCCAATACCACTTAAAAACCTCTTTACTTTGGGGAGATCGTCCTTGTAATTTATCTTCCCAAATGCTATTTCCTTTCTCATATTTACCTAAGCTCTGTGCCCAACTTGCCAGTCGGTAATACTTGAATTTGGACAGGTTGCCCTCTGTGATTTCCGACAGTGACTCCTAGGAGACCAATGAGTTATCCTCTGCAATTTGAACCCATTTATTTACTCCCCCTTCCATCAGAGGAGTTGAAAGCTTCTCTTGAAGACATTCAGGAGTCCCCGGAGAATTTCACATTCCAGCATAGCTACTGTAGTAAGGCATTCCGAATGTCCACCTGACTTGATACCAAGCTTGCAAGCTGCCTCCTGTAGCTTCATCCTAACCTTTTTAAAGTACTTCGGGTGTCCAAATTTAAGGAGAAAACAGTCCCCCTCCATGGTCAAACGTTTCGGCATAGCTTTGAAAAGTGGGGTAAGGGTGAAGTTATCTAAAAGACGAAATCCTATGTTCTTTAATTGGAAAGCCCAATAGTATTGATAAAAGTTTGGACTTGTGATGCCTCCATGTATTTTGTTTTTTTTCTCCCCTTCTCTAATTAGTTTCGTCCATGCAAATCTCACCCTTTGAGGACCGTATGAAACTGCTCAGCTCCCCCTGCAGTTTCTTAAACCACTATGGCTTAAATTCTAACTGTATTGCATTGAGGATAAACATGATTTTGGGAGTATTGACTTGTATAGGATATTTGATCTTCCTAGAAAGGGAAGTGGGAGGCCTCACTGCGTCCTTAATAACCTTCTGGTTTCCGTTGCTATTGTGTTAAAGTTTACCTGAGACATTTTATCTAGATCTTCCACCACCACCTGAACTCCAAGGCATCTTATTTCCTTCTTTACAAGCAGACTGTTACAGCTGATGTTTTTTGCTGATTAACCAGGTAACCAGAGACCTTCCCTAAGAGGTCCAAGGTGCTCCGGATCGTCGGAAGTGATTTGCCAGATCACTTGTATACACCATTAAATTATCGGCATATAGCGCTACTTTTTTCTCCCACTCGTGAAACTCAAAGGGGATAATGTTTTGGCTCGCCCTAATTTTATTTGTCAAAGGCTCAATATATAAATGAAAAAGCAAAGGTGACAGCGGGAAACCCTAGCAAGTCCCTGTTTTAATGTTTATCAGCTTGGTAAGATATATATTTTTTTTATATCCTCATATAACCGCCATACTATTATATAAGCATCCTCTCGATGACAGCAACCCGAATGCTTATATCTTAGAGGGCCTGATCTCAGCTGATGTTCAATGGGACCAGGCCCACATGGCACATTGTAGACTGACCCTGAGGTGTAATCATTGGACAGTTCTACCCACCATTCGCATTACTCCTCATCTATTAATCTCCAGAAAAGACCACGCTCTCTTCTGTTACTAAAATAATTAACCTTTTGTCCTAATTCTTTAAAATATCTGAGTTCCACCATTCCCTCCTGGATGGGGAGTCTACCTGACGCCACCTTTTACAAATTTCTCTCCTTGCTAGGAGAAGCAAATAGAACACTAGTTTACCCTGTTCAACAGTGATGTTCCCCTCCCCCTCTGAAGGCTGTACTATACCGAAAAATATTAATACGAGGCTTACCTCTCTATCTTTACCAAGTATTTCTGTCAGGGTCTTACCCACATTCTTCCAGTAATCCTTCAACACTGAACAGGTTAAAACATATGGATATCATCTGCCTCTTGGGCATGGCATCTTGTACAGCTAGCTTCTCCTCCTCCCCTCATTTTGGATATCTTGAGCGGGGACCAATATATCCTATAAATGGTAAAGAGGTGGTTCTTTCTTGGGTAGCAGATTTAATCAAACTGTATAATTTATCCAAAGATACTTGCCATAAGGTTTGCAGCTCTTCATCTGGCAAGCACTTATCCCAGACCATGTGGGGGGGGGGTCCAGTTTCCTGTCCGTAGCATCCAGGTGGTAATTGTACCAGAGAGCGATTTCCTTCTTCCTTGGGTTTACATCCTGGAGTTCTTTTTCCATTGCACAATCTCCTGGGAATTGCCAGTGTTGGTTTTCGCACCAAGTCGAAATTTGATAGTATTGAAATCTGGAGAGGCTATTTTTTGTTAGATTACTCCAGGCGTCCCAGGAGAGACAGCTGTTTCCTTCAACTAGATCCCCACCGCTTAGTAAGATTGCCGTTCACTAATAACTTGGCAATGGAATTTTATATATAGGGACCTATATAGGGACCCGACAGCTTTTGAGAAAGCATCGCCTTAGTCATGCGGTTTAATCACACAGTGCAGAAAGGGCCAACTTACCCTATCAAAGACTTTGGCAGCGTCGAAAGTGAGCACCATCAAAAAGGAATTTTTCTTTGGTGACCAAGTCTATTGCTCCAATCAGGTCATGTGTCAATTCATAAAGTTGCCTCCCCTCAAAGCCTTTTTGATCTTCATGAATTGGTAATCTGATCACCTTCCCCCAATCACTTAGCTAATATCTGTGTATAGATCTTATAGTCACTTTTCAGTAGGGAGATCGGACTGTAGAACTTGCATAACTTGGGGTCCTCGTTTGGTTTTAGGATTGTACTAATGACTGACTTATCCCAAGAGTATGGCAGATCGTTACATTTACAAAGGGCACATTCAGTAATTCTGTTAGAATAAGGGCCTTCTTGTCCTTCAAGGCAACATGAAGCTCATTTGGTGGACTATCTGGGCCAGCTGCTTTTCCCTTTTTTAATTTCCTCATTGCATTAGACACCTCTTCAATACTAATCTCTGATTTTAATTCTTCCTTTAAATCTGCATCTAGGTCTCTTGTATACGATTTTTGGAAGAAGTGGGGGTAGGTCTTTTCTATCTCCAGATCTTCTGTACATATTTTACCTATACCTTCATTTTGAATGGCCTTAATAGTATTTCTAGTCTGCTCTACCTTTGTTTTCCAAGACAATCACTTTCTGCACCCCTCTCCATATTCATAGTGGGACAGTTTATTTGCTTCCTACTTTTTACTGGTTGTTGGCTATAAAGTCATTTGCAAGTTCAATCATGACACTCTATATCCGTCCCTCTATTGCAGCCAGATCTCGAGTTATAAGTGCGGTCTGCCTCTGTATTGTGGATTCAAGATTTATTATCTTATTTTTAGTTTCCTTACACTGAAATGCAGCTAGGCTAATTAGCCTCCCCCTAATGAAGGCCTTATGGATATCCCAAACAGGATGCAAGGGGACTAAACCTATATTTAGCTGGAAGAATTCTCTTCTATCTTGCTTCAAGTGATCTATTATCTGGTGATGTAAGAGCAGTGCTCGATTTATAGTCCATCTCGGGGAGGCAGGTATTTTATCTAGCATGAGCCCTAGGCTAACTGCTGAACGCTTAGATAAGTGTTCCGGTATATGTTCCACTTTTGGGGTATTTTTGCTTAGTTTAATGTCCACTAGAAATAAATTAATTGTAGAATGTTGTCCATATTTTTTGTTGTGGAAAGTAAACCCTTGTCCTTTGCCTCCCTTCAGCCTCCAAATATCAACAAGGCTTATACATTTCATTATCTGCTTTACTAAGGCTCTCATTTTAGGCGAGTTGGCTGTGTTTTTTGTGGTGGATTTGACTAGACAGGGTCTATTAATACGCTGAATTCGCCTCTTAATATTATGGGTAGTTTGATCTCCAGAAACTGATTACATAGGGCTTGAATAGGGGACAGGATCATCTGTTTGGGTCATAATAACCCACAAAAGCATACCAGGTGCTATAAATTGTAACCTTTACAATCAACCTTCGCCACTTTGGATCTGTTATCGTATTCCCCACCAGAGCCTTGATGGGTTTCTTGAATAGGATTGCTATTCCCTTAACCCAAAAAGTCTAGTTAGTTCAAAGATATTGAGCTACCCCTTTTTCTTTCTTCATTATAGCTTCCCATTCTGATGGATACATCTTCCTGAATATACCCTGCGCCAGCATTCCGCTGAAATTTTTTCCTAGCTCCCCGCACCGACAAGTTCGTTACAATGCCATGGCTCCGCACGCAGCTCCGCATTACATCACCGGAGCCATAAGAGGACCACGTCGGCGTGATGAAGTCAGTTCCTTTTTTTCCGCGCTGTCCTTCGCTAACGGTTTTTTCTGGGACTCTCCATACTTTGTCTCGATACTTTGTAATTTCGTTTCTATCTCTTTCTCTTTTGACATGTCTGCCTGAGGAAGCCAGGTTTTAAGCCCTACAGGGAGTGCGGTGGACATATGTCAATTACTGATCCGCATTAAGATTGTCTTTGGTGTTTATCTTCAGACCATGACGTCGAAGGATGTTCTTCGTGCAGGAAGATGAATCCTAATGCGTTGAAGGAGCAATAAGCCAAGCTTTACATGGCCAAGGCAAGAAAATAAAAAAGGGGTTGGAAAAGGTCAAAGTCCAAGTCTTCATCGTCGCACGACTTCAATAGGAAGCATAAGAAGAAGAGGAGACATGCTTCTCAGCACCGATCCTCGAAGTCTGTGGTGTCGAGGTCGCCTTCTCCTGGTCGACGTTAAGAAAATGCCTTGCTTTTTTCCTTCAGAGTCTCCTCAGGCGACTACAGCTCATTCTCCTTCCTATAAGGGGACTCCTGAGCAGGGGACGACGCCGAGATACTCACTGATTCCAGAGGGTGTGTTGAATCCGGGAGATGATGAGGTTTCTTCGGCTCCGGCTGTTCCACCTGTGGCTCCAGCGGATCAAACTCCAGAGGTACCTCTTTCGGATCTCGAACCGACTTCATACCCTCCTTTTCTGACGCCGGGTTCGTTTCACTCGCATTTTTTTAATGCAATGTATGGTATGTTCACCTGGGTCTCATACCCCTCTGGAGCACCTTCGGGTCCCATGGGTCCTTTGGCATATAATTTGGGTGTGCCTCACCAGTATCCCTTTATGCTGTTAATACCAGCGACGCCGTCCTGGCCCTTTCCGGCTCTGAGGATGTCTACGCCATATGGTCAGTCCCCGGCTCCATCCAGTGAAGCTTCTCTGATTCGATCAGCACCGGCTATGGTACTGGATACACCTTCGATGCCGCTCCCAGAGGTGTCGACGCCGCGTGTTGCGCCGCCGCAACTAAAGATGCGCTCGAGTAGAGAGGCGCAGAGGTTATTGGAAGAGGAGCAGTACCAGGCTGAAGAGAGACAGGAAGGAGAGGTGTATGACACAGAAGATGTGTTTGAAGACTTGTGTGAGGCAAGTTGGCTTGACACTTCTCTGGAGTGGGACTTCACTTCTCAAAAGGCTTCTCCAGAAGGATGTTGCTCCTTATCATATGGTTATTAGGAAGGCTGCAGAACTTTTGGATTTGCAGCTTCCTGTGGCAGATTATAAGCCTAATCTTCTCACAGAGGTGCTTCTTTCTCCATCTTCGGTGGTTGAACCACTTTTGCCATTCAGTGATGCTCTGACTGAGCCAATTCTAGATGTGTGGCGCAACCCTCTTTCGGCTCCTGCGGTTTCGAGGTCAGTCTGAAGAAGGTATAGACCTGCTCCTGGAGATCCGGATTTCCTTTCTTCTCACCACTCTCCTGAAAGTCTGGTGGTGCAGGCTTCTTGTTCAAAGCAATCTACAGGGGTGTTTTCACAGGCTCTCGCAGACAGGGATTCCTAAAAGTAGGAGCAATCTGTGAAAAAGGTCTTTTCGTCTGTCAGTATGGCACTGAAGTCTATCAACGCCACTTGTCTCTTGGGCAGGTATATTCATGCCCTAATGGACTCTGCAAAACAGTTTCTTCCTAAATTGTTTGAGGAGGACAGAGGGAATCTAAGTGAGGTGTTGGCGTACTCTCAGGCTGTGGCTCGCCAAGTCATCCAGTCTGACCTGGACACAGCGGATTCTGTTGCCAGAGTAATGGGTTCATCCATTGCGACAAGGAGGCATGCATGGTTAAGATCTTCTGGGTTCTCTCCTGACGTACAGGCTGCTCTTATTGATTTGCCATTTGATGGGTCAAAGCTTTTTGGTGAAAAGGCAGACTCTGCCCTGCAAAGATTTAAGGACAGTAAGGCTACGGCAAGGTCTTCTGGTCTGCAGACTCATACAAGAGGCTACAGATATAAATGATACCGTGGCTTTGGGAAGTCTTCCTTTCGTGGGTCCAGACAACCTCAGCAACAGCAGCAGAACCCATTGTATAGGAGCTACATGTGTAAAGGCAGAGGTCGCCTTTGTGGAGCCGGACGTCAATCCTCTTCCTCCTCCTCCTCTACCTCCTCTACCTCCCCAAACCCTCCTGGTAATGCAGGAAAGCAGCCCTAGATCCACCATCCTGGATCGTCCCGTGGGAGGTCGGCTTACCCATTTTCTACAAGATTGGAAATTAATCACTTCGGACCTTTGGATTTTAGATCTTGTAGAAAATGGGTACGCCCTTCAGGGAATTCCCTCCTCCTTGCCAGGGGTTTTTCACGGAGGATCATTTGCTACTTCTTCAGAAGGAGGTTCTTACCCTGTTACAAAAGGTGCGATAGAGGTGGTTCGGGAGCAGGAAAGGGGTCAGGGTTGGTACTCCCGGTATTTCCTGATCCCCAAGAAGGTTGGCAGGTTAAGTCCTATCCTGGACCTCAGAGTTTTGAATCTGTTTTTCAAACAGGAGACTTTCAAGATGCTCACTCTAGCGCAGGTTCTTCAGGCGCTGCAACAAGAGGACTGAAAGGTGTCCATCGACTTGCAGGATGAGTATTTCCACATCCCCAAACTGAAGTCGCACAGGAAGTATCTCCGTTTTACGGTTGGGTCGCAAAACTACCAGTTTGCGGTCTTTCCATTTGGTCTTACTACCACACCTCGAGTCTTCACCAAGGTGATGGCAGTGGTGGCTGCCCATCTCAGGAGGTCGGGGATTCCAGTTTTCCCCTACGTGGATGATGGCTGTTAAAGGCAGGGTCTCCAGAGATGGTGGGTCATCATCTGCAGGTTACAACCCAGCTGTTGTACAAATTAAGTTTTTCGATAAAGGTATCCAAGTGTCACCTGGTGCCCTCTCAGCATAACCTGTTCATAGAGGCAGTACTGGATACCACTGTGTATCGGGCTTTCCCACCTCCACAAACGATTCTCGACATTCAGAAAATGATTCCCTTGTTTCACAATGGAGTGGTTGTTCCAGTTCTGAAGTTCCTTCGCCTGCTCGGTCTGTTCGCTTCCTGCATCCTTTTGGTTAACCATGCAAGCTAGCACTTGAGGGCGCTCCAGTGGTGTCTCTGCAGGAAGTGGTGTCAGCACAACTGAGATCTCCGGGAGTCAGTCAGGATCTCCAGAGAAGCTGCAGCGGATCTGTCTTGGTGGAGAGTGGAGGGCAACCTGTCTCAAGGAAAGCCCTTTCATCTTTCTCCATCGGTGGCCACAGTGATAACGGATGCCTCTACCCTAGAGTGGGGTGCTCATCTGGGGGATCTGGAGATCAAGGGTCTTTGGTCTCCAGTGGAAAGGTTGCTTCATATCAACCTTCTGGAATTGCGGGTGATACGTTTGGTGCTCAAGGCCTTTCTCCCTTCCATACGCCGTCAGTCGGTTCAAGTCCTGACTGACAACACTGCCGCAATGTGGTATGTCAACAAGCAGGGAGGAGTAGGGTCGTACTGTCTCTGCAGAGGGGTGCTGAATGTGCGTGCGGACAGTCTCATTCGATGGTTCTCAGCCGACCACGATTGGAGGCTTCATCCGGAGGTAGTTTGATACATCTTCCAGACGTGGGGAACTCCTCGGTGGACCTGTTTGTCACTCTCGAGAATGCTCACTGCCAGTCATTCTGCAGTCTCCAAGGCAGGGAGCGTTGGGGGACGTGTTTCAGTTGAGTTGGAGCTTGCCACTCCTTTACCCGTTTCCTCCCATACCATTGATTTCTCGGGTTCTGAGGAAGATTCGCCAAGACCAGGCCAGAGTTCTATTGATCGCCCCGGATGGCCAAGAAGGGTGAGGTATACGGACCTTCTTCACCTCTCATCGCACCCTTCGCTCCGTCTCCCTCTCAGGGCAGACCTCCTCTCTCAGATGGAGGGGCAGGTTCTACACCCCCACCTCCAGAGCCTACACCTTCATGCCTGGAGATTGAACGGCGCAACCTGAATTATTTTTCTCTCCCGCCTAATGAGGTGGATGTTATTTTATCAGCCAGGCGACACTCCACCAAGTCTGTCTACCCCTAAAGGTGAAATTTGTTAGATGGTGTGGAGAGCAAGCTATTGATCCTTTGAAAGCGCATCTTTCTGATGTTCTTTGTTTTTCACTTCATTTGGCTCAGCAGATTTGTGCTGTGGCTACTGTTAAAGGATATTTGTTGGCATTTCTTTGTTTGCCAGATCAGCCTTCTCGTTTTAAGTCTCCATTAGTCTTAAGGTTCATTAAGGGGCTTACTAACATGTTTCCGCCCACTCCCTTTATCATGCCCCAGTGGGATTTAAATCTGGTGTTAAACTTTTTAATGGGTTCCACATTCGAACCTATGCATAGTTGTCCTTTGAGACTACTGACATTCAAAAAGTTTCTTTCAAGTGGCTATCACTTCGGCTAGGAGGGTGAGTGAGCTCCAGGCTTTGAGTTCAAAGCCTCCTTTTCGGACCATACATGCTGAAAAGATGGTACTCAGGACCAGGGCTGCTTTTCTGCCTAAGGTGATAACTCCCTTCCATCTAGGACAGTCATTACCCTCCCTAATTTCTATCCTCCCCCTCACCCTTCCAAGGAGGAGGAGAGGCTTCATTGTTTGGATCCAAAGAGGGCGATTAGCTTCTATTTGGATAGAACCAAAGGACTTGCGTCAAGATGATCAGCTCTTTGTTGGCTATGCTGGTCGTCTGAAGGGCAAGGCAGTGCACAAGTGCACTTTATCCAGGTGGATCATCTTGTGCATCAAGGTATGCTACTCCCTCGCTGGTAAGGAGCCTCCTGTAGGCATTAGAGCTCATTCCACCAGGGCTAAGTCGTCTATTTCTGCCTTGTACAGGGGTGTTCCTGTGTTGGACAGCTGCAAAGCCGCAACTTGGGCCTCCCTCCACACTTTCGCGAAGCATTACTGCTTGGATTCTGAGGTGGGGAGGGACGGCCATTTTGTGCGCTCTGTTTTGCAAAATTTTTTGGTATAGAAGGATGGCCACCCTCCTCCGTGGGTTGGACTACTGTGGGATTCTATTCATAAGGTGAGGAATCCACACGCAGATGTAACCATCAGAAGAACAAGTTATTTACCTTTGGTAATGTTTTTTCTGGTGGATACAGTAGCTTCCTGTGGATTCCTCATGGTCGGTCCGCCCGCTTCGCCTCGCTGGCACAGAAAAAATGGGTGGAACTGACGTCCTCACGCCAACGTGGTCCTCTTATGGCTCCGGTGATGTCGTGCGGAGCCATGGCATTGTGACGACCTCATCGGCGCGGGGAGCTAAGAAAAATTTCAGCGGAATGCTGACACCAGGGAATATTCATAAGGTGAGGAATCCACAGGCAGATACTGTGTCCACCAGAAAAAGCGTTACCGAAGGTAAGTGACTTGTTGTTCTCCTCTTAATAGTGAGTTTCCTGGAGGATAACTGTGTTGCCCACGAGTCTCCAGTACTCAAGGATTCTTCTCCTTATAACTCTGAGGCCGTTAACATTCCAAGTTAACACTTTTAAGGTTCAAAGTTGACAACCCTGATGTATTAACCTAAAGGTAGGGACCTGGTTCATACCAACATGAGCTCCATAAAAACAACTTTGGCTGGCCTTCATGTCCCGGAGACTGCAGACAAGAAATCTGTAAGTGATGACCATGTAAGTGAGGTTGGTCCTCAGCTGCATCATGGGTGAACACTTGGAATCTATTACTGATTTCTAATGTCTCTCTACTTCCACACTGCCTCCCCTATACTAGTAATGTTAATACTCTACATGACGGGCCTAGACTGTTTTTTAGGTCTCGCCTGAGCCAGCGCATGCACAGATCTGGCGAGACATTTAGGGCCTGATGTAGGAGCCCTAATACCGGTCGGAAACGGCCGAATTCGGCCGTTTCTGATCGGTATTACGGTTTTCTTATGTAGGGGGCTACAGAAGTACAGATTGGGTAATTTTACCGATTCTGTACATTTACCGATTCGGTAAAATACCAAATCAGTAAATGTACAGAATCGGTAAATAGAGATGTAGGTGGCACTCTGAAGAGTGCCACAGGCCTTCAAGAGTCGGTATTTTACCACCCAATCCAATTGGGTGGTAAAATACCGAATCCAGGTGTGCATGCACATCTGTGCATGCACACCTGTGCCATGTGACACACAGACATGCCCTTACGGCATGTATGTGTGCCACATGGCACACAAGCCTATAATTGGGGTGCTAGAGGGTGTCAAAGTGACACCCCCTGCACCCTTGCAAGAATAGGTAATTACCGAATCGGTAAATACTGATTCGGTATTCCACATTGTTTCCTATGGTCTTCAAGGCCCATAGGAATCAATGGGGGATACTGATTCGGTATTTACAGAATCTGTAAATACCGAATCTTACAGATTCGGTATTTACCGAATCAGAATTACCTACATTCCCCCCCTCTAATTTACCACTTCTTAAATACCGAATCGGTATGATTCGGTATTTTAGAAGTGGTAAATTAGATTTACCTACATCGGGACCTTAGTGAGTGGACTTTAGAAATCCGACCACAAGCTTTTGCTTGTGGCCTAAAGCTTGCGGTTACGCGTGCGGGCACGCGCACAGCCGCCATCTGCCTTTCCTATCTCTTCCTCATTAAGCGTCATGCGCCATCTGCGCCCAAAGGGGATGATGGATGGAGTGTTGAACAATGCAAGCACTCACCCCCAGTCAAATGATCTGGGTTTAATCCATCATCATTCTTTAGCTCACTCCGCCACCCCAGTTCAGACATGCTATATGCAAATCAGTCTGATCCTGTGCCTCATGGGAACAGTCCAGCCCAAACTGCCAAGCCATGTCTTCCCTGGACCGGAAACAAGTATCCTGGGACCGGTTTCTGGCTAATCAGCTGTCATCAGCAAGGCTAGCTTTAATCCAGTGGCAAAGTGAGCAAGGGACACACGTCTCACCTTTGGGACCTTATAAGTGTTTAGGCATGCAACAGGTGATGGTGTTGCACCAAGGATATTGTGCTGCATAACTAAATACTTATAATCCTTGTTTGAAGTGGCCTAGGAGTTAGGAAGGAGTGATCCTCTTCCTTTTTCAAAAGGACTTATGATAAAGGTGTCTAAAGAGAAAGTGATTTTAAAGCGTAATGCTGTTTTGGCGCTTTTCCCCACTCATTCCTTAAAGTTGGTTAGTTCCCCAGATCAGTTTCAGGGCCAGTTGAATGGGGCTGTAAGGGAAACCTTAGAGGAAGGATTATTGTCTGCTGCTTTTATCTCCCACTTGCTCTCACATTATTTGTATAAGGCAGAAACCAAAATTGGTTTAATTCACGGCAAGGTGGTCAAAGTATTTTCCTGGTTTCTTAAGGAGTATCTAACGTTAAAGGGATCACACGCTCCCTGCTCCAAGCCCCTCACCACAGAAGGAACTTTCTTTTTACCTGCTGTCTCTTTCCTGGTTTCAGGAGAGTTAGCAGTCTTGTGGATTTTTTCTTCCACTCCCCCTCTCAGTTACACATTTGTTTATGCTCTGGGTTTTACTGGCTTATTTATATTCAACTATTTCTTACTTCCACTTTCATGCCTCTAATGATTTCATAGAACATCAGCTCTGTTACCTGGACATGGACTCTCCAGTGAATCATGCAAAATCTCTGCTGATTCAATTGATGCTGACCTGTCTTCATTCTGCATGCTGACTGCCTAGCTGACATTGCAGAGCTTCTGTTTTGAATGTTTACCTTTATTTACGCTAACCTCTGCATAATTGCTGTGGATTAAAATTAAAAAGTGTTTCTTTCAGTACAAATGGCTTACTAAAATAACATGAGATGTGGTCTACTAGACCTTGTTCACAAAAATATAATTTCCTTGATGACTGTATGTCGAGCCTATATCCACTAAGACCCTAATTTTCACGTGGCCTAAACTGCTCTAATTTAACCCTACAAATTGATCCACAATTGTTCAAATTCAGATAAATCGGCCAGCAAAACGATGGATGAGCCAAAATATAATCGTGGCTTGAGGATTACTTTTCCAAAAAGTCGAAATCCTAGAATTTGTAAAATGAATAAACATGATAACTCACCTTTTGTCTGTGCCGGCAGATTCTGAACTTAGAGCATCTCCGCTCTATGATCTGTGATTCAACTGATTGCACAATGTCTTACCTTGATGACCTTTGATTCATTGCAAGAGCTTACCTTTTTTTTTTTTTTTTTTTTTTTTTTACAAATTAGGTGCCTTTGCAGCTCATAGAGTCGGTTGAATGTCGGGATATATTTCAGCTGCATTTGACTTGCAAGGACTGCAAAGTTATCAGGTATGTGTCATTGCTTTTGTGCAAAGGAAATGTCAGTCTTTTTGACTGGAATGCCAAGCAGTAGTGCAGCATGGAGCCTCTTTTCTGGGGGCAGTAGCTAAGTGCATATTAAACTCATTAATTCTTTGTCTAGAAGTCAAGTAGTAATGATGTTCTAGGAACTGGAATCACTATGTCTCATTTAAATTCACAGTTGTGTTGAAAGAAAAATTATTTTACCAGGAACTATTGTCACAAATATTGGCAATAGATGTGTCACTTTCTAGGATGGACATGGCACAGGTTTCAGCTCCAGATTGAAGAGACTTGGCCTCACAGATGATGTACCACATTGTCCATCTGGTCATCAGGGATGTTCATTTGGTTCTGAAAATGTGTTACCCTTAACTCACTGCAATGCTCCATCCTAACCTTGACAACAGTGTATTTATTACCTGACTAGGCAATGCGACATAAGATGGAGACGGTCAATCAAAGCTGAAACATCTGCCATTGACCCGCAAAAAAAAAATCTCAGAACCGGGTCCACCTGCCAGGTTCACAGAATGTCGAAAATGTTTTAATGAAGACGGACTACACTGATGTAAAAGACTATCATAGTCAATCACAATAGAATGGGGGCAAGAGGAAATGTGAAAAAATGCAAACCCAATTCCCAGTAACTAGACTTTCAGCAAGTAGTACTGAAAATCAGGAGCACAATACCATTGGAAGAAACTCAAAGCTGGAGGGCCCAGTACTTCCACGGATAACACAAGAGAGGGGCAAGGACAATAAGGCGACCAGATGTAGATCTAGTCGTAAATGAAACATTCCACTCTCCACAACAGAATTGGTAGCCCTGATGTCCTGAATAAAGGACTCGTATTTGTACCAAAAAAAATCATGGCCCCTTTGAATCGCATACATAATTATATCAGTTTTTCATGAAGATCTGAGCTGCATTTTTTCTTTAATTCACAGTTCACCTCGGATCCTCTATATTCAAATACAGGAATAAAGAAAAAGTTGTAATTCTCCCACAGTTCCCTTCCCGAGGTTTGCTCAACTGAGAAAACAGTTGTTAAATAAATTAAGGCATTTAAAAACCTCCCCTCCTGAGTAACAAGAATAAAGTGAAGCATCACACCATTTAAGAGAGAAAGGACATAGTGATAAAAGAACGCTGACAGAGGAGCAGCAATCATTGCACAGAGGCAAGAGGCTTACAGTAGTGAGGGTATTTTCCTTATTTTGCACAGGACCAGTTATAAAACATCATAACAAGACCCGAACAGCTGGCTTTCAGTCAAATCAGGAGCCTGGTTTCCCTAAAATGTTGCTTGGTTGAATTGTGTTGAATGAAAAATTTCCTAGTAAGCATGACAGAAAGTTTCAATTCTATTAAGGACGCAGAGATGAGGATTATGCTCATCTTTCTTTAGTCCCTTTTAACAGCAGCTTCAACTTTCATTTAACATAAAACAACAAAAAAACTAGCATTCCCATAGTGCTTGCAGTAGGGGTCATCTACAGTCCACCAATAGGCAGTTCGCACCCTCCATTAAGGTGTGTGCTTCCTGTGTAACCTCCTCTTTCTTGACTGCCACGATCCTATCCTCAAGTCTCGTCCGTCCGTTTTGGAACCCTCAGAACCTGGAAGAGCCCAAAACAAGCCAATGACTGATCTCAAGGTACAACCCAGAAGCATCAGTAGAGCATGGTGCAAATTATACCATAATGTGAACAGTACAAAGCACTGACATCCTTGGTCCCCAAAGGGATCTTCAACTAAAGATTAAACAATATCAAAGCATATACTTATACCATACGCTAGAGTCTAACGTGAACTCACAGAACATTCCATTAGGCAGAGAAGGAGGGTGGGGTATGGAACATACCAAAAAGGAGAGGGAAAGTAAGGCAGGAAAGGGAACTAGGTTACAATATTCTCCTTCATCGATGTACATCTTACCGGGTTGGGAACAGGACTCTCAAGCCCTAGGCGGGAATAATCCTTGCCTCTGCGTCATTAATAGAATTGAAACTTTCCGTCATGATTACTGGGACATTTATCATTCTATGTCCGGACCAGAGGAGAGGATTATCCTGGTTCAAAGCTTATCTACCACCAATGACGCCATATCCATGACTGGTTCTCTTAAACATAGTCTGATGATCAGTCTGCGGTGTTTATAATATCTTCCAACCTGGCTCCCAAGAAAAAACCTTTGAAGCCATCACTCCCCTTACCGAATGGGCGCCAAACTGCGAGACATTAATACCCGCTTGTTGCATCACCCATCTGACCCAATGGGCTATGGTTAGTGGCGTAACCGCTTTAAAAGGTTTCCGTGGAGATATCCACAATTGGCGTTCTCCTGGTGGACTCGTTTCTTCCGTCATACTCTCATACTCTTTGAGGCATCTGACGGCGCACAATTTTGGTGAGTTTTCAAGAGCTGGTTAGGACAAAATCCTGGAATCTGATTTGATCCTGCGAACAATATGGAAGGAGACCCCTTGCGGGGTGAACACCCTTCCAGGGGTATCCAGTGTTCTAACATCAGATACTCGTCGACTTGAAACTAGACACAAGAGTATTGCCAGTTTGGCTGACACTTCCTTACGGGACAAATACTTGTTAGGTTGCCAAGATTGGCATAGGTGCAGAACCTTATTAACATCCCCTAGCGACGAATACCTGGGCTCCGGAGGAAGGGTGAGGCGAATACCCCTCATCAATTTACAGATCAATTAATGCTCCCCAACTGGTTGCCCTTGAATAGGTGCATGGCCAGCCTAAAATTGGCGACCTGTAAGAGTTGAGGCGCCAAGTCTTGTGATGCCATAGACACCAATAAATTCAGAATTGCTACCACCTTGCACCCCATGGGATCCCGGTCATTCCGAACACACCAATCTACCCATCCGGTCCAAGGTGATTTGTATCTTTTGCTTGTGCTGTCAGCCTAAGCTGCTCCCAGTAACCTCTGAGCATTGCTCAATAGGCCTGAGAGACTCCTGCGATGCTGGAAATCTGCCTGGCCACTAAGGGCATTCTCCCTTGCTGGATTAGAGGATGGGGAATGCCCTTGGGATCCTAAAGAAGAAAAGGATCTCGGGGTAGAAGGATTGGAGCATCCCAGTAAAGTTCCAGAAGAACTGGAAACCACACTTGAGACCACCCGTACGGGGCAATTAACACCACTTTTGCCTGTTGTCTGTGAATGTGCGCCGTGAGCCTCATCATTGCCAACGGAGGGAAGGCGTATCCCTTCTTCCTGGACCAATCGGGTCTTGCTTCTAGCTGAAGAAGAGCGGTAGCAGGTGGTCCAGACGGGACGCAAAAAGGCGTATGGAGAATCTGCCCCACATGTTGTGGAGTCTCCGAAAGGATGGAGGATGCAGCTGCCACAGGCTTGTGTCTGCCCAGCTCCTGGAGCACCAATCCTCTAGCACGTTAGAGGCTCCTGGGAGGTATTCCGCCGACACCGAAATGTTGTTGGAGAGACAAAATGTCCAAAGGTCCTTGGCCAAGTCAGCTAGAGCCTTGGACTTCGTTCCTCCGTGATGGTTGATGTAACAGACCGCCAAGACATTGTCCATCTTCAGAAGCACGTTGCAAGCCACCTAGTCCTTCCTCCAGCACTTGATTGGGAAGGAGCCCGACATCCATACTGGAGCCGGATTTCTTTGACGGACCACTTTCCTCCTGTAGAGGAGTCCCTGCAGCGCGCTCCCCAACCCGACTTGCTGGCATCGTACTCTATGACTAAGTCTGGATCGCATATTTAGAAAAAAGGGGACCCCTATAGATAACTGTTGCACCTGCTATACATGGGGAACAAACTGAATTAGAAAACGTCTATAGCAAAGTGACACAATCAAATTATTTTTTAGTTGATACAATCCAAGTATTAGATTGAGGATAGAAAGTCCAACTGTGTATAAATTATTTCAAAACACTGAAGTCTTCTCTTTTGATTTTATTATTGTAGATTATATATATCAAACAGTTCTTTAAAGATTTACATATATTTTATTCTTTTTTTGTGTATTTCTCTTTTGTTTTTTGTTTTCTTAAGATTATTTTTCTATATAACGAATGATTAGTTAAAAACATACAGGAAAAAATACATAACCAATAGACATAAAGCTGAATACAATGTTGAAGGCAAAGCGGTAGATGTCACAACGCGCGTTTCGGCTCTTGAGCCTTCTTCAGGTTACCGTCTACTCCTCTATGGATTATAGAAAACATATCTCAATAAATTTACATGACAAAAACCGATTATTTACAGTGGCAAAAACATATTATTTACAGTGGACTTTATTATATACATTTAATCAAATAAGTGTCTTCTTAATTGCAGCAAGGAAAAAATAAATAACTTTAAGAAGAATATCTTCATCTATATTGCAGAACAAGGGCATTATTTAACAGGCACGTCTAGCAGATATATACATATCTATTAAATCAATATCAGATCTTTGTATCTTCTTGGTTGTTTTCTTTCTATTTAATTGTTCATATATTTTGTATATCAGTAGATGGATAAACATTTCATAAATGTGGCAGTTGCATTGGGATCTCAATTCATGTTATCTAAAATTAACATTCTTTAGATTAATACTAAAAGAAAACCGGTTATAGGTTGCTGAAAACATCCTTAAATTAATCAGTTTCCTAAACCTATTCGGAGTGAACCTTTGATTAGCACCAATCATTCAGTGATGGCATAGTTATACGATTAGAGTTTATTGCTTATCACATGGGTTGAGATGAATACATTGTGAAGATCAACGGGCACCACATGAAAGATATCTACATGATTGCAGCAGCACTTTATAACATAATTTAGTAGCAGCATAACTTAATATTTAACTACAACATTAAAATTCCAGAGATCTATAATGTATCAACTCTCTAATATTGATTATTAGGGTTGTAGTTATAGTCCATAATTATTCCTATACTTACAAAATTTGTGCGAACTCAAACCTTATTCTTAGCTCATATATACCAGGTGGATCGATATTTGGGATGTCTTGGTATCTATAAAAAGATATAGAGTGGCAGAGTCTCAATTGATATGCTAATTTTAAACGTTCGAAATGTGCATATAGTCTCCACTTAGTGATATTTAAACAACAAACTATCAAAAGAACCATGATTCCTATTATTGCATAAAGTAATAGGTTATAAATAATTACTTTGTACCTTAACATTCAGGTGGTTGAGATCCAGAAGCATATGTATAATATTTGTCGATGAATAGAGATGATATCTATTAAATAATCATAAACATGTATGAATGCATGTTCATATAAAGATTGTGTGGAAAACAGATTATAGCAAAAGTATCATATAATTACCTAGTGATCTTTAGTATACGTCCTGTTCGTTTTTTACAGTTTCTAGATACTTAATATAATGTAGATCTGAACTTCCTGGACAGGAGAAATGGGAATAGGAAATATCTATGAAAATTTGCCTAGGAGCAGATGGTAATAGTAGTAACAACGGCTTTAAGATACATGTTGCGTAATGTCAGATGTACTCATAAGTGTATATACCTTTATTGTGGGGTTATAGCGAAAATATATAACGATGGCAAACGATAAAATCAGCAAATAAATCAGTCCGTATCTGTGAATAAAACATATATATGGAGATGTTTTAGTCATTTTGTCCAGGCATAACGACACCTATGTCTTTATTACAGGAGTCTATCATATCGATAAAAAATTATTATCCGTTTACCTGGAGGTAGCTAGAAAGTTGTTTCCCGGGGGTTGAGATCTACTTAGCCGATAACAATCGTGTTGCCATATCTATAGAAAAAGGATATATATATATATATATATAGAGAGAATTTAATTAGCTTTCCGCATTTGGAGGCTTTTGTGTAAAATGTATCGCTATATAGTAATCCATCTATTGAGAATAGATTTGCTTATATCTTTATAAGTTTCTATTATTCAGGGGAATTATTATGGCTTACACTACTTCACAAAATAGTGGTAGCTAAATTTATATGGCAATGCTCTTGTACGTTTAATTACGGATCTATTTGCACGCACCAAGACAACATGAGTTCAAAAGTGTGTGCAAGCTAAAAAAATATATAGCAGTGATCTTATACGTTTAAATAAGAAAACTGTTCGCATGCACCCATAAATACAAAAGAATATGACGTGATTAAGTTTAAAAGTATGTGTCTCGGACGGCAGACACATGCTGATAAATTCACAGAACCACAGCGAAATTGACGCCGTAAATATTGTCTCTCACCTGTGCGAAAAAGCTGATGGTCGACCGCCTCTGAGTGAGAACGCTCAATAGGGACAGCCGCTTCGCAATAGTAGGCTGCTTTATATAGTTCAGGTGACATCAATTAGGGGAAAGAAAAAAGATAGATGTAGAAATGGGACTGACGCTACATTTCAGAGATGGTCAATGTACTCGTTAGATTCGAAGTTTGAAATAGAAATAGGACAATTGGATCGTTATAGACCGGATGTGAAGGTTAAAGATAGTCTGGATCGCAGCCAAAGATGGCTCTGCCATTCCAGGCTTCCATATGATCCAACCACCACCACCTCATCTCCGTGCGCACTTCCTCCGTAATGGTCACCTGATGGGAATACTGCAGACCTCTGCGCAGGTGAGAGGCTTTTAGTCGCTGCAAAGCCCTGTAGTGGCGCGTTCCTGGGGAAGATCGCCTGAATTGAAGAAGCAAAAAAGGCTACCTGTGTCAACGAGGTGGAGGAGCGAGCTAGCATTTGCCTCAGTTCTCTGTGTAACTTGGGCATCTTCCTCGCTGGCAGACTCAGAGTGCGGGTCACCAAATATACGGTAAATCCCAGAAGGTCACCTGTTTGGATGGGGTCAGGAGAGATTTCTTGGCATTGACTACAAACCCCAGGTCCTGGAGGAGGTCTACCACTTCTTGCAATTGCTGCGAGAGGCGAAGGGGGCATTGGTCTAGGAGCAGGATGTCATCTAAGTCAATAATGAGACGTTAGCCCTTGGCCCTTAGTGTTTCCACTACCGGTTAGAGGACCTTGGTGAAGCAACAAGGGGCCCACCCTTAAATGGGTAAAGGGAGAAAGGCTCACCCGATGCAGCCGGGGGTTGGCCTCTGGCTGTTAGCCACCGCGACCTTTGTAGCCTCGATGCGATTGGAAGAACTCTGGTCTCCCTGGTTCTTGTGCTCTCTTGCCGCCTCTTTGAGGGCTTCGGATATAAAAGCGGCCGGTCGAGCGCCCTCTGCCACAACAGGCCCCAACAAAAACCGTAGGTGGAAAACTTTTTTAATGGAGAACTGCTCCTTGTCCAAGGACGTAAAGGTGGCTACCCGTTAGTGATAGATTCCTTACCTTAGAATTACACCCAGGCATCAGACTGGGTCCGTTCGCAATAGTCCTGCGCGTCGGTAGGTGTTGTTGTGCGGCTCCGCGTACGTAGTTGGCGTCCTAGTCACGGAGATGGTGTCGTCGGAGCTACTTAGACGTGCCCATGCGCGCTGACGTTAGTACTTTATTTTTCCGCTCCAGCATGGGCAGATCCGGAGGGAGCGGTACCCCCAGTCACTTTTTGACGGAGTTTTTTTTGGGACTTTTTTCTCTGTTTTTTTTGTCTTTTGTCGCACAATGTCGTTGACGGGCCCGCACCGTGAGTGTCTCTACTGCCTGGGGCGCGACCACGACTCCGAGTGATGCCCCGAATGCCGGGCCATAGCTCCGAAAACTTTGCGGGAGCGGTCCCGGAAGTTGCGGGAGGCCCGGGAGTCTGCTGTGTGCCGTTCAAGGTCCCTGTCCTGTGGGAGGTCGAGGGACCTGTTGCGGAGCCGCTATCACCATCGTTCAATGAAGTCTTGGCACTCGGATTCAGGTAAGATGAAGCACAAAATGTCTCAGAAGCGTTGTCGCTCTTTGCCTTCCCCTAGCCTGTCGCGTGACATGGCTGAGGGTGTGGGTGGTGCCACCCTCGCGGCTCTGGCAGAGCCTGCGCCGTTGCTGATGGCCTTCCCGCCCTTCCCGGGTCCGTGGGCCACTTCGGTCCAGCTACAGGTCTTCCGGTCAGCCATGAAGCTCCTTTTTGGCCCAGCCGGAACTCCTTCGGGCCGCGCGGGTCCGACTGGGGGTCCTCGCTCTTCGTGACCTGCTCCGGCACCAACATCCTTGACGACTCCTGTCTTGACGCCGCGAGACCCCCATGGATACACGCATGGATCCCAGCCAATGTGGGGTGGCCTCACACGACCTACATTGACATTGACGTCTACGGCACCGGCGGCTCCATTGCCGACACCGTCCCCGGTTTCCACCCCGACGTGGAGACGGCGCCGGACCTGTGTCGATCGATGCAGATGGGGTATTTCTATCCCTTTCTCCATCCGCCTCCCTCTTTTCCGCCTGTCAGGCAGGTTGGGCAGGAAGGGGAGGACTGGGAGGGGTCTGAGGACCCTCTTGCAGCCCAGTGCGAGTTAGACCCGGACTGGGAAGAGGAATTGGAGGATGGAGGTGACATGGATTTTACTCCAGAACCTGGCACACTGTCTCCTACTGTGGCTACGGAGGAGGGTGGTACATATTCTGTGGTGTTGCGTAGAGCAGCCGAGGTGCTCCACCTAGAGCTTCCTATGGTGGCAGCCAGGACTTACCCCCTGACAAAAGTGCCCCTGGCCAGCGTCTTCCTCTATGGAGCCGCTGTTGCCCTTTAATGACACACTTTGGGACGTTCTTTTGGGCACCTGGGCCAGGCCAACACAGGGGCTCCTGTGGATAAGAACGTGCCCTGACGCCAACGCTAGGCCGACCCCATTTTCCTCTCCCAGCACCCAACCCCTGAGAGCTTGGTTGTCCAAGCCTCTGCGTCCCCAAGCACATTCCCTTCCGCACCTCCGGACAGGCAATCCAAGAAACTGGAGCAGTTTGGGAAGAAACTGTTTACTTATTCCAGTTCAGGGCTGTGGTCTGTGAACACTGCATGCCTCTTGGGCCGTTATTCCCATTCTGTGTGGGACACAGTTGCGAAGGTGCTGCCTCAGTGTCCGGAGGAGGCCTGGATGTTGCTCTCCCAAGCTATTGCTGAAGGGAGAGATGCAGCCAAGTTCACAATTCGTTGTGGCCTTAAACACTGCCGACTTGCTGGGCATGGCGATTTCCACGACAGTGGTGCTACGTGGCCATGCCTGGCTGAGGACAACTGGCTTTTCCAGGGATGTCCAGAAGACTCAGATGGAGATGCCCTTTAAAGGCACTCGCCTTTTTGGCAACAAGGCAGACAGTGCGTTGGAGCGTTTCAAGGACTCGCAGGCTACGGCCAAGTCCTTGGGCCTTTCGGCCACAAACACTTCTTCTGCTTTTCTCTCCTTTCGTGGCCAAGGAAGGGGTGCCCAAACACGTTTGTCTCACAGCAACAGTCTCAGCACAGCCGCAGATGTGGGACCCGCAGACGTGGGTCATGTGGCCAGCGGGCGGGTCAGTCCACCACCTCCCCTGCCGCCACTGCCTTCAACCTTCTTAGTCCGGTGTTTCAGGCCCAACAAACGCCAGTGGGTGGCAGGATCCGTCATCACCTCCCTCACTGGCGCACCATCACCTTGGACAGTTGAGTTTTGCAGATAGTCTGAGGAGACTAGTCCATCCCCTAAAAGACTACCCCTCCAGCCATGCCACCTCAGTACCACCGCATATCAGGGGATCACTTGGTACTTCTCCAACAGGAAGTTGCGGCCCTCTTGGCTAAGGGGGCCATCGAGCATGTTCCGATGCCTGAGGTAGGTCGTTGTTGTTACTCCCACTATTTCCTTGTTCCAAAGAAGGACAAGGGCCTGCGTCCTATCTTAGACCTTCGGAACGTCTATCGCTTCCTCCGGAAGGAGAAGTTCAAGATGCTCACACTTGCTCAGGTCTGGTCTGCTGTAGACCCGCAAGACTGGATGGTAGCGTTGAACTTGCAGGGTGCCTATTTTTATATCCCAGACTGGCGTTACCTTCCGTTTACGGTAGGCCACGATCATTTTTAGTGCACTGTGCTCCCTTTCAGCTTTACCAGCACCCCTTGGGTGTTCACAAAAGTGATGGATGTGGCGCAGCTCATCTGCACAGACCAGGGGTTTCAGTCTTCCCCCATCTCGACAACAGGCTGTTGAAGGCGGGCTTGCCCCAGGCAGTTGTCTCCCACCTCCAGACTACGGCCGACCTCCTGCATTTGCTGGGGTTCTCCATCAACGTGCCAAAGTCGCACCCGTCTAGTTTCTGGTTTATACTCCCGGACAGCGAGTCCGGGAAATTCGGGCTATGAATCCGATCCTTTGGCCCTTGTCCTGCATTTCGGTCAGGATGACCTTGAGGCTGCTGCATCCTGCTGACCAATCATGCCAGGTGGCATATACAGGCTCTGCAGTGGGACCTGAAGTTCCAGTGGGCACTGCATCAAGGGGACCTGTCCGAGCACGTCCAGATCTTGGAGGGCACTGCTCAGAGGTTGTAGTGGTGGCTCATGAACCAACATTGGGTCAGCGGCAGATCCCTGTCCCTTCCCCAACCAAACCAAAGCACACAGTGGTGACGGATGCATCTCTCCTGGGATGGGAAGGCCATATGGGAGAGGCGGAGATCAGAGGCCTCTGGTCTCTGGCGGTGTCCAGGCTCCATATCAACTTTCTGGAGCTCCGGGCGATCCGACTTGCACTGAAGGCATTCCTTCCGTCTGTCAAGGGGAGAATAGTGCAGGTGTACACAGAAAACACCACTGCTATGCGGTATTGCAACAAGCAAGGAAGGGTGGGGTTGTGGACCCTATGTCAGGAGGTTCTGCGTCTCTGGACATGGCTGGAACGTCAAGGCATTCCCTTGACGGGTCAACACTTGGCAGGTTCCTTGAACACCAGGGCGGACAAACTCAGCCGCAGGTGCATGATGGATCACAAATGGCGTCTGCACTTGGAGGTTGCGCCAAGCGCTCTTTCAACAGTGGGGAGAGCCTTGGTTAGAGCTATTCGCTACCGAAGAGAACGCGCAATGTCATCTCTTCTGCTCATTGGGATTTCCAAGGCGGCACTCACTCAGCAACGCTTTTTGTCACGAGTGGAGCTGCGGTCTATTGTACACCTTTCCGGCTATACCACTTCTACCCAGAGTGCTGAAGATCATCAGGTGCGACAGGGCCCAAGTTATTCTTGTGGCCCCGGACTGGGCTCGAAGAGTTTGGTATCCGGAGCTACTCAGTATGAGCATGTATTCCCCGATCTGACTGCCTCTTCGGGAGGAACTTCTTTCGCAGCAGCATGGGACGGTACTCCACCCGAACCTGTCCAGCCTCCACCTACATGTGTGGAGGCTGAGCAGCGACAGTTGATTCCGTTTGACTTGCCTCCTGAAGTCTGTGATATCATTCTGGCAGCCGGGCGTCCCTCCACTAAATCGGTATACGCCTGCAGGTGGAACAAATTTGTGGCATGGTGCACAAGTCTGTGGATCCCCTTTCTGTCCTTCTTTCACAAGTCATTTTGTTCCTTCTTTCTCTGGCCCAGCAGGGCTCTGCTCTGGGCACTATTAAGGGCTATCTCTCTGCAATTTCAGCCTTTCTCAGGCTCCCTGATCAGCCCTCTCTTCTCAAGTCCCCTGTAGTAAATGGATTTCTCAAAGGCAATACACACCTTTTCCCTCCTATTCCGTCTGTTATGCCGCAGTGGGACTTGAATCTAGTTCTTACTTATTTGATGTGCGCTCCTTTTGAACCACTTCACAACTATCCTCTTTGTTTACTGACTTTGAAGCCTGCTTCCTGGTTGCCATCACCTCCGTTAGGTGTGTGAGTGAGCTCCAGGCTCTTTCCTGTAAGCCTCCCTTTCTGTCGGTTCATCCGGATAAGGTTGTGCTTCGCACTCGCCCTTCCTTCTTGCCAAAGGTTGTCACTGCCTTCTACATCGGGCAAACAATCATCTTGCCCACTTTCTTTCTGCCTCTGCACCCTTCCAGAGAGGAAGAGAGGCTCCACCGTCTGGACCCAAAACGTGCGCTCTCATTCTACCTAAATCGCACACAACCGTTCCGGGTGGATGACCAGCTCTTTGTTGGCTACGTGGGTGCTAAGAAAGACCGGGATGTTCACAGAGGACTATCTCCCGCTGGGTCGTCTTGTGTATCAAGGCATGTTATTCTCTGGCTAAAAAGGAACCTCTGGTGGGGTTGCACTTCCATTCTACCAGGGCGATGGCAGCTACTACTGCATTGGGACGTGTTGTCCGCCTCCAAGACATCTGTCAGGCAGCCACGTGGGTCTCGCTACACACTTTTACTAAGCATTATTGCCTTGATTGTCAAGTCCGGAGAGACAGCTTCTTTGGCCGTTCTGTTCTCCGTGACTTTCTGGTGTGATCTTGGTTCGCAGACCCACCACCTGGGTTGGTATTGCTGGGGTATCTATTCTAAAGTAAGGATCTATCACTAACGTGTTTCTTTCAGATGAACAAGTTACTTACCTTTGGTAACAATACACCTGTAAGAAACATTAGTTAGTGATCGATTCCTTACCACCCCACCCATCCTTCCCATTCTGCGAACTGATTTCTAGGGTTAAGGTTATCCCTTTCAGGGCCCTAGTTTCAATGCACCAGTGGTCAGTATCTTGCATGGCTCTGCGTTCCTGGCGCGGAAAGTCATGTACAGAACTGACGTCAGCGCCCATGGACGCGTGTAAGTATCTCCGACTACGTCCTCTCGGCGACTACGACGCTAACGATTTACGCGGAGCCGCACAACGACGCCTACCAACGCGCAGGGATACTGCTGACGAAACCTTTCCGGATCCAGTCTGACGCCTGGGGGTAATTCTAAGGTATGGAGTCCATACCGAACTAATGTTTCTTACAGATTTATTGTTACCGAAGGTAAATAACTTGTTTGCCAGCTCTTTAATGAACGGGTCCCTGAAGAGACTGTCTTGAGCTACTGTGCCTGCCTTGGAAAAGGCTAAATCCCCTGTTTGGGGTCCATTTTTTTTAGAAAGGAGCATTACCTCTCTGTAGAGAGGGTGCAATTAGCAATGCCCAAGAAGACTATTGCGTGTTGCGCTCAGTTCAAGACTTTTCCTGGGGAAAGGGGGGTACCTGTCAGTTTGGCCTCTTACGCAAACACCAAGATCTTCTTAATGGGGCCTGATATGTCTAGTAACTTATCCTGATAGGATTTCCATGACCTGCTATCCCCTTTTTTGGGTCCCGGACATACTATTGAAGGAAAGTGGCCATTTTTGGGTCAACCTCTGGTGATGTCGCCACCTTGCCCGGTAGGGCGGAACGGGGGCACTCTGCCCTCAGGCAAGTCTGTACCTCCTTCTCTAGGAGCTTGCACAGGTGCCCCGCTACGAGCAACAACAAAGAGCAAAGACGGAATTCAGGACCTAGGTCGCCCTCCACTAATCAAGTCACAAAGCCAATTATGACCTAGGTCACAGGCACTCTTCTCTTAAACTGTTTAGAAATGATATACCACACGTTACAGTCAATTACAACTACCTTCCCTCTTTTAATGATTATGGGGTAGGGGGTATATCAATCTCGTGCCCAATTTAAAAAAGCCCGTCCCTTTAAAACAGACAGATGTGAAACCATATACCACTGTGAAAAAAATGTGTGAAAGCGAAATGGCACCTCACGGGCGCACCACCAGTGGGACACCTGACAGGTACTCACCAGGATAGCCCTGTTATCATCATTGGTGCCATCAAGCTCAAAGAAAAGTGTCCAAGTAACAACAAATATATGTTTACAAAAGTAAGTGCAGTGGAAAAAACAAACACACGAATTACTGTCACACAACATAAAACATATGCATACAGCACGGACACACACATTTTATTCTTGTTCTTTCGTGCTGATTGCATAAATTAAAAAAGTGAATATGGCTACTACTTATACAGCCATGTTCCACTTGCCGACATCTTTCATTGCCATAGTATTCATCTGGCAATTTCTTCAGGGCATACAGTTTTTTAAGCCACTGCTTTGGACACCGGGGCTTCACAACTGTCAAAAAATAATAAAACAAATTCAGGTTCAATACCTTGCCATGTGGGTATGTTACTACACTCCGCTACGCAGAAACGCTCTATACAGCTATTTTTCGATATTTACCCTCTAACGGCAGCTGTCTCTCATACCGGCCGAGAGGTACTAAAAACACGTAAAGACTAACTCCTTCTGTGAGTTGTCGGTCGTCCCCTCCGTATTTTTAACTGCAAAGAGACACCATCGAAATGTTTCTTAGATTATAAGCATATCTTACTTTCCACTCTTCTTCCTCCTCTGTTCTGAAATCCACAGCTATTTTAGACCCCCCCTTCCACCTTACCGATAGTAGGAGACCTGCCGGCATTCACTCGACCCGTGTAACGATCACGGCTCCCAGCCGTTCATTTACACCATGACGCGAGCGAAAAAGCCGGCCCTGATTGGCTGTTTCAGTCTCGCGTTGTTAGCGGCCATCTTGAATTGGGCTATTACACATTAGGGCTCTAAAGAGATGCGCAATCCTTACTCAATATCGTGAGATCTTGCGTGTCAGCGTTTTTCTCATCACAGAGCTTTTCTGTGGGAAATACTTTATCAAAAACAATCGTAAAAACAAAAAGTGTAACCAATCTCCATACCTTTGAGATCGTCTTCCAAATTTGTATATGCCCACAACAAAACTTTATTAAAGCTTTATTGACAACTCTCGTGCAAGCAACCTGACAACACTCAATATTTCTGAAATTGGTCCCAGCGAGCAACGCTCGTCTTCTCAATATGTATATGCACATTCAGTCAGACCTCAAATCACACTCATATATGGAGCTGATATTATATCTGCGTGGTATTGTCATTCTATACATTCATCTTAAGACTCAACCTCCATTTGTCCAATTTTTCATATTCGACCGCAATTTATTGGTGGGTATATACAATTTTTATGAAGCACGTAGATATTCTGTGTCATCAAGATGGAAATGTGTATATACATTAATACATATCTTTGCATTATCGTACGTATCTTCACCAACGCAAAAGAACTTTTATATCGGTGTATACATGTAGGACCCACAGACAGAGTTGTCATGTTCAGTGGTTGCCAGAACTGTCCGCTCCCTGTTCAGGTTTAGGGGGGCTAACGGTGGCACTGCGAGCTAGCTGGTCCAAGAGGCAACATATCCTACGTGGATGCATGGAATCAGTCTGGCACCATCCTTAGTTTAGGTCGTCTACACCGCTCAGCTCCTACTGATTAGTGGAAACTACACAGCGCCTATTTGCACATTTGTCTACGGGTTACATGTCACCCCACCTGCGATCTGCCTATCAGTTGCTTCAGGCCTGGGTCCCAGGGCCTGCCTGACCACGTACTTCTGACTCTGGGTTGAGGGGGAGGTCATATCTGGTGAATTTAACAAAGGTAATGTGAGGTCATTATTATACATTCACATACCATGATGTGCATTGATATTGTATTTTCCAGTATTAACATTATCCTCCATTAGCTAGCTTTCCATATTGCTGAGATTATGCCATTCTGATACTGGGAGATTGGAGCACTAGCATGTTATTACTTACAAGTTCTCCTTGATCTCCAGGGATTCACTGTAATAGCTTCCTGCATAACATCATAACACCTTAGGGTGTAAAGGCACTGTAAATTAGCTAAAATAAGTGTTATTGACTGCCTCCCAAGCTCCCTAAACCCTCCATTTCATGTTCCTCCGCCACAAAAAATAATGTTTATGGTTTGTGTACATCGAAGTAAAGAGTGGTAATGTATTGTGCAGGAATGGCTGTGATACAGCTGAAGGCCCCTAAATAATTTCTGTGAAAATTAGGATATTGTACTTCGATGGAGAACACACTATTCAACAATGTTAACAAGGCTAGAAGGACTGGCACAAATCCAACACTGTATTTGGGGGATGCCCCCCCCCCCCCCGGTTTGATTGAGCATGAAGCAAAAATCTGTTGAGGAATCCCAAACGATCAACATGGCTGCATGTTGCAACATTCAGAAGGCTTAAAGTGGGTGCAGGGTGACATCCCTAGAGCAGTTGAGAGACAGTCAGAACTGCAGTATAGATAGAGCATAGGTAAGGTGCACTTGTGCCTGGTGTTAGTTATTATTTTGCAGTATAAAATACTTTGCCAGATTTCCTGCCATCTGCTCTTTCAGTTATGTCAAGACTTTGTTACTTAAGGCAACTACCATTCCATCGCTGTAGTTGTCTGAATTTACTGACATTTAAGTAATCTAGTGCTATGTCAGAATCCTAAATAAATTGAAGGAATTGATGATAAAATATTTTTGGAGTAATTTTGAATTTTCTTTTACTTAGTTTAATATTATGAATTAAAGTCAAGGGTCTGCGTTTTATTTTTTATAAACGCTTTTGTTGTACTCTTTTGTAGGAGGTACGAGTTCTCAATCTTAGAACCTTTGTTGAATACACAAACATAGCAAAACATACATGTGTGCATGGGAATGAAATTAAATTGAGATAGTTTTTTCTGGACAGCCTTTTAGCCAAAAAGCTTTTTCATTCTTCTTAAAGGAAGAAAAAAAGCAGGAAATTGTGCAGTTATAAGCTGTAAGTTCCCATGGTGTTTTACAGTGCCAGCTATCTATGCTCCCTGTTTCATGTGGTGGCTAAAGTGTTCTTTATGAATATTAGGATGGTGAAGGTCAGATGAAAATAACATGTCTCTTCTTCAACACAGTGCCATCTTTGATACTCCTAATAGAGTACCAAGCTCAAGTCCAGTAGGATGGTAAAAATGTTATATAGGGGAAAGAAATAGGTATACAAATAGCACTCTCATGTTTGTTTTGCCACAACATCTGGTTTGAAGCTCAACTCTGTGCTACTACAATGGTTCACAGCAGTTGTGGATTTTTCTCTTCAGAGCAGCAAAGGCTGCTTTACCCTTGGTGGAGTAAAGATTAGTTTTGCCTAGAAGGACTTTAGTCAGTTTATTGATAAATACCAGAAAATAATTAATTTTCAATATGGAATTCGGCCTTTAAAAGTGCATGTTTAGTTAGCAGTATGTAAAAACCTAAAATTTCTCTATAAGATGTCTGATATCGTGTACAAAGGCATATACCCATAATTGACTACTGGGATTACAAGTTCGATTTTCAGTGCAAAGCTTTTATTAGAGTTGTATTATTATGTTACCATCTGATTGTCTTGCTCCTATCTTATCTGCATTATAAGCCTTTGGGTATTTCATTTTATAATATGTTTTCAATATTCAATGCTTATGATTATTATCTTTTGTAGGTTTACCAAGGCTGGGTCACACCTGTGTTGCCAGTGGTTTGTGTTTGTATTAGTCTAATTCAACAGCACTGTAGTTTGGTAATATTTAGGGCATGTGCAGTTGAGGTGTAGCCTGCTTTGTGTGTTGATCACAGTCCTGTGTGTTTGGTCTCCTGTGCAGATGTCAATGCTTCACCTTTGAGCAATGCCAGGAGTGGCTAAAGCGCTTGAACAACACTGTACGACCTCCATCCAAGATTGAAGACTTGTTCTCCTTTGCTTACCATGCATGGTGCATGGAGGTGTATGCCAGTGAGAAAGAACAGCATGGAGATCTCTGCCGGCCAGGTGAGTGCCTGTCTTGCAGCATATTTGCCAGATTGTTTTCCTTAAGTAGTGCCCCTAAAAGTGAGCAGGTCACAATTGAGATGTGAGAAACACAATAAGTAACGGAAAGAATGATTGCAACCAATTGTTCTTTTTCTCACCATGCGTAAACAAAGCGAGAGTGAGGGTAGAGAATCACTCTTCAACCCCTACTAACAGCATTCAAACAACAAAAGAGTGATCAAGGGTGTGCGTTTAAGCCAAACTATAGGTTATACACCCCAAGAAGTTTAAGCAACGGAAGACAAACAAAAGAGGTGGGGAAAGGTTAGTGAGGAGACAATTAACAGTTTAGTATGAAGAACCCTCACTCACCGACCTGGTCCGTGACATGCTTCATCATAGGGTTCCCACCGGGTAGACCAAATGTCTGCCCAGTGTGCTTCAACGCCTGATGTTACAGCGGAGCTGGTTTTTAGGTCTCGGCTAGTAACGCGCGAAGCGCGTTCTCGCCAGAGAACTATAGCTGTCGTCTCAGCCGACAACGAGCAGGAATGTGGAGACAAGACCTGGCCGCGCGCGCAGCGTTGTCCCATAGGATAACGTTGCGCGCGTGAACTTCTGCCGACAGCATGGCAGAAAGGAGCGGATCGCGTCGCACGCCTCTCTCGAATGCCGGGGGAGTTAGCAGAGGGGCGCTGATAAACATGCAGGCGTCCTGCGTGTGGGAGACAGGCTGGCAATGGTTTCGAGCGCTGCCTTAGACAGAGAGCTGTCCGTGTCTGTCTTCAACCCTCGCCTCGTAAAGAAGTTTAGAGCTGCGGCTTGAGGGTTGTCATGTCTGTTTTATATAGTGCTGATTTTTGGTATGTAATTAACGGATTTCTGAGCACTCTTTAAGCACTTCAGAGGCAAACTGGTGACCGGAAATGAAAGTGGTTAAGATCGCACGATAAAGTAAAATGAGGAAGGTGTGATTAGAAATCAGTCTCCCACGCCGCTTCTGTTCCCAGCCTGTGCCCAGAGGCTGTGAAGTCTGTGGCGGGCGCTGTACCCGTGGACGCACGCACTTGGCTGGCACACTGCGCTCGTGGTGACCTTTCACTGCAGGCTGCATCACTGCACGGCTATGCCAGGCATGCCCATCGCTGCACCTCACCAGCACCCACTGCTTGCTGCGGGCATTGCACTATTGCACCTATTATGACTAGTTCGGGGCTAGCAGGCAAAGGCACTTCTTCAAACCCACTGCATGTGCCGATAGCGCCGAAAGTGCTGCTAGGCGCTGCGAACTACCGTCCCTCGTAAACAAATACACCTTAAGAATGTAAATCCTGTGCACCAGAAGGCGTATGCCCGCCAAGCAGTATTGCACCATGCCCACCTTGGGTATGTGGTGTATGCTGCGTAACTTGTGTCAGAACACTTCAGCGCTCGAAAGCAGCCTCGCTGGCAAGTGGCGCTTTACTGAACACATGGATTTTTTATGAAATGAACCAATTTCTGCAATAACACTGCAATGTGTGTAAATACAGTGCTCCATATTCAGTGCACAATTTAAAAAGACGGCGGATATAATGTACACCGTGGGAGTTAATAAATTGCTCCTCTGTGCTATCCAAACGCTTATAAATTCCCTACCAAATAAACCAAAAAAAGTCTTTCGCGTGGGCTATTTAATCCCGACTGGACATTTCAGCGCCTGTTTGCCTTCCTTGTTTGAAGTAACTGTGCTTCTATGCGATGAGCTAATGGTCTGCTTTTGTTACAAACAGCGCTCAACAGTCGATCCAGCTTTGTTTCTAAACACTCTCAATTGCTGCAGATGAAGCCCGTACATAAAAGCAATTTGCCCAGGAACACACCTTTTTGTATACAGGGAAAGCCCGGATTGGAAGTCGGGTTTGCTCGACTCCCCGCTGAAAACATTCTCCTATGTTTTACTGCTTTACAATTATTGTCAGGATAACATGAGCCATATTTTGTTAGGAACAACAGAAGTGCAATGGACACATTAATTTGTGAACCCACGAGCGAGTGATCAGATTATTATTCTCACGATAGAAGGGGGTCGGGGCCGCACACATACTTTGGAGCGCACGTCCACCCCACTGTTAGTGAAGTGGGGGGGGTGTTGTTTGCACCCCTCCCCATCCTGGCAGCACCTCAGTAAAGCATCTCAAACTTTGACACTCAGTCGATTCTATCCGGAAAAAGTTTGTTGAACTCACAGGCGTCGTTCCATCTTCATCCTCGTGCAACTCCCTAACGCAGTGTGATATATAAATGGATATCGCGCTCCATAGTGCACACTGCAGCACTTCAGCGCATGTAGGCGCCTCAGGGAGATAACACGATGGATTTGATGCAGGAATTGGACACAATGAAGTATAAATTATTTTTAGCGGCACTCATTTCATCCTTGACAAAAGGATGAAAGGTGAGTTGGCTCTGACTGAGTTCAGACCTGGGAGCTGCATGCGCCCCCTCGGCAGCGGGTGCTCGTCAGAAGCAGCCCCCTGTCTCGGAGGGCACCTCGTGTGACTGCCACAGACCGTGCCACACCCCCCTGCCTCGCCCTGCCCCTGGAAGGAGCGCTGTGCTCCCACGGACTAGCGCTGTTGGCATAGACTTTCATGATTTGGTTGACCATACAAAAGTATGTTGCCTTTGTTTAGTGTTAACAGTACGATAATTGAAAGAACTGTAGGTCCTGTGGTGACACCTTGAGATTACTAACTGTATAAGACTGCCCTTCCGCCCTTTTTATTGATGAATTATCTGTCCTGCTCTATCTCTCTCTCGCCCTCCCTCTATCTCTCTCTCGGCCTCCCTCTATCTCTCTCTCGCCCTCCCTCTATCTATCTTTCGCCCTCCCTCTATCTATCTCTCGCCCTCCCTCTATCTATCTCTCGCCCTCCCTCTATCTTTCGCCCTCCCTCTATCTATCTAACGCCCTCACTATCTATCCTATCACCACAGCATCACTCGGCACCACCACAGCATCACTCAGGGGCACCATAACATCAGTATGCGCTACCAAAATGCTTATAAGTACAACAGTAACTTACAATATTATTATAATATAATATTATTGCCAACATTGCTTAATATTTTGCAGCAGCTATCATCTTGCAAATCATCTTTATACACCAATACAGACTTTGCTAAAAAATTTATGCAACACATTGTCATATACAATGCCAATAACTCAAACTTTAATGCTGCGAGATCTATTGCATTGCAAATGCTTGTTGTGTTTGTGAATGGTGCAAAAAAAGGGTTTACGTGATGTTAAAAGAAAGCAGTCTGTGTCTCGATTTTTGTTTAAATTTAGGGACCAGATTGCCTTTGTTAAAAACAGTGTAGCAGACGCCAAATGGTTATAAGTTTGAACCAATAGTGTCCTTAATGTGAAAGTGTTGGTCGACATGTTTCTGCTCAAATTGGCTATGTCAGCCGAGCTTTCATCAGGACCAGTAAGTACCCCGGGCGGTATACACACGCTAAGGTGTATCCTAACCTCGGGGTATGGTTAGTCAATGAACCAGACTCACGGTTTGGTGGACCGTCCTGGAATTTCCCCAGCGTCAAATACCCTGTGAATAAAAGAAAGGGAAAATACGGCGCGTAGCAACATCAGTCTATTGTTTCCCACGTGGTAAATGCAGACACACACTTACTCTAAATATCGTGGGTTGTTGCTGTACCATCCTCCACCTTTAACAAAACCACAATGTGCTATCTTTGTGGCTACAGTGAATTCAAATTCTTGTAATTATCAATGGCGCAAAACTGCGTAGTGTGGCATGCACAGATACTTAATTGAGCATGCATTCAAAAAGACACTTATTTTAGTGATTGCTAGGGCAGTGCTCCTTAAAGTTATGGACCTGTCAACTAGTTTCATGTAGTCAGACAGTGTGTGCCCCTAAATACTCAGCCGAGTATTTACCGCATCCCGAAAGAGGTGCAGCCACCGTAGTATGGAAAAAAGGGGTGTGTTAATTGCTCTGGAAATCTTACATGTCACAGCGTAAAGTCCCGCTCCCGTGGGCTCACGACGGGGGTTTAGTTCTTCACGTCAGGTATTTTGCTGTGGCAGCAGCAAAAAATTAGGAAGAGGTTGTTAACGGTTGATCTAAAAGTTCCCACCGGGAAATCCCCTGTAGCTCTCCCATTAAATAGCCATCGTCTGGTGCATTTTCGCACGATTGTGCTCTGTCTTCAGTATGTTGCCCCTTGTTATATCCACCCGCCTAAAATAGAATAGGCGGGTGGATATAACAAGGGGCAACATACTTAAGGCAGAGCACAATCGTGCGAAAATGCACCAGACGATGGCTGTTTAATGGGAGAGCTACTGGTGGGAACTTTTACCATATAATCACTAAACCACAGAGCCGCGTTAGTCCATTAACAAGTGTGGGCAAAACGGGGGCGGGGAGCCACCTTACCTTTTACCCCTATAACTCGGGTGACTGGGGAACACGTTATTGGTCAGATTTACCCTTTGAGTATGGAAGCTTCATTCGTATATCACGCTCTCTTAAAAAGGCTGCGTGAGGCCTTTAGTTCCGTTTTTGGTAACTGAGGGTTTGAATTAGGCACATACCCTGATGAGCGCTTGACTCGGGTGAAAGTTTTATTGGCAATAATGTTAGTGACTAGATATTCAAGTTGGGACGGCCTGGCTGGATCATAACACACTTAGATACCAGACCTCGGGTCGTTCGTCGCTAAATTCTTAACCAGGGTATTCTGATGAAACTATTGGCTAGATCAATCATTAACAACCTCTTCCTAATTTTTTTGCTGCTGCCACAGGTGAGTGAGGGTTTTTCATACTAAACGGGTATTTGTCCCCTCACTAACCTTTCCCCACCTCTTTTGTTTGTCTTCCGTTGCTTAAACTTCTTGGGGTGTATAACCTATAGTTTGGTTTAAACGCACACCCTTGATCCCTCTTTTGTTCTTTGAATGCTTTTTCTCACCACGCCACCTCAGTTTGGACTGAGCCACATACAAATCATTCTTGACCCTGGTCCAATAGGAACAGTCAGACCCGAACTGCTAGGGCAGGTGCTCCCTGTACCAGAGCAGAAGCAACCCATCACCAGTTTCACCCTAATTGGGGTTCTTCAATCTGGTGTAGCTTGGTTCCAGTGGCTCAGTGAGCATGACACACGTCTGACATCCCTGTGGTGACAGCGTTGCATCAGACATACAGAAGGAGACTGGCGGAATGCATGCAATCAGTCTAACCACTGGCAATTGCTCAGGGTACCATTACAATCCTTGTTCTTTTGCCCTCCATTCCACCTCAGTTTGGTCCCAACCATATTTCTAATCTGCCTTGATCCTGTTCCAGTAGGAACAGTCTAATCCTATCCCTCGTATTCAAAAGAACTATCTGTTGTTGCAATTTACATTTTCATATGCTAGAAATGTGCCTATGGGTAGTTAAAATGTACACTTTTATGTTACTAACTTACAAACAACATAAAGTAACAACTTAAAAAAATAATCAAACTATTATCTGCATGTTTGTATGGGCACTCCAGAGCATAGACTGAAATAAAGTTACATTATTAAAGTTTTAAAAATGAAATGACTGTATATCACAATGTATTTGAAAATATTTAATATGTCTAGTCCTTATCTGCAATTCATAGTATGTTCTCAAAATTTTAATTGAAGCTCTGCAACATAATAGCGTAATGTTTGTGTAGCTGTTGGTTGTGTGTCTCCACCATGCCTCGACAGTCATGGAATGGATGGCGTTCCTATATTGTCATTGCTGCCTCATGAAATATCCTCGGACTGATCTTCATCATGTCTGAAATTTGTGCCCATCGCCCGAACACCACAAAGCCGCATGTGATGCTTGGCGCTACTTCCATTCCTAGAAGACTCTTCACAACCGCTGGGCACGTCAACACAAGATGTCGCATGTGAGTGGCGATGACACCCCAGACCTCCTCAGTACCAATGACATCAAGGGGGAACATCATCCACAACTGTCGGCTGCAGATCAAGAGGCTTTCTCCCACAATGAAAGCTCTGGCTCCGATCTGGAGATCGAGGATCTTTAGACCACCCTGCAGTCTAGAACTATAGCGCACCCTCCCCCTTGACACTGATCTCAGTCCGAGCAGCGCTCTGCCAAAATGCGCACTGCCAACCTAGATCACCACAGACAGGCCTTTGGAGCTTCACTGCCGTCGGCACGACAAACCACTTTGGATGGTCCGCCCAGCTCTGGTTTGGCGCCGAAGGAATCTTTGAGACCCTCTGCTTCTCCACTGGCTACTCCGACACCGAGCTGACTCTCGGTGCCAACCACATCTGCTTCGGCGCCCACCAGAACCTCGTCACTGAAACTAAAGCCACCCTGTGAGGCGAAGACTTCAGCATTGACCAGCAATAATGACGCGGCGGGGTCGAACGGATTCTCCACAAACTACAGGAGGAGATCAACACTGTTCATTCACCCGCATACAGGCTGGATCCTTGCATGCCCTTATGGGTCTACTGCTGTTCCACCCTCGAAATGTCGGCTGTTGTTCGAGGTAACCTTGGACATTACGATTCCACCAAAGCTACACAAAAAGGTCAATAAGGCTACCAGCCGTTTACCCCACGCACAACCATTGCCTCACCCTGTTCCTCAGCCTTCACCTTCCCCACCTGTTTCTCCACGGGAGCCCCTTAACATCAAATCTCCGGGGTCTCCTCACTCTGACATGAGTGGGCATGGGGGAGGGGACGACGCATTTGACATCCGTCCCCAAGTTGATCCATGGGGCTCCTATTGCGCAGACCCACTGGGAGACACAAACCCTGACATATATCCTGCCCGTCCTTCCCCTCCGGATGAACCACCTCCTGTCAGCAACTCATTGCTAGGGTGTAAGAAAGTGGCTCTGTATATACTGGACCAAAGTAAGGTACAGTGTGCACAGAGTCCACAGTCCCCAGAGGTATGACAGAGGCTAAAGTTAGATATAACCTTACTCTCAAGTGGTAGCGGGGTATCCCAGGGTCGGAAAGGTACAGTTGTTGCACCCTCAGTGGCACAGGGGCAGTAGGGTGCAGAGAGAGTAGGCCCAATTCAATCCTATAGAGAGTAGGGGGCCTTCGGTTGGTGGCTACAAGCAAGCAGTCCACGCGGCTGTGGGAGCTGGGCTCCTGGTCACTTACTCAGGGCAAGTGGGGAAGTAAAGTAGTGTAGTTGCTGCACTTACAGCGGCACTCGGGCGGCTGGGTGCAGGGTGCTTTTGAGCCATCGGGCACTCAATGTTAATCAATTGGAAAGTTAAAAAATGAACAAAGGCTGCAGACTCTGGGACGGTGATTCTTCAGGTGCGACCACCACTTCGAGAGTTAAGTTGGGATCTGGAGAAGAGGTAGGTACCCCAAAGGAAGGCACAGAGGGCCGCAGGGAGCCTGTTGCAGGAGTGTCTTTTGGTGTCGGGAAATCTTATCCTCAGCTGGTTGCTGTTGGAGGGGTCCCTTGTTCTGAGGCTGCAGGCTTCGTCTGGTTCGTCGAGGACGGTCTTTGGGCACTGGACTCCGGGTCACAGTCTCCGGGGGACGTCCTCGTGGTCTTGGATCACTCAGGCACAGGCCGTGCTCAGCGGGTGCAGAGTGGGGTGGATTTGCGGTTCCTGGTTGGCACCAGGGGTATTGCTGTTTGAGCAGAACCACTGCTCGTGGGAGTCCCAGTCTTTTTAGAGGTTCAAGGCTGGCAGGTCCTCCGGGGTTTTCGAGGTTGCTGTCAGCAGGAGACGCCGGAGTTTCGCAGGAGCAGGTTCAAGGATCAACAGTCCGGTAGGGTTCTGGGGCCAAGTCAGTTGGTGTCGTCCTCTTGTTAGCAGCTGCACGGCAGGTCTTCTTGTATCTTGTTTTTCTTCTTGTTGCAATCAGGATCTGAGGAAGGAAGATTCAGGGTGCCCCTAAATACTACATTTAGGGGCGTTACAGGTAGGGCAAGGGCAGGGCCCTGTCCTGGGGTGAGTACACCCCCTAGCCTGCTCCTCTCCTGTGTGAGGGGGGCAGGAGCCTAACTCTGATTGGGCAGGGCTCCCCATCCTCAACATGGCCGGAGCCCGGACTTGTGCTTCACCTCGCCTCTCCAACCTGAGGGGTGGAGTTGGCATAGGCTGGCACACCCCCTTTCCTCATTTAGGGTTTCTCGCCGTTCTTCCTGCCAGAGTGGGGGTCAGAACCGGTGGGGGCCAGTTGCTGAGTACAGCAAGTGGCCTGGAGAAGCTCACAAAGGCGGCAGGCCTTTGAAGCTTCCCCTGTCCATCCTGGGGGAGGAGGCTTGGCACCTCGTTCCAGGATGTGCATTGTTTCAGGCCCCCGAGAGCGGCAGGCTCTCGACCCAGAGGTCCAGAAACATGTCTGGTGGTGGCAGCCTCGGTAGCCATGCAGTCAGGACACTGGGAGTTGGTTAGGTTTCAGGGGGCATCTCTAAGATGCCCTCTGTTGTGCATTTTGCATTAAATCCCACACTGGCATCAGTGTGGGTTTAATGTGCTGAGAAGTTTGATATCAAACTTCTCCGTTTTCAGTGAAGCCATCATGGTGCTGTGGAGTTCGTAATGACAACCTCCCAGCACCATATACTTTTAATGTCAGCACTGAACTTACAGTGCCCAGGAATGGTCCTGTATACTGTAGGGGCACAGGGCTCATGCACCTGTGCCCACACCACTGGCATAGGGAACCCAGCTGGGGGGTGACTGATGGATGCCAGGGCAGTGAGCTTGTGGTCATGGCACACAAGGATTTGTTTAAGTCTGCCCCTAGACATTCGGCCTGCAAAGGCAGTGTGTGGGTGTCAGGGTACAGGGCCCTTAAGGGTGGCACAATAAGTGTTGCAGCCCTTGGGTGTCTCCTCTGGTCACAATGCCCTGGGTACCGTACCATTTACCAGGGGCTGACACGGGGCCAGGGATGCCAATTGGGTTTCAGTTTCAACACAGTTTTAGGGAAGGAACACAGGCCCTGGGCACCTAATTGACAGGAGCCTAGGGCACACTCAGTCAATGCACATCAGCAATTCAGCAAAAAGTGGGGGCATACCATGCAAGAAAGATGGTACTTTCTCACATAGGGCTATTGATAAAGCCTCCCCTACTGGCCCACTTACATTTGTGGCTGGCTCCCACCGGAATCTCTGGTGGTGACTACAGCTCCTAAGCGAGCCATCTCCCAGGCCAGCGGGGATTTCCCGCCACCTGAGAAAGAGATTAACCCCTTCGCCTCTGGGGTAATTCCCCCGCGGTGCGGGGGGCGCGCACGGTGTTGCGGTGCTCATGACGAGCTCGTCATGAGGCACAGTGGAGCTGTGCTCATGACGAGCTGGACTCGTCATGACTCCGCCCACTCCCGTAGAACGCTGCACAGGCGTGGAATTCGCCGCACGGTAGAGAGTGCCGCGGCCATTATGACGAGCCCAGCTCATCATGAGCACAGCTCCACTGTGCCTCATGACGAGCTGGGCTCATCATAAGCATCCAAGGTGTTAAGCACATAAATGTGGAGGGAAAAATGTGGCTTTTCAATCGGCCAACTAATAGCATATCACCAGCTCAATCGGCCTTCTTTCAAGGTATGACCATGCACACTGGGATGATATGGAGGCGCTCCTTCAATACCTCCCAGAGGATCACAGGTAGAGCAGACATGAAATAGTCTCTGAGGGCAAGCCGATATCGAACATCAGTATTCGCTGTGCCCCAGATGCCTCAGACACAGCTGCCCGGGACTTCATTCCAGCGTCGTCCTACAAAGACAGGCCTTGCTCTATATCTCTGCTTCCCAGCCAGAATTTTGAGCTTTTTTACCACATTGCAGACACTCTCTTCAGGCCAGTGCGTGGTGGATATTGTCAAACACCTTCCACATTTCCACTTCAAAAACACCAATTTCTCTCCAGAACACCAAAAGCTTCTCAGGGAGAAGGTCCAAGTGCTCCTTTTCAGCAGGGCTATAGAACCCTTCTCCTAACATCATGAGGGTACAGGATGTACTCTAAGTACTTCCTAAAACCCAAATAGGAAAGGTCCCTCAGACCCATTCTGAACCTCAGGCCCCTAAACAAATGCATTCTGTCAGAGCTATTCCATATGGTCACTCTCTAGGATGCCATTCCATTTCTCCAGCAAGGCGACTTCAAGACTGCGCTCGAGCTGAAGGACACCTATTTCCAAATACCAATACATCTGGCCCATCACTAATACCTAAGGTGTGTGGTCAGCGGACGCATTACCAATTCAAAGTGCCCCCTTCATGATTACTACTGCACCTCAGTGTTTGCCAAGTGCCTCGCAGTGGTGTCTGCACACCTGCTAGACAGAGCGTCCATGCCTTCTTTTATTTTAACAACTGACTGATCAAGAGTGCCACCTGCCAGCAATGCCGTGAACACACACAGGTCTCAATAAACCTTCACGAGTTAGGGTTTACTATCAACACCACAAAATCCCACCTCCAGCCGCTCCAGGTTCAACCCTGCCTTGGAGCTATTCTCAACTGGGAGGTAGGCATGGTTGAACCCTACCAGGATCCAGCACTGCTTCCTCTTTTCCAACCAAATCAATAGGTCACAGTCAGAATAGTCACACGCATCTTAGGCATGATTGCCTCCTACATTGCTATAGTACTCCATGCCAGGTTATGCATTCGTCCTTTGCAGGAATGCTTAGTGCAATAGTGGTCTCAGGGTCATTTGGGACGATCTAGTGTTAAGCGGCCACCACACTTGTTGCTCTCTGCAGTAGTGGAACACCAACCACCTGTTGCAGGAGTATCCTTTCCGCAACCCAGTTCCATACAGGACCGTTGCAGCGAACCCCCCCCTTACGGGATGGGGTGCGCCTTTACAGGACCTGGCTGTCCAGGGCCAATGGGAGCCCAGAGACCAGGGTCTCCATATCAACTACCTTGAACTTCAAGCCGTCCACCGTGCTTTGAAGGCTTTCCTACCTCACTTGATAGGCAAGGTTGCGTTAGCCCACTGCTACTTCCAAAGATGGGGCTTACAAGAAGTAAACCTGTTCTCAGCGGCAGAAAACACGAAATGGGTAAACTTTGCCTGCAGGTTCCCACAGTCCAGCTGCAATGCTCTGTGGATGAACTGGTCAGGGATATTTTCCTATGCTTTTCTACATCTTCCTCTTCTTCCCTCTGTTTCGAAGGCTTCAGCTGACATCCCTGCCACTCATCCTGGTGGGTCCCACATCAGCCCTCCAGCCATGGTTCACGACTCTGCTCGAACTCTCTCTGGTTCCTTATGAGAGACTCCCCAAAAATCTGGATCATCTCACGCAGAACCATGGAGAAATCAGGCACCCATACCCAAGGCCTTGTAACCTTGTGATCTGGCTCCTGAGGTTATAGAATATGGGTACCTTAAACTTCCATCTGAATGCAAACGCATTCTCAAGGAAGAGCGCAGACCTACCACTCAGACATGCTATGCGGCAAAGGGACTGTCACTCAAAAAAATATTGACCCTTTGGAAGCACAGTGCAGGACATTGCACGCTACTTACTCCACTTGCATGTTTCTGGTTAAGCCTTCACCTCCATACAGCCACGCCTGGCCACCGTGGCTGCCTACCTTCAGAATAGACAACATATCTCACTAGAGAGAGATTCCCGTCATTAAAGATTTCATGGAGAGTTTGAAGATGGTCATTCCTCCTGGGTTCCCACCAGCCCGACATGGAATCTCCACACTGTACTCACAAAACTCATGGGCTTTCCGTTTGAGCTCCTCCACTCCTGCCCCCTTTAGTTCCTCTCCTCGAAGTTGGCATTTATGGTTGCTATCACTTCAATCAGGCGTGTCAGTGAGCCACAGACATTAACCCTGGAAGAATCTTTCTTCCACGTTCAAAGAAGTATGGTTGTCCTTCACACCAACCTCAAATTCCTCTTTAAAGTGGTTTCTAACTTCCACCTTAACCAACCAATTGAACTTCCTGTCTTTTTTCCCAACAACCTAATTCAGTTGCGGAACGGGCTCTCCAAACTTTGCATGTAAAACGAGCCCTCATGTAGAACGCTGACAGAACTAAGCCATTTATTAAGAAACAACAACTCTTTGTTGCTTTCTCCAAACCCCATTAAGGGAAGGCTGTATCCAAGTCAGACGTTGCCAGATGGATTTTTAGATGTATCTAGACATGCTATGCTAATGCTATGAGGGCTCTACCCCCTCTTCCTAGAGCCCACTCAATTCATAAGAAAGGAGTCTGTATGACCTTCCTGGGGAACATCCCAAAAGCAGACATATGCAGAGCAGCTACGTGGTCCGTACCACAAACTGTCGCAAAATATTACTATGCGAATGTGCTAGCCTGCACAAGCTAATTTTGGTCAGGCAGTGCTCTACACTTTTTCAATCTGATGCAACACCCACAGGCTAGCCACCACATTTGGGAGGACTGCTTTACAGTCGGTGTACATCATGTGTATCAACAGCCACACATAACTCCAATGGAAAACGTTACTTACCCTGTAAGTATTTGTTTGCGGCATGTAGTGCTGTATATTCACATGCGCTCTCCCTCCTTCCTGGGCGCCTGTAGCCATTGCAGTGTTTCTTCCTATCACGTTTCCCTCTTTTGCATGGACATCTTTCTATACACTGCTTTGCCTCACAATCCATCCTCACTCCTGTGTCGGCAAACAATCTAACAATGGAGCTGATAACCATGTGCATTACCAGCAAGAGGAGGAGTCACACTATCTTATGACTCAAAGGACTTAATCGAAGAAAAGCAGCTTGCCTGCATACGAGCCCAACACTAGATGGTGGGTGTATGCACAGCATGTGAATCTACAGCACTACATGCCACAAACTGTTGCCTACAGGTTAAGTAACATTTTCCTTCCTCCTCTACTAGGCTCCATCCATCAATCAGGCAGAAGGGGTTTGGAAATCATTCATATGGGCTACGCTTCTTCTTTTTTTCCACTTGACTCTGTTGTCTTCTTACATGAGAGCAACTGTCAGCAGACTGTTCCACAATCTTGCTGCTAGAAGTTAATCTTCTGCAGACCAAGGTTGGTTTTGAGGGGGATGCCTGCTTCGGAGAGCGGTGAGACGTCCCAACCTGTGCAGCAACAACAGACACAGTTCTTTCAGAACCAAGGTCGTGGCGGTGGCCCAAGTTGATTGCACCAGCAGGGGCAACTCTCCTTTAACAATTCAACCCAATTCCAGTAGCACAGGCTACCAGGCCGCTCTAACTTACCCTCACAGACCCATACAGTATGAGGCTGCATACGTCCCTTTTCTTGGCTGGAGATCCATCATATCGGGTAAAAGGATTTTGCTAATCCTTCATAGGGGCTACACTTTGTCTTTTTTCCCTCATTACACCCTATTTGTCTTCCCACATGTAAGCAACTGTCTTTGAACCATTTCTCAATCATGTTGCAAAAAGTTAATCTACTGCATACTAAGTGTGCCATTAAGGAGATGCCTGCTTAGAAGAGTAGCGAGGGGTGCTCTTAGCAGCACTTTCTATTAACGTAGTATGGTGGAGGACTCGGGACCATGCTAAATGCATTTCTGCAAAAAGACAATTTCTTAATGCTCACCCTGTCTGTTTCTGTCTGCTCTGGACCCATGAGATTAGTTGCTATCCCTGGACTTGCAGGACACTTCCTGTTTTTTACATACATCCTGCATTCGTATAGGTGTTATCTGCAGTTCACGGTGCAGTCAGAATGCTAGCAATTTGCCATCATCCCATTAGGCCTCACCTCAGCCATTCTGGTATTCATGAATGTGATGATAGTGGTTGCTGCCCATCTTCGTAGTTGTCTTGCTTTATACTCCCAAATACAAGAAATTCAGCCCTCCCACACAGAGGCACGCCCACATAAAGCAAGAAAACACGCTCTAACAGAAAGACTTGCGAGATGTAAAATGAAAACCGGTAAAACAACAAGTATATATGTATATATATATATATGTATGTATGTATATATATATATATATATATATATATATATATATATATATATATATATATATATATATATATATATATATATTCCAATTTGTACCAAAACGACGGGGCACTAACGGTGGGTGCCGCAAACACGGTTGGTACGCTGTGTGTCAATACTGCTCCAAGTCTCCTCCCCCGGCCGGGAAAGAAGAAACCGCACTCGCGAGGTGTTTTAGTCAGTTGCTTCCAATTTTATTAGGGCGCTCCTCACAGACGCGTTTCGGGTCAAGCCCTTTATCAATGTGTCAACACGAGTGTTGCACAGGAGCCATTTTTAAAGTGCAGTGTGCGATACCATGAGGAAAGTGAGGTAGGACTACTCGTCAACATTGCACGAGCGCCATATTGAAATGTGCAAAATAGGCAGAAATTTAAGCTTAATCAACAATCAAACCATAATATTAAACTTTTTGAAAATGTACATAGCGCCGTAGATCGGCCAATCAAACGCATATTTAGAACCATAATGCCTCACTCATAATCAAGCCTTCAATAAGCGATTACATGTGTTAAAAAACATTCATATTTTTGACAATTCAAAATTCAGAACCTTAGACGATATCGTCTTACATATATACCACATGTGATTCCCTGGGAGTGTTGGCATTAGGAGACAATGTACAATCGCCCAACATGCAGCACATTTCCTTTAAATCTCGCCGTGGATCGGCTACGGCGGCTCCTATTGCTAGAAACCGCCAAAAAAACCTCTAAAGAATGCCAAAGGGCAATACAACTCCCTCATGGATCCTTTAGGAGGTCCTGGTAAGGCATCTATAGATTTGTTTTCATTTTCCTAGGTGAATAGCTAGTTCTTCCCCGCTATTAAGGCCTGTTAGAATTTTGGTTTGCAGGTCGATAATGTAACAGGATTCCAAGCGTCTGAGTTTAATTAATCTGTTGCCGCCACTTTCATGTTCTGGTACATGGTCAATCCCAAAGTATTGTAGAGCATCCCTGTCACTGCGGTGTTTAATCGCAAAGTGCTTAGCTACTGGTGATGTCATATCCTTGTTGGCTATAGCACGCATATGCTCAAGGATTCTTAGTTTCACGCTCTTGATCGTGCTCCCTATGTATCTTAACTTGCAGGGGCACGTCAAACAATACACGACATACAGTGTTTGGCAGGTAATGAATGAGCTAATGGGTTTTCGATTTTTTAGACCTGGTATTTCGTAACCTAAAACCCTTTTGCTGTGTGCGCAAGCCTTGCATTTTCCGCAAGGAAAAAAGCCTTTCATATCTGCCACAGTATTGGTTCTCGTTCTTGGGGCGTCTAGATGGCTATGTACTAAGAGATCCTTTAGGGATTTCGTTCTTTTAAAAGTCACCAGGGGACCACTCAGGATATCCATCCCGATAATGGGGTCGGTTTTCAGAATGTGCCAATTTTTACGTAATGTTCCCTTCAGAAAATTGGCATCATTGGAATAAGTTGTTATTAGACGGAATTTCCCATCTTCATTCTTTCTTTCTCTATTCTGTTTTAACAGCTCATTCCTGGGAATCCTAGTTACTCTATTTAGTGTCTGACTCAGGAGGATTGGACTGTATCCTCTGGCTGTGAATTTCACAATGCTGTCTTTTGCTGCATTTTGGAAGTCTTCCTCACGCGAGCAGTTGCGCTTAAGGCGCAATAGCTCCCCGTAGGGAATACTTCGTTTTAGGTTTACCGGATGCCCGCTATCAGCGTGCAGGATGCTGTTTCCGGCAGTTGGATTTCGATACAAAGAAGTGGTCACCTTATTGTTTGTGATTGCTACCCTGAGGTCGAGGTAGCTCACTGCCACTGAGCTCACCTCGCCAGTAAATTGCAGGTTGACATTGTTGTTATTTAGATGTAAGATATAATCTTTGGCACTTTGTACCGACCCCTTCCACACCAGAAAGAGGTCATCTATGTATCTATGCCATTTGACCACATTATCAGTCCACATCCGATTGCCCTCAGACCAGGCCACCTGCTCCTCCCCCCAGCCCACGAATAAATTTGCGTAGCTGGGGGATAGGAAGGTGCCCATCGCGGTCCCAGAGGTCTGTCTAAATAGGTCCCCCTGAAAAAGAAAGATGTTATTCAAAAGACAAAATTCAGTTAGTTCCATAAGCATAGTACTATGTCCTGCAAATTTCAAAGGTCTTTTGGCCATGAAATATTCAACTGCTTTGAGACCCTGAGAGTGCTCAATGCACGTATGTAAACGTGATGTCCATAACAATCAGGACATAGGTGGAGTCCCAGACTAGCTTTTTAGTTGTATAATGAAGTCCTTCGTGTCCTTGATGTACGAGGACAGGTTCAAGACTGATTGAAACAAAAAATGATCGATGAAAATCGACAAGTTCTCAGTTAGGCTGCCCATTGAAGATACAATAGGACGGCCCGGTGGTGCTCTGAGATCTTTGTGGATCTTCGGTAGGTGGTAGAATGTCGGGATGACTGGGTGATTCGACCGCAAGAACAGATATTCTTCGGTGTTAAGCATATCTTTATTGTGCCATTTCTGAATCAGTTTATCATATTCGTACACACTATCCTGATATTTCTTCATAGTGGTTGGTTCATAATGTTGTCGATTCAACAGCTACCTTTTGGCTTCCCCCACATAAAAGTCCTTTGCCAATATAACGACGTTTCCGCCTTTCTTAGATGGTTTATAGATTACTGATGAGTCGGCTTGGAGATTCCTCAATGCCTCTCTTTGTCCCAGTGATAGTGGATTCGTTATTGTTCTTTTGTTGCTCTTCGATGTTCGGAATTTTATTAAATCCTTCAACACGGTTTCAGAGAAGATGTCAATAGCGTCCTGCGCCATTTGGGGGAGAAATTGAGAGATCGGTTTGAAAGGACTACAGGGAGCCTCTTGGTCTATGCCCACCCATCTACTCCTCTGTGTGAGACTGTATTCATCAAGGTCTGTTCTTGGAGTTTCTGATCTCATTTCTTCCAGGATTTCAAGGGTTTCCAAATCGCCTAGTTGGATGATGTCAGTTTCTTTAATTTTATTCTGTAGACATCTAGTCTCATGTACTGTAGGTTTCGTTTTGAAATACTTATGCAATTTTAATTTCCTTGTGAACTTGAAGAGATCGATTCTTGTTTGTGTATATTCGAGATTAGTTTGTGGACAAAAGGAGAGGCCTAGTTTTAATACAGATTCCTCGTCCTTAGTTAGTTTTTTGGGACTCAAATTTACAATGGTTATAGTATCAGCTGTATTCTCCGTGTTCCCCCCCTTATTGGCTTTCACGGTTTTTATTTGATTGTTTCCTCCGCCTCTGCCTCGTCCTCTTCCAGCCCCCCCTCCTCATTTTCCTGTGTCCTGTTCTGGGGGCTTGACTTTGCCCCCTCTGAGCCACGCTTGTCGAATTAAATCGAATTCCTCGTGAAAAGGAGTTTTCCTTATTGGTTTTGAGGGACCTGCCAGTTCTTCTTCCTCAGATCCTGTAATCTCCGATTCCGAGGTTTCTATAGCCTCAGTTAATTGGCCAGGATTTTGTTTTTTCCGGATTAGTTCTTTTCGTGGGCCGTCGAACTTTTTGGCGAAGGTCAAGACCCTGCCCATTGAATAGTCCCTCTCATCTCGATCGAATTTCTCTTCTTTTCTGTTTCTGATCTTGATTTCTTATCTGGCCAATCTCTTTTTCATTTCTGCCATTAATTCTTGATGTTGGTTGTTATCAGGCAAGTTTTCCAATTCCTCCTCAAGTATTTTTATTTCATCCAGAGCCTTTGCCCGGTCACTCCAAGCAAATTTCACCAGTAGTTGCAAACTCCCTTTGCAGAATTGTGCGGTGTGTACATGCCACTCCTCGAGGAGCTGGGGGTCCGGGTTCTCGTAGGCTGGAATAGTGTACACTCGCAAGCCACGCCGGACTCTCTCTACTTTGATATAATTCTCGAGAGAGAGAGGTAGCTTCCCACCACTTGCGGGTTTCCCTCTCAAAAAGTCTTTCTAGCTTTGAATATTTCTGTGCCAAAGGATCCACACTTTTGGCACTACTGTCTGTAGTGGTGCGTGTTGGCCCACCCGTTTTTTTGTTAAACATACCCGCGGCCACCTCTTTGCGCGCTGCATCACTAAACATAAGTTCTTTTTGGTGCGGAGTACCGGTCCCTGTCTCCGTTTGGAAGTTCAACTGACACACACCCCTCACCACGCCTTCACTGCCCGGTGCGCACCTTCAGGACAAAGATTATTTTATAACAAACAAACGGCTTACCCGACTCTGCTTCGAAGGGGCCGCTATAAGTTCCTTTCTTGTCCTGTATGCGGTCGCATTCACTCGTATTCCGGGTGGTTGTAGGAGTTCCGGCAAAAATGTCCGAATTAATCCTATGGATTTGGGCGGTGCCTCCGTCTAAATCAATTCAAGCTCCAATTTGTACCAAAACGACGGGGCACTAACGGTGGGTGCCGCAAACACGGTTGGTACGCCGTGTGTCAATACAGCTCCAAGTCTCCTCCCCGGCCGGGAAAGAAGAAACAGCACTCGCGGGGTGTTTTAGTCAGTTGCTTCCAATTTTATTAGGGCGCTCCTCACAGACGCGTTTCGGGTCAAGCCCTTTATCAATGTGTCAACACGAGTGTTGCACAGGAGCCATTTTTAAAGTGCAGTGTGCGATACCATGAGGAAAGTGAGGTAGGACTACTCGTCAACATTGCACGAGCGCCATATTGAAATGTGCAAAATAGGCAGAAATTTAAGCTTAATCAACAATCAAACCATAATATTAAACTTTTTGAAAATGTACATAGCGCCGTAGATCGGCCAATCAAGCGCATATTTAGAACCATAATGCCTCACTCATAATCAAGCCTTCAATTTTCTGAAGGGAACATTACGTAAAAATTGGCACATTCGATAATATCATTTACATATACATATACATATATATATATATATATATATACATATACATATACACATATATATATATATATATTTACTGAAAAAACCATAGGTTATAGACCATATATAGTTAGGAATTAGCATTTACAAAACCTTGAAAATTCACTGAAAAAACCATAGGTTAGAGACCATATATAGTTAGCTGGACATTTTATTGACATAAAACCAATGAAATTCCATATATAGTTAGTTGCACTAACTATATATCGCGCACCCGCAATCCACTGCTGATGATGTCACATATTACATCATTCATGACATGGTCAGTGACATCACTGATGACATCACTGATGACATCTCAAATGACATCACTGATGACATCACTGATGACATCTCAATTGACATCACTGATCACAACACTGATGATATCATTCATGTGATAATACGATGCACGTCCTCACACTCTAATATTACCTTTGATACACCCAGTGTTAAACACAGACAACCATTCTTGAAGTCATTGACACACCAATACCAGTTACTACATATGCACACACTGATTCCTAGGTCTATACACACATCCACTCATTTACCCATAGAATTACTCATACATATAGTCACTCATCAATACAACACTATCATCTGCACTCAAACACCTATACAGATACTCACATTCTGCCACGCATCCATTGAGTTACTCACACATCTAGTCAGTCATGCAAAGATTCAATCACACTTCCATTTCCTCAACTATACAGTTATTAAAACATATACTAACATATACTTACTTTGGTATACAATTACTGATACAAGTACACAATGATCCATACAGCCACTCGCACAATTAGTGGCTCTTATGTATAGTCATTTATATATGCCAGCTACCTACACACACACACTCAGTCTCCCATACAAATACTCGGGCAACCAATCAATAACACATCTAGCCTGTCGTATAGCTACTGATCAACACATGCAGTAGCTTACACACCAGACATACTGTTGCCCACATTCAGACAGTTTAGTCACTAACCCATGCATTCAGTAAGACACATTTAATCACTCAATCATACAGTCAGTCACGCACCTACTGAATCTTTCATCCAGACACTTATATATCCTCTCATTCTTCAATATGTAAAACATATTTAAACTTTACAGAAACACACAGTCACTGGATGATGTCATCAGTGATGTCATTTGAGATGTCATCAGTGATGTCACTGACCATGTCATGAATGATGTAATATGTGACATCATCAGCAGTGGATTGCGGGTGCGCGATATATAGTTAGTGCAACTAACTATATATGGAATTTAATTGGTTTTATGTCAATAAAATGTCCAGCTAACTATATATGGTCTCTAACCTATGGTTTTTTCAGTGAATTTTCAAGGTTTTGTAAATGCTAATTCCTAACTATATATGGTCTATAACCTATGTTTTTTTCAGTGAATTTCAATGGTTTTTTAATAGCAAATATCAAAACCTTTAAAATGTATTCTTCTTTAATTCGAAAAAAATATTTTATGTTTTTAATAAAAAAAATTTCATGTATTTTTTTTAAATTATTTTTTTTGTTTCGCTCCCGGTACGCGAACCGGTGAGCTTCCCGTTAGCTCAATTTGGTGCCGCGACTCGGTCCGCGAACTGGTAAACGTTCCGTTTGCGCAACTACCGCGTTAGAAAACAACATCGTGACGCGTCGCGTAAACGCGACGTATCGCGTTGTCACGTAATGCGTCATATGACGCGCCGCGTTAGCGCACCCGGAAGCGCTCCGGTCCGCGAAGCGCAGCTTCCCGGAAGCGATCCGGGGCGCGGCGCGCGTAACGTAAGCATAACAGGTCATGTGACTTGTTAATAACACTTTTCATTGGTTCATTTCACTTTTGGTTTCCTAATGTTGTTAGGCTAGGTCATGTGACCTAAAAATAACACTTTTCATTGGTTTAGAACTATTTTTTTTCCCAAATGATGAAAACCCCTCCTTGTTTTTACCTCATTCTTACTTTCTACTTCCAGAGAGCAAGGCCTATTTTTGACAATGGCTTCTGTAATAGCTGCAGCTGGTGCTTCTCGGCAACCACCACCACCACCACCACCACCACCACCAAAAGGACCACCTCCAACACTGGACTTTGGTAGAGAGGAAGATAATGAGGACGAAGAGGAGGAGGAGGAGGATGAAGAGCAAGTAAGGCAGTTCCTGCCAGAAACACCAAGGCAGAGCCATATTAAAGAGCACTACATATGGCAATTTTTTAAAATTCCACCTGGACAAAAGAAGGTCAATGCACCCCATGTGTCTTGTTTGATATGTAAAAATATACTTTCTCGTGGCAACCCCAACAAGAAATACAGCTTTGGGAATCATACAATGATTCGCCACATGGAGCGATGGCATCCTAATAATCTTTCCCAAGCACAAGTAAGGGATCTTGCTGCCAACCCCCCAAATGTAATCCCCAGCACCTCCAGTGGACAAAGCTCATTCGCCGGACCAGAAGGCCGAGAAATAATCCACAATATTCAAGCTCCTTTTGAACACTTCAAAATAGTTTGTATATATTGTGGAGGAACTATTTGTTATGGAGAGAAGAGTATTACTTTGATTAACCGAGCTGGAGAAAATCATAAATGCAACAAGATGAGAAAACAATGAATCCTTTTTATTTTTTTTTGCTCCTGTTGAGACATATTCAAACCCTGCTTTTTTGTTATTTCCCCTAAAAAAACACAAAAAAAACACAAAATAGTTTTCAAAAATCAAAAAAAATCAAAAAATTGTTCAGAAAATTAATAAAAAAAAGAAAAAAAAAAGAGAAAGAATAAAAAAACAGTTCTTTTCAGAACTACCTTCCATTTATAACAAAATTGCTAAAATTTTTATACCCTGTCTTTCTTTTTTCCTCATAGTACGCTCCTCGGACCGCTTCCCGGTGCGCGTACCGGGCGCTCCCCACGCAAAAAAAAAGAATTTTTTAAAATTTAGTTTTGCCCCGCGGGGCCCTTTTAAAGCCTCCACATCAAACCTAGGGGGTCAGGGAGGATCTACTATGCCCCCTTATGGTCATTTCCCCCTTTGTTTTGGCCTCCTCTTGTCTCTCGATCCTACCGAGAGACAAGATGGCGGCCGTCCGGACTGTTTAGAATGTTGACAGACACCGGAGACCCAATCAGCTTCGCTTCGCGAAGTTCCGTTACGCGTCAGGTACGCGAACCGGGGCGCTGCCCGGAGCGTGCTTACAGATATATATATTTTTTTGAACGTTAATTTATCAAAATCCACTGGAACACATATATTGAGACCTAGCAAAGGCACATCGGGCTACCAGTCCCTACAATTTTGCCAAGTTTCATGCAAATCCATTCAGCCGCTCGGGCTAAAAGTGAGGCCAACCGCCCTATGGAAATTAACATGGGAAAAACGCGTTTTGGGACCCCCCTTTTTTCTCAGCCCCCCCTTGACGAAACCCCCCCAAATTTTCAGGGACTGCTCAGAAACAAAATGTTCCATTTTCCTGAAAATTTCAGCCAATTCCGTCCACAAACGCCAAAGTTATTAGACATAGAATTTTGAAAAATCCCATAGAGAAAAAATCCTAACTATATATACCTACTGGCGACCGCCAGTAGGTAATATATATATATATATATATATATATATATATATATATATATATATATATATATATATATATTGTAGCTCCTTATTGCACCAAATCCGGGTCACTCACAGACGGGTGCCTCTTCGTGGTGGCGCACCACGTAACAAACTGCAGCTCCAAGTCTTTCTTAGTATCGGAAAGAATTTTTGGCACTCATGAGGGAAGTGTTCACGCTAGTTTATTGAAAACACTCAGCAGACAAACGCGTTTCGGTTTTCCTTCGTCAGTGTCTACCATTGACACGGAGGAAGCGGAAATAAAAGCATTTCATTATTTTTGCATGTCCATAGAAAGAGGACTTTCGTAAATCCCCGTGAGGAAATCATTTGTGCAGTATATCACTTTTTGTTTAACATATTGATAAACATGATAAGTGGCTATATGCATGTAATTCATTTAACGTTTACATACCACATTTTCAGATAATTATATATTAAATTATTTCCGAAAATTATTTACAATATATGTACATTTTGTGTTTTGCCATTTCTCATGTTGCAGTTGCTATCAAGCCGTGGATCGGCAATGCTCACGGGGTTTGTTTCAAAAAAACATATTCAACAGGTTCATATTTCAGTACATTTTCGAAGGGTTATGCATTTCCCAAGTGAGAAGCTAGTTCCTCATTCTTGTTCAATCCCAGAGGGGCCTTTGTCTGGAGATCTATAATATAACGGGACTCTAGCCTTCTCAGTCTCCGCAATCTGTCCCCACCTCTTGGGTTTACTGGTACATGATCTAACGCAAAGTACTGTAGGAGTTTTGCGCGATTGCCCCGTTGACGTATAGGCAAAACAGGGTCGGTGCAAGCACACAGCCCTGTCTTACCCCCCGGTCAACGGGGAATCTGGATGTCAGTTCGCCACTCCTCCCGCATCTAACTTGAGCGAAGTTGGCCTCGTGGAGCCTCACCAGGACTGAAAGGAGATGGATGGGAACGCCCAGCCTAATAAGGACACTCCAGAGTTTGCCCCTGGGTACAAGATCGAAAGCAAAGCGGAGGTCGACGAACACCATGTAGAGGCTGCCACCCTCAATACACACCGTTTTCCTGTGCAAAAGCACTAAACGAAAGATTTGGTCCACGGTGGAGGTGTTCTTTCCAAACCCCGCCTAAAAAGGGCTGAGTATCGCAAACTCCTCCATCCAGTCCTGTAACCGGTCCAACATAAGTCTCGCAAAGATCTTCTGTGGCACATCGATGAGACTTATGGGTCTATAGTTAGATGGGAGCAGAGGTGAGCCCTTTTTAAAGATATCTCTGCTCCCAGCCAAGAAGTGGGGAGAGCCATGCCACTCAAAATTTCATTAAATAATACCTTAAGATATGGGCCCCATATTTCTGGTAGATGTTTAAAAAGGGCACCCGGGAGTTTATCCAGGCCCGGTGCTTTGTTTGTGGCCAGTTTGTTAATTGCAAAACACACCTCGGCCTCCGTGACCTCGCACTCCTCTGGTTGGGGGATAAACTGGGCTAAGGTAAAAGGGTTGGTGTGTTCGTCAGTGGGGACCACGCTAGAATAGAAAGCTCGAAAGTGGTCTTCCCATACTTGTGGCACTAGATTGGGTTTGAATGCTGCTTATGGTTGTCCCATACCTGTGTTGATAATGGACCAAAATGTTTTATAATCCTTAGTATCTAAAGCAGAAGATAAACATGCCAACTTATCCTGGTCCCACTCGCCCTTTGCGTTCGTGATTAGCCTTTTATAACAAGCCCTCTTCTCTTTTATTACTGCTCTATTATTATCCTTAATGGCCATCAACAACTCAGATTTGGCCCTCCTGCTGCCTTGTTATACCAGGAGGAGCAGGAGACCCTCTTGCCCGTCTTGGTCGCCCTGGGATTCAGTACCTCAGCTAGGCTAGTAACCAGGTCCCCGTGGAGTACCTCGAGTTGTGATAAGGAATCCACAGAGAATGGCAGGTTAACAAGGGCAGCAACCTCAGACAGAACTGGGAGTGCCAGATTATAAAGTTTCGCCATCTGCTCTGGGTTTTCCCTGAGGTTAGACCATCTGACTCTACGCCTATTGTTTGTCAGGGTGAGTTTGTTGTTATCGCCATCACCCATCATGGTATCTCTGCTCCCCCCGAGATTAGGCAGGGCCATTTCTAGAGTTAAGGCATTGTGGTTGCTGTCCATTCTGGGGATCACGGTGAAATCGATCACCTTTGGCCACAGCCTAGTTTCCAATAAGATGTAGTCTAGGTGTGACGTCTGTCCCATTTTATTGTAAGTGCATTTAGCTGGGGTGTCCGAAGGGGTATGACCATTACAAGCACGTAATGAGTGAGTGATAGTAAGAGCCGTGACCTGTACGGCTAGTGGAGACCATGCCCTAGCAAAAGGAGTTTGGGTCTTAGATATCGACCGATGGTCATCCTCAGCCATTAGAACACCTTCATTGAGGCCCTCTAAAGGCTCATAGTGGCAGTTCAGATCGGCCCCTACCACTGTATAGCAGTCTTTGGGGATGGTAGCTATAAAAGTGGAAAGATCATTGATAGTGCCGGACTCTCTGCCTACACTAATGGGATGTGAGTAGGCGTTAATCACTGCTAATTTATAAGCATTTGGCCAGGTAAGAACCACACATTGGATGTCTCCTGAATTAGTGTTGAGTACTGAGGCTTTACAACCCAGATGGATGCCCGTCCATATTACAAGGCCTCCCGAAGGACGGCCTCTCCCTCCCCAGACTGCCGGGACAAAAAAGGAAGCAAAACCCACCCTGAATTGCTCTTCTCTCACCCAGGTCTCCTGGAACAGACACACATCGTTTTCGTCCACAAAGGATCCCCAATCTGGACAGGAGAGTTTGTTGATTAGTCCTGCCAGGTTCCAGGATAATAATTTTATTGCCACTACATTAGGGCCCTGAGCTCCCCTCTTATTTAGATCGATATTTAACACCGCAGGCAAACCTATTACACCCACGGGAATCAGCGAGAGCTTGCCCCTCCCAGTAGGGACTAGCACAGGCTCCCGGGCATACGAACATTTATTTGCAGGAGCCAAGGTCAAGGAGACTGCCTCCCCACTTCCTCCGTTGTTTTCACCTAGTTCTTCCTGCAGCCCACAACCTCGAACAACCCCAACTTCCAACTCTGACCCGAAGTCTGCATCTGTTGGTACCCCATTGTTATTTTCCGGTTGACTCGGTCTCAGTCAGTCCACCATGTCTAGGCAACTAAATCAGTTGTGTAGGGGAAGAGCCTCAGTTGACTGTCGTTCTCTAGGTCTTCCCTGACTAGGGCCTGTTGAATTCCATGCTAGTTCTGGTGCTGGGACCTGTGGGTAAAAATGCGAGAGGGGGAGGGACTGGATTGCTGATGCGCGTGAAGGCTGTGACCACTGACATATGTACTACCCGTGTGTCCCGGAAGTTAATTAAGATACAGTCCCCCGTGTAGTCCTTGGTTCTATGGCCCACCCATGCTACCCTACGAACGTGCAGCATTTCACTCTTAACTTTCGGTGGTAATGGTCTGTTTTGATTGAGCCAGTCAGTAACCTTGTTTTTTAGGGAGGCATGTGACTCTTCAATAGCAGTCGAGATCGTTGGTACCCCTACCAGAACTACAACAAAAGGACCACATTCCGGGGGTAAATCAATTTTCATACCTGTTGTTTTAGTAGAGCCTTGGGGATTTGGGGCAACGTTCTGAGCATGTCTGAGCTTGTCCCTACTTTGGGCATACCTATCTAACTGGTTCATGACCGGTCCCAATTTTACTGGTGACGAGCTCCCAGCCTCCTGAACCCAGTGGCGCGTAGCAGACCCGGACTTTGCTGGCGGCGAGCTCCTGGCTCACATTTGAAAAAGTAAATATAGCAAACAATCAATTATTAGGTGCCATCTCTCTCAAGAAAACAGGTATAAAATAGACTAAATAAAGGCTCCTGCGACCTTAAATGTACTGTTTTCAATATAACGACACATTTTTGTATTGATGTACAAAAAATTCTTTTTTTATTTTTTTTATTATTTATTCATTTGTTTAGTTAAATAGTTATATCAAATATTCTTATTTCATTGGGTACATTCATTTACAATTTTAGTAACAAATTAAGTAGAAATAAATTCATAGTAAACAATTCACAAAACAAAACATACAAAACTATAAACATAATTATAACAAATCACACTGGACCGGTCAATATTCTATAATAGTGGGCAAAGCGGTTGGTTTTGGCGAGCTCCTGGCTGCCTGAGCCCTCGGCAGGTCTAATGCGGGCCCTGTTCTGCTTCTAGGATTCGCACTAGAAGGGGTTGGGAGTGGAGACGCAGTAGTGGAATTCTCGGATGGTGTTAGATCCCTATATATCTGATTAATAACATTAGTGAGCGTTAGTATATTTGTTTCGATAGCTGATATTCTGTTCATTAAGGGCGCTAGACAATCAGCTATAATAGTCCCAACTTTCTCCCAAAGGGCACTATTAGCGTAACTACGGGGACCTCGGAGATGTCAGGGGTATTCGTGGTCACTGGGGCTATCACAGACTCCATCTTCACATTATCTTCCACATCTTTGTTTCCCTCTGGAACCGATGTTGTTGGCCTTGCTGCAGGAGAGCAATTTTCCTTTTGCTGAGTCACTGCCCTTTTCTTGTTTTTAGGGCGTAGTTTGTACTTTGGTGTCTCCTTTCTGGCCTTGTGGGGGGCAGTCTGCGACCTGGTTGTTGGACAGGCTGCCTGGTCCATTGACTTATTTTCTGACATAGAATCCCCCGCCATGTTCAAAGTGGCGTTATACAGCAGCGGCAGATCGTCAGAATTGATATTATTGCTAGCCTGGGGTGATAGTAAGTCCCGTAGCTGCCCAACCTCCGGTAGACACCTCGCTGACCCTGGGCCAAGTGATAACCGTCGTTCCGTTACTTCAATCTCCTGGGCAATCACATTGGAGCCTTTCGTAATGAAGTAATCCAATGTTCCCATGCCCCGCCCCACAAGCCCTTTCTTTTCCTTTACGACGCCACTGGCCATGGTTGCCGAAGGAACCCTCCACACGAATTAAGAAGTATCACAGATCACATGAATGTGTCCGTCTGTAACAAAACTGGCATTTATGTAAAGAGCTCTGATACCTTCGGGTCAAATTCGCATTATGTAAAACTCAGATTTTTTAAAATAAAAAATAAAAATATATATATATATATATATCACATTACCAGGTGGGTTACAGTGTGTACATTGTCAAAACGTCTAACTACAACTATTCAGAATGATGTAACTGCCCGATAAAACTAACAGACGATCCTTTTTTAATGATTCATTTGTATATTCATTATATGAGTGAGAATTATTTTTGTTAAGGTTCAAACAGGATAACAAAAATGTCTCTGGTAGTAACACTATATTGATATTTTGTATATTAACCTTAATAAGACTCTCCTGATCCATTGTTTTGAAAAACCAATAAGCATCGCCTGGCCCAAAAATAGTTGATGCAGCATTATATGTCATGCAAAGTTTGATCCTCACTAGTGTGATACAAAGTTGATGTTCCTCAAGAAAAGAAGGAAAAAGGGACTAGGCGAAAGTAGTGAAGTGGGATTTGGGGCGAGGGGGCATGAACATAAGGATTATTAGACACTACAAGTCCCGTGGAAAATATTTCATTAAAGGTTTATTTCGTAGAGTGCCGTTCAGCAAACGTCCCATTACCAGTGTCAGAAGGGTAAATTGGCATTATTTTTCAGCAAACGTCCCATTACCAGTGACAGAAGGGTAAATTGGCATTATTTACCAATATGAAGAGGTCCGTATTAGCAGGTTTGGCAGTACAAGCCCCATATAACTGCTCTCTCACCCTGTGAAAGATTCTGGTTCTGCAGTCTGTAGATTGTCCTTTCAGTGGTTATCAGTGCCATATTTTCCAGCCTATAGACCCCATTCACATAGGCATTTTCAACAGTAAATGTAGTTTTATGGCGGAAAATACCTAATGTACGCCTTCTGGAAGTATAGAGAAATCCAAAGTAGTAAATCCTATTAAAGGATTATGTAAGTGGGCATTATGAAGTGTGCTTTCTCTTGTAAGTTTGTAAGAACGCCGACAAATGTTTCTGAGTATTCACATTCCTACTCCTTCCCACTCTGGAAATGGTCATCAACTTGCTCTAGCTAAGTGCTAACTCTCCAGAGTTGCTGGGGGGTGCAGGTAACGTGCTTGAAAAAAATTTGCTTTTGCACAGTGAACTCCATTCCCCATGTGCAATACTATGTTGTGTACAAATACGCAAATTGGAAAAGTCACATAACATTCTCAGTGGGATTCCTGCAAGCACACTTCCGGCCCAGCATTCCTTGCGGAATTCTGGGATTGATTCTGATTTTTTATTTTTTTAAAATAATTTTTATTGCAGACATTTAGTGCAAAAGTTTTGTCACATGTATGTTACACCTTAGCTCCTCCATTCTTCCTTCTCCAATCATGTCTGTACACAGCCTGTAGGCCCACACCCCGGAGGTCGGGCGGCGATAAATAGTAGAATACTCGAGGCCTGGCAAGGAGTATCAGGTGTAATCCTCCCACTCGGAAATGTGCATGTCTGCTTTTCTCCATCTCCCCTCTATTAAATCTTCCTATATTTATTAACTGTTCCCAACATCCCTTCCCCACCCCCCTCCCCTGTGTCCACCAGCTACTCCGAAGTTCTCGCCACTATCTTAACTTTGGGTTCAATCAGGAGTCAGTGTCTGCTTAGATGTGTGATGTACCTGGTGTGTTGCGGGAGCCGTTCTCGTTCCTGTCCAGGTCTCCCTCATCCTCCTGTAGTGTGCTATCTCGTAAGGCTTGGACCAATGCCTCCCAAGCCGCTGCCGTCTCCAATGCTCTATCGTCTAGTGTACGCGAGCCATCTGGTAGCGATGCGTACTGTCACACGCGGCCCACTTCAAGACCTCGTTGACCCACCTCCTGTGTGTGGGGCCCATTCTCGCCTTCCAGTGTCGTGTGATTTCTCTTTTAGCAATGATCAGGACCATGTCTATAAATTTGCTTGTGGTTTTATTTTTATGCGTGTGTGGAAACCAGTGTAGTAGGCATATCGCTACATCATATTGCAATGTTCTGTCCGTCACTTCGTTTAAAGTGTCGCCTACCGCCCGCCAGTATTCCCGGAGGTCAGGGCAGGACCATAGCATATGTTCCAACTCCACCCCTTCCAAAGCGCATCTTGGGCATGCCGCGTCGGCCGCTCCAAAATACTTCCTGATTTTGCCCGGGGTCATGTAAGCCCTATGCAGCATGTAAAAGTGGATCTGTTGAAAGCGCGCATTTCTCGTGCTATTCTTAGCTCGCCTCACCAGCTGGGCCCAAGTCGTCTCGGGGATCTCCCTGGCAAGGTCCATTTCCCATTTGTCCTTCAGCACCGTCAGTGGTGGCAGATTTTCTCGGAGCATTCTGGAGTACAAGCATGCTACCGCCTTGTAGGTTCTGGCTGCCATCATGGTGTACTGACAGGCCATTGTCGTCTGTGGTTCTACCAGTCCCCCCCTCCAGTGCGATTGTATAGCCCTAGTCACTGCAGCATGCAGAAGGTACCCCCCTCTTGGCAGCCCAAATTTCTCCTGCAACTCCTGATACTGGATAAGTGCCCCATCCGCGTAGAGGTCGCCCACCACTTGTATTCCCGCACCTTCCCAGCTCAGCAACTGTGACCAATCTCCCCCGTGGAGGAGTGCAGTTACCATTCCCAGGGGTATCTCTGGGGTGTATGGATGATGTACCCCCGCGCGTCGCTGGGATCGGTTCCAACAGAGTCTGAACGTCTGTTCCTCGAGTGTCAAATCCCAAAGGGCAATCCTTTGCTTCAAAGTGATATAGGCCAGAACATGGCGTGGTGTGCCCCCGCCTCTCCCATTCTCTGGACCTCGGTATACTCTTGCTATCTCCTGCGTAAAGATCTGCAGTTGAGCAGCTAAATAGTAGAGCTCAAAATCGGGGACCGCTAGTCCGCCCATATCTTTCGGGCAGACGAGCGTCGCCAACGCCACTCTGCATCTGCCCGTCCCCCATATGAAGGAGGTCATCTGAGATTTCAGATGGCCAAAGAAGGATCTAGGTATCCAGACAGGGAGGGTGCGAAAGTAATATAGGAGCCGCGGCAGGGCGATCATTTTCAATAGAGAGATGCGCCCAGTGACTGACAGTGGGAGCGTGGCCCAAAAGGCCATACAGCCCTTCAGTGCTCGCATACAGCGGCCACATTACCATCCAGTAGGTCCGCCGCTGTGTGGTATATGTAGACTCCTAAATACTTCAGACAGGTAGGCTTCCATCTAATCTCGGGTCGATGGTCGGGTCGCTTCGTGCCCCATCTCAGAGGAAACGGGCAAGTTTTAGACCAGTTGACTTTCAGCCCCGAGAGGTCACCAAATCGCTCTAGCAACCTCTCCGCTCCCTTCAGTGCCTGTGAGCCGTCTTCTAGGAATAATAGAAGGTCATCCGCGTATAAGGAGATGAATTGTTGGCCCCCTCTGCTATCTATGCCCTGAAAGTGTTTACCCGTCCTGGCCTCAGCCACCAGGGGCTCAATCGCCAAAGCGAACAGTAGGGGGGATAGGGAGCAGCCCTGTCTGGTACCTCGTTCCACCGGATATTGGTGTGAAACTAGGGGCCCTATCCTCACTCTAGCCACCGCTTCCGCATACAGGACTCTCGTCCACTTGATGAAGCCATCTCCCAAGCCAAAGCGTTCCATGGCTCCGTATAAGTACTCCCACTCCAAACTATCAAACGCCTTCTCTATGTCTATTGACAGGACCAGGGGTGTCTGGGCCTCAGTGTGTGGACTTTAAACCAATCGTGTAAGTCTCCTTATATTTACCGTCGTGTTACGCGCCGGGATAAAACCCAATTGGTCCGTGTGGACCAGGTCGGGCATGTTCTGTAGGAGCCTCGCTGCCAAAATGGCACATAAGATTTTATAGTCCGTGGTTAGCATGGATAACGGCCTATAAGAGGCCGGGCTTTCGCCCTCCCTCCCAGGTTTCAGTAGAGGTACCTCTAGTACCTCGCGCATAGACTGGGGCAGGTGGCCAGTCGTCCTGGCCTCATTATATATCGCTTGCAGCCGCGTGCCAGCAGATCCAGGTATTTGCTGTAGAATTCAATGGGTAACCCATCCAGACCCGGCGTTTTGTTGCGAGCCATCCGTTTAACCGCCCCCCTGATCTCCCCTAATTCTATGTCCCTTCCTAAGTCATCCGCTTGTTCCTGATCTAGTTTCGGTAAGTGCAGGTCTGCAAGGAAAGCCTGAATGTTGTCCCCTTGCCCCACCAGCGCGCTCCTGTAGAGGTTCTCGTAATATCCCTGAAAGCTGTCTAGTATCGCCGTTTGGGAGTACTTTATGTGGCCCCCTTCTCCCTCGACAGCCAATATCGGGGAGCTACGTTTAGTGGGGTTGGCTAGCCACGCAAGCAGAGTCCCCGCCAACATGGGCCCTGAGTGTGTACGCTCTATGATCAAAGCTGCGGAGGCGCTCCACTTCTACCGCCACTGCCTCTTTAGCTAAGCTGACCTCCTCCTGGAGCTCGGGGTGGCCCGGTCGCGCCTTCTCGGCTTCTCTCAGCTTAGAATCTGCCTTCTGCAGATCCTCTAATAATACCTTCCGTACACCTACATGTTTCCCAATGCACTGGCCTCTAATTACCACCTTAAAGGCGTTCCATTCCATCGCTCTGGAATCCGTGGACCCCTCGTTCTCCACGAAGTACTGGGTTATGCCCTCCTCTAGCGTCGCGTGAAACAATGGATCATCCAGTGTCTCAGGCCGCAACCTCCAAGTCGGGACACGCGACACCTCCGTTACCCAGTCTAAGTTAATCAGCAAGGGGTTGTGGTCTGAGATTGTTCTGGTGAGGTACTCGCCTGTGTCACCGTCTGCATAAGAGTCTGAGAGCACAAAATTGCATCAATCCGGACATGGAGGTCATGGAGGCTCGAGAAGTAAGAGTAGTCTCGCTCAGCCGGGTGATGTGTGCGCCAAGCATCCGTCAAACCCCATCTCTCTTGCCAATCTAATCTACCCTTCGTGAGACGATGTACGGGGGAGTCTCCCAGTGGTGGGTGGGATCTGTCAGAAAATCAAAGCGACCCCAACATTTCCCTTACCCACCCCCCCCCCCCCCCAGAACAGGCTCCAATATCGAACTATCAGTACCCATCCAAACTTAGACAATTCACACAACTCCCCAACTAGTTCAGTCGTAACCGTGAGTGCCTTAAGGGCAAATGGGTTGTGGCTTAGGCCTAAAGGCAGCTACGCAGGCCCTCCCCCGCACCCCCTCAGTAGCAGCGTACTGACATCCCGGCCAGGAGCCCCCGTCCGCAGTACCTTACAGTTCTTAAGGTCTCCTTTCGGCATGAGTGTCCTCTGCATGGTACCTCCGTATTAGTTATTCAGGATCTCTTCTGACATTTGTGGTGTCACTTGCGGGCCCCTGGTGCTGTTCGTGTCCGAGTGCTCCGTCTCCGATCCCGTGCCTAGGTCCTCCGAGTGCGATCCTTGTTTTGAGGGGGAGTCACCCGATCTCGATAGCGATTCCACCGCCTGCAGCGCCGCCTGCCGTTCCATCTCCGTCTGAAATATTGACGGTTTCCGCGAGCCTTGCCGTTGCCAGCGCAACCTCTGTGATTTCTGAATCTGCGTATTTGTTTGCTCCATCTCCTCTCGGACTCTGGCACCGTCCGTGCCCACCTTGTATGTCTCCCACCAAGCCCAAGCATCTGCCGATGTGGTGAAGAAGTGTGTTTTGTCATCTATTACCACTCTGAGTTTAGCTGGAAAGAGCAGTGAGTACCGAATGCCCTCAGTGCGCAGTTCGCGTTTGAGAGATAAAAAGGAGGCTCGTAGTCTCTGCATCTCAAAAGTGTAATCCGGAAACAGTGTCACTTTACTGTTCGCAATCTGAAATGGCCCAACATCGCGGGCTCTCTGGAGCTGAAGGTCCCTGTCTTTATAGTGCAGCAGTTTGGCTACCACCGGCCTCGGGGTCTGGCCCGGCTTTGGGGGCCTAGCCGGGACCCGATGAGCTCGTTCCAGTGTGAAGAATGGCGATAAGCCCTCCAGCGCCACCGTGGTCCTAAGCCAATTGTCCCGACACCACCTGCGCAATATCTTGCTGCAGAGTGTGTCTCGTTGCCGCAGTAGCCTCCAGTATGCGGTCCTGAAGTTGCAGGTCCGAAGGCCCCGCAGTGCCTTCCTCTGAAGCATCAGAGGTCGCAGCTCCCTCCGTTTTCCCTTTGTTTCTCACCATGATGCCAGGCCACTTCTCACCACAGTATCCGTAATTCTCCAATCAGCCACCGGAAAGGCCCAGCGGCCACCTTCAGTTCGCGATATCGCGGCAGCAGTCCACCTCAGGCTCCCAGCGCCCCCCCCCGACCGGCTACAGGGAATTTCAGACTCGATCTCGTCACCAATCTGGAATCCACGGCCCCCTTCCACCAATAGCCCACCTCCACCGCCCGTTTGTGGTCGCCTCAGCCTCGGGAAGCCCCCTCCGGCCCCCACTCTCTCCGTGTAGCTGGGCTTGACCACTTAACTCACTACTGCTCGAGGGTCTGCCACTGCGTTTGTCAGCATTAGAGGGCCGGTCTCAGGATGCAGCTTCTGACCAAACCGCGGTCAGGACCTTCTCTCCAGCTGGGGCCGTCTGACCGGGGAGGGCTGCTCCCTAGCCGCTATTCGAGCTGTCCCAGGGCCCCTGAGCAGTCCATGATCCGAGCCGAAGCCATCCCTAGTCCTGGTTGTCGTGCTGGGTACCGGGCCTCGCCCAGATTCTCCGCTCTACCCTCAACGTGGTAAATACGCCGTTGACGGTCCCTCTTGGTCCTACCGTATTCTCCAGTGCCCCGGGGCGTGGGCAGGGCCTCCCAGTCGCGGTCGGAGGCCACAGAGGGATCCCTTTCCCTCTTAATCGCAACGCAGGGCCCGTCCGGGGCCGCCCAACCCCCAGACTCCGCTGACCGCTTCTCTCCGTAAGCGGGGCCCCGAGTAGTCAGCTGCCGTAGTCCTTCTCCTCACTCAGCGGCAACTGCCGCGCCGTCAGACCCTCCCGGGTCAACCATGGATAGTCCCAGCCCCTTTTCTGCCTTCCCCGGGGGCCCAGGACGCATCAAACCGGAAACACCATGGAGTATCTCTGCCCCCGGCGGGGGGAGCACTGCGCCCACGGCGGCGACCGCTTCCCGCTCGCGCCCCCACAAACTTCTTCAATGGCGGGCGGGCCCTCCGATCTTCAGGCGGCAGCCGCCGGACGCTCCCCAGCGGCGCGGAGCCCAGATCTTCTCTCGGCCCCCGCTCCGGACCGGGTGCCACGCCGGCCCTCCGGGCCTCCCTCTACGCAGTGTCGCTCCTCGGTGTTCCGTGGCAGGCGGAGCCCTGGGTGCACCGCAGCAGGGTGCGGAACCGGTCAGGCTGCAATCCCGGTCGAGCCGCGCTTCCTCCCTCGGTCACCCCGCCGCCATTTCATTGCAGGGGTCCCGGCTCGGCCCAAGCCAGCGGACGGTGGGCGTTCCAACCAGGGGCCGCGGGACTCACCGCTAGCACGCCCGGCCGCTCCCTCGGCTGTCCGATCGTTTCCTCCGCCTACACCGCACCCGGAGAGGCGCTGCTTGACCAGGTGCGCTCCTCAATGTCTCTCGGCGCCCATGGCTTCCGCCATCTTGTGTTCCTCCGTGCACCTTTTCGTGATAGCTTTTCCTTTGCCGGTGGGCTCTCGTACAGTCCCACCAGTGGCTCCGAGGGTGCAGCTCAGGTTCTCGCTGCCTCCGGTCTGCAAACTAGGGCCTCCGCGGGTGTCGCCGCGCCTGTTCTCAGGATAATTGCGGGGTTCGGGCGAGGACCTCTGAGCTCACGCCGCCATTCCCTTCGGCACCCAAGACACGCCCCCCTGGGATTGATTCTGATGTCCCCAAACTAGTAAATACCCACCCGCAAGGGAGCATACTTCTGAGAGAGCAGAGTTACTACGTTATACATGAAAGAGTAGCATATTTTTAGGCAGGGATTTCTTTTGCCTTCATCTGTAGTGCTTTGCTGGCTGCGACAGACCACTAGTAGAGTGGCGCGATAACGCTAACTTCTATACTAACATAGGACCTGTGGAGGCGGCCGGAGGAAGGGCCGCTGCTGGGCCTAGAGCCACGATGGGGCGTCCGGATGCCCTGCAGCCACGACTCAATTTTGAGGCCAAAAAGGTGAATAAACAGCAGTAGGCGGAGGAAGGGGGAGGGCCGGAGCCCCTACGACAGGATACCCCTCAGCCACAGGGAGATGATCTCAAGTCGTTACTTGCTGAGGTTCGACAGGGCTTCGCGACCATGGCCGATAAAATTGACACAGTCTCAACTCGAATGGATGCCATAGTGCGCACCCTTGAGGGACACGAGACGCCTATTAAAGAGGCGGTACAACGTGTTTCTGATGTGAAGGATACCACTGCCCAGCTGAAGAAAGCAACGTCGCAAATGGATAAATTACTTAAGGTCATCGCAGCAAAGAATGAGGACATAGAGGCGAGAAGCCGGAGGAACAACATACGCGTGATAGGAATTCCGGAGAGTACAAACACAGGGCGGATGGAGGAGTACATTGAAAATTTGCTAATGGCTGCGGTGGGTACAGAACTGTTGTCTCCTCAGTTTGTGGTGGAAAGAGCACATCGGTCGCTCGGCCGAGTCCCCCCCACCCTCCCTGGTGGCACCCCCCGGCCCATCATTGCTCGTCTCTTAAACTATAGGTACAGAGATGTTGCTCTGCGAATGGCCCGAGAGAAAAAGCAGCTGCCCTATTCTGGTATTACCTTCACAATGTAAACGGACTTCACGCTGCAGGTACAGGAGGAGCGCCGCAAATTTTTGGGAGTTAAACAAAAATTCCGGCAAGCTCAAATAGATTACGCCTTGTTATACCCTGCTCGCCTTCGAATCACGCATCAAGGGCCGGAAAAATTCTTCAACACCCCACAGCAAGTCGAGGACAACTTGAAACAGCTGAAGAAGCAGCAGCGATTGCGGCATGACCTGGAAGATTCCCCCAGAACGCAGGCGCCGGATGAAGAATGAGGATTTCGATACACAAATGTTCTGCATTGTCTAGACGCATTTCATGGTATACGGAAGTGGACAGTGGACTGACCTATAGGAGTATTGTGGGATGGGATTCCATGCTACCCCCATTGCTTATCCAGAGATCGGCAGATTCTTTAAAGGACGAGAGACCCTTATGCATTGCCGGTCACCCTCGTGTTAGCCCTGGAGAGTTCGGGTGGAACATACAGCGCCTGGGCTGATGAGGGATAACCGTGGGTCACCTAGGCGTGGTTTCCCCAGGGAGAGCCCCATGTCCGTTGTTTGTATTGTTGGGTCTGTTCTTAGTCCTCTCTTTGGGTTCTGAGAGGCTGGCCCTGGCCCAGTTGGCCGCTTTGGTAAGATGGGGAATTGTCGGAGGAGGGAGGGTTGTCTACTACTGGCATAATTGGGATGCTTCAGTGGGAGGGGATAGGGGTAACAGGGGATGTTCATTGTCACAGTGATACAGGAAGGAGGATGCACACCACCATTACTGTTTTGCCGTATACACGGGAAATGGAATACACACATATATTACATGTGGGTCAAAGGATGGGCTACTGGCTTCATGACGCGGGAGGAGGTTAGTGCCCTTAGGGTACTTTCTTGGAATGTTCAAGGCCTCGGGGATCCACGGAAACAGAGAAAGGTTTTAGCTTACCTGGATAGGCCGCAGATTCAGATAGCGCTTCTGCAAGAGACCCATATAGCACCCAGAGCCACAATTTCATTTGCTAGCCGCTGGGCGAGCTGTCGGATGTTTTCCTCCTATTCTTCTTATGCCCGAGGCACAGCCATACTTTGTAGTAGGGGGTATACATTTTGAGCGTATGGGAGTACTGGAAGACCCGCAAGGGAGATATGTCATACTCTGGGGGCGCCTGGGCAAAGATACGGTTACAGTGGCTAATTGTTACGGCCCTAATGTGGACTGCCCAGAATTCTTTACTAACATATGGGGCAAGATTCTGGCGATTGGGTCGACTCATATTATCTGGGGGGGGGGGGGTGATTTTAATGTGGCTCTAGATCCGCACTTAGATAGGTCCAACACAGGCCCACAGCATTATACTAGGGCGCGGGAGGCCCTGCAGGGAATAATGAAGGAAGGTGGGCTGATTGACAGCTGGAGATACAATCATCCACTGCAGCGTGAGGGTTCCCACTTCATGTCACATAGAGGTACATGGGCATGCATAGACTACTGCTTGCTTACCAGAGGTCTTGGGCCAACTGTCAGTAGTTTTGTACACCTGGCCCGAACTTTTTCAAATCATTGCCCCGTCAAGGTTACACTGTCACTGCCGGGATATGATAGGGCTCGACCCTGCTGGCGCCTTCAACCCACAGCCCTGTTAGATGTAGTTTTTCGAGAAGCGCTAGGTGAGGAGATCAGAGATTTCTTTACCCGGAATAGGGACTCTGTGGATAGCGTTGAACTGATATGGGGGGGGGGACACGCTACGTATGTTCCTTAGTCATCCGTTCGAGATAGATGAGATCAGGGAGGCTATAATGCAGCCACAAAATGGGAAGGCGCCTGGATCGGATAGCCTTCCGGACGAATTTTATAAGGCCTATATTGATATTATGGCGCCTGTCTTAAAATAGGTTTACGAGGAATCCTTGGAAGTGGGAGTGCTCCCCGCCACGATGAGAGAGGCGATAGTTACTTCCTTGCTAAAGCCTGGTAAACCTCTGGAGTCCTGTGACTCCTACAGACCATTGTCTTTGATAAATTGTGATACGAAAATACTGGCAAAAGTGTTTGCCAATAGGCTATCCCTTTTATTAGATAAGTTGGTGCTGCCTGATCAGTCTGGCTTTGTGCCCGGAAGGGCTACGTTTCATAATCTTAGAACTCTGTTTTCACTACTCCAAAATGTGGCGCCGGAGTTCCCGCTCGCCGCAGTCTTTTTAGATGCCACTAAGGCGTTTGACTCTGTGGAGTGGGACTATTTATTGGGGGTACTGCGTAGGATGGGATTTCCTGAGGTGTACCTGTCGTGGATGGCCTTATTGTATCATCGCCCTATGGCCAAGGTACTGATCAACGGTCACTTGTCCCAGCCCATAAACATCTCCAGGGGCACTCGTCAGGGGTGCCCGCTATCCCCCCTCCTCTTTGCCCTAGCAGTAGAACCCCCTAGCCTGTAGTCTGTGGCAATTACATCGGGATGAAGCGTTTCAATGCTGCCTCCGACAAATCCTAGTTTCGCTGTATGCGGACGATATTACGCTTTATATTAGAGACCCACAACAGAACATTAATCCTATATTAAGGGAATTTATTCGGTTTGGTCGATTGTCTGGCATAAGCATTAACTGGGGAAAATCCCAAGTATTCCCTCTTACACCGGCAGTAAGACAATTCCCACTTGACTTTCCGCTGAAGTGGTGTGACTCGGAGCTGCGGTACCTTGGTATTCAAGTGACCAGGGACAAAGATGACACTATTCGGGCGCATTATGGTACGGCCATAACGCGCCTCAATGCTAATGTTACTCGATGGTTGTCGCTGCCCCTCTCGATTGCCGGGCGAGCCTCTCTCATTAAATGGTTGTATTGCCTCAGTTTCTTTATCTGTTTCTCAATATCTCCTATGACCCGGGTATATTTTTTTTAAAAACGCTACGCTCTGAACTTCTCAGATTGTTATGTGGGGGAAAATAGGCGAGGCTTAGCTGGTCAGTACTAACGAGGCCTTATGAACAGGGGGGTTTTGATGTGCCCGATTTTAAGGTCTATTATCTAAGTGCACTGGCTCATTATGCTCACTATTGGATACACCCTCCTCGGTACATGCCCCAGATAGCTGCTGGGGACTGGCTTGCCGACCCAATCCCACTGAATGGTATAATACAGGGACCTCTTGGGGAGTGGGCGACGCCACCTACTACTGTCACCAGTACGGTGGATGCATGGCACCGGATAGTAGCGTTGCTCGGGATGCCTCTTCTTTACTCTCTGCTGCTTCCGTTGACATATCATCCTGATCTATCGCTGTTGCAGGAAAAAGACTTTCAGGGCCTGTGCAAGCGTGCAAATATTGTCACATGGGGAGATCTCTTCCAAGATGGACAATTTTGGTCCCTCGACCAATTAATGTCAGGTCTGCAGCCCACGCCTTTAGACACTTTTTTATATATTCGACTCAGGCAAGGGATGCGGGTCATTCTTCCAGATTTCCCCCACGAACCAGCATGCCTTATACCGCTACATCAGATGTTAAGTTCCGCACAGGGGAAACATCTTGTCTCCGAGCTCTACAGCAGTATTAGAATGCATAGGACGGGACTAAGCAGTAGGTCACGAGAGCACTGGAATAGTGACTTAGGGCGGGAATTGACTGACAATAGTGGCAGTATTGTTCTGGGCAGACAACACAAATCTCTTCCATTTGTAGGCTGAGAGTTCTACATTATAAGTACCTGAACAGATTATATTATACGCCGGAGAGGGAATTGCGGTTTAACTTGGTAGATACCGATAGGTGCCTGCGATGCAGACCATTGGGAGCAGGATTCCTACACTTAGCGTGGGAATGTCCGTCCATACTAGCATATTGGGAGGAAGTCTTAGCGGCGCTGGGTGACATGACTGGGAGTGTACTAGAGAGAGACCCATTGATCACATTGTTGGAGTACACAGCACAGATACCTCTGCTACACCGGAAATTCATAGCTATGTCATTATTGTTAGCTAAATGGAGGGTGGCATGCAGGTGGGGACGAGGACGGGCCCCGAAATTTAAGGAGTGGATGGCGGATTTGCTATATTGTCAAGAGCAACACACTACATATGGTGAATTGCTGCCAATGTCATCCCGACCCAAAGATATCTGGGGGCCTTTCAAGGCATATTTAGCGCGACAGGATGAATCAGATACTGATAATGATGCTGGAATGGCTGCATGAACTCCTGCGGTTAGAAGTGTGTAGATTATGGTAATTGGTCTATAACTCTATATGGACATTGCATCATGCAGTACTGAATGCTAAATATCGGACAATATGAGTTGGCGATATCTAAATGTGTGCTTCTCATTGTATGAGATTCATCCGAAATACTGTATAAATCAGAGGGTGGGAGGTATATGAATGGTGATTGGGAACTAGATCACTGTGACACTGTAATGTATGACATCTTTATTTGGCATTGTACGAAAATCTAAAAAGAAAATTAAAGAAAAAAAAAAAGGATCCCTTTTTCAGGGACAAAATAGTTTGGTTCCTCCCTGGAGGATATGGTGAAAATGCCTGCTGAGGGCAGGAAGCTGTTGGCACAGGTCTGTCCTTCACTAGAGCTCCTTCTTTGATCCCAAGCTGGCTTTTGCTCCTACTTCTACTCCAAGGGTGGGCATGCACTTTCGAGGATGGGGTCGCAGCTGGGCACTCTGTTCTCCACCAAATCTGGTCACGGCAGGCTGATTCAACCCCTGCATCCAATTCCGGATTGTCCTCTTGTTCCGGCTGTCAGCACTCCTGTAGGGGGCATCTGTCGATTTTCATCAAGACCTGGGAGGACTACATCTCAGATTAGTGGGCTCTGCAGATAGTGCGTGAAGACTACTCAATTTTTTTTTTACTTCCTACGGAAGCTTTTATTCACACACCCCTGCCTTCAGCCACGCAAAATAGGAGGGACTGTTGGCAGGCATTCAAGATGTTCTCAACAAGGGGGTCATTCTTCCAGTTCCGGCTTGTCAGAGGGGTCGTGGAGTTTACTCTAACCTGTTTCTGGTGTGAAAGGTTTCTGGGGACTTGTGTCCAGTGTTAGATTTAAAGAGGGTAAATTCCTTTATCCCCCATGTTAAATTTAAGATGCTCTCTTTGCAAGAACTTCTTCTTCCATTACTGATTCGGGGAAAGTGGTGGCTTCCCTGGATCTGCTGGATGCCTACCTTGATTTGCCTTTCCACCCTTCATCTCAGCGATGCTCTCCGGTTTTGTGTGAGGGACAAGCACTTCCAATTCCAGGTACTCCCCTTTTGGCTTGTCTTCTGCACCAAGGGTCTTCCCGTCCCTGTGGGATCCCACACAGGGAAGGGATTCCGGTATTCCCGTTCCTTGATGATTGGCTGGTCTGCAATGTCCTGGGCTGTCATGGGTTCCTGATCAACCACAAGGAGTCCCATCTGGATCCTACCCAGGACTTTGTGTTCATCGGGGGACTCCTGGACATGGTCAACGGTATGGTGTTCTTGCCTGCAGAGCGGAGGGCAATTTTCAGGAGGAACCTAGATTGTTTCCTGGCCTTGGATTCCGCCCCTGTCCATGAGTGGTTGAGGGTTCAGGGGTTGTTGTTTGCGACTATCAATGTGCTTCCCTGTGCTTGTTTTCATCTGTACCCGTTGGTAAACCATCTCTTGTCCCAGTGGGCTTCTTGTTCCGTGAATTACAATCTGCCGGTGGTAGTGTCTCCTGAGATTCGGTCCAATCTGGGTTGGTGGAGTCCAATGACTCCAGGGGTCTTCCTTTTCTGGTGCCCCCTTCCCAGGTGGTTACAACGATGCCAGCCTGAGTGGCTGGGAGTTGGAGGAGGGGGAAGTGGGGTTGGAGGGGGGCTGAGGGGGGTTGTCAATGGATTTCTGGTCTGTGCAGGGTCGGTGGGATCGCCTTTAGGCGGGTTGCTTGTCCAACTTCCTGGAAATGAAGGCCATTCATTTGGCATGTCTGGAGTTTGCCCTAGCCCTTTGGGGGCATCATCCTCTAGTCTGGACAGACAATCAGGTGGTGATGGGCTTCCTCAATCACCAGGGGGGTTGCAGGGTTTGCTCCCTTGCACAGGAGTTTCTGTCCTGGGGAGAGGTGACGGTGTTGTCACTCAGGGTGGTCTATCTCCTGGGGAAGGAGAACTGTGTGGGGGATCACCTGAGCATGGTCTTTCCTCCCATGGCTTCTATCTCCCTGATGGAGGCAATGTTCCATCTGTTGCATGAACTATTTGGGTGGCAAATGGTGGATCTGTTTGCAGACGAGTTCATTGCTTGCCTGCTTCTGCACCCTCCTCCCTTGCAAGAGGGCTTGGTGGTTGGATGCAATGTCGTTCAGTTCGCAGGGCTCTCTGCTTTACGCCTTTCCTCCAATACCTTTGATTGCGCAAGTTCTGTGCAAGATTCACCAGGACAGGCATTTGTTCTGTTGATGGTGCCTTGTTGGGTTTATTGCCCTTAGTTCCCTTTACTGAGGGAGATGGCCGTCTAGGTGTACTGGGCGATCCCGGATCTTCCTTACCCATTGCGGGGCCATCCGCTTCCAGTGGGGATTCAGTGTCGTCTTCATCTTCAAGATCCTTGCTCTTGAAAGGATGAGCCTGCTGTCTCGGGTTTGCTCCCTGGAGGTGGTGGAGTTGCTTTAGGGCTCCCGTCGCCCGGCTCCACTTCTGTTGTATTCTCTCCATTGGGGGTCTTATTCGTGGTGGTGTGTTTCTAAGGGATTAGACTCTGTTTCTGTGAATCCAATGAGGGTGCTAGATTTCCTTTCATATGGCTTTGCCTTGGCCCTGGCCCTGGCCCCTTCTACTCTTTGGGCTAAGTGGGCAGCCTTCCAGGCGTTCCGCAGTCCTCTTTTGGACGATTTGGATCCTTTGGTGGTCAGGTTGCTTCGAAGTTGTTTTCTGCAATGTCCTAGGGCAATTTGCCTTGGGCCATCCTGGGATCTTGCATTGGTATTGCTGGCCCTTCAGGACGGTCCGTTTGAGCCCCTGGGGTCCATGGACGTCAAGTTCCTCACCATGAAGGTGATATTTTTGGTGCCCATCATATCTGCTGGTCGGATTGGGGATCTGGGGTCCTTTTACGCTCTCCTCTGTTCTTGCGGGTCCTGCCGGACTGTATTGTGTTGAGTCCGGATCCTAAGTTTCTTCCCAATGTCCCATCAGTTGTCAACCATTTCCGAGAGGTTTTGTTGCCTACATTCCTTCCGGTCATTGTGTCTGGGGTGGATTCTGTTCTCTCACTGTTGGATGTCCGGGCAGTGTTGCTGTATTTGGAACATACTGCGTCTTTTTGCTGCCACATTTGTGGTCGATCGCTCAAGCCGTAATGCTACATCCTCTCCCCTACTTCTTCCTGGTTGTTTTCCAACTGTTTTATTTTTTGGATTAAACTTACTGTTTTGCATTATCCTGTTGTCTATGGATTCTTGTGAGTTTCCATGAAGCCGCCGGGCTTGGGTATGCACTCACTACGTAACTCTGGTGGCGAGGAAGACTAACAAGGAGGTTAGCCCCCGCTAGTTACCGGTAATCTTCCTCGCCACGTGTTCCCATCCCTCCCTCCATGTTTGGCTATCAGCTTCATATGGCTGTTGGGGCTTGGTAGTTCTACAGGAAGTGGGGTGGCTCGCCCCCCACCCCCTTATACTGGGTCAAGGGTGATGAGGATCGGCCATGTTTGGGAGTGATGGAAGGCATGGGATGCTAATTTGCTTTGGAGTGTTCTGGTGTGGAGCTGAAGCTCACTACGTAACTCATGTGGTAAGGAAGACAATACTCAGATTAATGAACTGGGGCATTACTGAAAAAACACAGACTATCTCCACATTGTAGTTTTGTATGGAATCTCAAGTTACTTTTATGAAGAGAAATCGCTGTGTATAAATCCAATTTTTTTTTAAACCTAGCCTGTCCAACATTAAAATGTAGTCTAAAAAACAAAAAAAAAGTATATTAATTATCTACTTTAAAAATAGGAAAGGGACAGGACAGAAATAAAGATACTAGATAGGCATCAGAAAGAGGAAAATCTCCACTGAGAGTACAAGCCCAACCAGCTTGTCCTACTATCCCATAGTGTGCAACTTACTGAAAGACCGTTATTTTTGAACTGCGTTTAATCTGCTTCCTGAGCTCTCTGCTATTCCCAATGTTTGATATCTTGTTAACGTTTTCGGTAACGTTTCAGAATTCTTTTCAAATTCAACATTTTGTTTTTTTTGGGGGGGGGTGGGGTGGGCGCATTTTATTGGTTTGTATAGTAATGTACATAGTATCATATCAATAAGGTGCAATGCATTCCCCCCTTATGTCTCTCGCTCCCGTACACAAGCAGAGAACTAACTCGCCCAGCCTGCCTCCGCATCATTAACCACCATACATGCAAATTCCGGTCTCTAAATTAGCTGCATGATTGTCCCTCCGCCTAATGGTGATTCCTCTATAATCCGCCCATAATTGCCAAGTTTTTATGCACTTTTGGGGGCAACCCCATGTCTCATAAACTGAATGTTCTCTGCTCATACACCAGTCAAGACCTTTTTTCCATTCATCAATCGAGGGCGGTGTGCCTGCCTTCCAATTACTAGCGGTGTCCCTTTTAGCCAGCGTAAGTCCCAACCACAACAATGTTTTTGTATAATGTCCTTCTACAGCGTCTGCAGTGATGTGGAATATAGTCAGTTTCGGTTCCTGTGGTATGGGCCACCCTATCACACAGCCCAAACAGGAGAGTAGCCCTTTTCAGTAAGCTTTTATCCTTTGACAACTCCATATGGTATGCATAAAGTCACTCTCTTACGATTGGCAGCGGAGACAGAAGGGAGACGCAATCGCACCCATTTAGTTTACGTCACTTAAGATGCACTATTGGAGGTATTTCAGTTGTATCAAACAGAGGCGCATTACGATTGCCGTGTACCTCTGGGATGCTCTGGCTTCTGCCCATTCCTCATCTATAAGGGCCCCAAAATCCCACTCTCAGGTCGCACATAGTGTGGCAAAGGAGTCTAACATATCGTGTATCAGAGACTTATGGTCTCCTAACTCCTCCAGAAGAAGTTTTGCTTCCCGGGTGTAATATTTGGGGCATTCACTCATTAATCTCCCATGCTGTTAAGGCCATGTATGCAATTTATACTTCCAAATATCGGAAGCTATGCATAACCTTTGGAAATTGGACACACAGTCATGATTCTGGGGATACGTAAGAGAATTTGGCCAGGTTAATGGAGAGGCCCAATGTCTCACCAAAAACATGAAGGATTTGAAGCATCCTGGAACCAGAGAGGTCTCGGATCGGTCAAGAATATCAATGCATCATAAGCGTATGACTTGATTCTATCTGAGATCCCTGTCCCTCACCGGCACATCAATACAAATCCATTCGGCCATGGGCTCTATGGCTATAGCAAATAACAGCAGGCATTCTTGACGTGTGCCTCTCCTGATGTCAAAATGCTCAGAGACCGCGGTCCCCACCCGTACATGGGTGGACAATATAGTGTATAGAAGCTGCACATAAGTAAAAATTCTAAATCTTTTGATGTATTTTCGCCTTCTCAGCTCTTGTGTACTGACAGTAGTTTATAATGAACTTTAAAGAATAGTGTACCAAAAAAGTCCCTTATTACTTTGGTCCAAAGTTCTCACTGGAACTTTTGTTCACTCAATTTATGACCATCTCCGTAACTTAACTTTTAACAAAATACAAACCTCTGAATTAAGATTTTATATTGATTGAAAATTTTGCTGGGAAGAATCATCTTAACCTTCTTGATTTCTGGTCCTGAAATCATTGGGGAAAGTAGAAGGTTTGTACGGTGCCACCTGCATGAAGCAGTGAACCTCTATAGCTATTTTATTTAATTCTGCTACTGAATGTGTTTTTTTATAAATAAATCGTCCAAAGGCAATTAGTTCCAGAGAGTATTATCTAAATATTAATGTTTATTTTATTTTTCTTAGGTGAACATGTCTCGTCCAGGTTTAAGAATGAGGTCGAAAGGATGGGTTTTGATATGAATAATGCCTGGCGAATCTCAAACATCAATGAGAAGTATAGGTGAGCATTATATAAATGTCCTTAGTCTTACTTTGTGAACAAATATTTTTTGGTTGGTATGCCAACATGCCACTGTCCAACCACATCACAAAGCTTTTTCATTTGGAATTTCGATTAGAATGGGCACATCCAAAAGAATGCCAAATTTTACAGCGGTCTGGTCACTGCTTTAATTTAAATATGTATTTTTTATTTTTATGTCTGGCATAGAGACAGCTTTAATTTTAATGCAAACCTAATGTAATACAACAAATAAAACATACATACATAGAGGGGCTTTGGGTCAGTTCCCTTCCTCCATTGACCTTTCAGGTGTCATTTACATTTTGTGTCTGCCCACCACTATACGCAACAAGGGGCAGTAGGTCACCCCACTTCAGTGATTGGCGCCTTTGCGTTGTGAATATGGTCATTGTGCCTGATCATATGAGCACATCTGCCTAAATAGAAGTGCACTTCAGGGCTGATGGGCCAGTATTTTACTTTGCCAGTGTTTTTATTCCTTCCATTCTTTTTCATTTTTATGTGTTTAAACAATGGTTTCAGGTTACAGTAATTTAAAACCAATGGTACATTTTCATTGTGCCAATGGCAACCATTTTTCTGTGATGTGCATTAAAACTAAAAATAATTTCTATACCTCTTCTAAAACGAATACCCTGCTAGTAGACACCATACAGTTCTATTAGAATTATATGAAAAGACATGGGTGGATTCCCAGGGACGCTACTTTGCTCTGGCTGTTGTGGTGAAGGGCCGACCGCTGAACCTTCTATGTGCTTATGCCCCCCCAACCAATGGCATTGGACCCCTTTCTGACCCCTTTCCATTTCTTTGGGTCTTACAATAATTGGAGTGGTTTTTAACACCGTTCTAGACCCTGCAGTCGATTACACGGGGTCCCCATGAGAGGTGCCTTGTAGTAGATCCCGGTCTTTGCAGGGCTGGGTTGGCTTCCTGGGGCTACGTGACGTTGGGAGACTTTAGAATCCCAGATTGTGGCAACATACCCACACATTGGCTACCCACCTCACTCGCGCATGTATTGACTTACTTTTTATGTCTGCTACAGACATCCTCTTGGTCACTCTGGGACAGATTCTTCCATGAGGGATATAAGATCACGCCCCTGTACTATTACACATAGGTTCCCCGGGTGCTACAATACGTCCAATGTGGAGGCTCGTTGCGCGGTACCTTTAGGATACGGACAATGTCCAAGAAGCAGCCGACAAAATAGTGGAGTACTTCCTAAACAATGGTGACTCAGTGCATTCTGTAGGTATCTTATGGGCTGCATGCAAGGCTACTCTAATTGTAATTTCATTTATAAAGCGTTTACACCCCAGACGAGGTGTTAAATCGCTTTTTTGGCGAGTAGCACGCTACGCCAAAACCCAGAGAGGATTAGTGGTGAATTAGTATAGGGAGATATGAAATTAGTTTGAGCGGTGGATATGTGAGTTTATTTGGACTGAAAGAGGATCGTGGTAGGATAGAAGAGGAAAGGGTTTGCATTTTTTATAGCACTTGCTACCCCTGATGGGTTATTGAAGCACTTTTTTGAGGATATCATGCTACTCTGGAACCCAAACAGGGTTAGTGGTATAGGGAAATATGAAAATAATTTGAGCGGGTAACATGTTAGTTGGATTGAAAATAATAATGGAGGGATCTAGAAAGTTGTTTTTTTGGGGACGTTCATAGCAGTAGGAGTAAGTTATGGAAGAGCATCTTTGACACACTCACTCACTCAGATACATACATTCTCACTCTCCCGGGACAGGCTCTACATAAACAAAGGAGCTAATAATGACTCTGGGGACCGCCACCCCCGGAACATAGCTGTTTGCTCTCACTTGGCTGGAGCCTTCACTACTCTTGCTAGGCGAGATCAAACTAACTCTGCTCCCACTCGCTGGGAGCGAAGTTCACATCTCTTTAAAATGGATGACAGAATTGCTCCCACAAAGGGAGCAGCATTTTTGGCTCCCTACGTGTGGGAGCAATGCCGGGTCCTGCTGAGACTGGGAGCCGGAAGAGACAGTAGAGGCATTGAGGCTCACCCCACGATCTCTAACGCTTTACATTAGGTGCCCTGGGTTCCTAACACCAGGACCGACGCCCAGACTTCTCTGAATAGGGCGGAATATAAGTACAGAGCCCAGGCTATGATCCCTCTTCCAGCCCTGGAGAACGCTCTTGAAGCTTCAGTCACCTTGCTGTCCGGCAACCCCGAAGTGAATGCACTTGCTCTTGAATCCTGGTTAAAGCAGAATGTCAATGCATTAGCCCCTCTAATAACTCACACTTCCAAGAAGGCTAGCCCTTCAACTCCATGGTTGAAAGAGTTTCTGAGAATCAGTCAAAAACGCATGTAAACGCTTGGAGAGGAAGCGGCGGAAATCCTAAAAACCGGAGGATAAACAGGTCTATAAGGCGGCTCTGAAATCTCACTATATTCATGTTAAGGCCACCAAGAAAAACTATCTGCAGAATAATATCGAAACCGCCAACAATAAGGGAATGGATATTTTTAATATCGTGAAGTTGTTCATGATCCCTAAGGCTGCCATTAAGGAGTCCTCGCACTCTGCTCAATGGACTAGCCATCTGGCTTTGTTCCTTCATGAAAAGATTTACGATCCAAGAATCCTTTTCAGAGGGGCCTGCGGGTGACCATGCTCCGGGGCCTGATCCTGCCATGGAGTGTCCCACCTGGCAATCCTCTGCACTATTGCAGATAACTTTTCTGCAGCCTGAGATTTCTCGAGATTTTGAAGGGCTTAAAGTCTGGCTCGCCCGTTGATGCGTATCCAGCAAAATTACTGGCCTCTGTTGCCGTGGTCATTAACCTGGTGGTCAATAAGGTGAGGAACTCATCTCTCCCAACGGGCATCATGCCTTCCTTCTGGAAGCATGTGAAAATTCTTCCGCTCCTGAGAAAAACCCTCTGCTGATCCGAAGGTGCTTGCTAACTACAGGCCCATTTCTCCTCTTCCTGCTCTTTCTAAGGCGCTGGAGAAGTATGTGAATAGAGTAATTTGGGACTACGCTGAGAGTCTTAATCTCCTGCACATTACTCAATCTTGCTTCAGGGCTAATTATAGTATGGAAATGGCTGTTTTGGAAGTTACCGAACACATAAAGGAAAAGCTGGACCAAGGTGGTAGAGCTATCCTTATTTTATTGGAACTGTTGACGGCCATCAATACGGTCCCACATGGCTGGCTCCTGTAGAGGTTGAGTGATCTTGGTATAGGTGGATCTACGCTCGCATGGTTAGCTTCCTTTCTTGAGGAACGCGGAAGACAAAAGATACATTTCTAAACCTGCGTTTCGGAATTCTACCAATTCTACCTCACTTGGCACCATGGAAAAGGAGGCCAGACGAACATCTTTGCCGTCTTTGCAAAACAGGGAATGAGGATTTAATCCACATAATCTGTATCTGCCCTAACCTGATAGACATAAGGCGCGCCCTATTTCGATCACTTTGGAATCAAAAAGGTGTAACAAGCTGCAGACAAGCCGTGATGATATGCTTCAGACCAGAAGAGGTCCAGTTAAATTGTAGACTGACAAAGTTTTTTGATATTGTGTCTACAAGACTTACTCAAAATCCTCCTGCCAAATCATCGGACCCAAACCAAGCAGCCACCAACCTCACACAATGGATCACCAACAGCGCGGACGAATTAGCACCCTTGAAAAACCACCAAATGAAGCAAGGCAGCAAAAAAGCCCCCTGGTTCAATGATGACCTTAAGAAATCCAAGAAGATCTGTCGCACCCTCGAAAAGGCCTGGCGTAAAAACCCTACCACTGACAACCTGGCCACCTTCAAGAACGCCACCCGCAAACACCACCAACTGATCCGATCCACCAAGAAATCAGCATTCAAGGATTGACTCGACAACAACGCCCACAACAGCAAGGAACTATTCAACATCGTCAAAGAGTTTACCAACCCCACCGCCGGCACCAACGACATCACTCCCTCCCAAGACCTCTGCGACTCTCTAGCCTCGTTCTTCCACAACAAAATCGCTGACATACATAACAGCTTTGGAGACCAGTCCACCCCACCCACCTCCGAACTAAAACCCCCCTCCAACAACCTTTACGCCTGGAACCCAATCACCACAGAAGACACCATCCGCCTGATGAACACCATCCACTCAGGATCGCCAACCGACCCATGTCCCCACCGCATTTTCAACAAAGCAGACTCCATTATCGCACCCCATCTCCGAGAAGTCATCAACTGCTCCCTCAACTCCGCTACCTTCCCGGAAAGTTGGAAACATGCCGAACTCAGCGCCCTCCTGAAGAAACCCACAGCAGACCCCACTGAACTTAAGAACTACCACCCCATTTCGCTCCTCCCATTCCCTGCCAAAGTCATCGAGAAAGCCGTCAACAGTCAGCTCGCCGCCTTCCTCGAATCCAACAAATCCCTCGACCCTTCACAGTCTGGCTTCCGAGCCAAACACAGCACCGAGACCGCCCTCATCGCAGCAACAGACGACATTCGAACCCTACTGGACAACGGAGAAACAGCTGCCCTCATTCTACTTGACCTCTCCGCAGCCTTCGACACAGTCTGTCATAGCACCCTTATACAACGCCTCAGCAACATCGGAATACAAGGAAAAGCACTGGACTGGATCATCTCGTTCCTCGCCGGAAGAACCCAGAGAGTCCGGCTCCCTCCTTTTAGATCAGAGGCCACCGAAGTCATCTGCGGCGTACCACAAGGATCATCTCTCAGTCCCACCCTCTTCAACGTATACATGAGTCCCCTCGCATCCATCGCGCGCCAACACAACCTCAACATCATCTCCTACGCAGACGACACCCAGCTGATCCTCTCCCTCACCAAAGACCCAAACACCGCCAAAACCAACCTACACGAAGGGATGAAAGAAGTAGCCGAGTGGATGAAGAACAGCCGTTTAAAACTGAACTCGGACTAAACGGAAGTCCTCATTTTAAGATCATCCCCCTCCGCCTGGGACGAATCATGGTGGCCACCGGCCCTGGGAACCGCACCCATACCAACGGATCACGCACGTAACCTGGGCTTCATCCTGGACTCCTCCCTCTCGATGACCAGACAAGTCAACGCCGTATCATCATCATGCTTCAACATCCTACGTATGCTCAAAAAAATCTTCCGTTGGATCCCCACCGAAACAAGAAAGACGGTCACCCATGCACTGGTCACAAGCCGACTGGACTACGGAAACACCCTTTACGCCGGAACCACAGCCAAACTACAGAAAAAACTCCAACGCATCCAAAACGCCTCAGCCAGACTCATCCTAGACGTTCCCCGCCAAGCTCACATTTCCGGTCACCTGAAAGACCTCCACTGGCTCCCCGTCAACAAGAGAATAACGTTCCGTCTCCTCACCCACGCACACAAAGCCCTCTACAACCTAGGACCTGAATACCTCAACACACGCCTGTCCTTCTACACCCCCACCCCCACCCGCCAAATTCGATCGTCCAATCAAGCCCTCGCCGCAATTCCACGCATCCAAAGATCCACCATGGGGGTAAGATCCTTCTCCTACTTAGCGCCCAAGACCTGGAAATCCCTCCCCCCCAACCTCCGCCTTACACAGAACCACCTCTCCTTCAGAAAACAACTAAAAACTTGGATATTCGATAAGTAAAGTACCCCCCTCCCTCAAGCGCCTTGAGACCCTCTGGGTGAGTAGTGCGCTATACAAATTTTAAACTTGAACTTACTCAACCACACGGCGCAGTGATTAACAGCATGTAATAACTCGCCAATCAAGAAAAAGTCTGCCATGGTCCCGCCAAGTCAAAGCACGCAGAGTACATTGACTCACACTTTCAATTTCACAAGCGGGTTAGAGACACTGTAATCGAGAATGATAACTTAATATGGCTTTAAATACCTTTTTCCTTTAACAATACATGCGTTTTTAAGCTCATAACGATTTTAATGATGTACGTTTTATATTGTGAGTTTTAATTAACTGTACAATAAAGTAAATCTAAATCATTTCTTGAGGACAGAAGCCAGGAAATCGGGGCGCCTCCTTTTGCTTCCCCATGCCCAATCTGAAAGTGGGGGTCCCTCGGGGCTCTGTTCTAAGCCCACTGTTTTCAACCCATATGGGTCACCCCTCGCATCTCTGGTGGACGCTGGTGGGCCCAAAATAATATCATATGCCGATGATACGCAGCTCATTTTCACCTGAGAGAAGAGAGCGAATTTGGATGGTGAGAGGACTAGATCATGCCTCACTAAGGTATTTAATTGGCTCAATAGGAACCAACTGAAATGTAAATCGGAAATTGTCTTTTTTGGTTCTCTGTCCATGGAGGACTGGAGACATTGGTGGCCAGAGGAGATTTCTCCGCCACTCTCAGCCCAATCCACGGTAAAAAAAAAAATCCGCATTTATATTGACAGCACTCTCTCTGAGACCTCTAGTTCAATCCGTAGTGGGCATATGTTTTGGCATGCTACTTCTGTTGAGAACGTTTCTACCTCTTCTCTCACTTGACACCAGGAAAACTGTGGACCCGGCTCTGGTTACTTCCAGACTGGACTACCCAAATATTTTGTATCTGGGCCTTCCAGGTAATCTCCTCCAGCGCATTGAATTGGTCCAAAATGTCGCGGCCATACTTGTCCTTAGGCTCAAGCCCAGGACCCAAATGGCCCGTATCTTAAGGCATTACACTGGCTACCTATGAGTAAAAGGATCAAGTTTAAGGCCCTGGTATTGTTCCCCAAAGCCCTTTATGGTAAGGGTGCCTGCTCTCTCAGTCAGCCACTACTTGGCTGCCAGATTCCTAAGGTCATCCTTCATGGGCCTGGCCTGTGTCCCCGTTCTAGCTCTGGCTGGAGGCAGATCCTTCAGGCTTCTGGGAGCTCAAGCGTGGAGACAACTCCCAGCTTCTCTCAGATCTACAGCTGACCTGTCGGTTTTTAAGAAACTTCTTAAAACCTGGTTATTTCAGTGCTAGGTGAGGGTGTTAGGTCTGTTAGTTGGTGACTATTACTGCTGGGACACTCTTGCTGAGTAGACATGCGCTCTATAATGCGCTTCTTTCATTAATTCTTGGTGGGCTCCAGGGCATCCAGGAGCGAGAGGACACCAGGGACAACATCTGCCCAGGGAGGGATGCCCCCCCATTAAGTTTTAGCTGGGCCGTTCTGGCCCTGATTCTCATTTTACAGAAACTAAACCTCAACAAAAGACACTTACAAACATAAACATAGCAGGTGCCCCAGTTCAAGCTTAACTTCTGTAAAGGACAATTAATCCTAACTTCCTGGGCTTGGCCAACGCAAAGCAAGTGTGTTTTCGCCGTAATTCCACATTGAAAGACTTTCTGAAATCCTTCATGGAGGTGAATGCATCATTAATCTTTTGGAGCACAGTCTGTAGGGACTGCAGTGGGTTCTTTCTTGGCCTCTCCTGGTGAAGGCAGAGTCCATGGTTCTCCCTTTACGAGTGTGCACATCGCCTGGAAGCTCCCCCCAGTAGGCCCCATCCACCTTAGTAGTATGCAAAGGTCTTCCTGCCTTTTGCCAGGATGGACAGCTTACCAAAAGGGCCCCACGGCGCAATTCAGGCAGATTTTTGTGACCTGGCGCAGGGAAACAGTGCCACTCACACAACTTATATTAAGGGACTAGTTGTTCCCGGCCACGCGTTGCTGTGGCTCAGTCTAGTTAAATGGAAGAGAAAGAAAAGAGTAAGCGCACGTTTCTAATATGTTTAATTTCACAACGCTTGTGGGTACACATTATGTTTTTCTGACTATTGTCTCTATGCGTCCCTTGTAGTTATTGCGCAGCAAGCAAATCAATAGGGTCTGTTCGGCCTTTCGATTAAAACCACGCGCGTATTGTACACGCGCGTATTCAAATCCAACGTTGTGTATATATAAACACGCGCTAATGTTGCAAAGTGAACCAACTCCTCCCCGCTCCTTCCACCCACTTCCCGGTCTGCCATCCTGACTCCAACTGTCCATCCTAATATATGTAGACTATTGTCTCTATGCCTCCCTTGTAGTTGTTGCGCAGCAATCAAATCGATAGGGTCTGTTCGGCCTTTCGATTAAAAACACGCGCTTTTTGGACACGCGCGTCTTTGAATCAAACGTTGCGTATATATAAACATGCGCTTAATCGAATCCAACATTGTGCCAAAATTTCCAAGCAATCGGTGAAGAACTTTCGGAGATTTAAGATTTTGAACAAACAAACATTGACATTTGTATGTGTTTGTTCGCGCTTTCGATTAAAAACACACGCGTATTCGACACGCCCGTATTGGAATCCAATGTTGTGTATATAAAAACCTGCGCATATTCGAATCCAACGTTGTGTCAAAATTTCAAAGCAATCTGTGTTTAACTTTCGGAGATTTGCTATTTTGACCAAATGAACATTTACATTTTTATTTATATAGATTGTTTAAACATGGAAAAAAACAGAAGTTTGCTGTGGCTCGGCTATGTGGAATCAGTCTTGAAGGAGCTCGGCCTGCATGGTCTATTTAAGGAACCCCTAACGTGCAGAAGAGTCTCAAAGAAAAAGGTCTCCCGTATCTTTATTGCACTAGCGGACTATAACAGGAAGGAGCAATATAAAGGAAAAGCTGCAGTCGTCACCTTCCACCTAACCCATCACTGTCAGAGAGAGGGTTTTATTATGTAGCAGATGTCACCATTCCTCAGCACAGATTCATACTGTTGAGGTTCCGTATGAATGCGATTCCTTTAATTTTAGGATACCCTGAGAAAAAGTATAACCATGCGGAGCTCAGCTTATGTTCATGTGACTCCCTCTCAAGACAAACTGAACTGCATCTGGTTTTATTTCGTAGGCTCTACAAGAAAGAGAGGTATCACTTTCTCAAGCCCCTTTGAAAGCAGAAGAATATTAAGCAGTGTCGAGTTGCACTTTTCTTTTTAAAATCATTACCCGACTTTTTAACATGTTTTTCACTAGCCTCTTTTCTTTGGGCCTGTATGAGAAAAAGGAAGAGGGTGACTGCTTGTATCTAAGGGCCATGGAAAAGTTATCCACTACAGCATCTTAGAGAGTTACTCACATAAGGTTGAGGTTAAATGGGTACCTATATTATATTATCATCCTTTTATTTTATTTTTTATTCTTATACAAGGGACATGAAGTATTTTATGGACATGAAATTGTTACTTTGTATTTATTCTGCGCTTTTATGATCTTTTTGAAACTGATTGAATAAAGAAATGAATGAAATGAATGAATGGTGACCTGTTCTTGATACTGACTAATATGAGGACATCTCCAACAAATAAAAAAGCACTTACTTCATATAGTTAAGAGGTATAAATACAGTATATGGGGCTATGCCAAAGGTATACTCTGAGGTAAGGAGAGGGCAAGACTTAGAAAAAGTTACATTCTTTGAGGATCGTGTCCTTCGGCTGGAGGCGCGACTCAACACTGCCAATCCCGAGGATAGTCTTAGACAATTGACAGTGGTCTGGGAAGAGATATGAAGCCACTTGCTGGAGACTGCGAAGCAGATCTGTTGCGCTTCCACCAGGGTGGGGTGACAAAAATAGTAAACTGCTGCATTGGCTGGCATCCTGGCCTTTAGTTAGTAGGATCATACCTGAAATACATGACTGTGCAGGCCACACCCATGTATTTGCTCAGGCATTCGCAGGTTACTGTTCGTCGCTTTATGTGGCAGCCCCACGCCCAGCAGTGGAGAGTACTGATTCTCTACTTGACAATGTGACATTGCTTTACAGTACAGGCGCAGAGAGGGAATAACTTGAGCAACCTATCACACTCAAAGAAATTGGAGAGGCTATGCAGACATTGGGGTCTAGCAGAACACCCGGACCTGATGGCTACCCAACAGAGTATTATGCCAAATACAAAGAACCTCTGACTCCCCAATTATTGCACTTATATGAAGAAGCTGTGAAGTTGGGCTCCCTTCTGTGGAATCTTGACCAAGTAGCCATTGTGGTTATACCAAAAGTGCAACCCACCTTGGTCTCCTGTGCAGACTACGCCCCATTTGTCTGATCATTGGCGAGATTACGACCTTTGCAGCCATCCTGGCTCCCTGCCTCTGGTGGGTCATTGACACTGTAATCCACCCGGACCAATGTGGCTGTATGCCCGCTAGATACGTGCAGCATTGTTTCAGATGCCTAAATGTAGTGCTGGTCCACCGTCTCCTCCTATTATCCCCACTAGCACTGCTTCTCATAGACTTGGAGAAAGCATTCAACACCGTGGACTGGGCGTACCTGGCCAGAGTCCTGGAAAGGACTGTGTTTCGACCCCGATTTCGTGGATTTGTCTGAGTGCTCTATTCCAACCCAACGGCCCGGGTCCAGGTCAAGATGTAGTCTCTGGGGAATTCCCCCTTAGGAGGGAGATTCGGTAGGGAAGTCCCCTATCCTTTTTGTGCTGACTATTGAACCTTTTGCGCCATTTGTTAGATGCAGTGCTCAGGGGCTGGGAGTGGGATGCGGGGCACGATGACCGCATAGTGTTGTATGCAGATGACATGCTTTTGTTTCTCTCAGACTCCAGTACTAGCGGTCTGCATTGCCTCCAGTTACTGCAGTTCTTTGTGGAGGCTTCAGGCTTAACTCTTAAACTTGCAAAGTCTTTTCTGGTGCCGTTGGCCCCTTCAAGAGATTGCATTGATTGGTAGACCAACATACCAGTATGCAGTCTCCGTTTAAAATATTTAGGTGTTGCACTTCCGGAGTTGATGTGGTCTCTTATTGTCACTCCTCTCACTTGCAGGATTAAAGCCGACCTCGCGAAGTGGCAGGCACTTCAACTCAACATCATGGGCAGAATCGTCTTATATAAAATGATGGTATTGCTTTATCTTTTCCAGAACTTCAAGAGAGAAATACGTTTAATGTGTGATTAATTAAAACCTAAACATATGTTTGTGTTGCAGCAATAGGGGAGGATCCTCCACCCAAACATGTCAATTCCGCCTCTTCTTGTGTGGAGATTGAGCAGCAGTAGTTAATAGCATTCAGCTTTCATCCCGAAATTTTGAAATGTTATTTTGGCAGCCAGACAAGCTACCACCAAGACATTGTAAGCCTTCCAGTGGAACTGATTTGTAAAATATTGTCCAAAAAGATCTATCGATCCTCTTTCTGCTTCCCTCTCTCATGTCTTACTCTTTGTTCTGACCCTAGCCCACCAAGGCTCCGGTCTGGGCACTCTCAAAGGGTACCTTTCGACCCTGCAGGTCTTTCAGAGGCTGCCAGACCAACCCTTTTTATTTAAATCTCCTAGGATTAATAGATGTCTCAAGGGCTTGTCCATATGTTTCCTTCTGGCCCTTTCATCATGCCTCAATGGGATCTTAATTTGGTTCTCACCTTCCTGATGTGTGCTCCATTCGAGCCTTTGCACAACTGCCCCCGCTGCAGCTTAACATCAAAACAAGGTTTAGTGTCAATAACATCTGCCATGATTGAATTGCAGGCTCTGTCATCCAAGTCTCCTCACCTGACCATCTTTCCTGATAAGTTGGTGCTTCACAGTAGGGCTTCTTTCATACCGAAAGTGGTAGTACCAGTCTACTTTGGGCAGTCTGTCACCCTACCCACTTTCTACGCTCCTCCACATCTCTCTAAAGAAGAGGAGCGACTCCACCATCTGGACCCAAAAAGAATGTTGTTGTTCTACCTTGACCGCACTAAATATTTCCGCATGGATGACCGACTCTTCATGGGGTCCATGTGAGCGAAGAAGGGTCGTTCTGTGCAGAAAAGGACACTCTCTCGATGGGACGTAATTTGCATCAAAATCTTTTACGCTATGGCCAAAAAGCAGCCCCCTGAAGGATTAAGGTCTCATTCTACCAGATCTAAGGCTGCTAGCAGGGCATTACAACGTGGTGTCCCAGTCCTCCATATTGGTCATGCAGAAATCTGGGCGTCTCTGCACATGTTCACTAACCACTACTGCCTGGACAGTCAAGTTGGAAAGGGCAGCCTTTTTGGCTGCTCTGTCCTGCAGGACTTCCTGGTGTAACGTCTGCAGTCCTTCCTCCGGGGATGGTATTGTTTGGGTATCTAATCAAAGCTAAGGATTCAGTTGATTGATGTCTATCAAATGGACCAGTTACTTATCTTCGGTAACATCTTAAGTGGTAGAGACATGATCTAGCTGCAGATTCCTTACTGACCTATCCATCCTCCCTGCACTGCAGGCAGGTTTTTAGGCTCAGGGATGTTACCTTTCAGGGCCCTAGTGGTTCAGAAACACACCAATGTCAGTGCAATTCATGGCTGTGTCTTCCTTGCGTGGAAAGCTGTGAAAAGTAACTGACGTCAGCACGCTGAGGTGGCACCTATATAGGCGATGCAGATGTGTCAATGGCAGAGATGATGCAGACAACATCACACTGAGCCAACCAATGCCACCAAGCAGGTTTGCTAAGGTATTGCTCGAAGAAATTGCTACCAGATCCAGACTGAAGCCTTGGAAATTCAAAGGTAAGGACTCTTTGGCTAGATCATGTCTCTACTAGATAATGTGTTACCCAAGGTAAGTAGCTTGTACTTTAAAGCAGAAGAATGGTAAGCAATAGGATGGTGATGGTCTCCATGTTTGTGGGAGAGCCATTATACGTGACAACAGTCTCTCATTGCAGAACACCTAAAAAGCTTAGAATATTCTGGCAGTCCTAGAGTAGGAGAAGAAGCCAAAACATGTTTGAGGGCAACAAAGGTCTGTTCTGCAGCATTTTTCCATAGGACAGGATCATAGATGGTGTGTGTAGTAAGATCTTGTAAGGGCTTATCACATACTGCATAACCTGGTATTCACTGACTGCAGTATCCAGCTATTTCCAAAAAGTTGTAACCATGAGACTGTGTAGTTGGACAGCGCTCATCCATAATAGAATAAATGTGGTCAAGGGCAATGTGTCGTGCCCCATTGTAAATGCCATGTCCTACATAATCAACCAGTAACTGACTGAAATTAAGTATATCATTAAAAATCTTTCGTCCATGGTGAGCAGGAAAGCCATGGCATCATAAAAAATGCTTCTTAACAGGAAGAGGCAAGCAATTATCAGTATACTGGACACAGACTTAATCGGCAAGTAACATGAAGGTATTGAGATCTATTCTTCAGGGCTTGTGAGGAGATGAACAGTGACTCAGTATATCCTTCTACTAATCTTGTCCATGTGTCCTGTTCCTCCCAGTGGGTGGAAAAAAAAGACTTGCTATCTGGGTTATGTAGAATGAAAAAGAAAGCCTCACCCACATTGGGAACAGTAAAAAGAAAACAAGCATTTGCAATCCAATAGGTCTCGCATTTGTAAAAGTTAAAGCTATTGGTGTTGTATGTGGTGTGCAGTGGAATGATGTGGGTTGAATTGGAAATCTTAGTTGTAGAATTGTGTGGTGTGGAGTGGATTTGTGTAGTGGAATTATTTGACATGGTGGCATGAGGATGGCTGCATAATTTGTAATCAGTATTTGCACACACTATATCTCTTAATGCAAACAATATATCTATTAACACAGCTGTTTGCTGCCATTCATGAACCACAAACTGTCATAAGTCCAAATGACACTTATAATGTGCATTGTTGAAGGCGAACTAACTGGCTTTAATGTACAAATGCTCAACTAGATTTGTGTGTGTTATCTCTAAGCCGTTTATGCCTGTAGTTGCACATACACATACATATACATAATAACTTTCAGTAATTCTCTAGAACATACACCAGTAGACAATTCAGGACAGCACAATAGAACTCACACACACATATAATACTGTCTGAAACTGCATGAAACAATCCTTCATTTAAGGGTTACTGTGCTTTTTGGCGGCTCTCGATGAGGTAATGGGACTGTACACCATAGATAAAATGTCTATTGGAGAAAAACATAAAGGGGTATATTTGTGAGCTTGCCACTTTGAAGTTGGAGGCTGGTAGTATATGTCACAATAGACAAAGCACAACACTGGGAAATAATGGGAGAATAAAATTAGACACCAAGAAAACATGTACTTCACAAAAACAAACTAATGATTGAAAGTACTCCTCCGGCACAGTCAAGTTATGCTCCAAAATCATTTATTTCGTCTGAAATTTGATCGATTTAAAAATGCTGTGTTTAAGCCTTTATGATTTGAATCATGAATTATTTATAATGGACTGAAAGCGGACAAGCGTTTTCACACTGATCAAATGAAATCTGAATTAATAAAATATCCTAATGACACTTTGAGTCCATGTATATTTTTCTCACAGGAGAGTTCCAAAGCACATGGAGGCAACTGTTGGTCTGGATTTCTGATGTCTGCTGTCAGCAAAACATGTAGATATTTCAAATTCAAGTATGCGCTCAAAACGCCAAAAGAAGCGCAAAATCCCTCTGCGTTTGTGCTGCAAAAAGAACAGTATCAAGATACAGCTGTTGTTGTTTACAGCGCTTGGAAATGGCAGATATGTGGTATGAAGCTCTATGTAAACAAGAAAATACTTATATTTTTATACAGGTAATGGAAAGATCGCAACTCCACTCAAACGTGTGGGTGTGAAACTTAGTCACAATAATCATCAAAGCACCCATATTTAGTCTTCAATTCATTTCACATACCCATACGGGGAGGGAGGATGTAACTTAAAGTTTATCGACTTCTATACAAGCACCTGAATTCACTTTATGCAGTCAATCCAATCCTAATAATGGCCGTATTACATCGCCAACTGGACATTGGGTATAAGGAACAACTTCTTATGTACTACTGTAGTTATTTTTAATCCCTATGTTGAAAAATAAAATGTAACGTGATTATAAAAAGAAAATAGTGCCTGCTGCGTGCAGGGCAGGATTTTCCCTTAAAGAAAGCCATATGCCAGAGCAGAGCTGCCACGGACCACCTCAAATCATGTATAGCTCTCAGCACAACACACACACATACATACACACTGCACAATGCAAGAAATGAAGACTGCCAGGCTGCAGATCCATCGAAACATAATTGGAGAAGAAGGGTTGTGTGAAAAATGACGGAAGAAATATGTGTAAATGGATTAGAATAGGTGCTTAGAATGTTCTCTGTGTATGTTTTCCGTTACTCGGAAATCCTTTGGCTTTGTTGCTTGTAGGCGAATGGGCGATTTATGGAAAATAAATCCAGGCAGTCATTTCCTCAAAATGGTAACCGATACAATAAACATTATTTAATACTATCCATTTGCACTTATCTGAAACAGGTCCTGCCTCTGCTGCTTCACAGCAACATGGAGTTGGGTGGAGGGATGAAAATGAAAGCAACACAAAGGGGGCCAGTGGGAAGTGAAAGAAACATGGAGAACACGAGGAAGGCAATGGGAACAAGCACACATGGCACTGGCAGAGGCATAACTCGGTCTCCAGCCGGGAGAAAGCAATGGCATCTGATGAAGGGAACTGCTGAGTTTGTGCTCGGAGGGTGGGGACGAGGGTTCATAATGCAAAGCAGAATGGGGAAGCAGAAAAAAAGCAGCAATGGATGGAAAGCAATTAAAAAAATACAGGCCTTGGCAAAGAGGGCGTTGGGAATCGGAGGGGGTAGAAGAAATAGTACCTGCATCGCAGCGGATGGCCATTATTCAAAGGGTATTAATCTGTAGTTGAGCTGTGCTCCTCAGCAACAAACGGAAGTGATGTATGGGGTGCGCGAACCCAACGCTGGAGTCAACCTATGGTAAGCCGCAGGCGGAGTAACAGTCTTTTTAGTGAATACAGTATGTCTTGCAGACAGCACATGCGTGCTGCCAGGCTCGACCTAAACAAGTGGAATCAGGACGAATAGAATAAACAACACTAGCAGGGTTGGGAACTACAGGATGGAATGGTAGTCCTATGGCATTAACAGCTCTCAGACCTTTTACAAATTGGTCGGTGCCCTAGTCTATTTTTTTTACAGGGCAATACAGGTGTTGAACAGACTTCTAGTTGGATTAATCATTCCTTGTGAAAAAGGGAGGCTTACCTATACAGGGGATTGTGAGGTATCTTAAGAATGGGCTACAGGTTAATATTCGTAACATTCAAATTGATCCAGCCTAGTTTGACCCTTTGGACTACACAAAATCAGGTACAGATGACCAAAAGTATGCAGCGTGTTATTATCCTTATGAGTTGTACAGAAAGTAGAAAGCTAAAAGGTTAGTGATGACATCCTATTCCAATGTTTGAGGAACATCTGGAAAAACAGTCTCAGGGGTGCAGTAAATGGTGTAGTTCAATTTACATTGAACAAATTAACTGACAATGTTGTGCTTAAAAGGAACGCACGGTGGTCAGATAGAGGTACCTCAGTCACAGGCTATGATACTGGTTGTATTATTTTATTTAAAAGTCTTGATCGCCTTCAACATTTTTTTGAAGAAGTGAAACATCCAGAAAATAACATGTTGCATGGAGTGATTTTGCCACCCCTGTATCCACTAAGACTGGTTCCTCCTTTTCCCCTATAGTACCTCATACAAAAGAGACTGATCAAGAAGGAGGAAACGACCTTGAAAGGAATCGGTCTCTTCCCTCAACCCCCGCTTATAGGCACTCATATTGCTCCATGTAAGAATTTTGGAAATTGTTATGCAGAAAAGTATTCTGTGTAGCATATTAAGTGATTATTATATTTGTGGAGCGAAATTGGCATAAACATGTAGAAAATGGCCTTTGGAATTGCTTACCACCAGGGTTTTGACCCCAAGGCTGAGGATTAAAAAGAGCTTGTTCAGAATGGTCAGTCCCAATAGGACACTCAGTTTTCCAATGTCCCAGTTGGGGGAAATCATCTTACCCAAACTCCTTTCTCCCCTCTTTGGTCCCTTGTCCTTAGTGCCCAGTCCATAATTCTGTCCTCTACCTCTTCTTGTGCGTCTGTGTTTGTAAGGTTTGCATCTGCAAAGTCATTGTTAATTTGTCATCTTCCTTTTCCTTATCTTGTGAAAAAAAGTTATTAAATTCTACGACCTTTGGTAGTGTCTCACTGCTATCCTAAGAAAAGTGATTGTAAGTGTTCCCTAAATTTCGGTTGCACACCTGCCACATAATCTGCCATCAGCTCCTGCATTTTCAGTGCCCAAAGATGTGTTTAGACTTCTTTTTAGGGTGTATTTTGTCTGTTTCTATAACTGGTTTATCTGTACTGTATTTGTAATTTCCTGTAAGAAAAACTATGTTGTGGGTAGAGTCACCTACCCTACAGGATGTGCGCTCAATTCACAATGAAACATGTGTTTCTTCGCAAAGTTCGATTTATTGGTTTCAAAGTTCAATTCATAGTCAGAAATATCTTTTTCAAAACCATGTTTAGGTTCAACGAATAGTTGCAAACATAATGGAAATCTTATGATGCAAATTTCAATGATAATTGTCGAGGCTTCAATACACCCAATGCATTTCGGGTCAACAACGGTGACCCTTCGTCAGGGGTCTGTAAGAGAGGTTAAACAGGACCAAATCAAAACCTCCACAATATAATAAGGCAGTTCGATTTAAACAAAAGGCATGTTAAGGGACCGCATGCATACGGAGGAAAAAAACAAAATGTGTCAAAAAGTGAAGATAACATCCAAATGAAGCAGCAAATCCTTAAGATCAGTGTGCCGTGATGTGGAACATCGAAGAAAGAGTCTCTAAGGAGTTATTCAAAGAATACAGGACGTGTCTAAAAGATATGTGCTGCTATCGAAAAGTTGTAAAGATGCCACGTGCTGAATTAAATGTGCAGTTATGTGACTACAGTACACGCAAATACAAACAACTAGGAAAAAACTTACATGGGACCGGGCGATGCCGCGTCTCTCAAGTATCGGGTAACGGAAGGTTTTCGTAACGCTGCTACTGATAGGGGATGTCTGTGCTCAAGAATCACGTGATCGACGTGGAATAGCCAATAGAAAAGGCGGATATACCCAAACCATGCACCATGTGATATGAGTATGTGTGCTTCATACAGGAAGTGTGAGTGACACGGACAAACGGTAGTAAAGTTATTTGAATACAAATGGCATGGATGAACAAAACGGAGCATGTAATGGAAAAAAGTAAATAAAAAGGATCAGATCAAGGCAACCTCAAGTTCGAGGCATGTGGGTTGCTGAATTCATATCTATAGCATAGATCGCCGCCTAGTGTTGGGTCCGGATGATTGCACATTGTTGTCCTGGAAGAGTCTTCGAAGTATCACGAGATAGGTGGCTCCTCCCCTGGACTACAGTGCGCATGTGCATCGACTCCATCCCCAGATTGTTTTTTTCCGCCATTGGGTTCGGATGTACTTTCGTTCTCTCCAGTTCGGAATCGACAATAAACTTTTTCGAGGCCAAAAGGCCTTTTTCGTATCGTCGGTATTGTTTGCGTTCGGTGCCCGGTTCTGTTCAGACTTGCTTCCCGAGTTGGTCATCCAGGGAGTCGCGTGACTCTTTGGTGCTCGAGGCCCAGTCGACGCAGCAAGACCCTCGACAACGCGACATGGAACGGAGCCCGTTCAAGAAGTGTCCCGTGTGCGGGTCGAAGTACCCACACATCGACGTCCACCCGGTGTGCAACAAGTGCCTGTCGCCGGACCACGATGAAGCCAACTGTATGGCTTGTTCACGGTTTCGTTCGTAGAAGACTATTCGGCTTCGGCGCGTGGCGCGCATGGAGGCCCGGCAGTCGGCCCCGGCACCGGTGGACATCTTCGACAGCGAGGAAGCAGACGAACACGAAGTTCAGCTGCAGATTTCACCTACAGCTGAGGAAATCGACTACGACTATCAAGTGGATGTCGAAGGCCTAGACGTAGAAGAAGTCGTTGACGAGGTAGGAGACGACAATGAGGCCTATGGGGCCATGGAAGATAGCTCAGAGGAAGAGCTATGCCCCGTTCGAACACTTACAAAGGCTCAGGTCGAGGGATCGCCAATCGGCCTTACCCAAGACTTTCTACCAGGATCCACGGCCCCACCTCCCGGCCCGGCTACGGACACTTCGGAGGAGCCGCCATTATTCAAAACTAAACCGAAAGTGAAACCTTCGGTGTCAACACTACCGAAAGTGGTTCAAACGCCATCGAAACCGAAAACGTCTGCTCCCCCGTCAACACCCTCGTCTTCCGAGGTGTCGGGACAACCCAGTCCGAAGAAAGCTGTCGACCCGGCGATGTCGGGGAAAAGCGTCCAGCCAAAGCTGACCAAGGGCGTCGAGCAGAAGTCCAAGAAGGGCGTCGAGCCACAGTTGAGCAAGGGCGCCGAGCCAAAGTCCAAGACAGGCGTCGAGCTGGAGCCAGGCAAAGGCGTCGAGCCGAAGTCCAAGAAGGGCGTCGAGCCGAAGACCAGCAAGGGCGTCGAGCCGGAGACTGGGGCCCCAAAAACGGTTAGCCAGCCCGCCGACACGATAAAGCCGCGTCCGGAACAGCCCAAGTCATCAACGCTTGAGTCTTCACACGTTGGTGGACCAAGATCGTCTGTCGTGTCGACGAAGCCGTCCGCTTCCTTCACGAAGCAGGTCTCCGTCTCCCTGAAACGTATCAGGGACAAGGCTTCGGCGGAAGACCCCAAGGCACCTTCCGCACCGAAGCAGTCGGTCCCCACCTCCAAGTCATCGACGCAAATCCTCTTCACGTTGCCGCCGAAGGTGGCACCAAAGGCCTTCGCACCATGGTCGGTGCCCGAAGCGAACTTGCAAGGTACTGCGGGGTCGAAGCCTACTCTCCCGGCTGGGGGCTTGAAGCATCGACCACCATTGGTGGAGGATCAGTCGGAGCGTTTCATCGATGCCAACACCGGGAAGCTTACGCTTTACAGACTCGGCCCGCAACTTGGGAGTCATATTTGAATCAAACTTACAACTGGACGTCTCGGTGAACAGGACTGTAGGGACGTGTATTGGTCTGCTCCGTGCTCTACGTAAGATATTGCCGCTTCTCCCTCGGGAAGCTAGAGCAGAAGTAGTGCGTAGTACCATTCTCAGTAGGTTAGACTACTGTAACGCACTACTTCTGGGAGCTCCAAAGACCTTGATCCTTAAATTACAAAGGATCCAAAATATGGCGGCTAAATTAGCTCTGTCCCTTCCACGCTCGGCCTCCTCCTCCGGAGCTTTGGCAGTCTTACATTGGTTACCGGTCCAGCAGAGGATCTCCTATAAGGCCTTATGCCTGATTTTTGGAGCTCTGCATGGTCAAGGACCAATACCACTGCAAAATCTTTTCTCGTGGTACCAGGCTGCCAGACCTCTGAGATCCGCCTCGGCGTTCCTTGTGAGAATCCCGAGGATAAATAGAGTGAGAATGGGCGGCCGTGCTTTCAGTTTTACGGCCGCCACAATGTGGAACACTCTACCTTTGACACTGAGGAGCAGACAAAATCTGATTTCATTTAAAAGGGATCTTAAAACATATCTTTTCCCTAGAGCAGAATAAGCGTAGACCAGATGGCCGAATTGATCTCAGCGACAGGATACCCTTGGGGTGACAGTTGCGCTTAATAAGCATTAAAATACATACATGCATACATACATACATACATGCATACATACATACATACATACAAACGGAAAATTACTGCGGCGACGCCTTTGCAGTCATACACCATTCCTCTAAAGCGCAAAAAGCCTGCTTCGGATTCACCGGTCTTGGTCGAACCACTGGCTCCTCGGACTCAAAGAGTTGCCACACCCTCACCAACCTATTCGGATGCCGAGGATGCTGGGGATCAGGACGAGGAATACAACTTCCCAGCCCACACAGATCCTGATGAACAACAGGACTCATGGGTGGACGCAGGAGACCAAGGGGATCAGCAACCGGCCCTTGACCCTCAGGTCTACAATGTCAAGACCTCTCCCACTGAGGATTCTGCAGCATTCAATGCCTTGATCGAGAGGGCGGGAAAAAACCACGACGTTGAACTGCATGCTGACCCTGTGGAGGTGGACTTCCTCTTTGACACTTTTTCAACAGCTGAAAAGAATGTGAAAACTCTCCCTATGCTAAAGGGGGTCCTGAAACATGCTGCGGACATCATCACGGAACCCACACGGTCAAGGGTAGTCAACCCTAGAATTGAGAAAAAATACAGAACGGCACCTGGCGATCCAACATACATCAAGGGCCAGTTGCCATTGGACTCCCTGGTCGTCTCTAATGCCCGCAAAAGGGCGAATTCGCCGACCACTGGTGAAGCACCTCCCCCGGACAAGGAATTCAAAGTGCTGGAGGCATCGGGAAAAAGAGTAGCAGCTCAGGCGGCCAATATCTGGCGTATCTCAAACACGCAGGCACTCTTGGCTCGGTACGACAGGGCACACTACGACACACTAGAGACCCTGTTGCAACATCTCCCAGACCAATATAAGGAGGCTGCGAAGATGCTTGTCCAGGAAGGGAAGCTCATCTCCAACGCTTCAATTAAGTGTGCACTAGACGTTGCGGACACTGCAGCCAGGGCAATTAACACCAGTGTGATGTTAAGACGTCAGGCATGGCTCAGAATCTCCGGGTTTAAGCCTGAGATCCAAACTACCATCCTCAACCAGCCGGTAAACCCTGACAGATTATTTGGTCCTGAGGTGGATACCACCTTGGAAAAAATAAAGAAGGATACCGAGACTGCGAAGTCCATGGGAGCTCTCCAGTCCCAACAGTTTCGGGGGAGCACTTTTCGTTGCTCAGGCAATAGGGGTGTTTCCAGAGGCCAGATGTCCCAGCAAACACAATTCAATAAAGGTGGGGCGCAATCCTCATACCCCAAGCAGAGTAGAGGAGGTTATCGAGGCAACAACGCCAAGGGCAGAGGCAGGGGCAACAACAACTCCCGTTCCTCCGCCTCCAACAAACAGTGACGCCCTGTCACTGCCCCCCGACCATTCCACACCTGTCGGGGGGAGACACCAGCAGTTCCTGCCAGTCTGGAAATCCATCACCACAGACAGGTGGGTCAGAAAACTTATCCAGTTCGGTTATTGTTTGGAGCTCACATCCACTCCACCCAACATACCACCAAAACACCGTCCTATGTCCACAGAGCATTTGCACTTATTGCAGCAGGAGGTTCTTGTCATGCTGCAAAAGGGCGCTATAGAGCTCGTGCCAGTGGAGGAAGAAGGCACAGGAGTGTACTCCCTGTACTTCTTAATCCCGAAGAAGGACAGGTCCCTCAGGTCTATTCTGGACCTCCGGCCCCTAAACCAATACATTCTCTCAGAACACTTCCACATGTTAACGCTGCAGCAAGTTCTTCCGTTACTCACTCAGGGGGACTTCCTCGCAACCTTGGACCTCAAGGATGCTTACTTCCACATTCCACTCCATCCATCACACAAAAAATACCTCAGATTCACCATTCAAAATCGGCATTATCAATTCAAGGTCCTTCCTTTCGGAGTGACCACGGCCCCCAGAGTGTTCACCAAATGTCTGGCGACAGTGGCGGCGCACCTCAGGAGACAAAACGTACATGTCTACCCTTATCTGGACGACTGGCTGGTTCAGGCAAAGTTGGCCCAGCAGTGCGCCGCCGACATGTCCCACACCATTCACCTTCTTCACGGTCTGGGCTTCTCACTAAACTATCCAAAGTCGCACCTTCAGCCGGCCCATGTGCGGCAATATCTGGGTGCGACGATCAATACTCTGGCAGCCACGGCTCAGCCAACTTCAGCGCGGATCAACAACATCCAAGAGCTAATCCAACAGTTCAGACCGCAACACTCGCTTCCTGCGAGAGTGTTCATGCAGTTGATAGGCATGATGGCCTCCTGCATTTTCATAGTCCCGCACGCGAGGTTACATATGCGTCCGCTCCAGGAATGCTTGGCGCATCAGTGGACTCAGACTCAGGGGCAGTTGAAAGACCTAGTGTTGGTGACCAGTCGGGCATACAACTCTCTGCATTGGTGGAATCCACACAACCTTTGCAAGGGCCGACCGTTCCAGGAGCCTGTGCCACAGATTATCCTGACGACGGACGCGTCTCTCCAGGGATGGGGAGCTCATGTACTCCACTACACGGTGCAGGGACTATGGACAATGCAGCAAAGGAAGATGCACATCAACTACCTAGAACTGATGGCAATCTTCATGGCACTAAAAGCATTCAAAGTACATCTGTGCAACAAGGTCGTGTTGATCCGGACGGACAACATGACGGCCATGTACTACATCCAGAAGCAGGGAGGTACACACTCTCCACAGTTGTCTCATCTGGCTCAGAGCATGTGGAAGTGGGCCATTCAGAGGAACATCTTCCTCATGGCGGAACACCTCCCGGGCACAGACAATCAGATGGTGGACCTGCTCAGCAGGTACAGCCACCAAATGCACGAGTGGGAGATACATCCATCAGTACTCCACCCGTACTTCCAGCAGTGGGGTCATCCAGAGATAGACCTGTTCGCCACGAGGGAAAACGCAAAATGCCAAAGCTTAGCCGCCAGGTTCCCTCACCCACAGTCGCAAGGCAATGCGATATGGATGAACTTGTCAGGCAGATTTGCGTACGCTTTTCCCCCAGCACCTCTCATACCGCTGGTGGCAAGAAAGCTAATACAACACTCGATGACACTCATCCTGATTGCTCCAACGTAGGCACGCCAGCCATGGTACACCACGTTTCTAGAACTCTCCGTGGTACCGCATCAACGGCTGCACCTCACGCCCAGCCTTTTGACGCAGAACCATGGCGACATTCAGCATCCAGATCCGCAACAGCTCAATCTGGCGATCTGGCTCCTGAGGTCTTAGAGTTTGGCTACCTTGACTTGCCTCCTGAATGCATGGATATCATTCGGGAGGCGAGAAAGCCCACCACTAGAGCCTGCTATGCAGCGAAATGGAAGCGGTTTGTCATTTACTGTACTGAACGCCACATCAACCCACTTGATGCGTCCATTCCCAACATCATATGTTATTTGTTGCATCTTTACAAATGCAATCTTGCATATGCTTCCATTCGGATACACTTATCCGCCATAGCGGCTTATCTCCAAAACAGGCAGCATCTCTCCGTTTTCAGGGTGCCTGCCATTAAAGCCTTCCTAGAGGGGCTGAAGCGGGTCATCCCTCCCAGGACCCCACCAGCTCCTGTATGGAACCTCAATGTGGTCCTCACCAGGTTGATGGGCCCACCTTTTGAGCCTCTACATTCATGTGAGATTCAGTTCTTAACGTGGAAAGTGGCTTTTCTCATTGCTATTACGTCTCTACGACGTGTTAGTGAGCTGCAGGCGCTCACTGTACAAGAGCCTTTCATACAGATTCACTCAAACAGGGTGGTGCTGCGCACTAACCCTAAATTCCTTCCTAAAGTGGTTTCGCAGTTTCATGTCAACCAGACCATTGAACTGCCCGTGTTCTTTCAAAACCAAGAAACAGTGGCCGAAAGAATGCTCCACACTCTTGATGTCAAGCGAGCTTTGATGTACTACATAGATAGGACCAAAGACTTTAGGAAAACACAACTCTTTGTTGCCTTTTCAGCCCAGCACAAAGGCAACCCCATTTCCAAAGCACGTATAGCCAGGTGGATCGTTAAGTGCATTCAGATTTGCTATCACAAGGCTAAGCGCACTTTGACGGTCCCTCCCAGAGCCCACTCCACCCGCAAGTTGGGGGCCTCTATGGCTTTCCTTGGTAATATCCCTTTGGAAGATATTTGTAGAGCAGCCACATGGTCTACACCACACACATTTACTAAACATTACTGTGTAGATGTGCACTCCAAGCAGCAGGCAGCTGTAGGGCAGGCTGTTCTTAAAACACTTTTTCAAACTTCTGCAGCTGGCACAAGCGGCCGCCGTTAATGGAGGGACTGCTATGTATTCTATGCTATAGATATGAATTCAGCAGCCCACATGCCTCGAACTGAATATGCTACTTACCAGTATGCATCTGTTCTTGGCATGTAGGGCTGCTGACATTCATATCGCCCGCCCTCCTCCCCGGCGCCTGTAGTGGCTGCAGACTTTTTTACACTTACTCTTAGCATGGCCATTACACTGTTACACTCCATCTTTGCCACAATGGCTAAAAACAATCTGGGGATGGAGTCGATGCCTATGCGCACTGTAGTCCAGGGGAGGAGCCACCTATCTCGTGATACTTCGAAGACTCTTCCAGGACAACAATGTGCAATCATCCAGACCCAACACTAGGCGGTGATCTATGCTATAGATATGAATGTCAGCAGCCCTACATGCCAAGAACAGATGCATACTGATAAGTAGCATATTCATTACATGCATAAATTACAAAAATACATATTATATGTCAGAAAAATCGGAGATGGAATAATAATCTGTTGTATGAGGACTCAGGACATCTCATAAGTCAATGGTAAATGTGTCTGGACCAGTTACAAAAAACATGAATGTTCGATCCGATCATTCATCCCAATCGGATGCATGGAATTCAATTTTTTGATCCAGTAGTACTCAGCTCTCAGTCTCTGTTTCATGGGATCCCTGTCTCGGCGTTGTGGAATAGTCTCTAAAATCATGAATCTTAATTGAGCGATTTGGTGACCAGCTTCTTTCCAGTGACTAGCTATAGTGGATTTCATGTTAGCGAGGCAAATGTTACTCTTGTGTTCAGTAACGCGAACTTTCATTTTTCGCTCGGTTTGTCCCACATATATTTTGCCACAAGGGCATTTGATGGCATAGATACAATTAGTGGTGTCGCATGTGCTGGTGTGTTGTAACTCAATTTGATTGCCTTTAGTTGGGTGACTAAATGATTTGCCTACTATAACGTTGTTGCAGTGTGTACAATTTAAACATCTCTGCATGCCTTTCCATGTGGTTTTTTCTTTCTTTGGTGTACTTAGCAGTTCTTTTAAGTTCTTGGACCTTTGGAATGCAAATGTGATTTTTTCACTGTACAGACCCTTCAGGTCCGGTTCCATTCTGATCAATGACCAATGATTGTTGATTCTAGTTGATTCGGTGGAATACTTCATGACACATACTGTTTTCTTGTCTGTCGTTTTAACTTGCTCTTGTAATAGAGTTGCTCTGGGTAGTTCTGCGATTCTTTTGAGTGATGTGTCTAGAATATCTTGTGGATAACCTCTTGGTTGGTATTTGAAGGTTTGCTGTTTCAATGAATCCTGTAAATCCTGATCATTAGTGGTAATTCTTTTTAATCTGAGATATTGTGACGTGGGTAAATGTTTTTTTAAAGATTCTGGATGAAAACTTTGGAACAAAAGGCTTAAATTTGTATCTGTCTTTTTCGTGTATACTTTAGTGCTGATGATATTGTTGCGCATCATTACTTGAACATCCAAAAATGCGATGGTTTCTGTCTCGATGTTGTGTGTGAATTTGATGCGATCATTGTGTGTGTTCAACACTGAGATATTTTCTTCAAGTTGTTGTCTGGAACCTTGCCAAATTAAAAGAATTTCATCAATATAACGTTTAAACATTATGAGACCTTCGATCCAACATTGATTGTGTAGAATATAGTCTGATTCAAATTTGTGCATATAAATATTGGCGTATGAGGGTGCCCCCCCAAAGCCCATGGATGTCCCATTACATTGGTTGAAAAATTGACCCGGCCACTAGAAATAGCTGTGGTACAGTGCGAATTGCATCAACTCCATGATGAAAATTCTCTGTGAGTCTTCTGGATCACTATTGAGAAGGCTCCATTCCAGAGCTTCAATGCCCTCATTATGGGGGATGGATGTGTACAGGGCAGTCACATCTATAGTACATAACCAATATGTGGTGTCTTTGTTCAGTTTCACTGTTTTAAGAAGATTCAAGAATGCTGTGGTGTCTTTGATGTACGTCGTACTGTTCCTGTACGATGGGTTGCAAAAACCGATCAACAAATTTTCCAATGGGTTCAGAGATAGAACCACAGGCCGAAACTATGGGTCTGAATGGAGGTTTAATTGGATCCTTATGGATTTTAGGCAACATGTACAGTTGCGGTCTCCTAGGATATTTCATCTAAAAAAATGTGTATGTCTTTTGACTAATCCAATTCATTTCCAATGCATGGTTTAAGATTGTTTGTAAGGTCCGTTGGTACTCATGAGTTGGATCTGAATCCAAGGGTAGGTAAATGTCTTCATTATTGACGTGCTCATTCACACTGTTGAAATAGAACTCAGTATCCATGACGATCAACGCACCACCTTTATCGGCTTTCTGGAACGTTAGACTCTTGTCTTGGCTTAACATCTTTAAGGTGTTCCATTCATTGGGGGATAAATTAGTTTTCTTAGGTTTAGTGAAAGAGATGCGTTGAACTTCTGATAGCACTGATCTTTCAAAAGCTTCTATCGTCTTGTGGGAAAAGGGAGCGCAAAAATTGCTCTTAGGTTTGAAATCTTTATCCCATGTGTCTGTTACTTGTGTTTCTTGAACATCCTTGAAGAAAAATCTTAACTTCAAAGTTCTAAAGAATTTGAATAAAGCAATTTCCGTCTCTGCTTGATTAGAACGATAAGTAGGAACAAAAGTGGTCCCTTTATTCAGAAGTTTTTTCTGCGCAAGTGTTAGATTTTTCGAAGAAATATTGATAATTAAGTCGTTTTTGACATCTGGCTCCTCGTCCTTTTGGCTATTTCCTCTTCGGTTTCTCTGACCCCTTCTTGTGGTTCTTCTATAACTGGTGGAGCATTGGCCGCTGGGCTTATTTCTAAAAAAGCCGGTTGTTGACTGGTGTGGCTTGTAGATGATTTTGCTGTGGTTTTGCTGGCAATGTTTACAGGTGCTCTTGATTGGGCAATATCCGAGTCGGAGACTACGCTTTCTTGTGAGGATGTTGCGCCGTTTTTTTGTGGTTGCCATTTTTTCTGATTATATATGTCAGCCCAAGTATAAACTTCTTCAAGTTTATAATCCAACGTGTCTCATCGATATTTACGTATTTTGCGTCCGTTCACTGCTTTTGCATACCGTTCAAGTTTGGTGTTGATGTCTTCTAATGTTTTTTGTTAGTCAGGAATTTTGTGGATTTCAATCTGAATGATTTTGATTTCATCTTCTATTTCAGATAGTACTTTCGAAAGCTCCTCTACGATCAGTAGGATCAAATCCAACGAACATTTATTTAAAATCTGATACCATTTCTCTAGAAATCTTTTGCTGTTTTTACAAAGCATTGGCTTTAGAGCCTCTTGGTATTATTTTGTTTTTGTGATAATGGATCAATGTGGTTGCATGTAACCTTTGATTAATCTCCTTTTTGCTCATGTACTCAAATTGCCTCAATAATTGCGCAGTGGTGGTTTTATGTGGAGTGAATTTCCTGGTCTCCTGTATTAACCCATATATTTCTTGATCCGCTTCCGGTGTGAATCCTAAGGTTTCTGCTTTGTTTGTGGTTAATAAAGCGATGTCGTTTAGTTGCATGTTTTGGCGTTAGGTGCAATCAGGGATGAGGTAGACTGAATGAAACAATGAGAAACTGTATTATCCCCGTGCACACTGTGGTTAATGAACGATGTCTTAATCAAAGCTTAAATGGGATCAAGTTGGCGCTACATTCGTCGCACGTAGTCTGTCCGTACCTTCTTGAATGAAAAGACACGTCCTGTATTCTTTGAATAACTCCTTAGAGACTCTTTCTTCGATGTTCCACATCACGGCACACTGATCTTAAGGATTTGCTGCTTCATTTGGATGTTATCTTCACTTTTTGACACATTTCGGTTTTTTCCTCGGTATGCATGCGGTCCCTTAACATGCCTTTTGTTTAAATCGAACTGCCTTATTATATTGTGGAGGTTTTGATTTGGTCCTGTTTAACCTCACTTACAGACCCCTGACGAAGGGTCACCGTTGTTGACCCGAAATGCATTGGGTGTATTGAAGCCTCGACAATTATCATTGAAATTTGCATCATAAGATTTCCATTATGTTTGCAACTATTCGTTGAACCTAACATGGTTTTGAAAAAGATATTTCTGACTATGAATTGAACTTTGAAACCAATAAATCGAACTTTGCGAAGAAACACATGTTTCATTGTGAATTGAGCGCACATCCTGTAGGGTAGGTGACTCTACCCACAACATAGTTTTTCATTCAAGAAGGCACGGACCGACTACGTGCGACGAATGTAGCGCCAACTTGATCCCATTTAAGCTTTGATTAAGACATCGTTCATTAACCACAGTCTGCACGGGGATAATACAGTTTCTAATTTGCTGTAATACTCATATGTGCCTTTCTCTCTGGATCCTGATCTGGTCAGTTTGATCTCTTGTGGAATTATTAGCCGTGTTAGTCTATTGCAGTCAGCCCCTGTAAGTTCAGAGCCGTCCAGTAAGACTTTTACTTCTTGCATGATGTTGTTTTGGTCTTCTCTTATGTAGGGGAAATAACTAAATAAATCTGTGAATGACTTGTGCTGTCAAAGTAACATATGTTTCCTCTCCTGTCCTGCTGTGGAACTTGGCTAAAAGGGAGCAATTTTACTGGTTCCTTCATGTTAACATTGTGTGCAAGCTCATCCGACCTAAATAGAGTATCTATGTCCAATTTATTTTTAATATATCATTTTTATTGGATTTTATCTTGGTAAAACAAAAGGAGAAACAAAGCTTTGATGAAAAGCAGTGGCCATATGTCATATTTGCTTGTGTATATCAATTTCTAAATAGCAAAACTTTCCTGACTTTTGAAAAACCTTACAAAACTCAACCCTCTGCCCTCCCACACCTTCCTATAATCTTTTGTCTTATAACTATTACTACTGACCTTCCTCAGTCAACTGCAGAGACTGTTGCATTGTATGTATAAAGTGTTGTACTGCATGGAAAGTGACTCAAACAGTTGCTATGACAGAGAAGTCCTGACCCTCTGTATCCCCTGATTGTTAATAAGTGAACAAATTCTGAGGCTCCAATCTGACTGACCACATCTGAGCTGGAGGGTCGGAGGGAGTCCCTTCATTAGATAGGTTAGAAGCGTATCCCATTATGATGAAAAGTCTTTGTTGACCATTCATGACTTTTGAACTGTGCAATAATCAAAACGTTAAAGACTTTTAGTTGCCAAATCGTGATTAACTGTTCTTGTTTCCTTCTCCAGTGGGCCACCCGGGTTATTTTTCCAACCCCTGGAAATTTGTGTTGGAGTACTGATTCTGCCCTGGATTGGTGTTCTAGGGTAGTGAAGTGCAGGCCCCACAGAATCAAGGCATCATTGGTATAGGGTAAACAAAGATAATTTTCATAGCTGCCATTCTCTGGCCAACAGGATTTAAAGTGAGGACAATCCCACCAGATATATTAGCAATCTTCCAAAAGCTGCCTCTTCTTAGTAGAGATCACTGACAGACGTGGGGAACATGTTCATCGTAGTGGGGTAAAGTTAACAAAGAAAGGGTAAGTTATCGTGTGCTCCTTCGCCCAAAACACAACCTAAACTTGGTCTTTAGTCACCTCTATCTTACCAGAATAATCTCCTATTTCTGCTTGTTAGAGACATCATGACTGCCTCTAGCAAAAGGTTACAGAAGGTAGAGATCACTCTGCTCAAATCTGAGCTTGTTTTCAGAAACCTCTCAATCACGGCCAGTTCCCTTTTGGCTTCTTCTTTCATGAAGGGTTCTTTGTGAAGAGCCAGAAGTAATGGAGAGTGAGTCAACGTGCAGGGGCTAGTCACCCTACATTTGAGGGATATTCTAGAGACTGGCGCTTAGCATCTCGCCATGGTCCTCCTTGAGTTTGACCCAAACCCTTTTGTCTGCAATATTCTGACAAGGAAACACCAGTCTAGCTGGTCATACGCCTTTTCTACATTGTGTGACTAGTACAGTCGGGATTGACTCTTTCTGCCTTTTTTTTATTATTGGAACCCGACTGACCTGAGTGTATTCATTTTGCTAGGAAATCTTCGCAAGGAGTTTGGTGTATAGTCCACATTTAGTAACATACTGGGCCTGTAAAAAGAGCACACTTTGAGATTTTTACCATACTTCAGTATCAAAGATATGGTGGCCTCAGTCATTGTGGGAGTCATCCTCCCCTTTGTTGCAGTTGTATTAAAGTGTTTAGTCAGACTAGGAGCTAGGCCCTAAGTGAAGGTTTTGTTGAACCCTCTTGTGGAGCTTTTTGATTTAATTGCATTATGCCCCACCTCTTCTGTGGTGGATGCTTCAAGATGTCTCAGTATTTGGGAGTCAAACTAAGAGGATGCCCACCTCCAGGTAATAAGCTTGGTCTCCTTCAAAAAGGAAGTCATAGAGTAGCATAGAAATCACAAATGGCCTCTTTTTTGTCTTCCTCTGTAGTAACTACCTTCAAATTCTAAATTCGCTTTATTCGGTATTCATTTTTGAATTACAAAACCATAAAAGCACTAGACACAGTAAACATTACACCCATTTCAATGCACTCAATATGAGATCATTAAAAAGAGAACCAAGACACAATTTTATCAATATCATACTTCACATTAGCCATAATAAAATTATTTCGTAGTATGAGTCGCAGTTATTATGAACAATAGAAACAATTAAAATCAGTGTTTTGTTAAATTCAGAGTCGTTTTCTGAACTTGATTACACCTTTTAGAAATAGAACAATGTTTCTTGTATAGCATTCATTATCTAAAAGCTGCAATGCAAAATAGGCAGGTCGGCATTGCCTCAAGCCCCAAATTTTTAAAATAGGTAGGATCCACCTTTTTCTTTGATCCAAATAATATTTACTGAACAAAACAACATGGATTGTCGATTGAGATGAAGATCCATCACAAGGGCAAAGTGCTAAGTTTTTTTACCGGTCATTTATCATAGATAACAATACTAATCGATAAAAAAGATCTAATCTGAAGCATGTGAGAACAAATCTATTGTACCCAGTTATACAATAAGTTAAGTACAATTGCACTGTAGAGGAAAGGATCATCTGGTTTGTTTGTACTGTTGGTTTAAGAACCTCACTGGCATATCTAATTTCTTCCAAGTGAGACATGTATTGTTTTTTAAAAACTTTCCTGGAGATTATACACATCTGTGACGGATTATGAAAAAATTCTGGCTGTCCTAGGTCCGTCATGAAGTCTTTAATATACTTCAGCCACCTAATAGCTAGGGCTTGCTCTGGGTTAAGGGAGTCACTTAGGACCTTTTGATTAAAAGTAATTTTTTGTTGGGGGGCGTGGCTTGGTGGCTACCAAGATGGCCGCATAATCCGGCGGCGCTCCGGCGGCGATCCCAATGACCGCTGAAATCCGTCATCGCTCCGGCTGATTAACGACGTCCCACTTCAGAATCGGAGAGATCCCTCCCTCCGACGCCTGCCGGTGCCTTCCCTGTCCGGATCTGACCCCGGGGGGCCGGGAACCGGGGAGCGGCAAGTGCGGGCCGGACGCGGCCTACACTGTGGAGGCCCATCAGTGCAGCACCGGCCTCAGGTGAACAGAGGTCCGCGGCGGGAGCGCAGGAAGGCGGCTGAGTGCGGCGCTTGGCGCCGGTGTGCCCCGGATCACCGCGTGGTGTGGACCCTTGCTCCCTCCCCTGCTCTGAGGTGGCGTGAACTGTTACCCCAACCCCCCTCCCTGGCGAGGCAGTGGGGGCGTAGAGAGCGGGCTCAGCCTGCCGCGGGGAGCTGACATAAGGTGGCGAGGCCTACTACTCCAGCAAGAAGGCCCCTAACTACCGGGGCGCCAGAGACACTTTGCCTGGCGGTGGCGGCGGAGGCCTGAGTCGACAGTGGTGCGGGGCCTGGGGGTGCAAGCGGACTGCGCCCGGCTGTGTGGGGCGTGTGGGCAGTGGACCGGCCTGGCGATGTATGGCGCGCTTCGTTGGGCCTGTGCTGGACTGAAGAGGGCCACTCCTGCTCCTCTTGGCGGAGGCCGGGTGCGGGCAGACGACGGAGGGCCCAGGGGTGACCCCCCCGATACCTTCCAAGGCCATGAGGAACAAGAAGTCCTCAACGACCCAATCAAACACCATGGATAATTATACGGCGGACCAGGGAGGAGGTACCCTGCCCCACCCCGGGCCATCTGAGGAGCCCCGTGAGCCATCTCTCTCCTCCATCATGCAGGCCATACAATCTCTGGGCACTACACTGGAGTCTAAAATAGACAAAATGTCAATTGAATTGACGCTTCAGCGGGCGAATCTGAATAAAACATCTGAGAAAGCCATGCAAAACGCGGCCACCATTATAGACCTCCAGGGGACCACCAAGTCGCTGCAACAACAGGTCCAACATCCCACGCACCAACAGAGGCAGATGGCGGTGCGGCTGGAGGACCAGGAAACGAGGGCCCGAAGAAACAACCTCAGGGTGGTAGGTGTGCCAGAAAAAATGGAAGGGGCTAGTGTGGAACGATTCCTAGAAGATCTCATCTTGAACAGCCTGAAACCCAAGAGACTGTCTAAATTCTTCGTCTTAGGGCGAGCGCACAGGACTCCAATCCCGCCGCCGCGCCCAGGGGCCCCGCCGCGAACCATCATCGCACGGGTTCTTAACTATAGAGACAGGGATGCGATCCTACAGGCGGCACAACAGCATGGTGATTTACGTGTGGACAATGCCCGATACGCTTTTTCCCTGACTACACGCTCAAGGTCCAGCAGGAGCGCCGATCGTTTGACGCAGTCAAGAGGAAACTTCGAGAACGCTGTCTCCGATACATGATGTTCTTCCCAGCGTGGCTTAAGGTTTTGGCGGAGGGAAAGTCCGTCTTCTTCACCACCCCGGAGGAGGCCCATACCTGACTGGAAGAGCGCGGCCAGCAGCGGAGGGGCCCGGACCACAAGGGAAGCTGGAGAAGCGCGGCCTCCCGGTCTCCGGCCTAATCTGTGGGGTCGGAGGGGGAGGCACGACGGCACCGGGAGAGCCAGCTCCAAAAGGCTAAGAGAAGGGCCCACAGCCTCTCGGCGTCACCAGACCTGGAGTGAGGAGGTGGAATATATGGATTCGGACTGGCAGGATCTCGTGGACATGTAATGTATGAAGGGACTGTGAATGCTAATCCTTCAGTGTCGCTGAGAATGGGGGGAGGCCTCGACCTGCGTGGGGTGTCTTGAGGGGATTGATAGAAGGCCTGCATATGTCTTTATTGATGTTGCTAATTTCCCACTTGGAAGGGGGGCCCTGATTGTGTCGTGGGGGGGTCTTCCTCCATTATGGGACATTGCTCTAGTTCAGGACGATCGTTGGACTACCTACTGAACTGTAAGGGGGGGTCGGGGGAAGCCCCGGATGCTGGACTTGGTTGCACCACTCACCCCTGAGTTTATCGTTTCAAGGGCTACAGGCGCTCTGCTTGTTGGGGATGTCTGGCGCGGTTGGCCGGCGTAGCAGGGTAGCAGGGAGGGGGGCTGTTAAGGGGGTGAAATGGGGGATATGTTCTGGTTTTCATTCTTTGTTTTTGCATTGTATGTTTGTTTTGACTCCCAACACACTCAATGGGCGGGTGGGAGAGGGGTGGTAGGGAGAGTTGCCCACTACCCCTTAGTTTTTACGGGGACCATGGCAGGATCACACACGCCTAGAACGCAACAGATAGACATACTATCCTGGAATGTGAACGGCCTGCAGAACAAGATCAAACGCACGGTTGTGCTGCAGTACCTCCGCAGACACGCTCTGGATGTTGTCCTCCTACAGGAAGGAATCATTGCAAGGCCCTGGACAGATTTGGCTACACCCTACCTGCCCACTCTGGCTTTACCACGGGCTCCAGGGGAGTGGGTATACTAATCAAAAACTCCTTGCCACTGGTCCTGGGGCGCTGCTGGTCTGATCCCTTGGGTCGCTTTGCGGCACTATCTGCACAATGGGAGGGCCGCACTCTGAATTTCTGCTCGCTATACATTCCTCCGAAGCTGCACGCGACCACCCTCCCTGATGTGGGAAAGTTGCTGTTGGAAATGCCTACGGGGACATTGGTCCTGGGAGGGGACATGAACGATGTGATGGCTAGAGATTTGGACAGATCGCCGACTACACTTTGTAGGGGGGGGGACAAGCCACCTCAGGGATTTTGCACAGGCACTGGCTTGATCGATTTACGGAGGACGCATAACTCACACATGAGACAATACACACACATCTCCACAGCCCATGGGTCATCCTCTAGGATTGATTACATATTTACACTAGCAGACTGCATGAACCTGTTTCGAGACAGACATCACAAGGCTAGAGGGATTTCTGACCATGCACCGTTGGGGGTCCATTGATGGGTCCCAAGCGAGATTAGAGCGTCCCCCCTCGGCTTGATTCCTTTCTATTTAAAGATAGGGACTTCCAGGAGAGGTACAGGAAGAGGGTGGATCATTACTTCGATGAAAATTTAGGCTCTGTGAGCTCCCCCGGGATAGTGTGGGAGGCGTACAAGACTGTAGCCAGAGATTTTGTACAGGCCGAGGTAGGGAGGCGGCGTAAAGACAAACATGCGCAGGTGGAAAACTTGGAGTCGGAGCTTCATGCTCTGGAAAGTGGGACAGGGCTCACTCAGGATCAGGAGCGGGCCAGACTGCATAAGGCATACCTCTTAAGCAAAGAAATACGGGATGTCCTGACGGAACAGGCGCGGTCGCACGCACTAGCCACCCAACGGAGGGTGTACGACCTGGGGGACAAGGCGAATAAAATGATCGCCTGGTTGGAAAAGAGAGATCGAGACCGCAGCTGGGTGCGAGGATAGCGCGACCGGATGGGTCAGTGAGCACCACGAGCGTGGCAAAAGCGGAAGACTTTGCGCGATATTATGAGGAGGTCTATCGGTCGCACACGACAAGGGACTGACAGGAGTGTCGCGATTTCCTGGCCCTCCTGCGACTCCCTGTGCTGGAGCCTGCAGACAGGGAGGTGCTGGAAGCGGATATGACGGTCAAGGAAGTGGAGGAGGCCATGGGGGACCTGCAGACAGGAAAAGCCCCTGGGCCCAATGGGTTCCCAGCGGAGACGTTTGGCTGTGTGAGTAGCCGCACAGCGCCCCATATGTGCAGCATGTTCCTCGAGGCGCGGGAGACTGGGCAGCTTCCGAGGGATTTACGATTGGCTACAATCGTTGTGTTCCATAAGGCAGGGAAACCACAGGGGGACTGCAGTTCGTACAGACCTATCTCCCTCCTTAACTATGAGACAAAGGTCCTAGGGAAGATCCTGGCCACACGCCTGGGTGCGGTGAATTAATCGCTGGTCCACCCGGACCAGTCTGGCTTTATGCCCCACAGGAGCACGCGCCTCAATTTGCGTCGCCTATTCGGGGTCCTACAGATAGTAGCCGCGCGCCGGGAGGTGCCAGCGTCATTGCTATCTCTTGATGCCCATATGGCCTTCGATAGTATTGAATGGCGCTACATCTACGCAGTCTTAGAGAAGTTGGGCTTCGGAGACAACTTCTGCGCCTGGGTGAGACTACTGTACACGGGGCCACTGGCGAGGGTCCGGGTCAATGGGGCTATGTCGCGGAAATTTCAATTGGGGCGCGGCACGAGACAGGGCTGCCCCCTCTCCCCGACCTTCTTTGCCCTGACATTGGAGCCACTGGCGCATTGTGTTAGGACGGACCCTTGGGTGTGGGGCATAGACGTGGGAGGAGGATGGGAGGAACACATATCACTATATGCCTACGACATATTGCTATATACCCAGCGACCGTCGGATTCCATACAACGGCTGATGGTCATGTTGCGCACGTTCTGGGGAGTACTCCGGGTATCGTATCAACTGGAGCAAATCCTTGGGCTATGTTCTGGCGGGACCCCAGCCTCACACTGTGATTGGCTGCGAGGGCCTAGTTTGGCGCGCAACGTTTCGATATTTGGGGATATGGGTCACACCATCCGACACCGAATTTCTCCAGCTCAATGTACAGACACAACTGGACCGCCTTCACAGTGACGTGCAGCACTGGCGGACCCTCCCGGTCTCCCTAATGGGCAGGGCCGTGCTATTCAAAATTATGGCCCTGCCCCGTCTGCTATAAGTGCTGCAGAGCTCGCCCTTCCCGATCCCGGAGCATGTCTTTAAGATGGTGGAGACAGAGCAACGCTCCCTATTATGGAGTGGAGGGTGTCTGAGGATTGCTCTTCGGAAACTGCAGCGGGGTCCCTATGAGGGGGGGCTGGTAGTACCCGACATCCGTCTATACTACTGGGCGACACAGTTGATCAATATCAATGGCTAGGTATTTGCCCCACAGGAGGAACCTGCATATCGGGTGGATCGTATGGCCCTGGGAGTAGACTCCTACTTAGCGGCTCTTTACTCTAAACCCAGGTTTAGCCAGTCTCTGCCTCCCCAGACTGCGGTAGTGGTAGGGGTATGGAAGTGGGCAACAAAGTTGCTTGGGTGGGAGGCGAAGCTTACGGCCCAAACGCCTTTATGGAAAGGTGACTTCCTCATGGAGGTTGTGAAACTACACAACCTGCGCCAGTGGAGCCTGATAGGCATAGATACGCTGGGGGACGTCTGGAAGAGGGTGCAATTGGTGGAGTTCGCGGCCCTACAGACGGAATTCCAAATGGGTGATGGCGAATTCCTACACTATCAACAATTCAAACATGCCTTGTACACGCATTTGACGCTGGGGGATCAGCTACCTGAATATGCCCCACTTGAGGACAGGCTACTGTTAGACCCTATGATTGATAAGGCCATCTCACTTACCTACAAAAAGCTAATTAATAATATTCCGGACGCACTGGGGCCATTGAGGGAAAAGTGGAAATCAGACCTTGGATTGTTGGAGGACGATGACTGGAATGAGGCCCTACAATGTCCTAGGGAGGTGGCGATTCGAGCTAGATTCAGATTGGTGCAGCTACGCATCCTCCATAGGTCCTACACCCCTCGAACAGTGCAATTTAAGATGGGGTATGCGACAACACAATTCTGCTTGAGAGGCTGTGGGGAGGAGGGCAAATTCTTTCACATCCTATGGGATTGCCCTAAAATCCGTACATACTGGCTCAGACTGAAGGACATTATGGAGGAGGTGGTTGGGGCGGAGGTCCCGCTGGAGGCTAGATGGCACGTTCAGGGGGTGACGGGTGAAGTCACGTGGCCCAAAGGAGATAAGATATGGTTAGCCTTCGCGAGCATGGTGGCCAAGAGGAACATCGCTCGACTCTGGGGGAATGACCTGTTACCAACGATAGAGGAATGGGACGAGACATGGACTGGACTGGTGCCAGAGGGAAGAGAAAGTCATCTTTAATAATCGGGCTGCCCCAAAAAATGGGAAAAGATATGGCAGGCATGGAGAAGGTACAGAGGGGAATGGATGGATACCCCAGATGCTTCACCAATGCGATAAGGGTTCCCCCTCGTAGGAACTCCCCCATTGAGCACCACACGCTGTATACATTCGGTACATCTACTTACTGAGAGGCCTTGAGACTCTGCTTATGAGAGATTCTGGGAATGACATGGGGGGGCTGGGGAGGGAGGGAGGACGGGGTGAGGGCTCAGATCAGGGAGGGGGGTCAAGACAGGGAGGCAGGGATGTGTTATCAATCAATCAGCAATTTGTATAGCGCGCTACTCACCCAGTAGGGTCTCAAGGCGCTGGGGGGAGGGTCCGCTACTGCTCGAAAAGCCAGGTCTTAAGTTGTCTCCTGAAGGAGAGGTGGTCCTGGGTCAGCCGTAGGTGGATGGGGGAGGGAGTTCCATGTCTTGGCCGCCAGGTAGGAGAAGGATCTTCCTCCAGCAGTGGCTCTGCGAATGCGTGGTACGGCGGCGAGGGCGAGGCTGGCCGATCGAAGCTGGCGGGTGGGTGTGTAGAAAGTGAGGCGGCTGTTGAGGTACTTCGGGCCCATGTCGTGGAGAGCCTTGTGTGCGTGGGGGAGGAGTTTGAACGTGATCCTCTTGTTGACGGGGAGCCAGTGCAGGTCTCAGGTGGGTCGAGATGTGGCTGTGGCGAGGGATGTCCAGGATGAGTCGTGCGGAGGCGTTATGTATGCGCTGGAGTCTTTTCTGTAGTTTGGCAGTGGTTCCCGCGTAGAGGGTGTTCCCGTAGCCCAGTCGGCTGGTGACTGTCTTCCTGGTTTTGGTGGGGATCCATTGGAAGATCTTACGGAGCATGCGCAGGGTGTTGAAGCACGATGATGTTACGGCGTTGGCTTGTCTGGTCATCGAGAGGGAGGAGTCCAGGATGAAGCCCAGGTTTTGTGCGTGGTCCGTTGGCTTGGGGGTGGTGCCCAGGGCAGGGGGCCACCAGGAGTCGTCCCAGGCGGAGGGCGATGATCCCAGGATGAGGACTTCCGTCTTGTCTGAGTTCAGTTTCAGGCGGCTGTTCTTCATCCACTCGGCGACGTCTTTCATCCCTTCGTGTAGGCTGGCTCTGGCGGTGGCGGGGTCGTTGGTGAGGGAGAGAATCAGCTGGGTGTCGTAGTTGTAGGAGATGATGTTGAGGTTGTGTTGGCGTGCGATGGCTGCGAGGGGGCTCATGTAGACGTTGAAGAGGGTAGGGCTGAGTGAGGATCCTTGTGGTACGCCGCAGAGGACTTCGGTGGCCTCGGACCTGAACGGGGGGAGGCGGACTCTCTGGGTTCTTCCGGCGAGAAACGAGATGATCCACTCCAGAGCCTTCCCTTGGATTCCGATGTTGTTGAGGCGCTGTACTAGGGTGCGGTGGCAGACAGTGTCCAACGCCGCAGATAGATCCAGGAGGATGAGGGCCGCTGTTTCCCTGTTGTCGAGGAGGGATCTGATGTCGTTGGTGGCTGCGATGAGGGCGGTCTCGGTGCTGTGGTTGGCTCGGAAGCCGGACTGCGAAGGGTCGAGGGATCCATTTGTTTCGAGGAAGGCGGCAAGCTGTCTGTTGACGGTCTTCTCGATGACTTTGGCAGGAAAAGGGAGGAGCAAGATGGGGCGGAAGTTCTTGAGGTCGGTGGGGTCCGCTGTTGGTTTCTTCAGGAGGGCGCTGAGCTCGGCGTGCTTCCAGCTCTCCGGGAAGGTGGCGGTGTTGAAGGAGATGTTGATGATGTCCCGGAGTTGGGGTGCGATGATGGAGTCGGCCTTGTTGAAGACGTGGTGGGGGCAGGGGTCGGTTAGTGATCCGGAGTGGATGGTGTTCATCGTGCGGGTGGTGTCTTCGGTGCTGACCGGGGTCCAGTTGCAGAGGGTGGTGGTGGGGGGCGTTGGTTCGGTGGTTGGGTGCGTGGTCTGTGCGCCGAAGCTGTTGTGTATGTCGGCGATCTTGCGGTGAAAGAAGGTGTCGTTGTTTCCGGCGTTGGGGTTGGAGAACTCTTTGACGATGCTGAAGAGTTTCTTGCTGTTGTGGGTGTTGTTGTCCAGTCGTTCTTTGAATGTTGTCCTTTTGGTGGTGCGGATCAGCTGGTGGTGTTTGCGGGTGGTGTTCTTGAGGGTAGTCATGTTTTCTGTGGTCTGGTCGTGGCGCCTGGCTTTTTCAAGGGTGCGGCACTTTTTCTTGGATGTTTTGAGTTGGTCTGTGAACCAGGAGACTTTCTTGCTGCCGGGTCTGCTGGGAGGGTTCTTCAGTGGTGCGAGGTCGTCGGCGCAGTTGGTGAGCCACTGAGTGAAGGTGCGGGCTGCTTCGTTGGGGTCCGTTGCGTGGCGGGAGGGTTCAGGCTGAGGGAGGTGGTGAGCTGGTCGGCGGTAATCTTGCTCCAGCTCCTGCGAGGAACCTGTTGCGGTTGGTGGTGAGTCGTGGTTCTTCTGAAGCTGAAGTGGACGCAGCTGTGATCCGTCCAATGAAGTCCGGTGGAGTGGCTGAAGGAGATGTGCTTGCTGGAGGAGAAGACAGGGTCAAGCGTGTGGCCGGCGTAGTGGGTGGGGGTGTTCACCAGTTGCTTGAGTCCGAGGTTGGCGAGGTTGTCCAGCAGGGTGGTGGATTTGGTGTTGTTGTTTTTCTCCAGGTGGAAGTTGAGTTCCCCTAGGAGGACGTAGTCAGCGGAGGGGAGGGCGTGCGGGCTGATCAAGTCTGCGATGTCTTCGCTGAATTGGATGCGTGGTCTCGGGGGTCTGTAGATGAGGGTCCTCTGAGGGTGGTCTTGGGGTCGGTGTGTATCTGGAAGTGGAGGTGCTCGGCGGCGGTGAAGGTGTCGTCGGAGTTGGTCGTGATGCGGATGGTGTTCCTGTGGACGATGGCGATGCCTCCTCCGGTCTGGTTGACGCAGTCCCTCCGGGTGATCTTGTATCCGTCCGGGATGGCTATGGCGATGTCGGGTGCTGAGGAGGCGTTCATCCAGGTTTCCGTGAGGAAGGCGACGTCTGGTGATGTTGTGTCGAGCAGGTTCCAGAGTTCGACGGCGTGTCTGTGGACGGAGCGGGTGTTGAGAAGGATGCACTTGAGGTGGTTGTTGCTGGTGCCTGGCCTTTCAGGTGCGGTGCAGGTCCGGAGGCAGGTGAACTTGCAGGCTTGGCAGGTGAAGGGTCCGTGGGTGCGTTTCGGTGTGGCTTGGTAGCAGGCGGGGTTCTGGCCGGCGTTGAGTGCGTTGAGGGTGGCGGCGTCGTAGGTGCGTCGTGTGGGCTGGCATCGTCAGGGGCCAGGGGTCCTGGCGCTGGGCGCGGTCCAGGCGCGGACGGGCGTAGACGGGCTTTCCTTTGGCGCACAATCGGCGCACCCGCTGCGCGTGAACGCTGCGCGTACGCGTTGTGAGGAAAATGATATTTTGCCTGACCAAAATGTCCACTACATACACCCTATGTTACATACATGTGCATGTCACCCATGCATATTTCTCGTAGTGGCCTGAATCACTAGGCCTCTGCAAACATGTCCTGCAAGTCATCAAGTCATCAAGTCTCCCAAACATTAAGCTAACATGAAGGCCCATGTTTTTGCATTTTGCATTGTGCACTTTTAAATAAATATCGTACTGAACCTTTTTTTTGTGGTTGAGCCTGAAACCACTTTCTGAAATATTGTTTTCATGACTACTGGCACACTGAAAACTGCAGTCACGTCAGCAAGAAGCCTGCCAAGACAGTGTTATGAATAACAGTTATCTGTTTTCAGTACAGAGTGGCATCCCTGCCCGGTGAGGAAAAGTAAACAGAACCCGTCCGCGACAGATAGGGCCTAACTCTCTGTCTCAGCCCCCATGCAATGAACGGAGAAATATATGCTTTTTCTTTATTTCTAGTGATGAACAACCTTTGTTTCAGATAAAACATCCCCTGACTCTAGATATCAGCTGTACCAGACGTGCTCAAGTCGCCCTGACACAAGAGATTTCTCTGCTAGGCCGAAAGTCAGCCCTCCCAATACACGTCAATTACACGTCATACTCAAGTTGCACAATTAGGGCAGAGTTCCAGCTGGTCATGCATACTCCTCCTCTAAGTACCCACCCACCTATGACACCTACCTATCACCTACCTATGACTCATCAAGTGTACACCCTCATACACCCCCACATGCTCTTATCTCTTTCTTTCTTGCTCTGCCTGGAGCGCTCCTCCCTATGTACAAGGAGTAAAATGTATATATTCTGTTCATTGTTATTAAATGTTAGATTACTCTTCCTGAACCTCAGTGGTGATGGAACATATTCTCCCTTTGACTCGAGTTATTGGAATAAAGCCCATTTTAACTTGGACACCACGGATCCTGTCTCTCATTTGATGCATGATACTTTGTTAATGCCTAGAAATTCTGCCAGGGTAATATTTTATTTACCACAGTGGGCTCCCCCATAAATGGCGAAGTGGGAGGGAGGAGCAGCTGGGAGGCGGCGAATGGGGAGGGTTACAGAAAACAAAGGGGAGGGGCCGCAGGGGAGCAGCGTCAGGGAGCGGGGGGGAAGAGCGGGAAGACGGAGGCGAGGGGGCAGTATCAACGCAAAAAACGGGCAGCAGAAAAAAGTACAACAATAATAAACAGGCACAGCACAAAACAAAACAATAATCCTCTGCTGCAGGAGCAGCGGCGAATCACGGGCAGCGCAGACAAGGACTACCGGACCCAGAATCCTCTGCTGCGGGCAGCGGCGAACTCGTGGCGGTAGCGGGGGACCTTGGGCACACTCACGGGGGTCCGCGCAGTGTGTGGAACGACCGGCCCTGAAGCAGGGTCAGGGGTCACAGCTCCCCATTGGGTGGGCTCCCCCATAAATGACCAAGTGGGAGGGAAATTACCACTGCACTTCCACTGCTGTCTGATGTGTATTTTGATGGAGCTGTTTTGTTTCAATACAAAGATTTAAAAAAAAAAAAGAGGTCCAAATTCGATGCCACAATAAAACTGGTTGCACCCTTATTATATCTGTAATGTATTGTAACCCCAGCTCAGTGTGGCAAATATAAGTTGACGTTGAACGAGGGACAGCCAATAAGTAACGAAGAAAAGCATCTTCCACTCTCTGTATTTCAGATACATTGCAATATCCCCAGATCCCAGCCCCATATATTACTGCGCTGACACACTAGGCTTGGTAGATCTTACTCAGTTCCATTGGGGGCCTCGTTCCTAACTTCTGTGTAAAATTTACAAGGGCTGTTGTAGTTCTCTTAAACAGCAGTTTTTTGGCCCTTATGACCTGTTGCCACGTACCCTTATTGTCTACAAGAATGCCTGAGTATGGATATGTCTTTGTATTTTCGAGTTTCTTATTCTCGATAAAAATAGTCCTTTGTTTTCCACCAGCCCTCCCACAGTTCATGATGTAAGTTTTGGTGACATTAATCTTTAAATCAAGGCTTTTCATATACTCGTATTCATTAAGGGCCCGTTGTAACTCCAGTGATGTTTGGGCCATTAACACTGCATCATCTGGATAGAGTAGGCCGGGTATAGATCGGTTTTGTACCTGCGGTAGGTCCCGACACCCCTCGAGCATAACTCGTCTAAGGCCGTTGGTATACAGGGTAAACAGGAAGGTTGCCAGAACACAACCCTGTCTAACCCCCCTTTCCACTGGGAATAGGGCTGTATATTCTCCGTTCGGTCCATACCGTACCCTGGCTCTTGCATTCAAATAAAGTTCTCTTATAATTTGGATTGAGGGAAGGTCGACTCCCATTCCTTCGAGAATCTTCCACAATTTATTGTGGCATACACAATCGGTTGCAGTCGAAAGGTCTACGAATGCTAGGCAACTACCTATCCAATAGGGATCTGTGTATCCCCTATGTATTCATCCTCGATTTTCCTTCTAAGCTGTCTGGCTAAGTGCGGACCTTCCTAGTTGCCCTGAACATAACTGGTATTTTGGGGACAGGATAGATTAAGCTCTGCTTCATTCGTAACATCTCACTTGCCTCCAAGTGTTGTTTCCAAGCGCAGTAACCAATGTGAAGGCATGGTCTGTAGTCTTGTTCTACTTTGATGATTTCTTCCAGAGGAGTTCTTATTCATTTTGTCTCAATCTCTTTGTGTTGGACAGTATGCCTGTACAGGTGCCACACAATTTAGCTTTAAATAGATTCCAAATCCCAAACTACTTCCTCAGTGGTGTTAATTCAAAAATACTCTGCAATATGTGATTGTATTGCATTTGTTTTGTTTTTTACATTTCCATGTGTATTTATACATATCTATATTTTGTTCATTTTATCTTTATTTAGCCACAATTATTTTGTGTAGAGTGTAAAAATGTAAGTTGCAGTGGGTATATTTACACATGTTTTTAACCGACAAATGTTTACTCCTGTTTCAATATCCATTTACAGTACAATACAGTGATCTGAAATCATTTGCATTCTAGAACAGCTTCAACAGATGTTCTTCTGTAGTTATTTAAGCTTAATTAAGAAATCGTATTTTTGTTTTTAACTCCCCTACATGTCCGTCTGCACAGCTATTGACCTAGCACACATGATTGACAGTAGTGAAGATCGTTCAGAAGAAAACTTATTTTCTGCATTTTTTCATATTTAAAAATGAATACAAAGATTAAAACAGATTGTTTCCTGTCTTTATTTATCTGTAAAAATGGGAAAACCTGGAGCCTCATTGACAATTCAGTTTTCAGCAGCTTTATTAGACGACAGGACCCCCAGTAGAGGATGATTGTCAGTAGAACAGCTTTAACAAAGTCACCTCCATGTGCAGGAACTTCAACCCTCAACTGGACCATGTCCATGTCGTAACACAACTTCCCATCACGGCTGATGAACGAACCCTGACCTCGTGGCTTGCCATCACCACAGTTGAAATCATGGTAGCAGCAAAGACCATCCACTCGGGGGCTCCATCTAACCCATTCCCCAACCATGCCTTCACCAAAGTACTCTTACTGATCAGCAAAGCACTAAGGTGGCTCCATTAACTCATCTCAGGACACCTTGCTCACTTTGCCACTGGATCCAAGCTAGCCTGCTTGATGAGGGCTGTTAGCCCGAAACCGGTGCCAGGATGCTTGTTTTCGTTCCGGGGAAGACATGGCTTGGCAGTTCGGGCTGGACATGAGGCACAGGGTCAAGACTGATTTCCATATAGCTGTGTCTGAACTGGGGTGGCGAAATGAGCTAAAGAACGATGATGGATTCAACTAAGATCTGTGACTGGGGGTGAGTGTCTGAAAAGTTTCAGTGCTCCGTCCATCATCTCCTTGTGCTTGCTTTGTTCGCCCTAAGTTGGCAGGGTATGCCCCGACGTGGGTCCCTTGTTCACTTTACCACTGGATTTAAACTAGCCTGGCTGATGAGGGCTGTTTGCCCGAAACCGGGCCCAGGATGCTTGTGTCCGGTCCAGCTAAAACATGGCATGGCAGTTCGGGCTGGACTGTTCCCATGAGGCACAGGATCAAGACTGATTTGCATATAGCTGTGTCTGAACTGGGGTGGCGAAGTGAGCTAAATAACGATGATGGTTCGACCCAGATCTGTCCCCGGGGGTTGAGTGTCTGAAAAGTTTCAGCACTCCGTCCATCATCTCCTTGTGTTTGCACCTGGAAACATACCAGCTCATGCTCAAGAAACCATCCACTGGCCCAGCTGTGCTTTCAAACCACATATCCATAGCCCCCATACCATACTCGACAAAAGTCTTAGAGAAACGAATCAACCGATGCCTTACTGACCACATCCGCAGCTGCCAGCTCCTCATTCCCACACAGTCCAGATTCAGGCTCAACCACAGTACAGAAACACCACTCACCGTCATTGTCAGTTCTTGAGTATGTTCCGAGTGCATAGGAGAAAAACACATATTCTCTTTGATCTTTGTTGATCTCATCATTTATCATGTAGGCACAGTTCATCAATAGTATATTTGGGAGCTTTTGAGAAGGCGCCAGAAAGCAGTCATTGTCCCTGATTTGTCCTTTGCAGGGACCCATAGTAATTTAAAGTCTCCTAGTAACACAGTCCCATCTGCAGAGCTCACCAAAGTGTTAACAAATGACACCAAGAAACTAACCTTTCCAGTCTTTGGGGTATAAATAGCGGCTATTGTTCCTCACCTACCACAGAGTTGACACTTGACCATTCTGAATCTTCTATCTGACATTGATTGCTTGCCAAGGGAGTGAAATCGAGAGATTGAAAGAAGGGCAAGACTGTTTGGTTTTGTTCACACTGCTGAGTGATTGACCTTTGGGTACTGTTTATCTTAGCCAGGTTTCATTAGATGTGTTCCCTAGGAAGTGATTTCTCTTCCCAAAGGAGCACCATAATTTCATTCTCTTGGAAGAGTTTAGTTCTCTTTCATTTAGCAATGCTAACCGTTTAGAAAAGTGTAGATTGACTACACCTCTATGGTTCTGCGCGTCAGTGTCCTGATCTTCTCCCCAGATACCCCTACATCAAGCGTCCCAATATAATGGAAGTGAAAATTAATGCAACAGATTTTATTCAGTGCATGAGATAGATCACCTCCCAGCTTGGAGATCAAAGGCAGCACAAATTGTACTAGCCATTTACTGGATGATTGAGGATTAAAGGGTGTCTTCTAGGACCCTCCATCAGCATCTACTAAAGCAGAGCAAGACCAAAACCGATCATAATCTCATGTTTCTTGTTCTGGATCTCCAGGCCTTAGGGGCATATATGTCCCCCAAGGTCTCTGACTCATGGTGTCCCGGGTGGGCCAAGGAATAGTGGCTTGAAAAAGCTTCTGACTCACCACAGTTATTGGTCATGGTTTGTGCCTCTGCCAGTTTTGAGCTGTCTTCTTGCTGCTGGTCAGCGTTGCACCCTCGTACTTAACCGCCAGCCCTCCAGTCTATCACCAATGCGGTTGTCGCCACCTTTGTCAGTGGAAGATGGTGGGTCTTGTGTTTTTTCTCGCTCCTCCCCTTCCCTGCAAAAGTCATTGAGAAAACCGTCAACAAACAGCTGACAGCCTTCCTGGAGACGAATGGCTCCCTCGACCCATCGCAGTCCGGATTCCGAGCGAACCACAGCACCGAGACCGCCCTCATCGCGGCCACCGACGACATCTGCTGGACAAGGGAGAAACCGCCGCCCTCATTCTGCTCGACCTTTCGGCTGCGTTCGACACGGTCTGCCACCGCACCCTGACAACCCGCCTCCGCCACGCCGGGATCCAAGGAAAGGCCCTGGAATGGATCACCTCCTTCCTCTCTGACAGAACCCAAAGAGTCCGTCTCCCGCCCTTCCTCACAGAAGCTACCAAGATCATCTGCGGCGTACCTCAAGGCTCCTCGCTCAGCCCCACCCTCTTCAACGTCTACATGAGCCCCCTCGCAGCCATCGCACGCAAGCACAACATCATCTCCTACGCCGACGATACCCAACTGATCCTCTCCCTCACCAACGATCCCACCCCCGCCAGAGCCAGCTTCCAGGACGGAATGAAAGACATCGCAGACTGGATGAAGCTCAGCCGCCTGAAACTGAACTCAGACAAGACGGAAGCCCTCATCCTCGGCCCATCCATCTCCCCTTGGGACGACTCCTGGTTGCCCCCTGCTCTGGGCCCCCCACCCAAGCCCACGGACCACGCATGCAACCTAGGCTTCATCCTTGACTCCTCCCTCACGATGGCCAGGCAAGTTAACGCCGTTACCTCCTCCTGCTTTAACACTCTCCGCATGCTCCGTAAGATCTTCCGATGGATCCCCACTGGAACCAGGAAAACGGTCACCCAGGCCCTCGCCACCAGCCGTCTGGACTACAGGAACGCCCTCTACGCTGGGACCACCGCCAAACTACAGAAAAGTCCAGCACATCCAGAACGCCTCAGCACAACTCGTCTTGGACATCCCCCGACACAGCCACATCTCCGCCCACCAGAGGGACCTGCACTGGGTCCCCCTCAGCAAGAGGATCACGTTCAGACTCCTCACCCACGCACACAAGGCTCTCCACGACTTGGGCCCCGAATACTTCAACAACCGCCTCACATTCTACTAGCCAACCCGCCAGCTCCGCTCCGCCAGCCTCGCCCTCACCACCATCCCATGGATCCGCAGAACCACCACTGGAGGAAGATCCTTCACCTACCTGGCGGCCAAGACCTGGAACACCCTCCCCACCCACCTACGACTAACCCAGGACCATCTCTCCTTCAGGAAGCAACTCAAGACCTGGCTTTTCGAGCAGTAGTGCAGTACTTCAGTGCTGAGACAGATCCAGCGAAGAGCCTCAAGCTCCTCTGGCTTAAAGTCTGAGACCACACCTCAGCGCTTATGTTTCCAAGCCTTCGTTGATGCTAAAAGTGCTGTTGGCGCCAAAATCACCTTCGGCTCCTTAGTCATCAACAACAGAGTCTGAGGAGAGGCCTGTCCTCAAAAAGCTCCAATAGAATAAGATGAAAAGCAGTGATGCATCATCATCCACCCACGAGTGGCAAGATCTCTGCTGTAGAAACAACTTTGCCCAAAAAGCACAGACTTGTCTTCAAGAACTCTCTGCGCCGGCATTCCTCTGCAACCAGCACCTCCAAAAAGGTCTAAACACAAGATAGTTCTAGTCCTCCTCCTCCTCCTCCACCACCACTACTTCCTCAACCTTCACTCCTTCCTTCCTCCCTCTTCTCCTGCAACCTCCCCTCAAGTGTTGTTGAAGTTGCACTCAGATACAGGTCCCTGCTCCCCAGCAGAGGACTTTGGTGTGCCACTATATCCGCACTCCACACATGATCCCTGGGATCACTATGAAGTGGAACACTTAGGGGGCCCTAGACCATGACCATGTCCTTTAGGTATACCCGTGTGTCATCCAGCGTGCAGCCACCTACCAGAAGGGTGACCTGTATGGAATCCCGGAAGAGGAGGACTTTCTGGTGTAGACACTCCCTCCAGTTTATCCTTATGCTAAAGAGCATGGTATCACCAGCCCACCATACACCTGCGTCTGCCACCCTGGCCCTCGCCACCGTACCCTGCATTTATTATACCTGAGCCAGAGGACGCTCCTTCTCCCACCTCGCAGACAAAGCCTGGAACAACCGCCCCATCCACCTCCGAACATCTACCTCCCTCGCCGACTCCAGGAGTAGACTCAAGACCTGGCTGTTAGAGTAGCTCCAGCTCACACAAGTGCCTTGGGGTGATTAGCATGTTCTACAAGTTCTGATTTGATTGATTGATTGAATTCAGTAGACCTCCTGTCTCAATATGACAGGACACAATGGGAAGAGATGGAAGCTTTACTCATCTCCTCAACTAATATAAGAGCGCAGACGAGATTGCCGAGGAGGGGAAAGCCATATCCAAAGTCAACATTATGTGTGCACTGGATGCAACGATAAGTATATGTTTTATCATTTTGCTCTTAAAGAAAATTAATGGCGGAACTCAATGTCTAGAGTCCTTTACTCTATTCCAAAGTTAGCATCCAGGTTTCACACCTACAACATATGATGCAAACAAATAACCGTCTCTAAGAGCTTGACCCTCAGCGCAATGATAAAACATATACTAATCAACTAAGGATACTAATCACCGATTAAGTGAAGCCACAGAGGATCTAACTAGACCACGTGTACATTTTAAAATAATTATGGATAGACTGGTTATCTAACCATCATCCCATCCCTACACACAACAAGGGGTATATAAAATTGTAATCTGTTGAAAGAGAGACGAGCATTATGTATGTCCTGATGAAGGTGGTGTTTCTATAATCTTTTACCACCGAAACGCATCGACACCGGAATCTCTATATTGGGTTATATCCAGGAACAGCCTCTTGTCTAATGCAACTATGAGCGAATAGACTGTTGTCTATACATTTGATTCCTTCTGGGAATAACCTGTTGTGGATGAATTTAAGTGTTTCACAAATACTGTCCTGTCTCTCATTATGTTTTTAAATGTTTTTTATGTGTGAATTTATGGATTGCATTAGTGTTACTTTTTCATTGTGATCTCAAATTATTTTTAATAAACCCAGATTGTATTTTTGAGTTGAGTTTTTATCTTTGTGTGATATATAGTTGTTTTTGGGTTCAGATTTGTGCCTCTATCCATTAGGATGTATGTGTACATGTGACATAATAGTGTATACTTGGCAGCGAGTTTGGTTGATTGCATACTTTATCATAGGTGGATTTTTATGTGTATCCAAGAGAGTTTTTCTTTATACTTATAAGTAATACCCTGTCTCTTGGCTAGTGGGGTCGCTCCCTGTTTGTTACTATTTCTATAGATAGGACCATACTCTTCCATAAAACACAACAACTTTTTGTTGCTGTTGCACAATCGCAGAATAGTCATCACACATCTAAGGCAGGTCATTCAGGTCCATCATTTAACTAGCTTCCCCACCATTAATAACTTTTCGCACGATTCTGTGTTATGCCCATGCGATAATGTTTCCAAACCGAGTACTATTCATAGTCTCTTTTTTGTATATTTTACTCCGATTTGAGAAAATGTTTTATTAAGCCTCTGTTAAAACCACTTGGATTTGTGCAATGCCGACCAGCCTTTATTTACCCGCAGTCGCTTCCGAGTTTGTATATATGTGCTGTATTGTCACAGTTTTTATTGGCTGTTGTAAGATGTAGGAAGGCGCTGTAGATAATTTTTTACTACAAGGGGAGTTCACTGCCTGTTTTTATCCATCTTTTTAACAATTTCTTTTTAATTGATTTCTAATTTAGATATGGTTATATTTTTGCAGCTTTTATCATTTACTATGTGATTTTGGATAAAGCTAATTGGATTTGACTAAGGCAGGTTTAGTCAAGTGGATCATTAAATGTATCCAGATCAGTTACCTGAAAGCCAAGAGGACCCTACCTGCCCTCCCAAGCCCCAAATTCACCTGCAAACAAGGCACCACTATGTTTTTCTTGGTAATGTACCCATAGTTGACATCTGCAAAGATGCCACATTGTCCACTCCACACACCTTTCAGAAAACGGTACTTACTGTGTTGTCGCAACAAGCCAGAGTAAGTCACACTGTCTTACAGAATCGGTTTCATCCACCGGCTTGCCACCTCTTAGGGGAGTACTGCTTTACAGACGATTGAGAGTATGTGTATCTACAGTCACACATGCTACGAATGGATTGTTACTTCCCAAGCTTCTGTTTGACGCATCTCGTGCAGTAGATTCACATATTCTGTAGTGCGGTAGATTCACATTTGCTCACCCACCTTCCTGTAAGCCAGTGTTTGCTACAGATCTCTTCTGCTTACTTAATTATTTAATGGTACATGCATGGCCACTATCATATCATACTCACTACTTCATACCTACTCTCACCCGTGTATAAAACAATCTAATAATGGCGTTGATATCCATGCTCATTCACTACCAGAGGAGTCATCGAGACTTTGTGACCCAAAATACTTCTTCGAAGAAAAATGAGTTGCAGCTGTGCAAGCCTAACACTAGTTGGCAGGAGTATGCAGAACATGTGAATCTACAGGCCTCCATGTGATGAACAGGTGCTTACAGAATAAGTAACATAATTTTCTGTCAGAGCACTATGGAAATATGGGCAAGCGAGGGCTTAAATGTGGTGAGCTAGAGACAAATGATATGCTTGCAGTTGTTAATTATAGTGCTGTTGCTATTTTCTCCAAGTGTGGGATTGTGAAGCCAATTCAGCAAACTGTCTGCGAACCAACATGTCAAGCTATAGTGAGCCTTGGACTTAAACCTCTTTTAGGTGGCTCTGTCTTATTTGTGCCACTCAAGGTTTAAATATGAGTAGGTGGGAAGAGGTGATGGTAGTCCAGCTTCTATTACCCCTTGATTATCCTGAAAAGAGGGTGGGGCCATCGTCATGTGGTAGTTCGTTATTTTCATCAACAAGTCCTCTTCCTCATCACTATCCTAAACAATGTCTTTGTCAGCATTGGTGTCCTTTGTTATTACGTGGCATTTCTTGAGTTGAATGAACCCTGTACTCTCAGTGCAAGTTTTCTTTTTTATCGCTTTTTCATAACACTGGGGGTAAGCTATCTAAGCTTATATTGCTTATGCATAATTGTTGTGCGGTGTGAATAATTTCTGAATTCACATGCTGTGCATTATTTTGTCATCTAATTGTTGGGTCCGAAATGGTCTCTCAGTCTTTTTCTCCCCTTTTTTTTGCTTGTGCCTGGTCGACCATTTAGTGCTATGTCACTCCTAGAATGACATCAGACGTGCGTCCCTGAAACCCTTTAATGTCGCCATCTTCAGATTATTTTTCTGCAGTTGGGTCTGGAAGCACAGCTGAGGGCTCCAGAGCTGGGGAGGAATATGTTCATTAAAAAAAGTGTCAAACACAAAAGACCAATGCGATTGCATTCTAAAACCGACCGAAGGCGTGACAAGCAATGAGATAGAAGAAACGCATAAGCATTTTCAAACGAGCATAACCTTCTGCAATCAGATGGGTCAAACAATGATTGACGGGTATTGACCATACCCCCTGTAGATTTTGCCCCAATTGCCACCACAAGTATGCGTAGGATAGCTGCAACATCTGCAATCTGTTTGCCAGTGGCCCACTGGTCAGAAGAATGTGCAGCCTTCACAGAATTCCAACCCACACCCTTAGGCAAAGAGAAAAGCAGAGGTGGGTGCCCAATGCCATATCTTCATGCCAGCGGAAAGAGGAGTCCCCATGGGACTTGGGCTATCAAGTGATGACGAAGACACATGAAGACTCCGAGATAGTCCAAGGAGAAGATCCCTATGTCGAGGAGTTTGTAGAGGGTCAAAAGGGAAAAAACATCCAAGAAGATGCCAGGTGATATCAAAATGAAGTAAGGTCAGGCAATTTAACCAGGGCACACAGCGGCCGAGCCAAAGTCCTCAGACTCGAGACAAGCTAAACCATCTTTGAATCCAAAACCTTTGATGCCAGAATGTGGGCTAAAGTCAGAAGAGCCCCACAAATCCGAGCTAAAGGATACTGTTGGAGAGCAGACCTCTGAACCTGTCTAGACTCCTAAAGGTGATCAAGAGCACTGGAGGGATAAGGAACTTTTTCTGATAGACACCTCAACTTCAGTGCAGAAGTAGCGAACTGAGATTGTCTGCATCGAAAAAAGAAATAAAACTCGATGTCGAGAGGAAAAACAATGATATGAAGTCGAAATGGAGGCCCTAATGCATCATAAGAGAGAATTTGATGACTCTTCAGGAATATAAAATCCCTCTAAAACATAAACATGATAAAGAGCCAGAGAAAGATGGACCTGGACCCTACACTAATACCGGAACCACAGGAAGCAGTTGAGGAGCACTTCCACTATGAAGAAGCGGAATACGTGATCAAGCAAGATTCATGTCGGGTAGGAGAATGTACAGGGGATGTTAGGACTACATCTTCCCCTCAGTACGACATCGCTGTATACAATGCAGTAATAAAGAGGGTAGCAAAAACATAAGGTTGCCAATTGGAAGAAGTGGTAATAGCAGTTCTAAATAGGCCAGGAAACGCATATGGTGTCCATATGGTGTCGGTCTGAATGCAGCGCATGCACAATCCTGCATCCCCATAGAAACTTTTTTGCCTGATCAAAACAGAAATCCGTTCCTTCCCGTGATCCCACTGTTCTGCATCACGGCCAAGAGGAAAGAACTGGCAGCTGCAAAGATCATCGCCCATGTAGTAGAGAAAAAGTCTCTGCTAGATATCTCTGTACATCAAGGGAAATGTGGCAGCTAGTTCTTTATTCATAGCAACTGCTAGAAAAAGGGGCCAATGCGCTCACACTGACAGGCCCACCCTAGGACAGAGACTGAAGAGGGTTGATATTGTGGAAAGAAAGATGGAGAGGTCAGTGTCAGTACAATGGTCATGGCCAACTGGAACACGCTTTTAAAGAGAAATGCTAATCGGGGATGGGACAAAATCGAGGAGCTCATGTGGCACTTCCTCGAAGAATACAATAAGATAGCTAAGACAGTAGTCTTGGAGGGCAAGGCTTTTGCCAACACTTGCCTCAAATGGGCATTAGATGCTAAAGCCACTGCCAGTAGGCAGTTGTGTGTAACATGAATCATATATGGCAGCACCTGGCAGAGGTTATCCGGGTCTAACAGGAACTCTGTCATTAATATGCAGTTCATACGAGATCGCCTGTTTGGAAACTTCATTGATGAAGAGCTGCAACGCATGAGAAAGGATAATGAAAGAGCAAAGGCAAAGGTGGCCATGTTCAGGAGGTGTAGCCTAGAAGAAAAGTGCACCCTCATTAGGAGGGAGCAACCATCAACATCCCATGCATCCTTCTTACAAAAAAAGTTTCCCCAGCAACACTAACACAGTACCAGTATGGTTCACTCTTTCAGACCTTTCGGAGAAGAGGCAGAAGTAGAGGAACTGCCCAAGCCCAAACCTGATTCAACATGGTTACTGCATGGAACTTATACTCAAACCCTCTACAATAACATCATGTACAGAGAGCATCAGCAAAAAAGTACTGTGCCAGTAAGCAGAAGACCACAATCTCTTAACCGAAAGGGCTATAGAACAAGTACCAATAAAAATAATTAAACCAAAATGTATTTGTTGGTACCAAAGAAGGACAAAGTGGAGCCCAAACTAGATCTATAGGCACTCAACAGATCAATCAAAACACAAACGTTCAATTGATTTTGCTGCAAGTCTACATGGCAACTATTGACCTCAGATATCCTTAACTTCACATTACAATAAACAGGCTGCATCAACGATTTATCAGGTTTGAGGAGAACAAGGACGTCTACTAGGAAAGTACTTCTCTTCGGAATAAAGTCTGCATCAAGAGTATTCACAAAGTGCCTATACTCCGAGGCAGCACACCTTACAAGAAGGGGAATGCATGTTTACTCCCTACCTGAACAATACATTTTCAGGGAAGTTCACGCAGTACAAAGGAACCATAAACACAATAATCACAAATTAGGTTTCTCCCTCCTCTGGGAAATATTTTCACAATACCTGGAAAGGGAAAATAACTTTCTAGTGGGGTTGCAAAGACCAAAAACTTTCCAGTAACAGTGAGTCCAAGCAATATTAGAGGAAGCTCGTCTCTACCAAAAATTATAGTCTTTGGCAGTAAGACCTGCAGAAGGATGTTGAGCATGACTGCATCTTGTATCCCCGTAGTTCCCCAGGAGAGGCTGCACATGATTCCATTACAAGAGTGGCTACAGCAACAATGGTCACAGTTAACTGAGAGTTGGGACGATCAAGTGGTTATTACAGGCATGGTTCAAAAGGAGATACACTGGTGGAATACAAAGAATATTACAGTATGCAGACCTTTCAACTCACCAACTCCTTCTGTAACAAGTAGAACAGATGCGTCTCATACATGATGAGGAGGGAGGATATGAAAGTCTGATCATCAGGGGACTCTGAATTCCCAGAGACAATACAGTGCATACATTTATTGGAACTGTAGACCGTTATAGCACTGAAGTCCCCAAATGCATATGAGGGGGAGAACAGTCCTAATTCAGACAGACAACACAACCACAGTCTTCTGCCTCGACAAGCAGATAGGAACAAAGTCGCATATGCTATCCAGACTAGCACAAAACATATGGAAATGGTCTCTGAAATGGAGGATAACTGTAGCTGCAATACAGCTACCTGACAAACTTAACCCAACAGACAGATTAAGTAGACAAGCAAACTCCACTCACTAGTGGGAAATAAAAGTAGAGGTGGTAAAAGACGTCTTTCAAAGGTGAGGCACACTATACCTAGACTTCTTTGCAGAAAAATGCAAAATCTCAAAACTTCACCTCCAGATTTCACCATCAGCAGTTCTTAGGAACTACCCTGTCGATTGAATGGTCAGGGACTTTTGCCTATGCCTTGCCACCAATACCAATGATAGGCAGTTGATACAGAAATGCAGACAGGCACAAAATACATTAATCTTTCTCGCCCCCAGTGGGCCAGACAAATGTGGTTCTCAGACCTAATAGAAACATCGCTAATCCACGTCATAAAACTCCCAGCACATAAGGACCGGTTAACTATACTGGAGGGACTAATATTCCATCCGAAACCAGCTACTCTGAGCCTGGCAACATGGCTTCTAAGAATGTAGAATTTGGAGATTTAACTCTGGCCCCAAGTTCGATGGAGACCTTCCACAAGAAAATATTATACAAACAAGTGAAACAGGTTTATGCATTGGTGTAACAGGAAATATCTCTGCACTGGTTGCAGGACACCACTGTGATCAAGTACCTCATGGTTTTGCTATCAATCAACTGTTTTATGCCTCTTTGAAGGTTCACCTAATGGCCATTGTGGTATATGCAAGGGAGTAATAGGCAGAAACTTGTTTACTTCACTGGTCTTAAAATGTTTCCTGGAAGGAACAAAAAGGACTGCCTCCCCATGGATAGCGCCCATTCCTACATGGAACACAACTGATAAAAACACAATTTGAACTGATGCAAAATGCAGATCTCCGATAGCTGGCACTGAAAACAGCCTTCCTGCGTACCATCATATCATTACAAAGGGTTAGCAAAATACAGGCGCTTATAACACAGGAGTCATTCCTACAAATCCACAAGGATAAGGTAGGACTGAGAGAAAAATAAATCCACAGTTTGTACCAAAAGTGGTATCCCGTTTCCATGTCAACTATACAATACACGAACACGCCTTCTTTCAACAACCCAAGAAAAAAGCTGAAAAAAACCTGATGTACCCTTTACGTAAGACAGGCAAATCGTGTATTACTTTCCGGAGACTAAACCAATTGGAGAATATTTTTTCATATCCTTTGCACAAAGAAGGAAGGGCTACTCTGGTACAAAGGGGACTATTTTGAGTTGGATAGTGCAATCTGAAAGAAACAGGTCAGTGTTAGATTCCTTTCCTTAAAATATGCTCAGGCGTCAGACTGGATCCGGAAAGTTTTGCGTAGCAGTACCCCTGCGTGTCGGTAGGCGTCGTCTGCAGCTCCGCGTCCGTCGTCGTGGTCGCCGATATGACATCGTCGGAGTACTTAGACGCCACCCTCGCGCACTGACGTCAGTTCTTCTTTTTTCGGCGCCAGCAAGCACAGATCTGGGAAGAGCAGTACTCCTTAGTCACTTTTTGACTAACTTTTTCGATCTATTTTGGATCTTCCCGAGTCGTTTATCGACTCCGGTGCCGATAGGGATGCCCGGGTTCAAACCCTGTGACGACTGTAAACGACTGATGTCGGTTACCGACCCCCACCATCTGTGCCTTTATTGCCTCGGGCGAACCATGATGACAAGTCATGCCCCGACTGCCAGGCCTTGACGTCGCAAGCTAGGCGAGAGCGGTCCCGTAAGCGACTTGAGATCCGGCAGTCGGACCCTCGCTGCTCGAGGTCCCGGTCCAGGAGGTGGTCGAGGGACCGGTCGCAGGGCCACAGTCATCACAGCTTGGCGAGTCGACACCACTCGTCGGGCTCGAAGTCCTGCGGTAAGTCGAGGCACAAGAAGTCGAAGAAGCGACATCGCTCTTCTGACTCCCCCCGAAGTTCGCGCGACGAGGCTGGGGGTTTCGGCGGAGCCGTGTCCAGCTCCACACCCGCCGGTCCGTGGGCTGAACGCGATGCCGGAGGAGATCAGCGTCTGCCTCACGGCCATGAGGTCGCGCTTCCCTCCGTTGGGTCCCGCCGAGGTGCCTTGGGGCCCCGCGGGCCCGTCTGGGAGCCCAGGCGGGCCGGCGGCTTCGGCCCCGGCACCGTCTGGTGCTACGGCCCGACGCCGCCGGCGACTTCAGTACCGACGCCACAGGGCTCCTCCGGATCCAGGCCTGGATCCTGGTTGACACAGGTCGACATCACGACCCCTCCGATGGCGTCGTCACCAAGAGGGTCACCCCCGGCGTGGTCTTCGGGCGTCGTCGTTCTCGATCCCCTCCCTGGTCCGGATCCGGCGTCGGACCGGCGCAGTCTTCGACGCCGATAGTTGAGCCTTTCACCGACGATTCGGCTCTATCATTTCTTCCTGACCTCCAGGAGATGGATGACGAGGGGGATTGTGAGGGGTCTGATGACCCTCTGGCACTGCAGTGTCAGTTCAGTCAGGACTGGGCGGACGAACTTGGGGATGCCAGTGGTCTGGACACTTCGCCCGACACTGGTTTTCTCTCCCCTCCTACCGTGGCTACGGAGGAGGGGGCTGCGTACAGTGTGGTGTTGACTCGGGCAGCCAAGGCCTTGGCTCTTGAGCTCCCAGTCACGGCCGTGAGGACTAACCTCCTCACTGAGGTCCTCAAACTGCAGGCAAGCTCCTCAGAGCCTCTCCTGCTGTTCAACAAGACCCTCACTGACGTTCTTTTGGGCACCTGGTCCAAGCCCTCTACAGGCCTCCCTGTGGATTGGAACGAAGCCCGACGCAACCGCCCGGCTCCGGGCGACCCCAGTTTCCTGTCCGTTCACCCCACCCCTGAGTCTGGTGATACAGGCCTCACCTTCCCAGACCGCATTCCCGACCACCCCTCCGGATCGGAAATCCAAAAGGTATGACAGTTCGGTAAAAAGCTGTTCCCCTCATTAAGTTTTGGGGTTGCTTTCTGTCAATACTGCCTGCCTTTTGGGCCCGTCAATCCCACTCCTTGTGGGATACAGTTGCGGAAGTGCTGCCGCAGTGCCCGGCGGAGGTCCAGGCAAAGCTGACTCGTGGAGGGAAGGGACGCAATACGATATTCCATTCGGTGCGGACTGGATACCACGGAATTGCTAGGCAGGGCGATTGCAACAACGGTGGCGGTTCGCCGCCATGCCTGGCTGAGGTCCGCCAACTTTTCGGGCGATGTCCAAGCATCCCTTATTGACATGCCCTTTGATGGCCGTCGCCTTTTTGGCGACAAGACGGATAGCGCGCTGGAACGTTTTAAGGACTCCAGGGCTACGGCCAAGTCCTTGGGCCTCAGCCAACGCCAGCAGACTTCCGCCTTTCGTCCCTTTCGTGGCCAAGGAAGGGGCTCCCCCTCTCGTCCAGCTAGCCACAGTCCACAGAATCCACCTCAACGCGGGCGTGGTAACCGCCGTGGCGGTGCCCAGGCACAGAGGCAAGGCTAGTCCGCACCCACCCCCGCAGCATCTGCCTCAAAATCTTCCTACTCCATGCTTTCAGGCCCATTCGACGCCAGTGGGGGGCAAGGTTCGCCATCACCTCCTCCACTGGAGCTCCATCACATCGGACAGGTCGGTGCTGCAAATCGTCCGAAGGGGCTACTCCCTCCCCTTTGAGGTGACCCCTCCAGCCATGCCACCGCAGTACCACTGCATGTCGGGGTATCACTTGCAACTTCTGCAGGAGGAAGTTACAGCCTTCTTGACCAAGGGGGCCGTTGAGCGTGTTCCTGGGCCAGAAGTAGGACGTGGTTGTTATTCCCACTACTTTCTGGTACCCAAGAAGGGTAAAGGGGGCCTACTCCCTATCTTGGATCTAAGGAGCGTCAACGGCTTCCTCCGGAAGTAGAAGTTCAAGATGCTGACTTTGGCTCAGGTCCTATCTGCCCTGGACCCAGAAGAGTGGATGGTTGCCTTGGACTTGCAGGACGTGTTTTTTCACATCCCCGTCCTGCAGGCGTTACCTGCGGTTCACGGTAGTCCACGAGCACTTTCAGTTTACCGTGCTCCCCTTCGGCCTTACCAGCGCCCCACGGGTGTTCACGAAAGGGATGGCGTTGGTCGCAGCTCATCTGCGCCGATTAGGGGTTTCAGTCTTCCCCTATCTCTACCATTAGTTGTTGAAGGCGGGCTCGCCCCAAACAGTCGTCTCCCACCTCCAGACTATGGCCGACCTCCTGCACTCGCCGGGGTTCTCCATCAACGTGCCGAAGTCACACCTTTGCCCCTCCCAGAAACTCCTCTTCATCGGAGCAGTTCTGGACTCAGCGCAGTTTCGGGTTTATCCCCCCAAACAGCGGGTTCGGGATATTCAGGCTCTGATTCCGGTCTTTCAGCCTGTATCCCGAGTCTCGGTCAGGTTGACGCTGGAGCTCCTTGGGCTGATGGCCTCCTGCATCCTTCTGGTGCATCACGCCCGGTGGCGGATGCGGGCTCTGCAGTGGAACCTGAAGTTTCAGTGGGCAAAGCATCAGGGCACCCTACGTCCGGATCTCGGAGGGCACTGCGAAACAGTTACAGTGGTGGTTCACGCACAGTGATTGGGTCAGCGGCAGATCTCTCTCCCTTTCCCATCCGGAGCTCGTGGTAGAGACAGATGCGTCCCTCCTGGGTTGGGGGGCCACATGTGAGAGAGGGAGATCAGAGGCCTCCGGTCTCAGGCGGAGTCCCTGCTCCACATCAACCTTATGGAGCTGCGGGCGATCCGGCTTGCACTGAAGGCATTCCTTCCCTCTGTCCGGGGAAATGCAGTGCAGGTGTTCACGGACAACACCACCGCCATGTGGTACTGCAACAAACAGGGCGGGGAGGGGTCATGGACCCTTTGTCAGGAGGCTCTGCGCCTCTGGACATGGCGGGAACACCAGGGTGTCACCCTGGTGGTTTGACACCTGGCAGGTTCCCTGAACGCCAGGGCGGACGAACTCAGCCACCGGTGCATGATGGATCACAAATGGCGTCTGAACTCGGACGTGGCGCAAGGCCTCTTTCGGCTGTGGGGAGAGCCTTGGTTAGATCTATTCGCCACCGACGAGAACGCGCAATGTCATCAGTTCAGCGTGTTGGAATTTTCAAGGCAGCACTCGCTCGGAGATGCTTTTCGTCACAAGTGGAGCTGCGGTCTGTTGTACGGCTTTCCGCCTATACTACTTCTGCCGAGAGTGCTGAAGATGATCAGGAGAGACTGTGCCCAAGTCATCCTTGTGGCTCCGGACTGGGCATGAAGATACTGGTATCCCGAGCTACTCAGCAAATCAGTCGATCCTCCGATTCGTCTGCCTCTTCAGGAGGACCTTCTGTCGCAGCAGCAGGGGACGGTCCTCCACCCGAACCTGTCCAGCCTCCACCTCCATGCGTGGAGATTGAGCTGCGACAGTTGAGGCCATTTGACTTGCCTCCTGAAGTATGTGATGTGATTCTGGCAGCCAGGCGTCCCTCCACAAAAATAGTATACGCCTGCAGGTGGAACAGATTTGTGGCATGGTGCACAGCAAAAGCTGTGGATCCTCTCTGCCCCTCTTTCAGAGGTTCTCCTCTTCCTTTTTCCTCTTGCTCAGCAGGGCTCTGTTCTAGGCACTCTTAAGGGCTACCTCTCTGCCATTTCCGCCTTCTTGAGGCTTCCTGATCAGCCTTCTCTTTTCAAGTCCCGTATTGTAAATAGATTCTTGAAGGGCATCACGCACATTTTCAATCCTGTTCCTTTCGTGATGCCTCAGTGGGACTTGAACCTTGTTCTTACTTATCTGATGTGCGCTCCTTTTGAGCCACTTCATAACTGTCCTCTTCATCTTCTGACTCTTAAGACTGCATTCCTGGTTGCCATCACCTCTGCCAGGAGAGTGAGTAAGCTCCAGGCTCTTTCTTCTAAACCTCCTTTCCTTTCTGTCCATCCGGACAAAGTTGTGTTGAAAACACGTCCTTCTTTCCTGCCCAAAGTAGTTACAGCCTTTCACATCGGGCAGTCCATCACTTTGCCCACCTTCTTTCCTCCTCCGCATCCTTCTAAGGAGGAAGAGAGGCTCCACCGTCTGGACCCAAAACGTGCGCTCTCCTTCTACCTTGATCGCACACGCCAGTTCCGGGTGCACAACCAGCTCATTGTTGGTTACATGGGCGCTAAGAAGGGACGGGCGGTACACAAACGGACCATCACTCAGTGGGTCGTATTGTGTATCGAAGTATGCTACTCTTTGGCTCAGAAGGAGCCCCCTGTTGGGCTGAGGGCCTATTCCTCTCTGGCCACGGCGGCTACTACTGCCCTGGGCCGGGGAGTCCCTTTGCAGGACATCTGTCAGGCAGCTACGTGGGCCTCTCTGCACACGTTTGCTAGACATTACTGCCTGGACAGCCAAGTCCGGAGACAGTAGTTAGTGTTAGATTCCTTACCGCCCCACCCATCCTCCCCTTTTTGCGGACTGATATCTAGGGTTAAGGTATCTCCCTTTTGAGGGCCTTCGTGTTATGGCACCAGTGTCTGTCTCTGGCATGGCTCTGCATTCCTGGCGTGGAAAGCTATGCAGAAGAACTGACGTCAACGCATGAGGGCGGCGTCGAAGTACTCCGACGACATCATCCCTTTGGAAATAGATCCTTTAGAAATGCGCTCTCTGTGGAAATAGACCATTTAGAAATACCCAGACTTTCAGATAGTAACCATTAGAAATGCCCAGACTTTTAGATAGTAACCACGGGCGATCGCTGCGTGACTGTCAGTCTTTCTTCTGTGGCCGCGCATGAATGGGCTCAATTACGGTCACGTACCCTCAGGTATTCAGCTGCTGCAGGAACACGCGCCGATGACGCGCTGCCGGTGTACTTAAGGCCTCTTGCCTGTCCCGCCCGCACTCTCACTGACTGATGCATGAGGTGACGTTGGATCCGCGGTGAATTAACAGATAGGGATCTCAGTTTTGGATGTTGTTCGGCTAGCGTAGTGTGTTGTGTGACAGAGTCCCTTCCTCTCTCCTTATAGATTAAAGCACGGAATCCACCAGGATATCTAAAACCCATTATTGGAATATTTCAGGATACTTTGGATTGCACAAACCGTCGGGCATTTCACTTAGGTGGTACTTTTGAGACGAATGAGAGGTTTTGTACGTTTCGTTCGCGTATCGCTCTGGTGGCCTCGTTTTGGGAGCATATGTTGATGTCTTTTATTATTTTCCCTGATACCGCGAAAACTCAATCAAAACTCGGGTGACCTTTGATGTTATTGTGAGTAGGTTGGCATGTTGTGGCCTTTCTCAAACGTGGCCTCAGTTCACTAAATACAGGTGCGGTCTCCGGTTAAATTAATTTTGATAACTACTGTGTGACATGCAGGTCCACGTGAGGCTAGGCAATGAGACCTTCGCTACTTTGATAACTATTGAATGATGCACATCTTTACTCTAGGTTGTGTAATGATATATAATGTCAAAGATAGTAATAATGATCTTGAATCACATCCTGATAAATGTGAGTTCCTCTGCTATATGGTATTCATGCTGTTTTTAACCCGGCTGGGTAGTACTTACTGTTTATACATAGCACAGTATATTTTACATGGCAATATATGTGGGACGATCCGATGTAAGCCCATTTTTCATATGTACCCTATCTCTTAGGTTGTAGCTCTCTAGATGCCCGGAGCCTTAGGGCCCAACAAATCTTTCCCACGTGGCCACCCAACTCACGGTGGCCCCTTTTTCGGTAACTATGTGATTTGTAGCTCTTGGAATCCAGCAATAGGTGTTTTATACAGCCCACTTCTATTCTTTCGATTTCTTTAATTTGAGGTGCCCTCCCCCGCCCCCTCCCACAGCCACCAGTCCTGATGAAGACCCCACAGTAAGGTGCAATTGAACCTACAACAACCGGGGGTCGAAACCTCGACATACCTTCTGTTTGACCTACCCAAGAACAACAGATCATTTTTGGCTGTGTTGAATAACAATTGGGATAGGTTTATGCTTATGTGTAGAAATGATCTATGGTGATACCTGCATACCCAGGTGATGTCAACTTGCAAATGTACCTATGTGACCACATGTGACTTCTGAAACTTTGCTTCACTGTCCCGATCCTTACCAATCACCTACCCCACCATCCCCTTTTCCCTCTTCACCCACGCCTCACTCTTGGGCAAAAAATGGTCTTGAATTCAGCGATTATATGCATAATATGTTTATGATTGAGGATGGGAATAAATAACATCACTCATATATATGAAAACATGTGTTATTAGCTTGATTCGAAGGAGTGTTTTGAAACTTTTTCTGTTAATTATATCACACAACTTAGACCCCCTCTATATGTAACATGGGGATATTCTAAGGTAAGGAATCTAACACTAACTACTGTTTCTTACAGATATATCGTTACCGAAGTTAAGTAACTTGTGCAACAATTCTGCACTGCCACAAGACCACAGGAATTGTGCTAAGAGAGGCCAAGAGCCCACTCAACAAGGAGAAAGAGAGTAACCCTCACCTACTTAGGAAAAGTGTTGGTATCTATACAGAGTCAAATTGTCTTTTGTACACTTTCAGAAAACCTAAATGTGTGGACATTTAAGCCAATAAGGAGGCCCAGGTCGGACAAAGTGTTAAAACACTTGTTAGCAAATGCACACTCTGCTACAAAAGTAGTGCACAGCATGTGGATCAGATACATGCTTCCAAACAAAAAGGTTACTTACCAGTAGGAGTAGTTTTGCGGATTGAAGAGATTTCTGGATTCACATGTGATCACCTCACCATCCTAGAGGAGGTGAATTTGCAAGGAATTATATATGTAATCAAAAATACAATACAAAAGAAGGTAAACCAAATATACAGAGAAGTTGCCCAAAGGGAAAAAATAATCTGAATAGGTCAACCACATTGAAGGGTTTCCAGGGTATACGTCTGGTGTCATTGAAGAAGGGACGCCCACACAGAAAAGCAGGACTAGGAGACCATTCTGGACCAACCACTAGATGGTGGAATGATGCACAGCATTAACCTTTGTTTTCATACACTCAAACTTATTTAAATTAAACATGTGCCCCTCATAGCTCCTTATTTTTTTCTATTCTTATTATAATAATAATAATCTTTATTGCGTGATTAATAAAAACCTTTGGTATGAATTACTTGATAAAATCCGATGCAAAACACATAAAACAACATATTTCATCACCCTGAGGTTGATTTAAAATCCTTTTAAAATGTACAATATGTTTATGCTACCATAGGGAAATCAAATATGAAACCTCACATACAATGCAAGCATTAAAGTGCAATGAAAAAAATATAAGAGTTTAAATTGATAGTTATTAGACTGATACTAATTTCTAGGTATTGTGCCCTAAAAGCCATAACCAAACTAATACAAAAGGCTAGTGGGATCTTCAGGGTATCGATGAAGAGTTTTTAAGTTCAATTCAATGTTTTGCCAGTAAAAGATTATACAGCTAGTTCTAGATTTAGCAATATTCACAGATTTATGACCAGTTTGTCAGCTGGCTACTGGATTTAACTTAGTTCTGGTTATACTCATAAAGCTGACCAGCCTACAGGCTAAGTGAATGTCTCCTCCTATTAAACAAGCTTTCATTGCCTGTCTACATATTTGAATCTGTCTTTGATTCATTGTGGTTTTAATAAAAGTCTTCTTTCTTCGTCTAGACCCCTACAAATACACAGTAAACGCGAAACATCCTCTTTTGGGTTGCCACAAAGTCTGCAGTTTCTTATGTCTAAACGTTTCCATGATGGAAGGTGCTGCTTTGCCGGTAGAATTCCCAACATCAGATGCAGATATCTTTCCTTCATAGCTATCGAGAAACCTGCTCCAAATAAGTTTGCGGCAGGCACCTTGATAACTTTGGATAACAAACCATCCGTGGACCTTCCTGGTTATTGTGGCTTTACCTTCTTCAAGAGACAGTATCTTTACTGATTTCTTTATAAGCTCCTTAAAATATTTATGGGGCCCAATAGTTTCCCAGAGGCCATGTAAAGCAAGAGAACTTAATGGCAATTAAAGGTAGGCCATGGCTGGACTGTCTTTTTTTCCTTTTCAGCGCTTTCCATAAGTAAGAGCTCATCATGCCAGACTATGCTCCCTTTATTTTGTGCCAGCATTTGGCATAGGCACCCTTTTGTGTTATTTGCTGCTTTTGGAGGCCAAACTCTAGCATTATTTGTACCGGCAAGGGGTAGTGTGGGAGGTTGAATATTATTCTCAAGGCTTTGGACACCACTTTTTCCAGGGTGGTCTCATTTCTCCCTCTCATTCATTCACTGCCATAGGTGATGGTTGGTAAAAGCCTTGCTCGAAGCACCTCTAGTAGATGGGTTAATTTTGGGCCCGTTATTTTGTGTTTGATATTCTTTAGTGCAACGGCCAATGTCGTCCCTCTATCTCAAATAGCCGCTTTTTGTTGCAGGAACAAGCCCCTCCTGTCAAGGATTATACCCAGGTACTTATAGTCTTCTACTGTTTCCAACTGCTTACCCCGCAGCTTCCACCAAGGTTGGTGTTTTTTACTCCTTTGATTTAGTACCATCACTTTGGATTTTTCTAGGTTTATACATAACCCATTCTTATCTGAAAAGTTACTTGTGGTGCTTATAAAGTGTTGCAAGCTGACTGGCATTCGGCTAATCAATATTCGATCGTCAGTTTACAGTAAGTTCGACAGCATTAGACCCCCCCCAGATTCGGTACATGATGGTTACAATTGTCTAGCTCTGTTGAAAGATCAGACATAACGAGATTAAACAAGGTCGGGGCAAGGACGCAACCCTGCTTCAACCCATCAGTAGTCTGTATTTTCCTTGATAGGCAGTCACCTGCCGCCAGCTTTATTTAAATCCATGTCTTGGAATGGAGTAAAATTAACGGATTCAGGAGTTTCGGGGCTATTTCCCAACTAGATAATTTTGCCCAGAGCTACCCCCTGTCTAAATAATCGAAGGCGTCTGTATAGTCTATAAAGTATGTTGATGTTTTTGGTAGCATCTATTAGGAGTGAAAGAGCGAGGATATTTGTCGCTGTCCCCATGCATTTTTGGAAACCTGTTTGGTTAATGGGAATTAAGGCTTTCCCCTGAGCCCACTTTCTAAGTTCATCCAGTAGGAGGCCCGCAAAGTATTTGGCATCAACATCAATTAATGCAATGAGCCTATAGGTCTTTGCTTCATTCCTATTGCCTTTTTTATAGATTGGCAAGATGATTGATCCCTTCCAGGAGTCTGGAATACTTTTAACTTCCATAATGTTACTGGAGAGAGGCAATAGTGCTTTAGCCCAGTAATTCAAATCCTGCTTATATAAGATTGGTGGAATGCCACTGGGCCCGGGTACCCCCTCCTTTCTGCCTTTCGCTATTCTGTTCTCCATCTGTTTTATTGTGAACGAATAGTGGATCTCCGAGGCTTGGCATTTTTGGGTTGGCCAGTCACATTGGCAAACCATGGCGTCTTGTTCGATTTCATCCACTTTCCTATTAATGTGATGCAGTAGATACTTAACCCAGGCTTCCTCAGCTATGTGAGAGTTGAATTCTGGAGCCCTTGGGTTCTCCGTTGTTCACTGTGTGGCAAAACCTGCCACTTTTCTTGGTTTTTGCATCATATAACAATTTAGCCCACATATCTGCGTTTTCCTGTTTCGCTTGCCAAATGATTTTATTCTTACTGGACTTTAGCCTCCTCAATTCCGTATGTATGTTGTTACCATTGTTTTTGACGGAGACTGCGAATAGCTCTGTTAATGTTCCACTTTATTTGCCCTAGTTTAGCTGTTTGGATTGTTGAAAGATGGATTCTTTGGTTACTTGTGTGCCCAAAAGATGTTTCCTGATGACCTTCGACCCTACAATTGCTTTAGTTGGTTTTGGTTTAGAATTGCCTAGACTGAAGCTTTTTGTAAAGTTCTCCCAGGCTTTCACTATTGCCGTTCAGCAATTTATTTTCTTCCCACCAAATTTTTGCCTCTACCAAAAGCTTTTCTTGATCACTCGTTTAATTCTCTTGCAGTTTGATGTGAGCATTGAATTTGGATCTTCTGTTGGAATAGTAAGTGCTGTTCCATGTAGGACAAGTGTAAGCTCTTGTGGCAAATGGTCACTGTAATCATACGTTCCAATCCTAAAATCTTCAATTGATTTGAAAAGTGATAAAGATAAGAAAGTATAGTCTATTGTAGTAATTGCTACAGTATTGTGAAAAGTTGCTGCTTGAGGGTGATCGCCCGCTAATTTACCATTTAATGCTACCAGGCTCAAACTTTCTAAGTCCTTCAGCCGGTCTTTGGATACCCTAGTTTGTTTGCCCCATTTGCTTTTATCCTGGGATGGGACCCCCAATGCCGACAATATGTCTTCTGCCGGCTGGTCATTGTCAGCATTCCCTGAAAACAACATATTGAAGTCTCCTGAGACAATATAATTCGAAGTTGCCTCTTCAGTAATTAGCCTAGTCAATTCTGCCACCAGTAGTTTAACGTTTTTTTCTCGCTCGGATTTAAATAAATATTCACAAGTATTAGCTGTTGTTTGTTTTTGGGGCCTGCTATCTCTATCTGTATTGTTTTTATTCCATTAGTTGTTGTGTTTTTGCTCGTAAATTCTTTAGCTGTATTTATGGTCTTTATTGAGTCATACGTAGTGAGACCTCCTTTCAAGTGACTGAATTTCGAACTTCTGCTCGCAGTAAATTAGTATGACTTGTAGGCTTGCAAGTGGAACGGCTCTTCCAACAAGGTTTCTTGGAGTAAGATTACATCGAATTGTTGGAAGTACATCAACAGATCATTGTCCGTGATTTTGGATCCTAGCCATTTACGTTCCAAAAACAAAGCTTTAGCTGTGGAACATTCTTTTTAGCGTTATGCTCTTGGTGGTGCCTTAATAGTGGCTCTTTGTAACCAACATTGTGATGGTGCTTTAGTCGGATTCCTCTGGCTTCTAATTGATGATCTTCCTTTAGAATTTTCTCCACTATTTCCCATGTGGCCCAGGTTGTTTTTGTTACCTCTTGTTCCAATAGGTGTTTAAACATTTCGAATTCTACGATTCCAGGTCCTGAGAGTCTGTGCCGGCCAGATTACTGATGGAAGTTAGCAATCGGAGAATATTGCTTCTATTTAGGATATCTCCCCGACTTTTTGATTTAAACTCTGGAATGAACAGAATTATCTTGGAATCCTCCTGTTGGAAGCTGTTTTGAGGTGTTTCAATTCTTGACTCTGTTTCCTTCCTCCACAATATTCTGGGTGGTTGGGTTTTGGTACCCGCCTTGTTTGCTATTTCCACTTTTAATTTAATATAGGTTACTTCTGTTGGCTTGGTGGGCACTTTTAGGACTGCGGCTTCCTGGAAGTCAATTTTCCCTGCTTTTGCCATTTCCACGTTGTTTGCGGCCTGGGCTTTTGTCTGTTGCCTTCTGAGTTCTTACATTCACTCAGGGTGTCTTTCCTGCCTCTTCCGACCCCTTTGGAAAAGATTAACTGGTGATTGTCTGCTTCACCGACGTGATTGGTGGATCACCAGTTTCTCTTTGATCTATTTGAATTCCTGTCGGGGTCTTACTCGCTAATTGAAAGAGACTTTATAGGTGAGTTTTTTTTCCTCCCTTTTCTCCTCTGTTTCTGACATTGTTTCGTTGATTGCCTTTTATTAGTCAGTATATCGACCCTCAGATGAATCCTCCTTTCCACAGATCCTTTCCATCCTCAGAGGAGTCACCGTCCAAAATATTTTCATTCTTATTGGGTTCAGAGTGGTGCAGTGCTCCTTCTATTGAGTTATTACCGGGTTCTCTTTCATGTATGATTTCTGATCTATTTCCATCTGTGTTGAAATTTCCTATATTTTTGGTGTTTGTGTTTATGTCCACTAGGAGATCTACCATCACTGCTGGTAGAGTAGCACGTGTATCTATAGTTGAATAGCAAGCGCAGCTTGGAGGGCTTATTGCCGTTTCGACTTGAACTCTCTTAATCAAATTGTTCATTTCTGACCGCTTGTTGTCAATTCTTGTAACATGTGTGGCTGAACAATTAAGGAGAGTTAGTTGGATGTCCATCTTATCTGAGTGATATTCCATGGCCTTTGTTGAGAGTTGCATGGTATTTAAAAGGGAGGCCCATCATTTATTCCCTTCAGTTGATGAGTCCTCTGTCACAACCTTTGTTGCGTTTCCTGTATCTTGATGTATTGTGTCACCTTTTTCTTTTGAGAAATATGAAGTGACCAGTTTTTCCCACTCTTCTGCTGTGAGAAAGAACATGCTGCTGGCCACGAGACTAGGGTTCTCTACTCGTTCATCGCCAGTCTTCACTGTTCTGCTGTCAGGAGGCTTGTGCATGAATTCTAACTGTTGTCCAGCTGAAGCTGGGTCTATGAACTCGACATTCATTAAATCCTTTCCCTGCTGTCCTGTGTTCTCTTATTGGGGCTATTATATTCTGGAGCTAGTGCATCAGAGCTCACTAGTGGGTCCCATGCTTCTTCAGTTTTTGTTGGTGATTCACTAAGTTTTGCTTTCTGAGGGCGTGTCGAAGATGGATAAGAGGGCTTTTGTTTCCAGGTGTGTCACCGCCGCATCAATTGTTACATGTTGGCGAGTCCGGATTTTAATGTTTGGTTCCATTGGTATTCTAGGTTCCTCCAGGTAACATGTAATACAAGTAATAGGCGAATTTCCTGAGGTATGCCTAAGTTCCTTATTTCCTTTTTCAATGTGCTTAACGGTAAACTTGTCTTTACAATACTTGGCTTGCTTCAGCTCTTGATCGAATTTTTCTTATCCACTTCTTTCAATTTATTGTTAAGAGTAGTGCTCTCCACTGCTGCCAATGCCCAGTGTGGGTTCGTCTGATATACCTAATACTATTGGAGCGTTTTTTCTGAGTGTAGTGGGGAAGGGGGCCCCTTTTGCGTGTAATTGGCAAAATCAAGCACAGCCCCAGCATCCTTGACGAATGAAAATTTCGAGTATATTTTTGGTTGGTAGCAGATTTTTATTGGTTTCGCAAGTGGCGATGCTGCTCTATCTGTTCTTTCTATTTCCACCAACATAACATGGTCCTTGTTCGCCTTTGTATCCTTTATTTACGTTATAGTCATTTTTCCGTGGCTGTTGGTGGATTCACTAAGAATCTTGTTTTTCCTTTTCCGGTTGTTAACGTTTGTGATGGTCTGCCTTGCTTTCCCAGACCTCATGCTTGTCTTACGGTATTGTGGTGAGACCATTTTAATATTTTGCCAGGTTTAGGGCTCGCCTGATCTGTAGTGCCCTGACTCGGGCTTAAATTGAATAAGGTACCAGCTTTAGTCAATGCGAGGCTCGTCCCCCAAGCCGATATAGTCCTTAACTTCCAACCAAGAGGACCACCAGGGGGGCCGCCTTGATCCTGGAATTGATGCACTGATTCAGGGGTCGGGGGACAAAGCACAGCAGCAATGGCGGCAAACAAGAGAAGGCAGCCCCAGTCTTCCTTGCTTCACCAACCATTCACTGCCCTGCTATTTGCCCTCCTCTTCAGAGCGAGCAGGGCTCACATGTGGTCACAAGCCTCACCTGACCTAGTTGGGACGCTTCTGTGGGCTCCCCGGGCTCGCACTCCGTGGCCATACCTAATGGTGGCCTCGCTCGCCACTCACCGCACGTAGCTGTCCTAGTTGGCAGGGTGAGGTGGGTACGGGGTCCGGGTATTGCACCTCAGGCTTCTGATTTCCGGCTCTCAGGCTTCTGGACCACTGCTCCCCCTGCTGTTGTCGGCCGGCGTCGGGATTGCGGCGCCATGCCCCTGCTCCACCACAGTGCCACGGCAAGCCAGTGCGGCACGGCACAACTGGAGTCAGTCACAGTCTCCCATGTTGACTCAAGACTCAGGGGCCCGGGACTCGCGGCTTGGGGCTCAAACTTGGCACAATAGCCCTGTAGGCCCACCGCGACTCACGGCTCGGCTGACCCGATACTGCTTGGTCCAATCTGCCTGACGTCCGCCAACGTCCGAAACTATCCTAATGTCCAAATCTCTTTCTTATTGAGAAACCTCCAGTGCCACAGCCAGCGATAGGGCTCCGGATCCTTATTTAGCCACATATAATGGGTGGGAGATGCCCTATGTGGCTCAGGAACTTCCTTAGATAGTCTTGCCCCCATTTTTATTCTGTAGCACTCACTTGGTGCACAGCAGTGTTTTTTGTTTTTCATCTGTATTCTCGGTCTTGGAGTCAGTTTTACAATGTGTACCAGGTAATGAATGATATTGCACAATATCTAGCATTTCTTGCCGTAAGTTACCTTTATTTTTCCTGTGGAATTCCTGCAGCTGCTCAAATAGCGATTACTGACCCTCTCCCAGATAATTCCTCAACGTTTTTGTATAGCAGTCTTCAGGGACAGTTCATATTTTTTTATGAAAGTGGTTTGTGAGTCCATCCAGCCCAGGAGCTTTGCCTAAGGAAATCTGTTTAATGGCTGATTTCTGGAATCTCAGTTGATCTTCTCAGGTAATCGCAATCATCATTGAGCATCGTGAGGTTTATTCTGTTAAAGATATTCATCTACTTTTCCATGTAAAAAAAGTCTTTCAAAATCCGAACTATCATAATTTTTTTATTTTTCACAGCTGTGCCAACTTTTTCTTTTAATGTTGCAATATTAACTATGAATATTTTTTATTTTGAGATAGTTAGCCAGTATGTGGTCAGTTTTGTTCGCTACACAGGGAAACCCTGCTTTTTCAGATTGAACTCCAGAAACTGTATTATTGGAAATAGCCATGTTATCATATTTAAGTGATATTACTTTGAAATAGATGTAGATAAACAAAAAGAGAGAGGCCAAATCAGTCTCAAAAATGCCACTAGATTGGAGCGAGATGCATAAGGATCACACACTCATTTAGGGTGAAAAGGAAAGCCCTCACACACCGACCTAGTCAGTGTCATGCTTCATCATCGGGCCCCACCAAAGAGGCCGAGTGCCTCTTTGGTGTGCTACAACGCCAGAAAGACTGCGGAGCTGGTTGTGTGAAGGAGGACGTGTTGTGAGGGTGAGTTAAATTAAAAGTGTCTAAACGAGTATCAAAAACAATTTTTTATTAAATGATCCCTAAGACACGAATTAACAGGTATTATGTGTCTGAATTTGGTTGCCAAGGATTAGGAATGGTAAAATTCAGAGAAATACAGTAGATAAATTAGTCAGTCAACATGTTTCTGCCATTTTGGAGGCTTAAATTTACCAAGGCATTCATCAGGACTATACCCCGGCGGTATGGACTCTCTAATCGTCCACCCTAACCAAGGGACGTGAAAGTGAAAAGAGGTGGGTGAAAAAGTGCATAAAAAAGGGAGAGCAAATGCTCAATCCCAAAAAAACTCCAAATTCGGGAGTGTTTCTGCACCTGTAAAGTGAAAGTACACATACAAACACAAACACAAACACACAACAATTAATAAATGCCCTTGCGTTTGGTTGTCGTGCTCCTTATGGTGTGGCAAAATTAGTGTGCCCAAAGTAACATGTAGGTTTAACACCATCCACATAACCCTAAAGGGATGATATCGGTAACTCTGGGACGTGGGGTGATAAGGGTGTTTTAAAATACATTTAATTTGGAAGAAATGGGTTAAAAACACACTCTATGTACTCCTTCTGAAGGGATCAATGGACCAAAAGGTCGGTGACCCCCTAGTTTGATAATAACATACGTAAATCTCACTTTAAAATTTGGCGCTACTTGCACCATGGGTCTCGGGAGGGGGGTTGGAGCGAAATTGGCACATCCTATAAATGAAAAGAGGTATTAGCCATTCGGTCCCGATATACGGGCAGTACTTAGCTCTGTTTTGAAGCAGATCAGCGTTGTGGTTCAGGAACACTCACGCCCTCGTTGCTCACAGCCCGCTTAGACACCTAGGATCTCCCTCTTGACCGGACCCCGTCGATGGAGAGCGGGGCCGGTAAGTGAGTATAAGAGCAAGGGAGCAGGGCGTTGCGTCCTTCCTGGTGGGCGTGTCCGGCCAGGAAGAGGCCAGGAGCGCGCCCGCCCCCCGCCGCAGAGGAGGCCTGACACGCACCGGTCCCGAGCAGGGCGACGCGTCCTTCCTGGTGGGCGTGTCAGGCCAGAGAGAGGCCAGGAACGCGCCCGCCCCCCGCCTGCAGAGGAGGCTTGACACGCACCGGCCCGAGTCGGTGGGGCGATTGATTACACCGTGCTTTTATGGGGCAGTACTCTTTCGAATGAAGGCTCTAAATATTCCATATCACTAAATAATGAGCAATGCAGGATTTTGCCAGCATTAAGAAATTAGAAAAGAGGGCGACTAATGAGGTCAGTAGATAGCGCCCTAGTTGTGCACTACAATAAAAATAATACTGTACTGTAGAACTAGTGTGATAAGATTCTGGGAACACGAATGCTCTGCACACTAAAGGCACGTGGCACAAACACTCACTCCAAGAATGGGGGGAGGAGAGAGAGACACTCAGCAAATAAACAAATAAAAAGAAAGAAAGCACAGAACAGGCAATTGGCTCAGAGTGGACCTTGTCAGGAATGAATACAGAGTGATGGATCAGATTATCATATTGACGCTCAGGATAATACAGAGTTCCATGGGATATCATCGTTAAGGCCGTTGGTATTAGTCCCCAGACGATACACCCAGCGTTGTTCTTTTTCAAAGAGTCTGCTTGTGATATTGGTGGTCCCTTGGAGTGCTTCAATTACAGTCCACCTCATATCATTGGGTGTGTGATTGCTGTCTAGGAAATGGAGGCTCAGCTTGGTGGTTAGTTTCTTACACCTTATATTGCTTCGGTGTTCGCATATGCGCTGTTTCACCCTGCGGGTGGTCATGCCAATGTAACGAAGCTGGCAAGTGCAGGTGATCATATACACGACATTCGTTGTGTTACAGTTAGTGTGTTCTCTCTGTTCCCAGACCTTCCCTGGTTCCAATGCTAAGGTTTTTGTTGCTTCTGTCAAGTGGCAGACCGCGCAGTCCGAACAAGGGTAGTGCCCAATAATTTTTGGTAAGCCCCACGCTGCGGTTATTGATGGCGCATTGTTGGTAAGTTTCTCTTTTGGCCTAGTGTGGACTAGAGCATCTTTTAAGCTTCGACCTTTTTTGAAAGAAAAAAGTGGTTTCTCCCAGTTTTCTTTACAGGATGTGATGATATTCCAATGTTTGTTAATTGTCTTTTTCATTGCATTGGACAGACTATTGTATGTTGTTACACACGTCAGTGGGATTGAATCCGGGTTCTTTTCCTTTTCAGCCAAGAGTACCTCTCTAGGTTGGTTTCTCGCTCTTTTTAGACCCTTATTCAAGATTGGAACTGGGTAACCCCTGTCTTTCAATTTCTCTGTAAGAATGGTTGACTGTTCCTTGAAATCAGAAAGGGCGCTACAGTTTCTTCTAAGTCTCAGATATTGCCCATACGGGAGATTCTCTTTGAGAGGGCGAGGATGAAAACTTCTAAAATCAAGAAGATTGTTTTTGGCTGTAGGCTTATGGTGGGTCTTAGTCGTGAGCCCAGTACCAACAGCAGAGATGACCACGTCAAGGAAGACAATGTCTGTTTTGCTAGTGTTGTTTGTGAATCTCAGGTTATGATCTAGCGTGTTGATCCAGATCAGGAATGTGTCCAGTTCGCCATCACTCCCTGTCCAGAGAAGCAGAATGTCATCAATATAACGCTTCCAAAGAAGCATGTGAGTGGAAAACGCTGCAGTGGGGGGTAATATGAATTTGGCCTCAAAATCCGCAACGTATAATCCTGCCACGCTGGGAGCAAAGACACTGCCCATCGAGGTCCCAGAGCATTGTAGGTACAGCCTGTCTTTGAAAGAGAAAAAATTCTCTTTGAGGGCTATGGTGGCACATTCAATGATGAAGGTTTTTGGTGTCTGATAGTTCCATTCGATGGAATCTAGAGATTTCCTCAGGACATTGATGGTATCGTCCTGTGGAATACTCGTGTAAAGGCTTTCTACATCGAGGGTCACTAGGGTAACTGAATTCTCAGTGAACGTGATTTCTGATAAAAGTTTTAAGAGGCTCTTGGTGTCTTTGAGGTACGTGGGAGTGGATTGTACTAGAGGTTTCAAAAAGTAGTCACAAAATTGTGACAGGGGCTCCAGAAGCGAACCGATCCCTGACACGATGGGGCGTCCTGGTGGCGGCAATCGATTCTTGTGCATCTTGGGCAGGGTGTAAAAGTATGGAATCACCTTGCTTGGATTGTTTAGGAAGTCTGCTTCGTTTTTAGACAGATGTCCGCATTCCTCAGCATGGCGGACCAGGTTTGTAATCCTTTTGGTGAGATCTGATGTAGGATCACTAGTAAGTGGGGTGTAGTTTCTGGTGTCCCCCAGCAGGTCATTACAGGTTTTTTCGTAGTCACTGGTATTCTGGATAACTATCCCTCCGCCCTTGTCTGCCGGTTTTATGGTTATAGAGGTATCATTCTGTAACGTCCGTAACGCTTGATGTTCGGCTGTGCTAAAGTTACCAAAGGTCTTAGGAGTGTTGTGTGTCTCCAGATCCTTACATACGGCATGCTCAAAGGCGGTGATAGCCGCCGGGACAGTGTGGTTAGGAGGGGTGAAAGTGGAACTTAGTCTGAGTCCCGTGTCTCCTTTCCTGACAGCCTCATTTGGGTCTGTCTTACCTTCAAAGAATGCCTTGAGTTTTAATTTGCGAAAAAAGCTTGCAAGTTCACAATGTAACTTGAATTTGTCCGGCCTTGCCAACGGGACAAAACCTAAGCCTTTCTCCAGTACTTGGATTTCAGTGGTTGTTAGGGACCTATCCGATAAGTTCGTCACCAAACTCAAATCCCGCTCGTTCCTGGCTGTTGGTTGCTGCGGGTGTGATTCGCTACTGGATCCTCCTCTTCCCAGGTCACTCTGTTGTTGCCTCTTCTTTTGCCTCTGCCCCTCCGGCCGTTCTCTAAAAAAGGCTGTCTGTATTGGTTCTGGAATTGTACTGGGGGCATAAAGCCAGGGTTCCATCCCATGAATGGAAATTGTGGCTGTTGGAAGGCATAAGGGTGCGGACCCATTCCCATTTGTGGGGGATACCATTGGCGCTGGTTGTCCTGGTTCCCTTGTCTGCCCCTGTTATTCCTATTCCCGCGGTTACCTCTTTTCTTTGTCTGTTTGAATGAGTTATTGCTAGACCCACTGCTATTTGAAGAGTCATCATCCGTGTAATCGGATTTACTCTCATTTCGTGCTTGAGGGGTAAAGGTAGCCGCAGAATATGGGTACACTTTCTCAAAGTCAAACTTCTTCTGATCTTTTTGAAGTTTGGTGACTTTAGACTGCATGAGGTTGTCTTTGTATTCATTTAAGTCTTTGTTAATTTCATCCAGCCGTTTTTTATACCCCGTGATTGTTGCTTTAAAGTGAGACTCAGTTTCCCTGATCTCTACCATTAATACTTCGGAGAGTCTCAGGGCTGTCTTTATTATCAGGACCAACCAGTCACGCGTGCAATGCCACGCGATCATTGCCCAGTCCTTTCTAAAGGCTGCATCGTTTAGAAAAATGCGGGGGGCATTCGTAACCAACAGGCCTTTTGGTGCTGAGTTTGAGACGAGGTACTGTTTGAGAATGGTGCCATGAAGTATTGTACGTATGTGCTCTCTTTTCTTTTCAGTGAGGTTTTCCCACTCTGTAGTGTTTGCTATTGCTTGTGATATATGTGGATCTGCAAAAACTGCAGGATCCGTCATTAGAGCCTCAATATCACAAGCAGACTCTTTGAAAAAGAACAACGCTGGGTGTATCGTCTGGGGACTAATACCAACGGCCTTAACGATGATATCCCATGGAACTCTGTATTATCCTGAGCGTCAATATGATAATCTGATCCATCACTCTGTATTCATTCCTGACAAGGTCCACTCTGAGCCAATTGCCTGTTCTGTGCTTTCTTTCTTTTTATTTGTTTATTTGCTGAGTGTCTCTCTCTCCTCCCCCCCCATTCTTGGAGTGAGTGTTTGTGCCACGTGCCTTTAGTGTGCAGAGCATTCGTGTTCCCAGAATCTTATCACACTAGTTCTACAGTACAGTATTATTTTTATTGTAGTGCACAACTAGGGCGCTATCTACTGACCTCATTAGTCGCCCTCTTTTCTAATTTCTTAATGCTGGCAAAATCCTGCATTGCTCATTATTTAGTGATATGGAATATTTAGAGCCTTCATTCGAAAGAGTACTGCCCCATAAAAGCACGGTGTAATCAATCGCCCCATCGACTCGGGCCGGTGCGTGTCAAGCCTCCTCTGCAGGCGGGGGGCGGGCGCGTTCCTGGCCTCTCTCTGGCCTGACACGCCTACCAGGAAGGACGCGTCGCCCTGCTCGGGACCGGTGCGTGTCAGGCCTCCTCTGCGGCGGGGGGCGGGCGCGCTCCTGGCCTCTTCCTGGCCGGACACGCCCACCAGGAAGGACGCAATGCCCTGCTCCCTTGCCTTTATACTCACTTACCGGCCCCGCTCTCCATCGACGGGGTCCGGTCAAGAGGGAGATCCTAGGTGTCTAAGCGGGCTGTGAGCAACGAGGGCGTGAGTGTTCCTGAACCACAACGCTGATCTGCTTGAAAACAGAGCTAAGTACTGCCCGTATATCGGGACCGAATGGCTAATACCTCTTTTCATTTATAGGATGTGCCAATTTCGCTCCAACCCCCCTCCCGAGACCCATGGTGCAAGTAGCGCCAAATTTTAAAGTGAGATTTACGTATGTTATTATCAAACTAGGGGGTCACCGACCTTTTGGTCCATTGATCCCTTCAGAAGGAGTACATAGAGTGTGTTTTTAACCCATTTCTTCCAAATTAAATGTATTTTAAAACACCCTTATCACCCCACGTCCCAGAGTTACCGATATCATCCCTTTAGGGTTATGTGGATGGTGTTAAACCTACATGTTACTTTGGGCACACTAATTTTGCCACACCATAAGGAGCACGACAACCAAACGCAAGGGCATTTATTAATTGTTGTGTGTTTGTGTTTGTGTTTGTATGTGTACTTTCACTTTACAGGTGCAGAAACACTCCCGAATTTGGAGTTTTTTTGGGATTGAGCATTTGCTCTCCCTTTTTTATGCACTTTTTCACCCACCTCTTTTCACTTTCACGTCCCTTGGTTAGGGTGGACGATTAGAGAGTCCATACCGCCGGGGTATAGTCCTGATGAATGCCTTGGTAAATTTAAGCCTCCAAAATGGCAGAAACATGTTGACTGACTAATTTATCTACTGTATTTCTCTGAATTTTACCATTCCTAATCCTTGGCAACCAAATTCAGACACATAATACCTGTTAATTCGTGTCTTAGGGATCATTTAATCAAAATTTTTTTTTGATACTCGTTTAGACACTTTTAATTTAACTCACCCTCACAACACGTCCTCCTTCACACAACCAGCTCCGCAGTCTTTCTGGCGTTGTAGCACACCAAAGAGGCACTGGGCCTCTTTGGTGGGGCCCGATGATGAAGCATGACACTGACTAGGTCGGTGTGTGAGGGCTTTCCTTTTCACCCTAAATGAGTGTGTGATCCTTATGCATCTCGCTCCAATCTAGTGGCATTTTTGAGACTGATTTGGCCTCTCTCTTTTTGTTTATCTACATTGAACCGGGGATTGAGAGAAGCCTTCTTGACTCTCCCTACCTCTCCCATTGTTGTTTTTATTACTTTGAAATACACAGATGAAACAATTCGAGATCCTTAATTTCTTTTTGTACGTTTTTTTATTGTGTTCTAATTTATTCTTAATTTTCAGAAAATGTGATGCCTCTCATAGTAGCCTTCATGTCATTCCATACAGATTCATAGTCATTCAAAGTAGCAAAGTTTTCTTTAAAATGAGTACAATACAGCTTCCATAATTGTTGTTCACATAGTGTTGATTGATAAGTAGATTGTTATTCAATCTCCGTGTTTATTGGGACGAAGCGGTTTTCACTAGTTCCAGAACTACTTTAATATATAGGTTTTTCCACGCAGCCACCGATGGGGCCCTAGGTGCCTTTCAGGCCCTGGCGATTTCTCTTTTCGCTAATGTGAGGCCTAATTGTAAAAGATGACGTTTGTACATATTGCCCCCCACTCCATCCATAACATGTAGCAGGGCCAAACGCGGCGTGCAGGGGAGCTCCCAACCCAATGCCTCAGAGAGACAGGAGTACACCCTTCTCCAAAACCCATTTAATGAGAGGTAGCTCCAGACCGTGTGTATGAGCATACCGTCTTCCAGATGACAACGAAGGCACTCGGGAGAGGTGATCATTCCCGCCTTCCACAAGCACTCTCTGGTGAAGTATACCCTGTGTAAGTACTTAAATTGCACTATCCGTAGTCTCATTGCTTTCGCCGCGGCTTGCAGGGCCGCTAGGGCCTCAGCCCAGTCCTCTTCCTTCCATTCACCCACGTCCGTCTCCGCAGATTGAGGGAACAGTGAATAACCAACGTCTGGTATATCAGTTGCCGTCTGACAGGGCCGCCCTCTGCCTCCCAGCTCCTACGTTCCAGCTCCTCCACTTCTGTCTCTAAACGCAACAGTTCCTTCTTGCGCTCCCCACGCGCTGCCACACACCAAGAAATATCCACCCCTCTCAGGGTGGGTTTAGTGCCTCCCACAGTACCGCAGCAGAAGAAACGGACCCTACACTGACTGTCAGATAATGATCAGTAGCTTCGGTCAGATGCTCCCTGTAGTCCTCCTTCTGCAGACGCCACACCGACATACGCCATCTGAGTGGCTGCCACCCTGGACCTATCCGAAGTGTAAGGGCCACCGGTGAATGATCTGACAAGCCCCCGGGCAGAATATCAGCCGACGCCACCCGGTGCGCCATCACCCTGAGGACGAAAAGGTAATCGAGTCTCGAGAATGAATCGTGTATTGTAAAGAGATATGTGTATTCTCGACGGGGTCCATGTATGTACCTCCAAACGTCTACCCAATCAAGTCCCATCACAAGGGAGTGTAATATTGTAGGAGGACCATTCTCTATAACACCCCCACTCCTCTATCTATCCCGATCGTGTTCCATAAAGTCATTCCAGTCCCCACCCACGACCGAGAGTGTGTCGGGCATATCCGCCCAGATGTTCGGAAGCCGCTCCACCAAGTTCCATTGCAATGGCGGGGGAACATAAACGCTTCCCAGTGTCGGTGTTCTCCCCAACTTTGCCCTGAATAAAACTGTAGCACCCCTGTGTGTCTGACCAGTGTTTCTCATGAATATATGGGACCCTGCGGTGAATCACTATCGCCACTCCCTGTGAACCCCGCGTGAAGCCTGCGTGGAAAATGTGTTGAAACCCGTATCTCTGCAGACACAGGGCATTAGTGCCCATTAAGTATGTTTCCTGTAGCAGGAGCACGTCGGCTCTCGCTTTAAGTATGGCCCCACGTTTAATCTTGTCCAGTGCCCCGCAAACATTCCAACTAACAATGCGCAGGGCACCAGGGGTCACCCGCATCCCGCCCGTTGTGTCGGACATCCTGATAAGCATTTAAGACCTTTACGGGTATGGACGCTCCTCAGTGTGTGTGCTAATCTGCAAGTACCCATTGTGGACGCGTAATCTAAAAACAAGAACAACCCCTCACCCCATAACTGCCCCCCACCACCCCATACCTCACAAACGCTGAATTATCTGTCGCAGTCGGATAGGAGCCAAATCCCCAACTGGGGGACAGGAACCATACCGCCCAATGGATCCCCACTGACCACCCAGCCCCCCAGGCATTTCCCCCGCCAACAACTGCGTGGCAGAGAAACCAGCCCGGATACCAAGCCTATCCGGCAATTAGATCACAGTCCGAGGCCCCATAGCCCCTAGCGGACCCAAGGAACAGTCCGCCGAGGCCTGTTCATGAGTTTTGCAATGATTGATCATGGACGAGCCCTTTGCGGGGGCTTTTGTATAAGTGTTCTGTGTGCCGTTCCACCACAAAGCAGCGGGAGAGAACATCAGGGAGAGCCAGTCCTCAAGCCACTGAGTCAGGAAGCGCTCCACGCTGTCCCCCTCAAAGCCCTCCGGGAATCCTACAAAGCGGAGGTTGTTGTGCCTGTTAAGTCCCTCTGCATACTCCGCCCGCATCGCCAGACCCTTTTGAAGTGTTTCCATGGCCGCCACCTTCTTCTTCAAGGTTGTGACGTCATCCTCGACCACCGAGATGCGGGTCTCGGCCTCCGTAATGCACACCACAGTGTTGCGCAGATCTTGTCGCAGCAGCATAACATCGGAACCAACTTCCCCAATTTTGGCGTCGAGTATATCCCTGGATTATATAATGGCCACCAGGAGTGTTGCATTGTCAGGCCCCTGCTGTCCAGGCCGCCGCTCCCGCCCTGGTGAACTTATCGATTGGGCCCTGTTTGGTCTGGCTCCCACTGCCCTTACCTCGCGTCATGACTGTCAACAAGGCGTTCCACACAGGCACCCAAGGGCATCTGCAAGAAACAGGTTAGTATTAGATTCCTTACCTTAGAATATCTCCAGGCGTCAGACTGGATCCAGAAAAGAAAATTTTGCGTAGCAGTACCCCTGCATGTCGGTAGGCGGCGTCTGCGGCTCCGCGTCAGTCGTTGGCGCCGGGATGACGTCGTCGGAGTACTTGGACACCACCCTCGCGTGCTGATGTAAGTTCTTCTTTTTTTTGCGCCAGCTAGGGCAGGTCCGGAGAAAGCAGTACCTTAGTCATTTTTTGACTCAAACTTTTTTGATCTTTTTGATCTCTTCGCGAGTCTTCACGACTCTCGGTGCCGGTAGGGAATGCCCGGGTTCAAGCCCTGTACCGACTGCAACCGATTGATGTCGGTTACCGATCCCCACCGCCGGTGCCTGTATTGCCTTGGGGCCGACCACGACGACCGGTCGTGCCCCGACTGCCGGGCCTTGACGTCGAAGGCTAGGCGGGAGCGGTCCCGCAAGCGCCTCGAGCTCCGGCAGTCGGCCCTGCGCCGCTCGAGGTCCCGGTCCAGGAGAGGGTCGAGGGACCAGTCGCGGAGCCACAGTCATCGAAGCTCGACGAGTCAACACCATTCGTCAGGCTCCAAGTCCTCCGGTAAGAGGCACAAGAAGTCAAAGAGACGCCATCGCTCTTCTGACTCCCACTGACGCTCGCGCGACGTGGCCGGAGTTTCGGGCCACACCCCGGCTCCACCGGAGCCGCAGGCTCCGCGGCCAGCTCCATACCCGCCGGTCCCTGGGCTGAACGCGACACCGGAGGAGATCGAGACCATCGTCATGGCCATGAGGTCCCTCTCTCCGTCGGGCCTGACTGGGAGTCCAAGCGGGCCGGGTGCTCCGGCGACTTCGGTCCCGACGCCGCAGGCTCCCGCTGGATCCGGATACGGGTCGCCGCTGGTCGACCTCACGACCCCGCCGGTGTCGACCCCCAGGGTGTCGCCCCCGGCGCAGTCTCCACACGACGCCGTCCCTGATCCCTCTCTCGGTCCGGATCCGGCGTCCGACCGACGCTGCATTCGACGCCGGCTGAAGAACCTTTCTTCTTTGATCCGGACCCATCCTTTGACCCGGAGTTTCAGGAGATGGAGGACAAAGGGGATTGGGAGGGGTCTGAAGACCCTCTGACACGTGAGTGTCAGTCCTTCCAGGACTGGACAGAGGAGCTAGGGGAGGCCAATGGTCTTGATACCTCCCCTGACACTGGCTTTGTCTCCCCTCCTACCATGGCTACGGAGGAGGGGGCTGCTTACAGTGTGGTGCTGACGTGGGCAGCCAAGGCCTCGGCGCTTACACTCCCCGTCGCTACTGTGAGGTCTAATATCCTCACTGAGGTCCTTAAACCGCAGACTGGTGCTCCGGAGCCTTTACTGCCGTTTAATGAGGCTCTCATGAACGTCCTGTTGGGCACCTGGTACAGGCCCCCCTGTAGATAGGAACTTCGCCAGGCGCCACCGCCCAGCTCCGGGTGACCCTAGCTTCCTGTCCACCCACCCTACCCCCGGGAGTCTGGTTATCCAGGCCTCTACTTCCCAATCCGCATTCCCGACTGCTCCCCCTGATCGGGAATCCAAGAGGTATGAACAGTGTGGTAAGAAGCTGTTCTCATCCCTTAGCTGCGGACTGCGGTCAGTCAACACTGCATGCCTCTTGGGCCGTTATACCCACTCTCTGTGGGATACGGTTGCGGCCGTGCTGCCAGAGTATCCGGAGGGGGCCTGGGCTAAACTCGCTCAAGCCCTCGCGGAGGGACGAGACGCAGCTCGGTACTCTATGCGATGTGGACTGGAGACCACGGACTCGCTGGACAGGGCAATGTCAACAACGGTGGCGGTTCGCCGCCACGCCTGGCTGAGGTCCGCCAACTTCTCGGCCGATGTCCGGAACACCCTCATGGACATGCCGTTTGATGGCAGCCAACTCTTTGGTGGCAAGGCAGATCATGCGCTTGAACGTTTCAAGGACACCAGGGCTACGGGCTAGTTTTTGGGCGTCTCTGGGCAGCGTCAGCAGCAGTCTGCTTTTCGCTCCTTTCTTGGCCAAGGAAGGGGCGTCCCTTCACGTCCTGCCAGCCACGGGCCGCAGTCTAACATCCAGCGCGGCGGTGGGCGTGGTAACCGCTGTGGCGGTGCCAGGGGACAACGGCGCGGCCAGTCCACATCTACTCCCGCAGCATCCGCCTCAAAGCCTTCCTAGTCCGAGCTTTCAGGCCCATTTAAAGCCAGTGGGGGGCAGGGTCCGCCATCACCTCCTTCACTGGCGTACCATCACTTTGGACAGGTGGGTTCTGCAAATCGTCCGAAGGGGCCACTCCCTCCCCTTCGAGGCGACCCCTCCAGCCATGCCACCGCAGTACCACCGTGTGTCGGGGGATCACTTGCAACTTCTGCAAGGGGAAGTGTCGGCCCTCTTGGCCAAGGGGTCCATCGAGCGCATTCCTGGGCCAGAAGTAGGGTGTGGTTGCTATTCCCACTACTTTCTGGTACCCAAGAAGGGCAAAGGGGGCCTACGCCCTATCTTGGACCTAAGGAACATCAACAGCTTCCTCCGGAAGGAGAAGTTCAAGATGCTGACTCTGGCTCAGGTCTTGGCTGCCCTGGACCCCGGAGACTGGATGGCAGCGTTGGACTTGCAGGACGAGTATTTCCATATCCCCGTCCTGCCGGCCCACCGGCGTTACCTGCGGTTCACGGTAGGTCACGAGCACTTTCAGTTTACCGTGCTCCCCTTCGGCCTTACCAGCGCCCCATGGGTGTTCACGAAAGGGATGGCGGTGGTCGCAGCTCATCTGCGCAGGTTAGGGGTTTCAGTCTTCCCCTACCTCGACGACTGGTTGTTGAAGGCGGGCTCGCCCCAGACAGTCGTCAGCCACCTCCAGACTACGGCCGACCTCCTGCACATGCTGGGGTTCTCCATCAATGTGCCGAAGTCGCACCTGTGTCCCTCCCAGAAGCTCCTCTTCATAGGAGCGGTTCTAGACTCTGCGCAGTTTCGGGTTTATCCTCCCGAACAGCGGGTTCGGGATATTCAGGCTCTGATTCCGATCTTTCAGCCGTTATCCCAAGTCTCGGTCAGGTTGACGCTGCAGCTTCTGGGTCTGATGGCCTCCTGCATCCTTCTGGTGCATCACACCCGATGGCGGATGTGGGCTCTGCAGTGGAACCTGAAGTTTCAGTGGGCCCAGCATCAGGGAACTTGTCCGACCACGTCTTGATCTCGGAGGGCACTGCAAGACAGTTGCAGTGGTGGCTCTCGGACCGCGATTGGGTCAGCGGCAGATCCCTCTCCCTACCCCAACCGGAACACGTAGTTGTGACGGACGCGTCCCTCCAGGGCTGGGGGGCCACATGGGAGAGGCGGAGATCAGAGGACTCTGGTCTCCGGCGGTGTCCCGGCTCCATATCAACCTTGTGGAGCTGCGGCGATCCGGCTTGCACTGAAGGCATTCCACCCCTCTGTCCGGGGGAGTGTAGTGCAGGTGTTCACGGACAACACCACCGCCATGTGGTACTCCAACAAACAGGGCGGGTGGGGTCGTGGACCCTATGCCAGGAGGCTCTGCGCCTCTGGCAGTGGCTGGAACATCAGGGCGTGACCCTGGTGGTTCAACACCTTGCAGGTTCCCTGAACGCCAGGGCGGATTAACTCAGCCGTCGGTGCATGATGGATCACGAATGGCGTCTAAACGCTTCTCGGTCTCTTTCAACAGTGGGGAGAGCCTTAGTTAGATCTATTCGCCACAGAAGAGAACGCGCTATGTCATCAGTTCTGCGCGTTGGAATTTCCAAGGCGCCACTCGCTCGGCGACGCTTTTCGTCGCGAGTGGAGTTGCGGTCTGTTGTTCGCGTTTCCGCCTATACCACTTCTGCCCAGAGTGCTGAAGAAGATCAGGAGCGACCGGGCCCAAGTCATCCTTGTGGCTCCGGACTTGGCACGAAGATACTGGTATCCCGAGCTACTCAGCATGTCAGTCGATCCCCCGGCCTCTTCAGGAGGACCTTCTGTCGCAGCAGCAGAAGGGAAGGTCCTCCACCCGAACCTGTCCAGCCTCCACCTCCATGCGTAGAGAATAAGCGGCGAAAATTTCTTCTGTTCTTTATCGAGAATGTGGGAAATGTCATCACTCACAGCCTTCTCAAATGTAAGTACCTGAGATGGTACCAGATGAGTGGGTGGGTAAAAGGTGGACTTTTGTCTTAATCCTGTATTGATGTCTATGGGTTCCCCTACCTCATTCTTATCCTTAAAGAAGAAATGTAGTCTCACCTTGCGGGAAATGTTAGCCATCTCCCAGTTTGTTTTAAAAGGATCTCCATTCGTTGTTGTGACGAATCCGAGTCCTCTATTGAGAACCTGTTCCTCCTCTGCACTCAGTACCTTAGAGCTGAGATTTATAACTAGTCCTACTCCGTGCTGGACCCTGCATGTCACCTGGAATGGTGAGTGATGGCAATCCATACAATTTTTGTATATTCCATTAGAGTCTTGGATAGTTATAGTATTTAGGTTCTTTTTCACCAGACCTCGGGATATAAGTAGTTTTTTCATACGTTTATATTGGGGCTGCATATCCCGCCGTGTCTATAAATTTTTGTACAAACAATTAAATACAAGAGTCTTCGCAATTCAAAAAACGAAACTCAATGGCTGCTTTTAAATAAAGAGCAGTCTTGTCTTAATCCGAGCCCAGGCACCTATTTGTTTGTACAATGATTGATTGTCCAGCCCGGGACCGTAGGACAAAACCCCTTTAGTGTAAAAAGTGTCTATAAATTTGGCCTCTGACCCTTCGCAATGTATAGTGTGTTTTAGGCTCTCTCGACTGTCACGCCTGGGCTCTCCTCCGTCAGGTAGTCGCGGGGGACGCTGACAGTCTCGCTGCCCGCCCGTCAGCCGCTCTGTCTCCGCCTGGTCAAATCAGGAGAGTCCTCTGCTTCATGCAGAGTGCCTCCCCCTCAGTCCGCGGCCGCACTCGGTGCTCCAATCCTCACCGCTGCACCTTCCTCCACTTCACAGCTCACTCAGGAGGATGACCCAGCTTTCCAGTGGCACTCGGTCTGTGTTTATACCAACGCTAGGTCGGATAGGCAGGATCAGCGTACAGGATTGTGCGGGGCTAGTCGGAGGTGATCAAGACACGACCACCATCTTCGCTGGCCAAGCCACGCCCAGTAGTTTGGGTTTACAATGGATTGTAAACCGCGTTTTCCTAATGCCCTCACAGAATTCAGGGTAGTTCATGGGATCTGTCAATGAGAAATACCCAAACCCATCTCCCCTCCATCTCTCCTTCCAAATGAAGAATTTTTAAATTGGCTGGTCTGGCTATTAATATGATAGCCTAATGGAAATAGGATGGATGCACTGCTCAATAGGTTATATGATGGTAAACAAGTTATTTGAGTTTCAGGTGCACCGGAAGGCGGCGTCGAGGGTCCTACGACGTCTTAATAATCAATTTGAAAGTGAGACTAGATGGGATCTAGAATCCTCCCTAACGGGCACACACTTTGTTGTCTTCTAAATGAGGAAGACTTCCACTCCTGTTCGTTGTTTAAAGTTCGTATTTTATTTCATGATATTCTTAAAGTTCAAAGATGCATGATTTGCAACATTATATATTGTATTCTTGATTATTTTCACAGACTGAATATATTCTTCTGGCAATGTCGGTACTTAGTTACCAATGCATTATTAATATGATAGCCCCATTATTCTTATTGACTGCTTTCGTTAAGAGAATTTCATACACCTGACCTCTTTTGATTTGCATAATCTTTGTTTTTAAAGTGTGCCTCCTGCAGAAGGGCTATGTCTCCTCAGTCTTTCATCCTGTTCCAAGACCTTTGTCTCTTAACTTGGTGACTTAACCGCTTAGCGTTAAATGATATTATATTGGGAAATGAAATGGCCAAATATCTGAAAGAAACAGGTTAGTATTAGATTCCTTACCTTAGAATATCCCCAGGCGTCAGACTGGATCCGGAAAATTTTGCGTAGCAGTACCCCTACGCGTCGGTAAGCGTTGCCTGTGGCTCCGCGTCTGTCGTCGGCGCCCGGATGACGTCGCCGGAGTACTTAGACGCCGCCCTCACGCACTGACGTCAGTTCTTTTTCCGCCCCAGCAAGCGCAGGTCCGGAGAAAGTGGTACCCTTTAGTCACTTTTTGACTAAGCTTTTCCGATCCTTTTTGGATCAGTTTCGAGTCGTGCGACTCCATCAGTGCCGGTAAGGATGCCCGGGTTGATGCCCTGTGCCGACTGCAACCGACTGATTTTGGTTAGCGACCCCCACCACCAGTGCCTACATTGCCTGGGGCCCGACCACGATGACAAGTCGTGCCCCGACTGCCGGGCCTTGACGTCGAAGGCTAGACTGGAGCGGTCCCGTAAGCCCCTCGAACTCCGGCAGTCGGCCCTGCGTCGGTCGAGGTCCCGGTCCGGAAGGAGGTCGAGGGGCCGGAGTCATCACAGCTCGGCGAGTCGACACCACTCGTCGTCTAAGTCCTCAGGTAAGAGGCACAAGAAGTTGAAGAGGCGACATCGCTCTTCTGACTTGCCCGACGCTCGCCACCACCCATGCGGCTCCGCCGAAGCCGCAGGCGTCGCGGCCTGCTCCATACCCGCCGGTCCCTGGGCAGAGCGCGACGCCGGAGGAGATCAACGCCTTCCCCATGGCCATGAGGTCGCTCTCTCCTCCGTCGGGTTCCGCGGCGCCTTCGGGCCCAGCGGACCCGACTGGGAGCCCAAGCGGGCCAGGTGCCTCAGCCCCGGCGCCGTCGGCGACTTAGTTCCCGACGCCGTACGGCCCCACTGGATCCTGTTACGGATCCGGGGTGCCGCAGGTCGACCTTACGACCCCGCCGGCGATGACTCCTAGGGTGTCACCCCCGGCGCTGCCCTCGGATGACGCCGTCCCTGGTCCAACCCTCGGTCCGGATCAGGCGTCAGAGCGGCGTGTCTCGATGCCGCATTTGGCGCCGGCCGAAGAGGAATTCTTTGAGGATCTGGGTCCAACCTTTATCCCTGAATTTCAGGACATGGACGACGAGGGAGACTGGGGGGGTTCTGAGGACCCGCTGGCACGTGAGTGCCAGTCATATGAGGACTGGACACAGGAACTAGGGGAAGCCAGTGGCCCGGATACCTCCCCAGACACTGGTTTTGTCTCCCCTCCTACCGTGGCTACGGAGTAGGTGGCAGCTTATAGTGTGGTGCTGATGAGGGCAGCCAAGGCCTTGGCTCTTGAGCTCCCCGTCGCAACAGTGAGGTCCAACATCCTCACAGAGGTCCTTAAACCGTAGATAAGCTACCCAGAGCCTCTACTGCCGTTTAATGAGGCTCTCACAGACGTCCTGTTGGGCACTTGGTTCAGGCCCACTACAGGTCCTCCTGTAGATAGGAACGTTGCTAGGCGCCACCACCCAGCCCCGGGCGACCCTAGTTTCTTGTCCACCCACCCCACCCCGAGAGTCTGGTTATCCAGGCCTCTACCTCCCAATCGGGCATTCCCGACGGCACCACCAGATCGGGAATCCAAGAGGTATGAACAGTTCGGAAAGAAGATGTTCTCCTCCCTTTGTTTGGGGTTGCGGTCAGTCAACACCGCGTGCCTCTTGGGCCGTTACACCCACTCTCTGTGGGATACGGTTGCGGCCGTGCTGCCTGAGTGCCCAGAGGGAGCCCGGGCGAAGCTCGCTCAAGCCCTTGCGGAGGGAAGGGACGCAGCGCGCTACTCTATCAGATGTGGACTGGATACCACGGACTCGCTAGGAAGAGCGATTTCCACATCTGTGGCGGTTTGCCGCCCGCCTGGCTGAGGTCTGCCAACTTTTCGGCCGATATCCAAAACACACTTATGGACATGCCGTTCGATGGCAGCCACCTCTTCGGTGGCAAGGCAGATCATGTGCTGGAACGCTTAAGGACTCCAGGGCTACGGCCAAGTCCTTGGGCCTGTCGCCCCGCGCCAGCAATCTTCTGCCAAGTGCTCCATTCGTGGCCACGGAAGGGGGTGCTCCCATACGTCCTGCCAGCCACGGGTCGCAGACTAACATTCAGCGCGGTGGCGGACGTGGTTACTGTTGCGGCGGTAATAGGGGACAACGGCATGGCCAGTCCACATCCTCCCCCGCAGCATCCGCCTCAAAGCCTTCCTAGTCCGAGCTTTCAGGCCCATTTGACGCCAGTGGGGGGCAGGGTTCGCCATCACCTCCTCCACTGGTGCTCCATCACATCGGACAGGTGGGTGTTGCAAATTGTCCAAGGGGCTTCTCCCTCCCCTTCGAGGCGACCCCTCCAGCCATGCCACTGCAGTACCACCGCGTGTCGGGGGATCACTTGCAGCCTCTGCAAGAGGGAGTTACGGCCCTCTTGGGCAAGGGGGCCATCGAGCGCGTTCCTGGGCCAGAAGTAGGGTGTGGTTGTTACTCCCACTACTTTCTGGTTCCCAAGAAGGGCAAAGGGGGCCTATGCCCTATCTTGGACCTCTGGAACGACAACTGCTTCCTCCGGAAGGAGAAGTTCAAGATGGTAACTTTGGCTCAGGTCTTAGCTGCCTTAGACCCGGTAGACTGGATGGTAGCGTTGGACTTGTAGGACGCCTATTTCCACATCCCCGTCCTGCCGGCCCACCGGCGCTACCTGCGGTTCACGGTAGGCCACGAGCACTTTCAGTTTACCATGCTCCCCTTCCGCCGTACCAGCGCCCCACGGTGTTCACGAAAGTGATGGTGGTGGTCGCAGCTCATCTTCGCAGGTTAGGGGTTTCAGTCTTCCCCTACCTCGACGACTGGTTGTTAAAGGCGGGCTCTCCCCAGACAGTCGTCAGCCACCACCAGACTACGGCCGACCTGCACCTGCTGGGGTTCTCCATCAATATGCCGAAGTCGCACCTGTGTCCCTCTCAGAAGCTCCTCTTCATTGCAGCCGTTCTAGACTCGGCGCAGTTTCGGGTTTATCCTCCCGAACAGCAGGTTCGGGATATTCAGGCTCGGATTCCGATCTTTCAGCCTTTATCCTGAGTCTCGGTCAGGTTGATGCTGCGGCTTCTGGGGCTGATGGCCTCCTGCATCATTCTGGTGCATCACGCCCGGTGGCGGATGTGGGCTCTGCAGTGGGACCTGAAGTTTCAGTGGGCCCAGCATCAGGGCAACTTGTCCGACCATGTCTTGATCTCAGAGGGCACTGCAAGACAATTGCAGTGGTGGCTCACGGACCGCGGTTAGGTCAGCGGCAGATCCCTCTCTCTACCCCACCTGGAGCACGTAGTTGTGACGGACGCGTCCCTCCAGGGCTGGGGGGAGGGGGGCCACATGGGAGAGGCGGAGATCTGAGGCCTCTGGTCTCCGGCGGAGTCCCGGCTCCACATTAACCTTCTGGAACTGCGGGCGATCCGACTTGCACTGAAGGCATTCCTCCCCTCTGTCCGGGGGAGTGTAGTGCAGGTGTTCACGGACAACACCACCGCCATGTGGTACTGCAACAAACAGGGCGGGGTGGAGTCATGGACCCTTTGCCAGGAGGCTCTGCGCCTCTGGCAGTGGCTGGAACATCAGGGCGTGACCCTAGTGGTTCAACACCTGGCAGGTTCCCTGAATGCCAGGGCAGATAAACTCAGCCATCGGTGCATGATGGATCACGAATGGCGTCTGAATTCGGACATGGTGCAAGGCCTCTTTCAGCAGTGGGGAGAGCCTTGGTTAGATCTATTCGCCACAGAAGAGAACGCGCAATGTCATCAGTTCTGCGCGTTGGAATTTCCAAGGCGGCCCTCGCTCGGAGGCGCTTTTCGTCACGAGTGGAGTTGCGGTCTGTTGTACGCCTTTCCGCCTATACCACTTCTGCCCAGAGTGCTGAAGAAGATCAGGCGCGACCGGGCCCAAGTCATCCTTGTGGCTCCGGACTGGGCACGAAGATGCTGGTATCCTGAGCTACTCAGCATGTCAGTCGATCCCCCGATTTGTCTGCCTCTTCAGGAGGACCTTCTGTCGCAGCAGCAGGGGCCGATCCTCCTCCCGAACCTGTCCAGTCTCCACTTACATGCGTGGAGATTGAGCGGCGGCAGTTGAGGCCATTTGACTTGCCTCCTGAAGTCTGTAATGTCATTCTGGCAGCCCGGCGTCCCTCCACAAAGTCGGTATGCGCCTGCAGGTGGAACAGATTTGTGGCATGGTGCACAGCAAAGGCTGTGGATCCCCTTTCTGCCCCTCTTTAAGAGGTTCTCCTCTTTCTCATGCCCAGCAGGGTTCTGCTCTGGGCACTCTAAAGGGCTACCTCTCTGCCATTTCCGCCTTCTTAAGGCTCCCTTATCAGCCCTCTTTGTTCAAGTCTCCGGTTGTAAATAGGTTTTTGAAGGGCATCACTCATATGTTTCCTCCTGTTCCTTTCGTGATGCCTCAGTGGGACTTGAACCTTGTTCTGACTTATCTGATGTGCTTTCCCTTCGAGCCACTTCATAACTGTCCTCTTCGTCTCCTTACTCTTAAGACTGCATTCCTGGTTGCCATCACCTCTGCCAGGAGAGTGAGTGAGCTCCAGGCCCTTTCTTCTCAACCTCCCTACCTTTCGGTCCATCCAGACAAATTGTGTTACGGACGCGACCCTCTTTCCTGCCCAAGGTAGTCACAGCCTTCCACATCTGGCAGTCCATCACCTTGCCCACCTTCTTCCACCGTCTGGACCCAAAACGTGCACTCTCATATTATCTGGATCGCACACGCCAGTTCCGGGTGGATGACCAACTCTTTGTTGTTTACGTGGGTGCTAAGAAGGGACGGGCGGTGCACCAACGGTCCATTTCTCGATGGGTCATCTTGTGCATCAAGGCTTGTTACTCTCTGGCTAAAAAGGAGCCTCCTGTGGGGCTACTTGCCCATTCCACTCTGGCCAAGGCGGCTACTACTGCCCTGGGTCGGTGAGTCCCCTTGCAGGACATCTTTCAGGCAGCTACGTGGGCCTCGCTGCACACGTTCGCAAGATACTACTGCCTGGACAGCCAAGTCAGGAGAGAGGGCTTTTTCGGCCGTTCCGTTCTCCAAGACTTTCTGGTGCGATCATTGGTTCGCAGACCCACCACCGGGTTGGTATTACTGTGGTATCTATTCTAAGGTAAGGAATCTAATACTAACCTGTTTCTTTCAGATGCACGAGTTACTTACCTTCGGTAACGATATATCTGTAAGAAACAGTAGTTAGTATTAGATTCCTTACCGCCCCACCCATCCTCCCTGTTCTGCGAACCAATATTTAGGGTTAAAGTCATCCCCTTTCAAGGCCCTAGTTTTCATGGCACCAGTGTTGGTTTTTATCATGGCTCTGCGTTTCTGGCGCGGAAAAGCTGTGTATAAGAACTGACGTCAGAGCACAAGGGCGGCGTCCAAGTACTCCGGCAACGTCATCCTGACGCTGACGACGAACGCGGAGCCGCAGACGACGCCTACCGACGTGCAGGGGTACTGCTACGTAAAATTTTCCGGATCCAGTCTGACGCCTGGGGATATTCTAAGGTAAGGAATCTAATACTAACTACTGTTTCTTACAGATATATCGTTACCGAAGGTAAGTAACTTGTGCGTTAGGAGTGAATTATATACAAGAAAAATAAAAGAAGAGATGATACATAAAAGTGGAAGACAGGAAAAGAAAGAGGAAGGAAATAATGCATAAAGCCAGTTAAACAAAAACACAACGCAAAACCTGTTCCCCCTACCCGTATTCAGGAACCTAGTAGTGAGAAGAAGAGTTCCATCTTCTCCAAGCACCTTCCCCAATGCATATTTTAATTCACTACAGATTTGACCATCGTTACTGACCTAGTCAATCAATTAGAGTTTTATAGCGTAGCTACTCACCCGTGAGGGTCTCAAGGCACTGTTGCGTAGTGTACTTTCAAATTTGCAGTTTGGCTACAACCTTCCTTAAAAATCAATTTTGTATAAACTTCAAGTTGTAGCCCTACCCTGTTTTTCTGCTTGATTTTCCTGTTTTGTCTGCTTTATTGTCCCTCTCATATCTGGGGACACTTTATCTGAATCACAGCATTGTGTCCGGATCAGGGATGCTGTCATTCATGACCCTTCAGTGATTATGTACTGTGTCCCATTCCAGCCCATTAGCTCCAATCAAGTTTTTCTCCTCATCCCTTATATCTTCCTTATGAAGCCCATTGTCTTTCTCTCTCAGTATACTGTATGCACACTTATTCTCCTTAAGGTTAATTGGCCTGCCGGTTTTAGATTTGAGCCTTTTTCCTTGTTGCAGCTTCATTTAACTTTGTCCAGTTTTGTATGAAAGTTACTTGAGTTTTCTCTTCCTGAGGACTGACTTTCCATAATATCTCTCTCTTCCATCAGGCTATGTGCAAGCTATCCTCAGGAACTAATCGTACCAGCTTGGATTACTGACAAAGAATTGGAAAGTGTTGCCAGCTTTCGATCCTGGAAACGCATCCCAGCAGTGGTGTACAGGTGAGGGATTTGTCATTATCCTTATTATGTACTTTGTCAAGGGAGAACATATTTGGTCACGTACGTCTTATGTTACCACAAAAGCTCAATTCAAATACTGCTGATTCCGAAACAAGCGCTACTGATAAGGAAAATGAAATAAAGCTTGAGATCTCCCTTCTTTTGGAATGTCACAGAAAAGAGGCAACAGGTGAAAGGGCGCACAGCTAGTGATTTAGGCTATATTAAAGTTACAAATAGCTCCAATTGCTACTAGGCAGAATAGGGAGGTTACCTGTCTCCCTAACTAATACCCTGATTCCAGGTAATTGAAATGATTCAAATTTCCTGCCGAGCAAATAGTATATATATTGTTTACACTCTCAAACACCAAAGTCACAATGTTCATAAATTGTCCGTTAGCCAGTTAGACACCAGAATCCTGGTATAGTTTGATCCGTGTTTATTTTCAATTCTACTTCACACGATTCAATTATTCTATTCTATCATCAGATTCACAATATTCACTGTAGTCAGATCAGCCTTATGAGCAGGTCAGCCGACACGTGTTTCGTTGTAAAAACAACTTCATCAGGGCTGCAAGCCAAAAGAGTAAAATATAAACTTTTATACATAACTAAATGCACCTAATTGTACAATATTGAGAAAGTATTATTGTTAATTAATCTAACACCTCCTAGGTGAAAGTAAAGGCACATAGTTCCCAATACATTAGTGTCTCAAAATTAAAAGGGTGTGATTCCCGGTGTCAAGTAATGGTACACATCAAAAACTTTCGGGTCTATCGCCTTCAGTAAAGGGCCTGTAAACGTATACATACATTAAACTGTTTATATCTCAGGTTTTACAAACTGAAAATTACATCAGGCATTTTCTCATTATTTAAAATCTCTGGAGCGGTATTAGGAAACCCCCCGCTCTGTCCTGATAATCACCGCCATTCTAACCCCACTCAGGTAGGTAAGCTATTAGCTATAGTAGTGAGACTTAATTATATAGGGAGTATATGAGAGCAGCTTATTTCTATGTTAGTATATAAACCAGTCTACTCAAAGTCTTTAGACCTGTGGTCCACAAAGCGGACTCATTTTTACAACTAACGGTGAAGCTCTGTTACCTTTCTATTATTCTCGGTATCAGTTCAGTAGCGTAGTCCTTCAGTTTCTTTTAGATTTATTTATACGTTAATTCAGCAGGTTCTGTAAAAATAAGAGGACGTGACTATACGTCTATGTCCTTGGTAAATGAGTGTTGATAGTTTTCATATCAAACATTATAGCTTACCGATCAAGCCGCTGTGGTTCACTAATATCTCCTTTGAACGCGGTATCAGTTTCTGTATTTCAACTATAAGAGAGTAAATTGAAAAGTCGAACCTTACCACTATATTCTGTGTTGTGGTTAACAGTTTAAAAACGTATTTACAACTGTTATTACAATAGTACTCACCTCATATGAAAATCTTAGTCTCCTTTCTCACGTATCTCTCGTATCTTTTTTGTTTATTCTCTTATTTATATATCAAAATCTATAGAAAAAGTGTTATAAGAACAATTTTAGATCTCTATTCGTTATATTGTCTAAGATATCACAGTTTATTAAAGGCTTAATAGAGGCTGTTACACTCACCTTGTAAGAGTGTCTATCTTCTCTTACATCTTCCTGTGTTCTAAGTTACCGGCGTCTATTTCGAGCGCCATCTTCGCTAAGTAGATGTGTATCCAGTCTGTACCGCGTGTTACTGTATATTATGGCGGCCATCTTGTGTAAGTAGTAACGCGGTTTAATGCGCTACTTTGAAAAACTATCTACAGATAGTTTTGTTCGCCATGAATTATTTATTTACACTTATTTGTGGGCTGATATTTATTGTCTGCGACAGGAGTAAATTGAATAATATTATTTTCATAAATATTTACGAGAGAATTATTCAACACGTTAAATTCCATTTATACCTCGTGTAACAGGAATTATTTTTTTACATTTCGAAAATATCATTATACCATTGTGGCTGTTTTAGTTTTATGCTATCCGCATAGCAGTAGATACCAGAACCTACTTGCGATATATATAACCTCTTTCCGCCATATTGGAGTGGTTAGTCTATCAGTATAATTCAGTGGTAAAGAAAATGAAAAAGAATTTTATAGTATAAAGTTAGCGTGGCGGTGACCTCCAGTGTCAAAGCTGTCGGTACCACATACCATTCCATTACAGTTTCTACTTGTAATAAGATGCTGATCACAACAACATAGGGGGATTAAAGGCAAAAGCAGAAGTATTATCACATCTTATCGAATTTCACAATATGTTAAATACCAATAGTATATAACAAATTAAAAGAAATGTTTTCTATTCACTGATAGTTTCATTATCTTAATGATCACCTAAGTAGTATTGAAGCTCAGAATCTATGTTAAGACCATCTTCAACTGCTCGAAGGACCATAATCCATCTTGCCTCTCTGCGTCTTAAACTCAGTAGCCTGTTTCCACCCCGTCTATCTAATGTCACTTGTTCGATTCCATGGTATAAAAATGTATGCCTTACAGTATCATTACCATTTTGAATCAGATGTGAGGAAATTGGATACCTGGTATCACCAGTCTTAAGTGCTCGATAGTGTTCGATCATACGGTCTTGAGTTTCCTCACAGTACTGCCTACGTATATTTTACCACATAGGCAAGCAATAACATATATAACATACGGTGTTTCACAGTTAATGAAAGATTCAATACGGAATGTCCCAGTATTATTATATTCAAATGTTTGCACTTTCCTCATTGCCCATCTGCATGAGCTGCAGTTTCCACAATGATAGAATCCTTTCGGACATGTCCGAAGCCAGTCACTTGGAAAGTGTTGCCAGCTTTCGATCCTGGAAACGCATCCCAGCAGTGGTGTACAGGTGAGGGATTTGTCATTATCCTTATTATGTACTTTGTCAAGGGAGAACATATTTGGTCACGTACGTCTTATGTTACCACAAAAGCTCAATTCAAATACTGCCGATTCCGAAACAAGCGCTACTGATAAGGAATATGAAATAAAGCTTGAGATCTCCCTTCTTTTGGAATGTAGCAGGGATGTCAAATATAAAGAAAGATGATCATTTGCTCTGTATTGACAATCAAACCAAAATCTCAGATTTTCAGAACTGGGCCGTTGTTCCACTTTCGGAAGATTTCTGATAGCTTCTTCTAACCACTGATTCAAAACTTTGTGACTCCCCACTGATTCCGTTCCTCTCAAAAGTGACGAGCAGGGCCACATATGAGTATCGCCCATGTGCTTTTTAGTTCTTTTGCGCCTTGAGACGTGGATCTGGAGCTCTTCGCATCTACTTATTTTTCATTTCTTTTTTGTCAAAATTCTCAGCATTACAGTGCTTTGCTCGTCAGACCCTACATCATAGTACATGGTGTCTATTGGAATAATCAGTTGCTGCTTTCTGTAAGCTTATCAAACTAATAGGAACATTGTCTAATCATGGCACTGTAAGCATACATAACAAGTCACCATTTTCCCCGAAGCCTCCCCATTTTCCCCACCCCACCACCCATCAACTAGCGGCACTTGGGAATAGGATCTAGTGTTCAAGGATGCGGCTGGTAATTTGTATCTATTATCGTTCGATATATTGTCTGTAGAGAGGGTTCTCAATCCACCAGTGATCTTCTAGGCTGGACAGTATTAGAATTGCAAGAGATGGAGAGCCCTTGTTTGGATTTAGCATGCATACACCGGGAGACCTTTGGTGAGCTAGGGGACAGCGGGCCCCCAGGTATATTCAAACTTTTTAAAGTTGTCAGAGCGATTGTCTGCCATGCGCTACATTGTGAGAGCCTGCCATAGTCGGTGTGCCGTTCCAGGCAGCAGCCAACGCCACTTTTGCAGCGCTAAGCCCTAGCCAAAGTATGGACCAATCGCCCACGGTCTGGTGCTTGAGGGTGTCTTTGCACAGTCCTAAGAGTGTAAAAGCCTGGGTCATCCAGGATTGAGTATACCAGAATGTCTTTGCTCTGGGCTAGTTTTTCTGTCCAAAATAGGCGAATTTTAGGACAATTCCACCAGATGTGCCTAAAGTCACCCAGTATTTAACAGCCCCTCCAGCAGAAGTCTGAGGTGTTGTGGAAGATTTTCCGCAGTTTGGTAGTATACTGGTACCAATCATATAGTACTTTATAGTGGGACTCTCTTATCCACATTGAGAGATTGAGACTAGGTTTTACTCCCCAGAGCCAGCCCACTGTGGTTCAGAAATGAAATGCCCAAATACCCGCTCCCATAAAGCCATATGTTTCACGCCAGAGCGGGAGCGGAGGCCTCCATGCTGGTTCTAACTAGAGCGTGCAAGGAGGGCACCAAATGTCCCCTTCAAAGCAGTCTGGAGGCGCCGGCAAGCACCTCCACCCCAGCCCAGTACACTAAGTCATGTCTGGGAGGTGGTCACACCTTCCTGTGACAGGAAACCTTTTGTTCTACCTTCCCCTGCTCAGCTCAGCATCAGTGGAGGGGGCAGAACTGTGTCTGTGGTCGGCAGCAGCACTAGTTTGGTGACAGACCCTGCAAAGCTGTTACCAGGAGTACTAGGGGCATCCCGAAGGAGTCCCCCAGTGCAAGGAATCATACCCCAACACCGGTAACGTTGTTGGGATAGAATTCCAACATATTTGATATAAAACTTGCCCAGGTTCGGCGCAGACACTATATATTTAGCCATTGCGTAATGATGCATGGCCACTATATGTATCAAAATGGCTGCCACACTTACAAAGCCTGGATAATCGACTCTGGGGTTTACAGGGGGTGTCCTGCTCATGCAGTACACCCTCACACTTACAACCTAGCACCCTGCCCTTAGGATTGAAAGACCTGCCTTAGGGGTGACTTATAGGTTTTTAGTGTAGTCACCTCGATATAAGCAGTATCCCAGCCAGACTAGTAAAAAAAAAAACGTACTGACACCAGCAAAAAGTGGGGGTAAGCATGAAAGCAGATCCTACTTTCCTACATGTACCAACTTTGAGAAAGGACATATACACAGATGCTGGAATGCTTTCTCCCCCTACTGTGGCCACAGAGGAGGGAGCGTCCTTTGCTATGGTGGTGTGGACAGGGGCTGAGGTCCTTGACCTTAGTTTACCCTCAGTGGCAGTCAAGACAAACATCTTTATAGAGATGCTGCAACTGAACGGGGCTGCTTAGCCCCCCACCGCACCCCCCTTCATCCGCGCCTGAAGAGCCTCACGGGTGAGTAGTGCGCTTACAATTCCTTGATTGATTGATTGAACGTCTGACTTCTCGATCCTCTCTTATGACCGTGCCCTTTGATGGCTCCTGTCTCTTCAGCGCTGGAGCACTTTAAGGACAGCAGTGCTATGGCCAAGTCCATGGCTGTTTCATTGGCCCTTCGTCACCCTTAATCAGCCATTCACTCCATTGCTGGCCACGGTTGGGGTGTACATCTGGGTCATTACCCATCCAGCCACAGGGGCGTGCAAGCTTTTCTACTTCTGCGAGGCTGTGGATGCGATCCCTGTCATCCCTGTGGGTTGGGTGGCCAGCAGTCGTATCAAACCACCAACGCCCCATCAGCCTCCAAACTCTCCTCGTCTGCCTGCTTACCATCATAGGAACTCAGTGGGAAGCAGGATTCACCATCACCTGTCTCACTGGCAAACTGACGGAGGTCCACTTATCGCTTCTCTACAAGGAAGTGGCAGCTCTTTTGGCCAAAGGAGCCATAGAGAGGGTGCCTATGCCAGAAATGGGTTGTGGTTGTTATTCCTCCTACTTTCTGGTGCCCAAGAAGGATGGAGGCCTTTGTTCTATCCTAGATCTGCTCTCAACTTCTTCAAGAAGTTCAAAATACTCCCTCTAGCTCGAGTCCTATGTGCCCTGGAGCAAGGAGACTGGATGGTAGCTTTGGAGTTGGACGCCTATTTCCATATCTCTGTCCTCCCTGCCCACAGACATTTATCTGCAGCTCACGGTAGGCCACGAGCACTTTCAGTTCAGTGTGCTCCCTTTTGATCTCAATAGTGCCCTTCAGGGGTTTACCAAGTTTATGATGGTGGTTGCAGCTCATCAGCAGATATCAGGGGTGCCAGTTTTTCTCTAGCTTGACGACTGGCTGTTAAAGGCGGGCTCGTCCCAGGCTGTCGTCTCCCACCTCCAGACTACAGTGGACCTCCTGTATTCGTTGGGGTTCACTATCAATGTGCGAAGTCACACCTGACTTCCTCCTCGGATGCTTCCTTTAATCAGAGCGGTTCTGGACACAGTGCAGTTTTGGGCCAATCCTCGATAAACAAAGAGTCCAGGATATTTCCGGCTATAATACTGATGTTGCAGCCTCTATCCTGGATTTCGGTGAGACTGACTGAAGCTTCTGGGCCTCAAGGCCTCCTGCATCCTGCTGATGACACGTGCCCATTGGCATATGCAGGCTCTGCAGTAGGACCTGAAGTTCCAGTGAGCGCAGCATCAGGGGACTCTCTCCGACATGGTCCAGACCCCAGAAGGAACTGCAAAAGTTCTGCTGAGGTGGTTAACAGACTGTGATTGGGTCAGCAGCAGACTCCCCTCCCTTACTCAACCAGTGCTCACAATAGTGACAGATGCATAACTCCGGGGCTGGGACAGCCATCTGGGAAAGGTGGAGATCAGAGGACTCTGGTTTCTGGTGGAATCCAGACTCCTCACCAAACTGTTGGAGCTTCAGCTTATCCGTTTGGCATTGAAAGCCTTTCCACCCTCCATCAGGGAAGATTAGTGCATGTGTTTATGAACAACACAACCACCATGTGGTCCTGCAACAAACAGGGTGCTGGGGGTCCTGGACCCTTTTTAAAGAGCCCTGCATCTCTGGACATGGCTTGAACAATAGGGCATTTCCTTGAATGTTTAATATCTGTCTGGTTCTCTGAACATGAGAGTGGAATGATTCAGCCGATGATGCCTCACGGATCACAAATGGCGTCTCTATCTGGAAGTAGAGGAAGGTCGGTTTCAGCAGTGGGGAGATCCACTAACAAGAATGCCCAATGTCAGCAGTTCTATGCGCTGGAGTTTCCAAGGCGGCTTTTGCTCCGACATAATCGACAGGGCCCTATTCATTCTTGTGGCTCCAGATCCGGTATCCCGAGGTGTTGAGCATGGTCATTGGTCCTCCAATCAGACTGCTACTTTGGCATGATCTTATGTCACAGCAGCAGGGGAGGGTTCACCACCCAAACCCATCAATCCTCTGCCTTCTTGCATGGAGATCGAGCGGCGACAGTTGACAGATTTCAACCTTCCGCCTGAAATCTGTAATGTTATTCTGGCAGCCAGGCGTTCCTCCATCAAGACGGTGTATGCCTGCCTTTGGGGAAACCGTATGGCATGGTGTCCGGAGAAACAAGTTAACCCTCTTTGCGCTCCACTTTCTCATGTTCTCCAGTTTGTTCTTCCCCTTGCCCAGCAGGGCTCTCCTCTGGACTCAGTTAAGGAATATCTTTCTGCAGTATCTACTTTTCTGCGATTGCCTGACCAACCTTCCCTTTTCCAATCCCCTGTTGTACATAGGTTTTTGAAAGGTTTCCAATATGTTTCCTGCTCCCTTTATTATGCCTCAGTGGGACCTTAACAGTGAGTCTAAATAAACCAGATATGTACCCAAATAGACAACAGAAAAGGGAAAGGTTACCACTTGAAACGAGTTCCCATCAGTCCACCATCGAGACCGCCCTTCATCATCTGGGATCTCTTGTATGGCTCAAGATTCTACGGAAACCTCTACTGACCTGGAAGATGATATAACCAGGTCAGTGGGAGTCCTAACTACTGTACCACAGAAGTGAAGATGATGTGTTTTGTGGGGAACTGAATAGCAGTGCTTCAGAAAAAGGTGTAAGTGAAAAAAGGAAAAGAAAAGGTTCTAAAATTAGGTCGTGATCAGGGAAAAAGAACAACTTTAATATATGCCCTAACACTCCTAAATCAATAAAAACAGTGCAATTAGCAGTGTGAACAAATAACCGCTAAACATAAGATGTAAGGTCGACATGTTTCTGCAGTCACTGGAGCAAATGGTACTCCTGCTGCTTCATCAGGACCATTAGTGCTACTGCTATATACAAATTAAGACCATATCACCTGATAAGTGTATGTGTACTCGTCTTCCCGTTCTAGAACAGAAAAATGAGAGAAGAATATAAGGGTACATATAGATAGGTTAAAAACTGTATGATAAGCAACGAACATGGTCGTGCCTACATTATAGAACTATGCAAATCAGTTCAAGGACCATAAAAAGTTATTGGCCAATATGTAGAAAAATGTATTTTATTTCAATACAAATTCTTAGTTCACTCACCCGATTGTTGGGAAGGAAACACCCCACCCCACCTGGCACCAGCTCAGGTAGTGGGTGCACCGCACTACAAAGAAATTAATTATAATTGTCAGAGAGACAGTGTTTGTACATGACTGCACAAATCCTCACATTCCTCATTCATCCAGTATATCACACACCTCTCATAGGCACCATGTCTTCTTACTGATCACATCCAGAAATTTTTAGTTTTGGAAAAGAATACTCCAAAAATCAGGAGTTATTTGTAGTTTGTTAAGCTTTCAAGTTTGGTGGCAACGGTCTTTTTAAACTCGAATTGTCAAAATACCACACAGCGCTCAATCTCACACACACATTCATTCGGTTGTGTGCCTACCTCTCCGTCGGTACACCGGTCTTCCCTCTGAAGCTCTTTCGTGGGGAGGAACCGACTCGGTGTACCGGCGGAGAATAAATGTATCTCCCATTTCCGCATTGGGCGTATGTCACGCACACAGAGCCTGATGACGTCATGATGTATTTGGGCTATCTGGGTAATGTAGTTTCTCAGGTCTCGCCGCATTGGACCGCGGTTCGAATCCCATGTAGATCTTGATTCTACGAGACACCAAAACTAAATTACATATTTCAGATCCTGTATTTTAATTCATTTTGAAGGAATTCAAGCTCAAGAATTATCGCCAAAAGTTACTCTAACCCGATAGTACAAAATCGGCTTCTCTGTGTTTTCGAAGGTGTACCGACCGCACATCATGATGTATGGGCTGTTATGCTATTGCGTTTTTATTGTTGCCACCTAAGACCGATGCTCAGAAACCATCGAGTCTTACATTCGGGGCAAATAGTACAACATCAAATGTACCATACCATATATTTAATGAACTGCATTCAGGCTTATTATTATAAACACCTGAATATAAGATACACACTGTAAACTTAGTATCAATTTTGGAATAATTAACTTGTTCTGATAAAGAGGTTGACAGAATCAAAGTAGTGTATTATTCTATAGACTGAAATTAGTGATCACAGCGGTATTTAGCAAAAGATCTAGATATTTTCAGATTCATTTTTGTAACTATGCTATGATATAGAATCTTTACAGTGACATCCAGGGGATTTCGTCATTTAAACCTACTTTATCTGTTTTAAGTCTGAAGACCCACTTCTGTTCACACCTAAACAAAAATTTTGAGACATCAGTGGTACTTGAAGGAATCCATGGCTGATCAAGTACTGTCCAAAATATGTCAGAAGGCTGGTGGCCCACCTGTAAAAAATGATTTGTCAGCTTTGTTGCCTGTTTGCCACAGCGAATCGAGCTTTTGTGCTCCGAGATTCTCAACTTAATTTTTCAGTGAGCTTCAGGCCTTGCCAACCAGACTCATTACCTGAACACAGGGCCGGACTGGGAACCAAAACTGGCCCTGGCAAAGAGCTTGGCCGCCCCCCTGGGAGGTTTCGGACAATTTTGTTACAGGTGCCCATTTTGCAGCTGCAAAAACGGCCCTGTAACAAAAACAGCCCCCAGGGGCCCAAAATCTGCACCCACCCTACATCCACACTCCCGCCCGGTGCCCGCTAAGGCCAGTCCGGCCCTGCCTGAACATCTACCCAGACAAACTGCTGCTTTGTGCGAGTGCTTTTTTTCTTCTGAAAGAGGTCACTATTTCATATTGGCCAAATGATCATTCTTCCTACTTTTTACGCTCTGCCTTATCCCTCAAAGGAAGTGGAGCGACTTCACCGTCTGAACCCAAAAAGAGCGTTGTTGTTAGACCTTGAACGCACAGGAGAGCTCCAAGTGGAAGACCAACTCTTCCTAGGGTATGTCAGACTGAAGAAAGGACGGGCCATGCAGAAGCAGACCATCTCACTCTGGATTATGCTCTGTACAAAGATGTGCTACTCATTGGCTAAGAAGCAGCCCCAGAGGGTTTACGTGCTCAGTCCACCAGAGCTAAAGCTGCCACCACTGCGTTAACACGTGGAGTTCCGGTCCTGCACTTCTGCCAGGTGGCAAAATGGTCTTCCTCGCACATGTTCACCAAAATCTACTGCCTAGACAGTCTGGTCTGTAGGGATGAGCATTTTGCCTGTTTGGTACTGCAGGATTTCCTCATGTGAAATTGGTCTGTTTGGGGAGGTATTGCTTGGGCATCTATTCTAAGGTAAGGAATCTACAGCTAGAAGTTTCAGATGAACAAGTTACTTACCTTAGGTAACTCCTTATTTTGTAGAGTCTCTATCTGCAGATTCCTTACCGTCCCACCCATCCTCCCCACTCTGCAAACGGATTTCTAGGGCCAGGGCTTTCCCCTTTGAGGGCCCTAGTTTTCCACACTAGTGGACAGTATACTCGGTGGCTTCGTGCTTCTGGCGTGGAAAGTCACGAAAAGTACCTGACCCCAGCGCATCTGGGTGGCCCCTATATAGGCACAGGGTATATCATTTCCGATGTGGATGACGCCAACAATGCCACATGGAGTTGAGCGACGACTCCTACCATCGTGCAGGGGTACTGCACATTAAAAATATCCGGATCCAGTCTGATGACTGGGGATAATTCTAAGGTGTGTCCTGCATGAAATTGATTTGACTTGCTGCTATGTTTTATTGATTCTGAATCTGACACTCTTACCTGTTGTGTTGGCTATGTTCCGTGTTATTACCCAGTAAGGGCATCCAAAACAACACTGTGGTCCAGTGCACTTAATTTAGATTAGTAAATTAATTAACATTTTTTTTAAAGTAATCCTTGGTATAGGTGAAACATTCATTCATAAATCAAGTATCAAAACAGAAATGGCAATTCAGCATGGCTGTTCTTTAAATCCTTTATTGGAGACTTCTTTTTTCAGACAAGGTAAAACCGTAGTCCACGTGTTTCGTTTCGCGGACTTCTTCAGGGCTACAAACAACATACATATATACAAAATTACTTTCCATAAATTTATTACATATATATTATATAGAAAAATTAAATAATCCATTTAATTTTTCAAACCTGTATTTTTAGAAATTCATATTGCACTGAATTTTCCTATTAAAGCCCATATACACAGAACAGAATATATCTGGAATACCGTGAAATCCAATTCTATTTAGGAAATCATATTACATTACATTTGTTTATTAATACCGGTGTACACGGAAAAAATTATCACAGAAATTAATATCAGATCCAGATAGAACTTTGAAAATTCCTGCTGACATTGACACTTTTCATATTATCTGAAATTACTTTATCCGCAATCATTTGCATAAGCATTGTTAACTTTTTCACTTATTTTTAGTAGTTTTTAGTGTGCCTGGTTGGAAGGAACACCAAATCCATTTGTACCAACAATGTGATTTTACCTAGCGTTTATATCGTATTTATTTGATAACTTTATTTCGGTCAAAGACCATAAAAGCACAGATAAAATATGTACATAGATAATAAAAATATAAATAGAGTTTTTAAGATAAGACAATATTAAATTGGAAGTTATCAAGAAATGGCCATCACAGTAAAAAAAGAATTAAAAAAAAGACAGTTAGTTAAGCAAAGAAGTCATTCTTCGCCACATTCCATGTAAAAAGCGGGAAACCGAGAAGACAATGGCGGGAGAGGTTTCATAGGTTAGGATCCTGCAGGCCTGGGCACATTGGCTTAATCCCAAGTTTTTACACAACGGTACCATCCAGCATCTACGTATACTGCTATACGCCGGGCAAAAGAACAGAATGTGAACAATGTCCTCTTTAGTACAATTGCATGCTGGGCAGGAACCATCCTCTTTCCCTGACCAAGAGAGAGTCAGTGCCCCGATGGGTAAGCAGCCATGCCTTAATTGGGTGTATAGTTTCCTTGCTAGCGGTGGCTGTATTAGGTCTAAGAATTCTTCCCTCTGAGGCGCCAGCTTGACCTGTAAGAACTCTTTCGTAAGCCTTCCCATAACTGTCGCACTACACAGTAGACTTAGGTTAAAATGTCTCACAATGGCCACCAGTTCTTTCCTCTGGACCGCCGCACAGCTCACCTCAGGGGACTCCCACAATTGGGGGAGGCCAATTTGTTGAGCAAGAGTTTTGATGTGCTGTAACCACGGTATACGCTTGCCTTTCAGGGTAGCCCAGACCACTGAGAATTCCGCTCTGTAGTCCTCGAGCTCTGGGACAGTCCAGAGCCTTCTCCAGTACAGAAGCGGACGTGCTGAGAGTAGTTCAGTGATGGGCTCGATTTCCATGTCCAATCGCAAGGGTATCAATGGAGTGCTCTGGGGGAGACCCACCAAGTTCCTCATAAAGGCCTGCTCCACTTTCAGTAGGCTATGTGTGTTCGTATGGCCCCAGAGCTCCGCTCCGTATGTTGCAGCAGGTCTTGCCTGGACCCCATAGATCTCAAGAGCAGGGGAAACTGGTCTGAAGATGGTTGACTTATGGAACTTGCAAATACCCCCAGTGATCTGCGAAAGTCTCAGGGTGGAGCTAGCAACCTGGGGGCCCCAGGTGAAGTCTTCGTTTAGGGTGACGCCCAAATAAACAAAAGTTTTCACTCGTTCAAGCGGTGTCCCATTTAGAGTGGGGACTGGACGGGTGCGCCTCGGGGGTCCAAAGATCATAAACTTGGTTTTACCCAGGTTGATCTCTAGGCCACGCGAGGCGCAGAATGTCACAAACCCGTCCAGAACTCGCTGGATGCCCGTTAATGTTCTCGAAAGCAACAAAGTGTCGTCAGCGAACATCAGAGCGGGCACCCGGCCAGTGGACAACCGGGGGACATCACTATCCCTGACCTTGAGTAAATCCCCCACCAGGCCGTTAATGTACAGGCTGAAGAGCGTCGGGGCTAAGACGCAGCCCTGCCGTACACCTCTCCTGACTGGAAAGCGGGGGGATAAATCTCCGTTCCTGCCACACCTCACTTGGGCGTAATTCCCCACATGCAGGCGTGTCAAGACATCTAGGAGGTAGGGTGGGAGGCCGAGACATTTCAGAACCCTCCACAGACTCTCCCTGGGCACAAGGTCGAAAGCGGCCCGCAGGTCCACGAAGACGAGGTAGAGGCTGCCACCCTCCACCTGGACAGTCTTCCAAAAGAGGACCTGGAGCCTAAATATTTGGTCCAGGGTCGAGATTCCGGTTCTGAAGCCTGCCTGGAGGGTAGTTAAGTTTTTAAGGTCCTCCATCCACCCTTGCAACCGATCTAGCAGGACTCGGCCCATTAGTTTCTGTGAGGTGTCCAAAAGGCTAATTGGCCTATAATTGGCTGGGGTTAGGGGGCAACCCTTTTTAAAAATGGTGACAATCTCGGCACCAACCCAGGTGTCAGGGGGGTTAGTCCATCAAGGACTGCATTAAACAGAACAGTGAGGTACGGGGCCCAGATTTTAGGCTGTGAGCGAAATAGATCACCAGGCAGCCTATCCAGGCCGGGGGCCTTGTTCGGTAGCAGCCTAGCTATCGCTGATTCTACCTCTTTGATGGTAATGGTCTCAGTATTTCCCTGGCCTAGCTCTACCACAAATCCCTCCCCTTCCCATGAGCTATCCCAACCGGCGGCCACTCGCCGCCGGCACTCAAGCGGGGGACCTTGGTCTAGTAAAGGCTGCGGTGTACTGACCGGTTCAAGTGTCCTAGCCCAAGTCGGGCAAATTGTGATGTCAAATTCGGGGTTAGAGTAGAGGGCCGCAAAGTGTGCCTGCCAAACAGAGGGGGCAATATTTGGCAAAGATAGCTCCCCACCCTTGCTTAAACCAGTGCATACTAATGCCCAAAATAATTTGGAGTCCCTTGCCTGCAAGGCGCCTCTCAATAGTTCCCATCTCTCCTCCTCCCACTCCCTCTTAGCCCTGCTTAATTCTTCTTTGTACCTAGTCCTAATTGCCCTAATTTTGGCCATATCACTAGATTTAATAGCCGCCAGAAGCAGAATTTTCTGCTTCTTGCAAGCGGCATCAAACCAGGGGTGTGTCCTAGGCACAGGTAGTTTGTTCCTACACGCAGGGTAGAGAACTTCCCCCAAGGCCACTGCAAGTTGCGTGTGTATATCGACTGGGTCCCTGGCTAGCGTTGGCTCGCCCATCTGCGTTAGTAGAGGAAGTGCACACTGATATAATTTCGCAAGCTGGGAAGGTGATTCAACAAGGTGGGTCCATTTAACCCTTCTTTTATTATTAGTTGGTACCAATTGGGGTGGAATTATGCCAAAGTTAGCGGCCGGATTGGCGAAGCCAAAGGAACCGGGTTTGAGGGTTAGTACAAGGGCATTATGGTCGCTGTCGTGCCTCTGCACAACCCTGAATTCCTTTAGCTTATCCCAGTTGCTTGCCTCCACCATGACATAGTCAATGATGGAGGTTTGCCGGGACTTATTATAAGTGGCTAAGGCAGGGCGATCTGGGTCTAGCCTTCCATTGCACGCCTGCAGGGACGTTGCAAGGGTAAGGGATTTAATTTGGATGGCCATCGGGGTCCATACTCTAGGCTGGGCAGCGTTGGGCTCTGGAATATGCCACAATGCATCCACTTCATCCTGTTCACCCAACTCCAGATTGCCCAGCGGCTCATATTGGCAATTGAAGTCTCCACCGAGGATAATTGCGGTGGAAGGGTCGAGGGTATGAATAAAGGTATTCAGAGCTATAATTGTTTTAGACTTTTGTCCATTCTTGGAGGGCCTAGAGTAGACATTTATTAGGGCTACTTTGGAGTTGGTGGGAGTTATTAATTGGACACACTGGATGTCCCGGGAATTGGTTGCAACTTGGGTTGCCTGGATCCCCAAGTGAAGTTTAATCCAGGTAGAAAGCCCGCCTGAGGGCCGACCTCTGCCTTGAGACACAGCCGGGACATCAAACGTTGCAAAGGTGTTGCTCCTACTTTCCTCCAGTGCCCATGTTTCCTGCATCAGGCATAGGTCGTGTTCCGCCATGTAGGATTCCCAGTCAGGACTAAGCGACTTGTTTTTTAGGCCAGCTATGTTCCAGGAAATAAGTTTTAAACTCCCATCTGGACTTTCCCCCGAGACACCTGTTACAATGATCCCCTTATTGGTGGAAGTCCCCATTGGTGGGGCGTGGATTTTTGGCACATCGCCGGGTGAGGGAAGTGTGGAATTAACCTCCCTTGGCCCTACGTTATTTGGGGATTCCTTTTCCAATTGTTGAGGGTGGCTACCCTTGATACTGAGTCAATCCACCTCTTCCAGCACACTGAACATATTCCAGTGCGGTGAGAGAGGGAAGAAAGTACTACAGTTACGTGGACTCTCCCTGGGTAACCGCCGATTGGGCAAAATACAGGGTGGGGGATAGCAACCCATGTTGTTACAGCCACCTTTTGGATGAAATTGTTCCAGCCGCGGCTTGGTGTGCCTGGCCCTGGATGGTGGTAGAAGGCAAGGGGCGTGGGATGGCCGATATCTGCTTAGAGGTGCTAGCCGGGGTTACAGTAATGGTAGACTGTGGCATTAGAGGTTTCCCCCCGGCTTCCCCTCCCTTAAGAGTGTTGTTGAGTTTGGGACATTGGACTAAAGGTGCGACACGTCCCTGGCAGTTGGATGTCTCTGTTAATCCAACCCCCTTAGCGTTTACAGCTGCCAGTAATTTATCCAGTTTCGATACCAGGGGTTTAAGTTGGACCACAATAGTCCTCTCAAGGCATGCTTGCAGGTCAGCCACCATATTGGTGACCCAGCAAGGGATGCCTGCAGGTGATGTCGATGGATTGACTGTGGGGGTCACCAGGTTGTGATTTGCCAAATTATTTTTAGTCAGTTTCTTGTGGGAGCGCTCTTTAGTGCTCTTTTTCTTATGGCGTGCTTTGCTGCTTTCCAGTATTTTAACTGGGGACGGAGAAGCAAGGATGATGGGTGGGTCGGGGATGTCTGCCGACATCTCTAGGGGCACCTGGCTGCAAGGTACTCAGAATAAGATGATGATAAGTAGGAGTTAGCCTCTAGGGCATCAGTCGTGTTGGTCGTCAGGTTCCCTCCCTGGTTTTGGAGTGGGAATGATGGTGTTAGTGACAGCCTTCTTTCGGTGTTCTCGATGGCATTGGCAACCACCCCAATTGTTTGCTGCAGCATTTTATCAATAGCAGTCAGAGAGGGTAGAGGCTGGGGATCGTCTGGCTGCAGTTTAGTATTAGATCGCGTGGCATGCGTTTTGGCTTTTCTCCCCCTGTGACTCATACTGCTGTCTTAGAGAGTTCAAGACTGATGTTGCCTAGCCACAATCGCTGAACCCAGCAAAAGGAAAAACTGCTGGTGCAGTGACAGTACCTTGGGGTGTGTTCCGATGGTCTATCCACAGCTTCTGTTAAGGCAAAAAGGGGGTGGCCCGCCCCGTCCTCTTCGGTCCTCTGGGGGCCACAGAGGGCCCGCCCTTTGCCCGGGCGCTCCCGCAACGCGGGCACTTATAATTACTTTATGCGCCTCCTGGCGCGCATTGGCAGTCACTGCGCCGCAAGGAAGCTTGGGAGTTGTAGTGCCCCAGCTCCCCTCGGTCCTCCCCACACAGCGGCCGTGCAGTAGTGGTGAAGCGGCGGAGAAGGACCGGGCGGTGGCAGTGTAACTGCTGAAGGTTTTCCGCCTCCTCCCTCGGGTACACAGGTCAGCTCTTCTCTGCTACGGTCGGCAATCGGGACACTTGGAAGGCAGGTGCACACAATCCAGACACCCGGAGTCCAGCCGCCGCCGCCGCTGCTCGTCTCTGCGCGGGAACCAGGCCAGGGACCCCGGGGCTGCTCGCTGGGACAGAGGGGCTCGCCACAACGCACGTCCTCCCCGGGCTGCAGCTGGGAGCTCTGTGCGCCGCTCACGCGTTTATATAAAAGTAACAATTCTTACCAAAAAACAACAAAACCCTATGTCTCTTACCCTCGGTTGGATTTTTCGTGTGGTGCAGTGTCTCCTTTTATAATCAGGCAATTTATTGTTTTATCTATTGAAGGCAATTGAAAAGAAAGCCCCATTAGACTGTGTACATAGTGTACAAGGGGTCCTAAATTTAGAGCAAGTTTTTGTTTGTACAAGTTTTTGTTTGTACCTGTTATCTTGTTTAATAGGTCTGACGAGTAATTGAAGGAATTTAAGCTTTCTTCATGTCCCAAGTTTTCAGTATAAGTGACATGAAGGTCCCGTCATTCCATTAGTGACACTATAATGGAAGGAGAGAAAGCCAAGTCCCTTAAATTCTCATATCTAATGCAGGCCCGATGATCATGCATTCAAAATGAATGATAATTGCTATTCTCATTAATTTTAAATATAAAGTGCATCATATTATTTCACTGCATGTGTAATCTTTAACTTTTGTCAAATTTTTAAGGATAAAACCTAAGTATTCAGTTATTTTCCTATTCTCATAGATTTAAATGTTAACTGTTAACCCCTTGGGTGCTTCTGTCGGCCAACGACCGACGCGCGCACTACCTTCGTAGTGCTGTGCACGTCCGTTGCCCAACGTGGCCACGCCCACTCTGCTAAACTGACACGTCGCGGTTAAGTGTCTCCCTCTTTCCCAAAAAAGGATCAATAAGGATCTTCCTCCAGCGCCCTGGTTTACTGAAAAACTGAAAATGGAGAAAGCCAAATGTAAGGCGCTGGAAAGAAGGTGGAGGAAGAACTATGCTTCCGACTCTAAAACTGTTTATAAAAAGGCCCATAAAGAATATCGCAATCTTTGCAGGTCAGCTCGCGCCGAGTACATATCAACAACCATCTTTGGTGCTCTGAACTGCTCCAAAACAGTATTTATTTGGGCTTTGAAACCCAATCTATGCCCCCCTCACTTAATAATTGGCAGTGCGAGGATCTGGCTACCTTCTTTGTCCATAAAGTAGAGAAAATATACTCGGAAATGGTGAGTTTGCAGTGTGACAGCCCCCCTCCTCTGCAACTTACTAGTTCCCCCCCAACCAGTATCCACACTGCCCTAAGCTGACAATACTCACCCTGATCAGGATAGGGTGCCTTGTGCACCTTCTAATAATCTGGACACATGGCCCTTACTAAACAACTTCCTTTAAATGTCTTCTAGACAGCGTCAAGTCGGGATCGCCCAAGGACCCTCTTCCTATCTCTGTGCTCAAGCAGTTTGAGCCACCATCTCTGCTTGTAATTATGGATCTTTTGAATGCCTCCATCCAGGAAGCCACAGTTCCACCAGAGTGGAAGCATGCCATGGTGCTCCCCCTTTTGAAGAAGGCCAACGCGGATCCCGATTTGCCCTCTAACAATCAGCCTATTTCTTTGTTGCTTGCCTTCTCTAAAATTTTAGAAATGCACATCTATGCTCAGCCTTCTAATTTTGTAGAATCACAAAAGTTCCTTCACCCATCCCAATCGGGCTTTAGAGCCGGTTTGTCAACGAAAACAACTCTACTTGGGGTAATGTAAAGACTTTGTCTTCACCTGGATGCTGGGGATACGTTGGCTCTTTTTTTGCTGGACTTAAGTGCAGCATTCGACACGGTGTCTCACACCGTGTTAGAGAAAACATTAATATCATTAGGCATCTGCGGTTCAGCTCTAAATTGGCTCATTTCATTTCTTGCCAACCATACTGTCCAAGACTTTACGCCAACAGCCAGCTCAGACACCCATCCTTCACCTTACGGGGTACCTCAGGGCTCCATTCTTAGCCCTTTACTATTCAATCTGTACGTTAGACCTTTAGCTGATGTTGCTGAAGATGCCGGGTTGTCCCTGTTCTCTTACGCAGACGACTCCCGGATTATCTTCTCTCTTTTTGTGGAGAATGCGACTGAGTTTTCCCCCTGCAGCTGGGCTTGGGAAAAATTGCATCATGGATGCAGGCTAATTACCTTTAGCTTCATAGAGAGAAGACTGAGGTCTTGATATTGGATAAAAACCAAGCTCTCTGGGGCCCACAACATTGGCCTAGTGAGATGGGTGCACCTCCTCAACCCTCCCATCAAGTACATAATTTGGGTGTCCTCATTGATGACTCGCTAACTATGCAACATCAAGCTGTCAAGGTGGCCTCCAGATGTTTTACTATCCTGGAGTGGCTAAAAAAGATCATTTGGATGCTACCAGAGCCACCCAGAGAATTGTAGTCCAGGCACTAATCACCTCAAGACTGGACTACGGTAATGTTCTTTGCCTAGGGTCAAACAAGGAGGTGACTCGCAGGCTACAAATGGTTCAGAACTCTGCTGCAAGATTACTTTGCCGAGTTCCTAGAGCCACCTCTATCTCTGGTCATCTGCGGGACCTACACTGCTCAGGGTTGAGAACCGAATTAAGTTTAAAGCCCTGAGCTACATGTTCTAAATCAAAATAGGTGTAGCCCCTCAGTATCTGCAGTCTCTTGTCTGTCCCTATGTGCCTCCCAGATGCCTTCGCTCATCTACTCAAGGGAAATTCTCTGTGCCCAGAGTCAGACTATCTCGGATGGGCGGCAGATCGTTTGCATACCTCGGTCCCTCATTCTGGAATTCCCTTCCCACATCTATTCGTAACAAAACGGTGTATGTCCAATTTCCCAAATCATTAAAAACGTGGCTTTTTAACCAGTAATCATTTAAGCTGTTATACATTGTGTGGTCTGCCAGCGCTGGGAAACCCTTTTTGGGTAGCTGATGCACCTTATAAATGTAACTAATTATAATAATAATATTATTCTACTGTGTGTGTATAACGATTTAATTATATAGACTTTTTCTTGGTAGAACCCAAATGTTTAGTAAATAGGTTCACTCCACAACTATAGTTGAAGACATCATTCAGTTGTGTGCATTATCAGACGTGTCACTAGCAAATTGGGTGCATGGAGTGGTGAAATGACCTACACTCTCCACTGCTATGTTACTAAGAAATATTATATAATGCAAAACCCGGGCAAAAACCATAACTTCAACAAGAAAGCATTTGGTAGGTGGTACTGGCAACAGCTGTCCTTGCTACATTATAAATGCTTTCTTTTGGAAAGAGGCAGATAAAAGTTTTCCTCAAACAGACACTAACCCTGTTCCAATCCTATTAGATAAGGAGCCTTGAAAAAAACACTGTGGGCTGAGATTATTTCCCCTGCATGGAAAGTAACCTTTCCATTTGTCAAAAACAGATAGGATACTCCTCTCCAGCTGAGCTGGAGCGCTGTCCTGTCCTTCTAAAGCAAGCATATTCAATTTACTTCTGAGCTGTATTCTGGCCGGCGTGAAAGCGTGGCATCCAATGTTCGTATGAGCATTGCAGCCGAGGGCTCAGTTTAAATAGCCAGCTTAATCAGCTGATTACCTTCACCTGCATGTGTGTTGCAGAGAAGCCTCTATAACAATTATTTTTCTGGGTGCCATATTGGAATGGCAATGGAAGTATCTAAAGACTAAAGAGTGGTGTTCATAGTACTTTAAGAAGGTGTTCAAATCCAATCACCGTGTGGCCGAGAGGATCCATTAGCTGCACTGGCACAGTGCGGCAGCGAGCTTTATAGGTATTGCCACACATCGCTTTTAACATTTTAACATTTGTGACTTGTGCTGCATGAACTTGATTTGCCTTACTGCTATGTGTTATTGATTCTGAATCTGACGCTTACCGGTTTGTGTAGAGCCCAACGCCAGCTAATTACCCTGTTCTAGCCCAGTTGGGGCATTCAATCACGGTGGGTGGGGGAAGCTGTGGGGGTAAGGGGGGGGGAGTCATTAGCTGCACTCCGCCATTTAATAGCGCCTGCAGCACGGGAGCGCCGACGGCGCTCCAAAGGCGCACAAAAGGCAAGCCCGTTTACCCCAATCTGCGTCCGTCCGGGGCAAGGGGCCAGTCCGCATGCCCGAATTTTAAACTACTCGATTACCAAACTAAAACGATGGCACGCTAAAGATTACCCACTTAATCCCACCACTCGCTCCAGACTATTAAAGCTGGGGGTTATACAAATCAGGGATTCCCTCCCTGAACTCAACCTGCTGCCTCTCATGGAAGATATCAACCAGAGGCATGATAGTCCTAGGACGACCGAATTAACAATATTATATTTGAATTCTAAGTCATTGGTAAAATATCAATTGGACATATTTCATCTTCTGGATTTAGCCAAACCAGACCTACTTCTATTAACTGAAGCGTGGTTCTCGCATGAGTCCTATCCTGACATCCTGGCCTCTCTCCCCAACAATTGCAACCTTCTCCAGGCCATCCGGTCCTTAGTGAAAATAGGAGGAGGAGTGGCAGCCATAATTCATTAAGGGCTGAAGTTCACCTCCCTCACCGCGCTAGATATCACCTCTTTGGAAAACGTAGTTATTAAACTTGACTCTGCCCTTACCCCTCTAGTAGTCTGTGTACTGCTGTATAGCCCCCCCACCACCCCCCCAATCATAATATGTGTCTCTTCCCCCAATTATTGGGGGAACAAATCTCACAACTAGTAATTAACCATGCCAAAATATTGCTGATTGGCAATTTTAATTAAATATCCAGTCAGATGACAGAAGATAGCGATGTATTCCAGATGAGGTTTAAAGCTGAATTGATCCAGGGAGCCAATGATCTAAATAGCTTGGGTGGGCAGGGGTCTGACTGGGAACCTGGCTTGAACTTTACTATTTCAGCCAAGGATTCCTGGAGGGATATAGGGCAGAACTCAGAGGGTTCCACTGGATTTTACCCTGTCCCCTACTTGAGGTGCCACCATATGCTCTCCATCATTAAAGGAGGCATAGGCTTTCCTGATTTTCTCATCAAAGAAGTTTGAGATGTCAGTGCATAGGCACGGGAAGGACAGAATCTTTTCCTCCAGAGGTGATGGACTGGTGAAGGATCTTTACTCTTTACTTTCCTTCTTTACTCGTAATCTCTGCATTTTCAATGTGCCGGATTAAGAATTCTCTTTTAGCGGCCCTCATAATTTTTCGCATTTTATATAAGGCTTCCTTATATGCTATCATGGCCTACGTGTAGTAGTCTTTCCTCCAAAGTTGTTCGAAGTGTTTTACACCTAATCTTATCAGTTTTAAGTTCCGTCGAGAACCATGGGGCTGATGGAGACTCTCTCACAGTTCTCACCGCTTTGAGGAGCCACTGTATCCAGGGCAGAGGTAATCCTTGAATTGAACGTGCCTGCGTCCTCATTCGGATTACCCGTACTCTGTGGTCCTTTTGCTAGGAACACAGGGTCCAAGCTATCGGTTGTAGCCTTTTTCCAATTTTTTTCAGCACCGTCTGTTTACTTCCCTCACGCTGTGTAATCCCCAAGCTGAATAAGAAAGTGACCATATGGTGGTCTGTCCATGCCAAACAAAGAGGAGCCTCGACTCTCATAGTCCGGATCCTAGAGAAAATAAGGTCCAGAGTATGGCCAGCTCTGTGTGTCCGGGCGTTTACATGTTGAGTGAGGTTAGCTCCACTAAGTGACCTTACTAGCTGAGAGGCCTGTTGGCAAGTGGGATCACCCGCATAGAGATTAAAATCACCAAGGGCTATGAAATTGGCATACTGTAACAATTTCCGAGCGATCAGGTTGCATAATTCAGTCTCTAGGAGAAAGAAATGTGTGTACCTTTTGTTACTGATAACTTACAATTGATGTTTTACCATTGATAACACCCATTACTCCATCCTTAATTTCTAGACAAGGATGCTATATATACGTAACTAGATGAACAGTAATCATCTATAATTGAAACCTGACAAAACAGAACTGATCTGAGTTGGTGACTCTCACAATCCCTGGAATTCGAAATTCTGGGCTGCCGATTTTGGAACACCTTCCGCTCCATCCACCTCAGCCAAGAGTCTTGGTTTTACAATCAGTAGCGACCTTTCTCTGAAGGCCCAGATTGGGACGTAGTCTCCACGTGCTTCTTACAGTTTCGGAAAAAAGGAACACAAATGATACATGATGAGAACATTACACAGGAACCGATTACAAAAGTAGACGTTACGTTACATAAGGTAAAAGTGACAATTGTGAGCAAATAAAACACATGAGGTAGTAAAAATTTTGAGCAACAAAAAAATACATGAGGTAGTAAGGAGTGCACAAGAGGAAAAAGTGACAAGTGTGCAGGATATAAGAGAAAACAAGGTATCGTTTGAGGTATAATACTGCAATATGAGCTATTGGATTAGACATTGGATTAGATGTTGCCTCCGGGCATGTTTATGTGGGTGTTTTTGCCTTACCGCGGTGCTAGAAAGCCATGAGCACAATTTTACATGTAATAAGAAAAAAACAAGCACAGCACTAATTTCTTACGGAATGCATGCAGTTCTTCACATTTTATGCTTTTATTTAGGTGTCGCTTTGTCCGTGAGCGTTCATCACCACGTGAACGTTTTATCTTATGCACGTACTTAAAAGGTTGCTCCCCAGAGCACCTGTAAGTGACGAGAGTCCAAGTAAGGGAGACAAAGTCGGGCCAACGTACTTTAGGTCCAGCTAGGACTGCCAGATCACTCCACAGTCGCCACACACGACACCTCGTTTCACATCCTGGGGAAGCAGAACCATTCTGTTCTGCCCCAGCCGTGCACGTGCCCAGAAGGGGTGCATGCCATGCAGACGTGTTCCGTAAATCCGCACTGAACGCAGCACACGCTGCTCACTGAGATCTGGACAGCAGAGTTCGGAAGAACAGAACGAGCGGTCAGTACCCCACTTTGCGCTGGGGTTCGGTCAGCGACAGCGCAGCTGTTGATACGGGCTCTTTCTGGGTGCCGAACCTGATCATGGTATGACTCATGCACTTTCTGCTAATAAATGCTAACATTCCTCGTTTTACTGAATAAAAAACATTATTTTATTAAAGACACAGCTACATATTATCCCACCTGTCTCTTTTAAACAATCCTAAAATGAGCGCTTACCCTCTTCTTTTTTCCTACATATTTCTTTTCCGTAGTTTCGCTAGTTAAGTTGAGGCTAGCAGAGCAATACCGATTGCAGCTTGTTTCTATCTCAAGGTTGTTTGATAGTGACTAAATTACCATATCTCTAGAGATTTTTCAGATTTTTTTCGAACCATTAAACAGAACTGGTTAGTTCCATCTGAAGTATTTTCTGACTGCATCACGAGCTAAGATCTGTACCTCAGGAGTGTCAGCAGTTCATTACCTCGAGCTGGCTAAAGCTGTACTTTTTCAGCAGTTAAGATTGCTACACAAATACCGATTCAAAGACACCCGTAGCATAATATAGCTGAGATATCCAAGAAAGCCATTCAACTACAAACAGAGAGAGAAAGGCGGGAAACAGAATGGAGGTGGAAAATAAAGATAGGATAATAGCGGGGAAGGGAGAAAGCAGAGATTAAAAAGAACCCACAAGAGTGAAACAAAACAGGAAGTGTATGGATTTGTAACCTCCTACGAGGACTGGCCCTTTTACTTCTGTTGTTACTCGGTCTGTGTTATTCAGTCTGTAAGCACTATTTATTTTCTTAGTGAGTTTTGTCCTACTGCAGGCACAATGTGCTTTGCAGAAACATTCAGCGCACCATTTGCGCTTTTACTTTCCAAGCAGCTTGGACCGTGACAGACACTTCTTTGCAATGCATTAGGTTTCGCATTAAGGAGAGTCTGACCTATTGGCAATGTAAATGACAATAGCTTAAACTCTTGCAAATTCGAAACCTATTGCTTTGCAAATATACTTTTTTGGGGTTGTTTCCAAGCACCCAATGCCACGCTTGCACTTAATAGCTGCGTCTGAAGAAAGGGGCTTGGCCGCCATTAAAATGAAAGCGCTGTTTGGGGCACTTTTACAAAAAATGCATTTGTTTTTCAAACAAATGCTTTTTTGGTAAAAACGCCCCATACGGAGCTTTCACTTTCTGTAGACACTGTTCGTCTAAAAAAAAGTGGTGTGGCCTCTATTCACATGCAAACGCATTATGGGGCGCTTAAAAACAAAAAATATTTGCAATTCAATAGGTTTCGCATTTGCGAAAATTTAAGCTGGTCATCTCTCATATAGGTTATACCAATTCACTCTATTTCGATTTTCCGATGTACTTAACAAAAAGACTACAGCTGGTGCAAAACCAGGCCGCTAGACTGATCTATCATACCGAGATGACAACACGCCTCCCTTCTAATGAGGAAGCTACACTGTCTCCCAGTAACACAAAGTTGTGCATTTAAAATTGTGTGTCTCGTTTTTAAATCTCTTTATGGTACTTGCCCGGAATTTATTTTTGATCTGATTCAGAGATAAAGTCCTGTCCCCAATTTGTGCTCGACCCATCTCAACCTCCTGGTTATCCCTACTTATAAACTGAAGAGACTAGGTGGCTGTAGACTTGCGGTCTTAGCCCCTCAATTTTTAAACTCTCTTCCTTTTAACATTAGATCCTGTACAAGCTACGCATTATTCAGAAGACTCTTAAAAACTTGGTTGTTCTCCCAGGCACACAAATGACCAATTAAGCAGCAGGTTATTCCTCTTTTCAGCGCCAAGAAATCGTCTGTTGTATGTGCACTCTATAAATATTTTTTTAACATAAAGGTAAGGAGTCTGTAGCTAGATATTCTCTCCCAGATAAGGCGTTACCAAAGGTAAGAAACTTGCTCTTTACAATCTTTTAGAATTTTTAGTCATGCCGGCTCCTGATAGAAACCAGTTCATCCGCTGTCTTCAGAGGATTAATCATTTGGCATAGTAGCCATCTTCGCTGGATTGTTAATTGGTGAATTTCAAGCATACAAAGAAGGAAACTGAGCCATTTGTTAAAGATGGTGAAGGGCGTGACTTTAAATAAATGGCTTGACGTAACAGAAAGGTCCCTATGTAAAGAGTAAGATGTGGTCTGTTGTCAGAGGAAACTCTGTATCCTATGCGCAATTGGATTTGGTGAGTCCACTGGATTTGACTTCCAGATACCAATCAGCCAGCTCCAGGAATGGCACATAATGCGCTCGCCAGAGCCATTGTTGGCATCCCTAAGGGCCATTCAGCGGCTGCAAAGCTGCGTGAGATGCATTGGCTCCCCTTCAGAAAGTGCATTCTGTTTAAATCCATCGGTATTGTTCATAAAGCTCTTCACTTTCCGAGTGTCATCAGTATATTCCAGTTAGAAACCTTCTCTCTATCAACCGCAACCTGGTCATCGTACCGAGGGTCCTGAGGACGAGATGGGGATCAAGCCTTTTCAGTCTCCACCACCATACTTTGGAACTCACTTCCTCGGTCTCTGACGTCGATTATGGAACATCTGCCTCTTGGAAAGGCTCTTAACCTCTTGCATGCTCATGACAAGGTGAGCTCGTCATGAGGCACACTGGAGCTGTGCTCATGACAAGGTGAACTCGTCATGTATAATGGGATTCAATAAATGTCAGCACAGAAGGGGAAAAGCCTTAGCAGCCAAGTGGTTAAGGCCTGGCTCTACACTATTTAGGCAGCTTTCCACAGAATGAATTTGGTCTGATGGACTCTGCCCAATGTCAGATGGCATTGACTACAGCGCCTTGATGCCTATGGGTAAATATTGCGCTTTCCAAATTAAAAAAAGTAAGTCCATGCTTGTTAAAATTTTCCAATTATGTACTGATGTGGATAGTTTCCTTTTGACCCCTCTGGGATCCCCATCACTCTTAGTTGATCTGTTGCTGCTGGCTTTCCAGATGCTCGATTTGGTCTGCATGCCCCTTCATCATTTCTATTGTGCTGGTTGCAACCTCCTCTGTGCCACCAGTTCTCTTCTCTATATCTTTTTTCTGATTTGTTAATATATGAATGTTCTATGCAACTTCTGCATGAGAATGTAGTTTTCGGAGGGTGTCCACAGTGACCTCAGGATAATGTATTGACATCTCCTGTCGGTTGTGTTGTCTGTGATGGGGGACATTACAAATCTGTAGCTCTTTCTAAATTTTTCGGAATAGGTACTCACCTTGATTCTTTGCAAGTTGTGAATTTATGGGTATCCTTTTTACTCTGGGGCTCTTGGGCCTTGTTGCCTTTTGATAGTACTGTGATCCCTTTGGGCGATTCTGTGTCTTTAGGCATCCCATTCTGAAAATTGCACCTTTCCCGACTGTTAATAATTTTTGTAGTTTTGCAGTCTTGGAGCCATCAAACCATTTATAGCTGAATTAATAAGAACAGTATTGAGCTATTTTGTTAATTTAGGCAGCGTGGTCCGTGTGGGCACAGCTTGTCAAAATGTACAAACCGAGGAATATGACGGCAAAGCTTTGATCAACTCGCTAACATTGTTACCTTTCGGTTCAGTATTGGGACCCCGTGTCAGCTGTCCTCGCTTTCTAGGCTCACCAGAGGCCTTAATGCCTAAATGGTGAATCCACAGAGGACGATGAATCATGGAACGCCTCCTCACACGGCGTCCATCACGCTGACAGCAGCCAGAGGCATCTTGGGCGGATGTTGTGAGTAAATTGGAACATCTTTGACGATCAGAGAAAACTCTGGCTTCTTGTTATGATTAAGGCTGTTTTGTGATCCACCAGTCCCCTCTGTTTGAGATTTCTGCATGTAATGTCAGAGCTGATTACACCCCCCACTCACGTCCGCCTCATGGCTGTGCTTTTCCTTGGCTGGACCATTGTAGTAATGGCTCTGGCAAGCCTGGAGTTTCAGATAGTTGGTAGGCATGTAGTGATCGTCATGAGGTGTATGGAAGCAGTTTCAATCTGAAATCTGTTGAGTTTGGGAGAGGTTACTTACTCTCAGCCAGCCTCCATCTTTTTTCTCCCTTCTCGAGAGCTCTGACCATACACGCCACAAGTGAGAGATGCAGTGAGTGTCATGAACTGGTGACGGAGGAAGAAATCAAAGTCCCTCACCCATACTGTGGGCCTGCTGGACACAGGAACCAGCCTGAGAGGTCAGAGTTACCTAATGAGACCGGCTGTGAGTGCAAGTTTGATCACAGACCAGAGAGGAGACTCAGCTGGATTGGCATATGAGAGTTAGGCTACAACATCAATCTAAGAATAATGCAGCAGCAAGACATTGCTACCCACTCTCCCCAGCAAGACTTTGATTCTGAAGAATACTGAAAGTGTGAAATGCATGTCGAGGATTACTAAGCAGTTGGCCTCACTTGAACATGCTAGCAATTACTCTCTACAGCGAGTAAAACACTGTTCTATTACATATACCAGCATGCATTGAGAGACTGTAAAGCTCCCACCTCTGTTAACTAATATGGCATCATCTAGTCAGGTATAGCACAAAGTAGACACAAAGCTGGGAGGCGCGAGAGTGGAAAAGTTGGAGATGCTTGCTGTTTACCCAGGAGGCCCACAGGTGCTACAAGTAGACCGTTAATGTCATGTGGAGAATGACATCCCCAAGGCCTTGATGGAACAGCCTTTAAATAGGCATTCAAATATTTTTTCTTCTTAAGGCATCACAGTCAAAGGAGTAGAAACCCATCCCATACAAAATAAAATAAGTAGTATTGCATAAGTGAACCCGATCTCTCCTGCGGGCCTTGATTCAGTCAAGCACATCACAAGGACCTTTCTGGAGGATTTTTTCCAGAGTCCCTGCAATAACGTCTCCTCTCTGTGATACGAATTACATAGGAAATCCCAGAGATTTACAAGGAGTTGAAAGAACTAGGTGAAGGAGTATTCTGGCTGGAAGAATCTGGAGACAACATGTCGAGGAAATTATTAATTTTTTTTTCTTTTCTTTTAGTTTGTTTAGTGAAAGAAACTTCTTCAGTTATACACAGCCTCTGGCCTACAACCGGAGTGGCCAGCGGCATGTATTAAAGAGCGTTTCACACAGCTGTAAGGCCAACATCCCAAAGGTCAGGCAGCGTCTCTTATCCGAATTATACTAATGTCCATGTATGCATCACATCATTGTCTCACACATTACTTGAAATATAAACAACTTCTTAGTGTACCGCAGGCAGGGATTTTTACCCTACTTATGATATAACTGAACATTCCCAACAGAAGCATATTAACAACATATGTAGTATACCTCATCACGTTCGGCTCTAGTCCCCTTTGCACATACGTCCAAGCCAACATCGTCTGTGACTGTAAGTGCCTTCCAAGTTCACCATAGGGAGAGCACCTCTGCGGTCGTGTCACGTATAACAAATTATAGGGCTACGGCTCTGACAGGTACCTCCGGGTCCGATGTAGATTCGTCATCTGGCTCCACCTGCCTGTTAAGCAGATATGCTGTGTAGAGCCCCCAGAAGTTCTTAGACCTACAGCGGGGTGGGAGTAATTAGCTGAAAGTTTCCGATTGTGTGCAGCAATAAAGCATGTCATGTGACCACTGTGGGGACAGGGCCTCTCATCCAACACATTGCCACCATGCGCTTTGCCATGAGTAAACCCATGTCTACTATTCTACGTATTGCCTTCAGCAGCTTCCTCGAGTTTCCCAGGAGTGCCATCTCTGGATCAGGAGTAAGCTCCGTATCTACAATGTTCCCCAATTCCAAGAATATAGCCTCCCAATATTTAAATACTCCTGGACACTGCCACGCCAGGTGCATAAAATCCGCTACAGGGGCTTGGCACCTATCGCAGGCGGAATCCGCACCTGTGTAATCTCTCCGGAGTGTAATACTCTCTATTCACGAATTTGAAGTGTATGAGTCTGTGTCTGCCATGTAATGATATGTGCTTCGTATTAGTGCAACAGTAGGTTCACTTTGAATCATCAATTGTAATTTGTAGATCTCGTTGCCATGCCAACCTGGCTTTAGTGTATTTGTTCATTCTGTGGCTCATAGCCAACTAGTATATGTTCGAAACTAGTTTGCGGGGAGATTTCGTCTTTATAACATATGACAGTTCTAGCACCTCCCAACATGTCGCGCAAAGCTCTACGTACTCTATAGAACTGAAAGTGTTGCAGCAAGGTGCTATCTTCCACCGTACCCGCTGCTTCATCCCAAGTTTTAACTACCCCATCCCGGAACAGGTCACCCTTCGTGTTTATGTTTAATGTGTGCAGTGCTCGCGTGACCCCGCCTTCTCTACATGGGTGTAGCCAGCAGATCCACTCGATCTGCATAACCGGTGAATACAGCAGTGCTCCCGCCTACAGTTGCAACAAGTTATGCCAGGCATGGCGAGTCGAATTAATGGAGTCTAGGATCCCCGTTCTCCGGCCGGTGGTTTTAAAAATCATGGCTGGGAGGGGGAGTGGATCAGAAAAAAGCGTCTCCATACGCAGAAATGGTATGTCCGGCGCGCCATGTATCCAGTATTGAGCTTAAGCGCTTTGTGCCGCTCTGTAATATAAATTAAAGTCTGGTGCCCCCAGCCCTCCCATGTGATACAGTAATGTGAGTATCTGCCACTGCACTCGGGCTTGCTTACCTGCCCAAGACAATTTGATTAATGTTTGATTGAGTCTCTAGAAGAAAGAACGCGGCAATACTATCGTAACATTCGTAAAAAGAAACGTGAATCGGGGCAATATCACCATCTTCATAATGGATACCTGACCAAGCAAGGACAACTGCAACCTGATCCAGGTCTCAACGTCATCCTCCAATTTAGCGACTGCGGTGCCATAGTTTTCTCTAAACACAATCTCTGAATCTGTGTGCAGATGTATCCCCAGATAGCGAAGTGCTTCCGTGGACCATTGTAAAGGGTAATCCATCTCAAAGTGTACAGTAACAGGGGTGAGCGGAAAGACAATGGACTTAGGCCAATTGACCTCCAAACCAGACAACGCCCTAAGGTGCACCACCTCCCTTAGGACAGAGGAAAGATTGTTTTCTGGGTCTCGGACATATAATAGTGTCATCTGCACATGTAGACACTATAATCTTATGGTTTGGGAAACTTATGCCCTTATGTCCATGATACTCCCTCAGTGCACATGCCAGAGGTTCCACAACTAAGGCGTATAGTATGGGGGACAAAGGACATCCCTGCCGTGTCCCTCTGGATATCGCGAAGGAGTCCATAACCAGGTTGCCCAGTCTTATGCGCGCCGTGGGAGCATTGTACAATACCCCTATCAGTTGGAGAAAGACTGAGCCCAGTCCCATCCTGGTAAACACCCCACACATGAAAGACCACTCTACTGAGCCAAAGCCTTTTCCATGTCGAGAAAGACAGCCACAGCCCTAGTATCCTGCCTAACGTGTTGCATTGTTCCGATCACCATACGGAGATTGTAAGTAAGATTCCTATCAGGAATAAATCCCGCCTGCTCTGGGCCCACCAGAACCGGGGCCAGGGGGGCTAAGCGGTTAGCCAATATCTTAGCCAATATCTTAGCAAATAACTTGTTTTCTACATTCAGTAATGATAGGGGCCGATATGACCCACATTCCTCCATAGGTTCGCCCGTTTTAGGGATGGAGACTATAATCGCGTCTCTAATAGTCCGAGTCATTGAGCCTGATACACACATATCATCAAAGAGTTCTGAAAGATGGGGGAGTAATATGTCAATAAAGGCTTTATAAAAGCCGACCGTGAGGCCGTCCGCCCCTGGTGCACTGGTTGCACCTTATTCCGGCAAAAGCCTCTGTGATCTCGTCTTTCTCTATGGGGTGCATCAGGAATTCCCTGTGCGTATTGGTGAGGAAGGGCAGCTGGATATGTTCCAAATAATCAAGAATCTCATCTTCCTTACCCAAGGTGCGGGAAGTATACAATTTAGAATAAAATATTTTGAGCCTATATCGGTTTCCTCAGTCAGCAACTCCCCTTCAGCACTCCGAAGCTTAGTTATCAGTGTTTTGCTGCGCTTAGCCTTCAAAATGTGCACCTGTACCGATCTCCCTCCCTGTATACGCAGGCCGTGTCGTATTTGCCCAGATGTTTGACTTCGCTGTCTGCGGCCTTCTGGTATTCTCCTAGCAAATCTTTTATTTTGTCATTGAACTCCTCGCCTTCACCAGCTATTTGTCGTGCCTCCAAGACTCCCAGTTTTTGTTTTAGGTCTGCTAGTCTCCTACATATAGAACGCAGAACCCCCAAGTGTTTAGCCATGGCCACACCCCGTATATACACTTTGAAGGCCTCCCTAACAGTCTGAAAACTATATCCACTGACCCTATTCTAAAAGCAAAAAATGTGTCTTAAAAAGGGGGTTGAGTAGTGACTAGGGGGAAACCTTCATGTGAATGGAGGAATGGTTTTCTTGGGTGTAGCAAGGACCAGCAGGATAGGCTAGTTGTCGGAAAGCGTATGTGGGAGTACTGGACAGTCATGGACCTGCGTGAGGAGTGACGAATTCGCCAGCCAATAGTCTATGCGCATATGCAAATTATAATATGCAGAATAATGTGTGAAACCCCCTTTGTCCGGGTGACGGACTCGCCATACATCTCTGAGATCCATGCCTACCATGATGCCGTCACGTGTTATAGCAATTGCTACTGGCCTCCGTACCGGGCCTCCAGATCTATCCAGATCGGGGTCTCTAACCAAGTTAGTCCCCACCCCATAGAAACTGTGCATTCGGGTATACATTTGCCATGTTTGCTAACGTCGTGTAAAACTCCGGGCAGTCCTAGTTGGTCCGTGCACATTCACGATCACCAAAACCAAGCCCCTACCCTGACACTTAGAAATCACAAAGCGACCCTCGCCTTCTGAGGACAGCTGCTCAATGGTGTAGTCGGACCTAGAGTTAGCCCAGGTCAATACCCCCCTAGCATGAGTTGTGAATCCAGAGACATTAACATTACCCAGCAGGCCCCTACTGCGTAACATCGCGCTAGTCAGTGGGAGATGTGTCTCTTTTAGCAAGGCTAAATCTATATTCTTTCTATTCAAGTAGCCCAAAACTTTGCACAATTTATGGTGATCGTTAAGACCCAAACATTCCAAGTCAGTGCTCTTAGTGAGTTTTTGGAGCGCCAACCCCATTAGGTGTTGTCATCTTGTGTTACAATTCTCATAATGCATTCAGACTTGTGATGTGTGTGCGCGGGAAACATCCTAAACAACGAAGATCAAAAAAACGACTTACCTGAACAACGAAGTCTGAACAACGAAGAATCACATACCACGAAGTCCAGAACCACGACTTTGCGGAACAACGTCTAAAAAACATTTAAAATTTTCAGAATGAATTTACCTTTTAAAGCCAGTAGATGGCACTGTTGGTTAGCATTTCACTGTGGTAAAGCCTTTCTCTTCTCGACGTGAGTAAAAACTCTATGGCTGACACATTTGTATGTATGTATGTATGTATGTATTTTAATGCTTATTAAGCGCAGCTGTCACCCAGCGGGTATCCTGGCGCTGAGATCAGTTCCACCATCTGGTCTACAATTTATTCTGCCATAGGGAAGAGATAGGTTTTAAGGTCCCTTTTAAATAAAATCAAATTTTGTCTGCTCCTCAGTGTTAAAGGTAGAGTGTTCCACATTGTGGCGGCCGTAAAACTGAAGGCGCGGCCGCCCATTCTCACTCTGTTTATTCTTGGGATTTTCACTAAGAAAGCTGAGGCGGATCTCAGGGGTCTGGCAGCCTGATACCACGAAAAGAGGTTTTGCAGTGGTATTGGTCCTTGACCATGCAGAGCTCCAAAAATCAGGCATAAAGCCTTATAGGAGATCCTCTGCTGGACCGGTAACCAATGTAAGACTGCCAGAGCTCCGGCAGAAGAGGCCGAGCGAGGCAAGGACAGGGCTAGTTTAGCCGCCATATTTTGAACCCTTTGTAATTTAAGGATCAAGACCTTTGGAGCTCCTAGAAGTAGTGCGTTGCAGTAGTCTAACCTACTGAGAATGGTACTACGCACTACTTCTACTCTGGCTTCCCGCGGGAGAAGCGGCAGTATCTTCCGTAGAGCACGGAGCAGGCCCATACATGTCCCAACAGTCCTGTTCACCGAGACGTCCAATTGCAGGTTCGACTCGAACATGACTCCCAGATTGCGGGCCGAGTCTGCCGCCTCCACCGAGCCTGGAATGGAACTAGGCCAGAAGTCTTCCGGCAATGGGCGAGGGAGTCGGTCTGAAGAGCAGTGCAATATCTCCGTCTTTGCGCCATTGAATTGGAGTGAGTTGGCTTGCAACCACTCTGCTGTGGCCGACATACACTGATGGAAAGTGTCCCTCGACACTGCCTCTGAACCCTCAAAAGAAAAAATCAATTGGGTATCATCGGCATAATTGATGACTTGAATACCGAAAGACCTTATAAGTTGTATCAGGGGCCGGAGGTACAGATTAAAGAGAATCGGACTTATCGCCGACCCCTGGGGGACACCCTGGTTCACCTGGCGTATGGCAGAGCGGAAAGGTGGTAGTGTTACTGCCTGTTGTCTGTTGTCCAGATATGATGATAACCAGGCTAGTGCCGAGCCCGTTATTCCCGCATTACAGAGACGGCCCAAAAGGACCTCATGGTTCACCGTGTCGAACGCGGCCGACATGTCAAGCAGTACTAAAAATGCTGACTTGCCCCTGTCGACACGCGTTCGCAGATCATTCAACACGGTAACCAAAGCAGTCTCAGTACCGTGGCCCGGTCTGAAGCCAAATTGAGCTACATCCAGACTGGAGTTGGATTCCAGGAAGTTGGCCAAGGCTCTCGTAACCCACTTCTCTAAGATCTTTATCGCGAATGGTAGCAGCGAAATAGGCCTATAATTGGCTGGACAGAGGGGGTCCAAAGTAGCCTTTTTTAGCAAAGGTGTTACAATTGCTAACTTCCAGCAGTCTGGTACAGATGCAGTAGCTAACGATTGGCAACAGATTGAGTGGAGCGGGGGAAACAGCTCGCCCTGGAAGGCCTTCCAGATCTTGTGCGGCATGGGATCAAGAGGAGAGCCAGATGATACACAGTTAGCCAGAGCACAGAACTCCTCCAACGAGGGTATTGGAAAGCTCGGCAGCTGACAGGCAAACTCCTTGTTCTTACTTGCCTCAGAAGCCGGGTGGCCGGGGGACACAGAGGGACAAGAACCAGATGGCATAGGCTGCATAGAAACCTCAAAGCCCTTCAGAATGTTCCTAATTTTGTCATCAAAAGCTGTGGCTAGAGAATCACAAAGCTCCTGTGACACCGGTGGAGATGGTATGGCACATGTAGGGTTGGATAAGCTCTTTACCAATTTGAACAGGGTCTGTGATTTATTCGATGCCTTTGCCAATGTCTCTTCCAAGAATTTGGCTTTGGCATTTCTTAACTGGAGCTTATATTCCAGTAGGATGCATTTATAGGCAGCCCTGTCCTGCTCTGAATACCCTTTCCTCCATGTGCGTTCCGCTTGTTTACAGCGTAGCTTCACCTGGCCGAGTTCCTCGGTGAACCAACCATTGGTCCCTCTGGATCTGTCCTTCAGTTTCCGTAAAGGTGCTACCTCGTCCAAGGTTGTCAAGATTCGCTGACAGAGGGCATCGTAGCTCTCACCTACGCTGTCCTTTAACTCAAATGTTCGGGACAGGAACATAGGTTGCTTAATCTCCTTTAACAGGCGAGTCCATGATCGATTAAATGTAGTACTCCCCGAACTAACTGGTTTTGATAGGGCCGGCTGAGCTACAGTGAAGAGGATCAATGAATGGTCGGTCCAGCATTGGGTTAAAATGTCCTTCACTAAGATTAGTTCCTTGTCCGCAAACACCAAGTCCAGTATATGCCCCTTCGCGTGGGTAGACGAGAGGACAAGTTGTTCAAGTTGAATGTTCTCACACGCTTGGCAAAGTTCTCGGAAGGCAAGATCATGGGGCCCAGAGGGCCACAGATTAAAGTCGCCCAAGACTAGGAACTTGGAGTGGGAGTTTGAAAGATCATATATCAGATCGACCAGGGATTGAAGGGCCGCTGTAGTTGACGAGGGTGGTCTATAACACAACAGGCCGGCCATCAGCGTACCACCTTGGGTCCCGATAGAAAAGCCCATAAGCTCAAATCCCTGAATTTCCTTTATCACAAGCGGTAGGAGGGAGATTGAGTCTCTGAAAATACATCCGACTCCCCCTCCTCTCCCAGAGCCACGAGGAACATGCCTCACGAGGTATCCAGGTGGGCACGCCCAACCGAGTTCTACCTCACAATCTGATGTAATCCAAGTCTCGGTCACAAACAGAATATCCAGGTGGGAGGATTCTATTACCAAGGCAATTTCCGCATAATGCTTAACTAGGGAGCGTACATTCAAAAGTCCACAGGAAAATACCTGAGGTTGTACTCCTCCCTTGTTCTCAAAAGGAAATGCCTGTGGGTCCGTCGGGAAGCTCGATGTGCCAGAGGTAGTCCTATGCACTGCGCCGAACGCGTCCGAGACGCGAACGGGCGCAAACGGGCTTACCTCTGGCGCACCTCCGGCGCGTCGACGGCGCGGCCGCTGCGCGCATCCGCTGCGCGTCTGTTTACACATACCTATTTATGGTATTGCGCCGCCCATTTGAAATGGCATCAAGGAAAAGCAAGCATGGAATTCTCTAACATTAAAAGGTAGGTCATTTGTTTGAATAAATGATTTTTAAAATACTTATAATTAATTATAAGAGTATTATTTATAAAAAGAGATGTTTAACATTTGTATTTAATTTGAAGTAAAAAAAATAAACATATAAACACGCTAATAAGGGATTATTGGGAGGTGTGGGGGGTTTCCCCCCCACAAATAAAGACCAATTAAAGGAATTTGTTGTACAGGAAGTTGTTGGAAAAAAAAGTCGTTGTAAAGAAAAGATCGTTGTTTAAACTTTAGTGGTTTAGGAGGTCGTGGTTCAGGCAGTCGTGGTTCAGGAAGTAGGTATTTAATCATACAACCGTGTGCGCACATTGTAGACCATGAAATAGGAAAATAAGTACCTTAAACAACCAGAACAACCTTACAATATCACCCCATCCCACCCACAGCAGACCTCCCCCAACTTGGTCGCGCAGCATCTCAGCAAGCACCCCCTTCAACCCCCTCCCAAACAAAAACTCACCCCTTTGGTGTATACCACTCGTGGGCAGAGGTCGTTCGGCAAGCAAAAACATATATACTGTACAAACACACTCCTGCCCCCCCTCCCCTACACCGTCTTGTATTGGTATGCAGCATCACCCATCGTGTCACCTCTCGCTGCACAGGCTCGTGTGGCTCTAAATCAACCCATGTCCAGGCCCCGTGTCTCAAGGAATTATCACAGATGCATTTGCGAAGTCTGAAGCATTCACATTGGGACTCTTTTTTTTTTTTTTTTACCTCATTCGCTTTCAACCCTCTTGATTAATCCAACCGCCTATTCGTAACCTTACTGATTGAGCTTCTGAGTCTTTAGCATTCTTATATAGACTTTCGTCAAACGTACGTTTTTATAGGTCGGGAGGATGCCAGGGGGTGAGGTTGGGTTTACTCCAAGTAGGTCTATAACAAACCTGATGGACCATATCGATAGTCTGTGAGCATAAGATGGTCCACGGAGTATCCCAAAAGGCATAATCATAGGACCTGGGAAAAAAAACCACACAAAAAAACGGGCACTCTACTTCCATTGAATCAACAGGTCCCAATGTGTTTTTTTTTTTTTTACTGCATTATCTAGCCATGTCCATCTTGGATACTTCATATAGTGAGGTTAGCCATTCTGAGTGGTTTGGTGGAGCTGGATCTATCCAGTACTTGCAGATGTGTCTCCTGGCCATTAAAATTGCATAGAATACCAACGATCTAGCAGGACCATTAAGGCCGAAGATTATCAGGGGCAGATCTTTATGTATTGGTACTTTCAAAATGCTCTTGAGGGTCTTCCACCCATTTTCCCAAAAGAGCCTGATGGAAGCACAATCCTTAAACATATGTATGTCTGATGCTTCGACCATCCCACATTTATTACATACTTTCCCTTTTAGAAATTTTGATATCCTACGAGGGAATAATACGCTCTGTGAGCAGTGAACAAATGGTTCCGCTTCATCCAAGCAGGTTAAACTACTATATAAAGGGTTTTAAAATGAGTCCTGCCATACGAGATCACACCGTATATATCCATCTGCCCTCCCCATAACTCAGCTGCAAGCTTGAAGACCCCATCCACTTCCTTCTCTATTGCCCAATACCACACTGAGACCTCTCTTTTCCCCACAGGTCTCACAACAAGCTGTTCCTCCAGGTTACTACCCTTACCAAATGATGTATTACGACTGCGCTGGGCTTGTACCCAGCTTTTAAGCTGGATATACTTAAATCTGGAGCGACCTGTCCCTACTCTCTCTTAGATCTTCCCAAGAGACGAAAATGCCTTCATTCAACAGATCTCCCCACACTATAATCCCAGCATCTCTCAATGGTTTTGTCAAACTATCCTGGAGGTTCGCAGGTGTACCTGGGGAGTCCCAAAGTGGCGCTAAATTTGAGAAATAGTTAAGTCCCACCTTATTTCTTATTCTAGCCCAAATTTTTGTATAGACTGGAGAACCTTAAGTTTGACTTTTTTGAAGTATTTTTGGATGTCCAAACTTAAACATAAATCCTTCTTCTGGTAAACCAATACCCCTAAACATAGCCCGAAACATATCTCCTCCCCCTATACTAGTAGGCATTTTCAGCAACATTCTTGAATGTGAGAGCTGGAAAGCCCAGGCATTATACTGCAGATCGGGCAGCCCCAGTCCCCCTTTCTCTCTCTTCCGTCTAAACTTCTTCCATGCCAACCTAATCGATCTGTACTTCCAAATGAAGGAGTTTACCTCTTGTTGGAATTTTTCTATCTGATGTTTATCAAAAAACAGCGGGATTGTATTAAAAAGAAATGTGAGCTTAGGCAGGATTGACATTTTGACCAAGTTGACCCTCCACAAGATGGATAATTTGAGGTAAGCCCACGATTTCATCTGTTTCATTCTTTGAAAACTCGATCTAAATTAAGTTCTGCAATTTTCTCTACATCCTGTACAATTCTAACCCCCAAATACCGCATAGTGGAACCGACTTGGAGTTGTGTGTCTCTTATGTTCCATGCCATTATTTCAGTTTTGCTGGCATTGATTTCATATCACGAAACTTGTCAGAATTCTTCCACATGTTTGATAACTATCGGCAAAGCTGTATCCAGGTCGGCTGTCAGTATCAGGATGACATCCGCATACAGAGCCACTCTCCTCTGCCACTCTCCATATTTAAAAGAAGTGATGTTAGAATCATCCCTAAGTACCTGTGCAAATGGTTCTATATACATATTGAAGAGCAGCGGGGAGAGAGGGCAACCCTTTTGCGTACCCCTAGTGATCTTAAAGGCGTCAGTCAGGATTCCATTAACCAGTAATCTAGCTGTCGGATGTTGATGGTATGACAAAATTTGTCCCCCAAATAAAATTTTGCCATGACTTCTGACAGGTAGCCCCAATTTACCCTGTCAAAAGCCTTAGTTGCGTCTAAGTTTAAGACTGCCAGAGGAAGTGAGAAGGTGGAGGCGATATCAATTGCACCGACCAGATCGTAAGTAAGATCCACTAATTGGCGTCCTTTAACAAAGCCTATTTGATCTGGATGGAGAATACTATTGGCCACAGCCCCCAGCCTGTTTGCCAAAATCGAAGAGAAGAGTTTATAATCTATGTTTAACAGTGATATTGGTCGATATGACCCACAGCTAGTTGGATTTTTACCGGGTTTCAGAATCAATACCACTGTCGCCTCGTTCCATGAACTCAGGGGGGTTTACTCCCTCCAATAGTATTTTATTATATAGTTTGGTCAATACTGGGATTATACTCTTTTAAGGATCGATATAATTCTCCTGGGAGCCCATCAGGCCCAGCCGCTTTACCTCTTTTTACCTCTTCTGTGACCTTCCCCACTTCCTCTTCTGTGATTTCCTGATCTGAAAGAGACACGTTAGTGATAGATTCCTTACCTTAGAATATCCCCAGGCGTCAGACTGGATCCGGAATTTTTTTGCGTAGCAATACCCCTGCGCGCCGGCAGGCGTCGTCCGCGGCTCCGCGTCCGTCGTCGGCATCGTTCGCGCCGGAATGACGTCGTCGGAGTACTTAGACGCCGCCCATGCGCGCTGACGTCAATTCTTCTTTTTTCCGCGCCAGCTAGCGCAGATCCGGAGAAGCTCTACCCCTTAGTCATTTTTTGACTAAACTTTTTTGATCTTTTGATCATTTCTCTGCTCGAGTCTTTGACTCCGACGGTGCCGGTAGGGATGCCCGGGTTTAAACCCTGTTCCAAGTGCGACCGACTGATGTCGGTTACCGACCCCCATCGCCGGTGCCTCAAATGTTTAGGCCTCGACCATGACGACCGCACCTGCTCCGACTGCCGGGCCCTGACGTCTAAAGCTAGGCGGGAGTGGTCCCGCAAGCGACTGAGCTCCAGCAGTCGGCCCCGCGCCGCTCCAGGTCCCGGTCCCACAGGAGGTCGAGGGACTGGTCGCGGGGTCGCGGAGTCCTCACAGCTCTGGGAATGGACATCGGTCGTCAGGATCCAAGTCCTCAGGTAAGAGGCATGAGAGGCCGGAGAGACGTCATCGTTCCTCCGACCCTCCCCGACGCTCGTGCGATGCGGCCGGGGGTTCGGGTGACACCACCCACGCGGCTCCGACGGAGTCGCAGACGTTGCCGCCTGCCCCACACCTTCGGGTCTCTGGGCATGATGCGACACCAGAGGAGGTCGAGCGGTACCTCATGGCCATGAAGTCCCTCCCTCCTCAGCCGGGTTCCGTGGCGCCTCCGGGCCCAACGGCCCCGGCTGGAGGGCCTAGCGGGTCGGGTGCTTCGGCTCCGACGCTGTCGGGTGCTTCGGCCCCGGCGCCGCCGGCGACTTCGGTCCCGGCGCCGCAGGCCCTCACTGGATCCGCTTCCGGATCCGGGTCTTCGCCGGTCGACCTCACGACCTCACCGGCACCGGCCCTGCGGGTGTCGCCCCCGGTGCCCACTATGGACGCCGTCCCCAATCCTCCCTTCGGGACGGCTCTGGCGCCGGAGCGGCGCCGCTGGGCGCCGCTCCCGATAGCCTTTGGAGATTTCTATTTCCACGAACCGGCCCCGTCTGTTAACCCTGATCTGCAGGAGATGGGTGACGAGGGTGATTGGGAGGGGCCTGTGGACCCTCTGGCACAAGAGTGCCAGTCTCAACAGGACTGGACATATGAGCTTGGGGAGGCCAGTGGAATTGACACTTTGCCAGACACTGGATTTGTCTCCCCTCCCACTGGGGCTACGGAGGAGGGGGCTGCCTACAGTGTAGTGTTGACGCGGGCGGCCAAGGCCTTACACCTTGAGCTCCCTGTTGCGGCCGTGAGGACTAACCTCCTCACTGAGGTCCTTAAACAGCAGGCAAGCTCCACTGAGCCTCTGCTGCCGTTTAATGGGGCCTTGTGTGACGTTCTTGTGGGCACTTGGTCCAAGCCCGCCACAGGTCCGCCTGTGGATAGGAACGTGGCCAGACGCTACCGCCCGGCCCCTGGCAACCCTTGCTTTTTGTCCACCCATCCCACCCCAGAGAGCCTGGTCATCCAGGCCTCCACTTCCCAGACCGCATTCCCGACGGCTCCGCCTGATCGGGAATCCAAGAGGTATGAACAATTCGGGAAGAAGGTGTTCTCGTCTATGAGTTTGGGACTGCGGTCTGTCAATACCGCATGCCTCTTGGGCCGCTACACCCACACCCTGTGGGACACGGTTGCGGACGTGCTGCCCCAATGTCCGGAGGAGGTCCGGGCTAAACTCGCCCAAGCCCTTGTGGAGGGTCGAGATGCAGCGCGATATTCCATCCGGTGTGGGCTGGATACCACGGACTCACTGGGCAGGGCTATGGCAATGACGGTGGCGGTTCGACGCCACGCGTGGTTGACGTTTGCCAACTTTTCAGCCGATGTCCAGACCACTCTTCTGGACATGCCGTTCGATGGCCGTCGCCTCTTTGGCGACAAGGCAGACCATGCGCTTGAGAGTTTTAAGGACTCCAGGGCTACGGCCAAGTCCTTGGGCCTCTCGGCCACACGCCAGCAATCGGGTGCCTTTTGCTCCTTTCGTGGCCATGCAAGGGGCGCCCCCACACGTGCTGCCAGCCACGCACCGCAAAATGCGCGGTGGCGGCCGTGGAAACCGCCGTGGCGGCAGTCGCGGACAATGGCGCGGTCAGTCCACACCTTCCCCCGCAGCACCTGCCTCAAAACCTTCCTAGTCCGTGTTTTCAGGCCCATGTGACGCCAGTGGGGGGCAGGGTTCGACATCACCTCTTCCACTGGCGCACTGTCACGTCGGACAGGTGGGTGCTGCAAATCGTCCGAAGGGGCTACTCCCTCCCCTTCGAGATGACCCCTGCAGCCATGCCACCGCAATTCCACCGCGTGTCGGGGGATCACTTGCAACTTCTGCAAGAGGAAGTCACGGCCCTCTTGGCCAAGGGGACCATCGAGCGCGTTCCTGGGCCAGAAGTAGGGTGAGGTTGTTACTCACACTACTTTCTGGTACCCAAGAAGGGCAAAGGGGGCCTACGCCCTATCTTGGACCTACGGAACATCAACGGCTTCCTCCGGAAGGAGAATTTCAAGATGCTGACTTTGGCTCAGGTCTTAGCTGCCCTGGACCCTGGAGACTGGATGGTAGCGTTGGACTTGCAGGACGCTTATTTTCACATCCCCGTCCTGCCGGCCCACCGGCGTTACCTGCGGTTCACGGTAGGCCACGAGCACTTTCAGTTTACCGTGCTCCTCTTCGGCCTTACCAGCGCCCCACGGGTGTTCACGAAAGTGATGGCGGTGGTCGCAGCTCATCTGCGCAGGTTAGGGGTGTGAGTCTTCCCCTACCTCGACGACTGGTTGTTGAAGGCGGGCTCGCCCCAGACAGTCGTCATTCACCTCCAGACTACGGCCGACCTCCTGCACTTGCTGGGGTTCTCCATCAACGTGCCGAAGTCACACCCGTGTCCCTCTCAGAAGCTCCTCTTCATCGGAGCGGTTCTAGACTCGGCGCAGTTTCGGGTTTATCCTCCCGAACATCGGGTTCGGGATGTTCAGGCTCTGATTCCGATCTTTCAGCCTTTATCCCGAGTCTCGGTCAGGTTGACGCTGCGGCTTCTGGGGCTGATGGCCTCCTGCATCCTTCTGGTGCATCACGCCCAGTGGCGGATGCGGGCTCTGCAGTGGGACCTGAAGTTTCAGTGGGCCCAGCATCAGGGCAACTTGTCCGATCATGTCTTGATCTCGGAGGGCACTGCAAGACAGTTGCAGGGGTGGCTCACGGACCGCGATTGGGTCAGTGGCAGATCCCTCCCCCTACCCCACCCAGAGCACGTGGTTGTGACGGACGAGTCCCTCCTGGGCTGGGGAGGCCACTTGGGAGAGGCGGAGATCAGAGGCCTCTGGTCTCCGGCGGAGTCCCGGCTCCATATCAACCTTTTGGAGCTGCGGGCGATCTGACTAGCACTGAAGGCATTCCTCCCCTCTGTCCGGGGGAGTGTAGTGCAGGTGTTCACGGACAACACTGCCGCCATGTGGTACTGCAACAAACAGGGCGGGGTGGGGTCGTGGACCCTATGCCAGGAGGCTCTGCGCCTCTGGCAGTGGCTGGAAAATCAGGGCGTGACCCTGGTGGTTCAACACCTGGCAGGTTCTCTGAATGCCAGGGCGGACGAACTCAGCCGTCGGTGCATGATGGATCACGAATGGCGCCTGAACTCAGATGTGGCGCAAGGTCTCTTTCAGCAGTGGGGAGAGCCTTGGTTAGATCTATTCGCCACAGAAGAGAACGCGCAATGTCATCAGTTCTGCGCGTTGGAATTTCTAAGGCGGCACTCGCTCGGAGACGCTTTTCGACGCGAGTGGATTTGCGGTCTGTTGTACGCCTTTCCGCCTATACCACTTCTGCCCAGAGTGCTGAAGAAGATCAGGCGCAACCGGGCCCAGGTTATCCTTGTGGCTTCGGACTGGGCACGAAGATACTGGTATCCCGAGCTACTCAGCATGTCAGTCGATCCCCCGATTCCTCTGCCTCTTCGGGAGGACCTTCTGTCGCAGCAGCAGGGGACGGTCCTCTACCCGAACCTGTCCAGTCTCCACCTACACGCTTGGAGATTGAGCGGCGGCAGTTGAGGCCATTTGACTTGCCTCCTGAAGTCTGTAATGTCATTCTGGCAGCCCGGCGTCCCTCCACAAAGTCGGTATACGCCTGCAGGTGGAACAGATTTGTGGCATGGTGCACAGCAAAGGCTGTGGACCCACTCTCTGCACCCCTTTCTGAGATTCTCCTCTTCCTTCTTTCTTTTGCCCAGCAGGGCTCTGCTCTGGGCACTATCAAAGGATACCTTTCTGCCCTTTCCGCCTTCTTAAGGCTACCTGATCGGCCTTCCTTGTTCAAGTCCCCAATTGTAAATAGGTTTTTGAAGGGGCATCACACACCTGTTCCCTCCTGTTCCTTTCGTGATGCCCCAGTGGGACTGGAACCTTGTTCTTACTTACCTAATGTGTGCTCCCTTTGAGCCGCTTCATAACTGTCCTCTCCGTATTCTTACTCTGAAGACTGCTTTCCTGGTTGCCATCACCTCTGCCAGGAGAGTGAGTGAGCTGCAGGCTCTTTTTTCCACACCTCTTTCCTCTCTGTTCATCCGGACAAGGTTGTGTTGCGGACAAGACCTTCTTTCCTGCCCAAGGTTGTCACGGCCTTCCACATCGGGCAGTCCATTACGCTACCCACCTTCTTTCCGCCTCCGCATCCCTCGAAAGAGGAAGAGACGCTCCACCGTCTGGACCCAAAACGTGCGCTCTCTTACTATCTGGATCGCACACGCCAGTTCGGGGTGGATGACCAACTCTTTGTTGGTTACGTGGGCGCTAAGAAGGGAAAGGCGGTGCACAAGCGGACCATCTCTCGGTGGATCATCTTGTGTATCCAGGTGTGTTACTCCTTGGCTAAGAAGGAGCCCCCTGTTGGATTGCGGGCTCATTCCACTCGGGCCACGGCGACTACCACTGCCCTAGGCCGAGGAGTGCCCTTGCAGGACATTTGCCAGGCAGCTACGTGGGCCTCGCTACACACGTTTGCACGACACTACTGCCTGGACAGCCAAGTCCCGAGGGATGGCTTCTTTGGCCGTTCCGTCCTCCAGGACTTTTTGGTGTGATTATTGGTTTGCAGACCCACCACCGGGGTTGGTATTGCTGGGGTATCTATTCTAAGGTAAGGAATTTATCACTAACGTGTCTCTTTCAGATGCACAAGTTACTACTTGTGTAACGATATATCTGTAAGAGACATTAGTTAGTGATAGATTCCTTACCGACCCACTCATCTTCCCCGTTCTGCGAACCGATATCTAGGGTTAAGGTCATCCCCTTTTAGGGCCCTAGTTTCATGGCACCAGTGTTGGTTCTATCATGGCTCTGCGTATCTGGCATGGAAAAGCTGTGTATCAGAACTGACGTCAGCGCGCATGGGCGGTGTCTAAGTACTCCGACGATGTCATTCCGGCGCTAACGACGCCGACGACGGACGCGGAGCCGCGGACGACGCCTGCCGGCGCACAGGGGTATTGCTACGCAAAAAATTTCTGGATCCAGTCTGACGCCTGGGGATATTCTAAGGTAAGGAATCTATCACTAACTAATGTCTCTTACAGATATTTCGTTACACAAGTAGTACCTTGTGCTTCTAAGCAAACTTTTTACTTTAGTATTGTCCTCAGTAATAGACTCTTTGTATATGTCTTGAAAGAAGTCCCGGAAGGCCATACCAATATCTCTATCCGAAGAACGACTTGATTACTCGTCGTCTATTTTGAGCTCTTTTATGTGGTTTCGCACCTGGTCTGTTTTGACTTTCCAGGCGAGTAATTTCCCTGCCCCTTCCCCATATTCAAAATGGGAGATTTTGCTTACTTCCCATCTGCGCATAAGTCTCTCTATGTGAATACTTTCCAACTTTTTTTTTAACTGATCTTGCTTATCCAGATCCTCTTTCAGGCCGATACCGGCTTGATTATTCAATTTGTTCTCAACTCCCCTAATTTCTGCTTCTAAGCCCGAGATGACTTGCCTAAATTTCCTTTTTCTGAAACTTGCTCTATTGGTGATACAGCCTCTCCAGAAACCTTTCAGGGTATCCTAAACTGCAGTAACATTGGCTGTATCCAAGTTATTCTCAAGAAAATATTTGGTTTCGGTGTGGAGGAAGATAGTCTCATCCTCCTCAAGCAATATAGTTCGGTCAAATGACCAAGTTCTGATATGCTGTTGCGGTGTACAATCTATATTTAAAAGAATTCCTGAATGGTAAGAGAGATGCGACGGAAGATATTCAATCTTCTTGACTCGATCTTTCAGACTATAACTAATCAAGGCGTAGTCAATTCTTGACTTGTGTTTGTATTCCAGATTTCTGAAAGATACTCCTAGTTGGTCTCCCACCCGTGCCCTCCATATATCAGATAAGCCCAATTGGGCCATAGTTGTCAAAAGCAACTGCCTAGAACTAGAGGGAAATGCTGCCCTACAATTTGGCAATTTATCCAGTTTTGGGTTTAACATGATGTTAAAATCTCCCACCCATATTACTGGATCCGGAAAATCATGAAGATGAGAACGGATGGCAATGAGGTATGAGGCATCATCTTGATTGGGTCCATAGTATCCCACCAAGGTGAAAAGAATACCCCTTAAAGAGATGCTTAAAATAAGCCATCTACCATTAACATCCTCCCTATATTGTAGTATTTGGGCTCTAGCTTGTTTTTTAAAAAAGAACAACACTCCTCTAATATTTGCCGTCTGGTCGGTGCAAATAAAAGCATCCACCCACTTCTGGCTTTTTAACATTTCTTTTGTCTCTATCTTAAGAAGATGGGTTTCCTGGCTGACAATGACCTGTGCCGCAGAGTCTCTTAGATATTGTAAAATTCTAGCTCTTCTTCCCTTCATGCGCAGGCCATTGACATTCCAGGACAAAAACTACAGAGTAGCCATGTTATTCCAAACTTACCCTTAGCAGATATTACCGTAAATCTCTGAGCACCAAAACCTAGCCCTGGCCATAGCCAACAGCACACAGCCATTTGCCCTCCATCCCTCACATCCTTGCTGATCTTCAATATAAGTAGCTCTAGCAAGGTCTTGACGAAGGAGGTATTTTAAATTTGTATCCCCTTGTGCCGCCCTCCCCTCCATCCACCCCCCCTCCCCTTGGGAAACCCTACCCCCATTACTCTGGTCTGATGTGCGACCAGTTTTTGCGTCCAATAGCCTTTCTCTCCCCTCCATTCATGTTGTGTATTTATATCAACAAAGCCGCATATTAATATAAGCCGAAGAAAAACAAAAAAGACTCCTAAAAACCAAAACTCAGTGAAGGTTGAAAATGAAGAGAACAAAAAAAAACCTACTCCCCCACTTTTTTTCCCTCCTTTCCTCCCCTTTTTTTTACTCTCCTTACCTTTATACTTTTTCACACCTTTTTTTAATGTGTATGTATAATATGTATATATTATATATATATATTTTTTTCCTATTTTATCTATCCCCCTTTTTTTTCTTTCCTTCATTAATACTCATTTCATTTTCTTATATGTATATATAGATTCCAATCTTAAGCCAAGTATCGGAGAGGAATCTCTACTCGAATGCGACCCAACCTGCGTCCCAGGGGCCTCTTTACTAATGGACTCTAGCAGCTCGTCTGCCTCATAAGGTGATGTGATGTTATACATCTTATTATTGAACATAATTTTTAGGAAAGCTGGAAATTTTTGTTGGACTACTGCATCGACTTTCCTAAATGTTTCCATTCTTTGACCCAATTCCCACTGACGCTCGAGTGTAGCTCTAGAAAGATCCGAATGCACCTCAAAAGAGAAGTCCTTGCTTTTTAAAGATTTCGCCTTCAGGGCCAAGTTCAAAATGTTCTCCTTATCGGCATAGGTAAGGAAATTAATAAGTTTCCTAGGTTTTGCTCAACTAGGTTTGTGGCGAAAAGGGTCCCTATGAATTCTTTGGATATCTCTTTCCAAAAACTCTGTCGACTCCTCGAGTGCTAGAGTCTCCTTAAGCAATGCAATGACAAAGGTCTTAATGTCTGTCCCTACCTTACCCTCTGGAACCTTCAAAAGTCGTAAGTTGTTCCTACGGGAGTTGTTTTCAAGGGATTCCACCCTATCTCGTAAAGCATTTCCATCTCTCTGTAAGGTTTGAATTTTTCTTTCTGCCGACCCCAAATTCGACTTGAGCTCCTCAACCGAGCTCTCCAAGGATTCGGTCCTTGAATTTAACAAATCCACCTTCCTTTCAAGGGTCTCACTGGCTGCTCGTATCTCGGTTTGGTTATCTGCAGACACAGCAAACCCATGTTTTATATCTTCTTTCAGAGATGTAAACAGCTTCTATCGAGACCCCAGATGAACGGCTGACTTCAACTGCACCCATCTGGACCTCTCCACTCCCCTCCCTGTGTCTCAGCCTGCCTCTCCAAGGCTGCCTCAGATGCCTCTGGTACTATAGTAGGTATGGAAGATAACATGGAGGATATGGATGTTGCAGACGTAATGTCTGAGAGCGTAGCACTAGAGGTTAGGGGGACATCCTTTGATTCCATTGTGCCTGAAGGGCTATCGGAACCAGCCAAACTGTGAGAGTCAAAAGCCTTTCCCTGCTTTGAGACTATCAGAACCTCTGGTTACACCCTAAAGAATGAGCGTAAAGATGGTGTGACTCTCACTGTGTCTGTGTGTCTGTGTGTCTCTGTGTGTGTGTGTGTGTGTGTGTGTGTGTGGGTGTGGGGTAACACCTTTTTTCTGCCCCCTTTTCTGCTCCTTCCCTTGATAGTTCTGAAAGGCTGTGCTATGGTCTAAAGGAGGAGCCCCATTTGTTTTTCCTGCCTGAGAGTACACCCCTGATGACTCGTTTAGCCCATTTAGCCCATTATCCTGCCCTTTAGTGCTGCCTTCTTGTCCAGACACACTCTTTCCGCGTTTTCCTCTCTTTTTACCCCCCTCTCTTACCAGCACTCACTTTGGCGTAATCTGGGGTTTCCCCGCTTTACAAAATTCAGGGTGAGACTCAACCTCAACCTCCTGTGTAGAGGAGGTCCCACTCTTACCGCCACCACCACCGCCACCGCTGATTTCCTCCTCTGCACAGCCTTCTCCTTCACCGCCTGCCGCTCTCCCGAAAAACCTGCAGATGCTGGTGCTGGTTCTGACGCTGCTAACCCGGAGGAGACCGCGGGCCACCACCATGCGACCGCGTCTGCACTCCAGGGCGGCACTGAACCAGCGCGGGAGGCAGAGCGGACGTGGGGCGACGGGTGACAAAGAGAGGGCACCGACACACATCCAGAAGGCCACAAAAAACAAAAGTCTCAAGAGGTAAGGGTCCCGCCACAGTTCACAGCTGCCGTCGCTCTGTTTTACAGGTGCTGCTAGCGCATAGCCCCGGGAGGGAGAGAACGCTTCTCAGGACGCGCGCCGCTGCCCAACTAGCGGGCGTCATGTTTCCGAAGAAGTGTCACATTTGGACTCTTACCCAAAACCCTGCCGACCACCTTCCCATGTTGCCCATCCAGGTCTTGACCGTTTGCTATAGTGTCTCAACCTGCCTGAGGAGCAGATAAAGTTCCATAATATAACGGTTCAGTCCAGAATGTAGCATTCAGGTATTAGATCTCATCTGACTTCAAGTACCATTGTACATTCATCCCACCGGGTCACCCACCCACCCGATTATGAAAATTCCCCCCTGAAATACTTATAAACCAGTGAGCTCCAGTCCAACTCAGTCCTGTTCTTCCATCAAACTTCGGGCTGCTTCGTCAAGCAGGTTCTTCTCCGGGTTCCGGTGCTGTTCTTTGGACCATCCTTTTAGGGCCTTCTGTAGGGCCTTCGGGTCTGTAAAGATGGGTGATCGGCCTTGTCTGTTGACCCTCAGCTGAGCAGGATACAGCATGGCATAGTCCAATCCCAAGTCACGTAGCTGCTTTTTCATTGGGATAAATTGTCTGCGGGCCTCCTATGCGCGAATAGTGAAGTCCAGAAAGAGCAAAATCGCAGAGCCTTCAAACACCAGGGATTGCTTTTCACAAGCCAGCCTCAGGGCGGAGTCTCTGTCCCAGTAGTTGAGCAGTTTTGCTGTAATTGGACGCAGTGGTGCACCCGGGGGCGGTCGGGGCCCAGGAATCCATGTGCTCTCTCCACCGCAAACATAATCGAGAAAGCTCCTTCATCAAGGGGGTTGACCAACAGCTTCTCTATGAAAAGTTCTATATTGCCAGTAGGGGTAGGCTCCGGAAGGCCCGTAATTATAAGATTACAGTGTCGCGAACAGCCCTCCAAATCCTCGGTTTTATCTTGCACAACTTGAATAACCCTCCCGAGTTGCTTGTGATCAGTATCCAACGTGGTGTGCGCCTCTTCCACCTCCGTAAGTCTCCGCTCAGACATGTCCAGCCGTTCCGCATGTTTGTCCAGACGCTTACGCTGCTCTGCGCACGCAGTCTCACCGCAAAGTATCACCAGCACCCTCAGTGATGCCCCGCCGTGACCACCAATGCGGACCCGGCTCTGCAGAAGGTCTCCGACCTGCCAACAGACAGCACTCACCTGCACGACCGGGAGCTCCAACGCAGCTCCACGGCGCCAGTATTGCCCCCTTGCACCCCACGCTGCTCTGGCACTCAGTAGCAGCGGCAACTACTGCGGCGCTCCTGGTCTCAACGGTCGTTCTGAAAGGATGGCCCACAGTTCTCGCAAGTCTCCCCCACCGAGGCCGGCCCGCAAGCGCACTCTCAGCTCATCGATGAACGCGACTCCGCCCTCAACTCCACTTGAGCGCGGGGCTTCAGGCCTGGATGGGTGGCCTGCCTCAGGCGCTCATATCTACGGGCAGACAAATCGAGAGTGAGCCAGAGTTCGCTCCCCTTCCTGCGGTCGTATTCGGACGGTCAATTCGCGATAGAGGATTTAAACGGCGTGTTGCTGTCGGATAATTGCTGGATTTGTAGACAGCGTTAAGGAGCTAACGGCTCAAGCAGCCATCATGGTCGCGAGCAAGTTCCGCCCCCCCCGGAGGAAATGATTCCTGATGCAAGAAATCTTTGAAAGCAGAGAAATAATGTGTTATTTAAAGAGAAAACTGACCTTGAAAACTGCTTAAGGCAGAGTAACATTTGAAATAGTCATCCTACTCAAAACGGAAGGGGCGGATACCTGGAATATTTCTTGATACACTTAAGGGTCCACCAGGCAAGTGTGGAGGAGCCATTGAACTGGACGAGACATGTAGAACTGCAGGGCTCGGAACATGAGGGTACCAAACATAAAAAGGATATTACACTTGATTGAAAACATTAGGAGAACCCAAAAAATTGATAACTTATTATCATTAGGCAGGGGGAAAAGTGTTTGACCTGGTGCTCTGGCAGGTCATCTTTGGGAAACTGAACAATTCGGTTTTGGAGGGGTAATACGGAACTGGGTTAGTAGTGAGTAGAAACGCCGACCGAAATCAGATAAGTGGGGCTTGTCCGAGACAGTATTGGTCCAATGGGGCACTAGACACAGCATCCCTTTCTCCCCTCCTATTTACCATAGCTATGGACGCATTGGACACTAAAGCACAGAGAAATAAAGATATATATTAGTAGTCTCGATTGAGAGGGATATGCACTCTCTGACAATGTGCACTGATGTTGTCCTAATACCGTAACAGAACTAAAGGGATCTGTCCTAGCCCTTAATGAATGAATTGGAGTAATATGAGTTGGTCTCTGGATTCAATGCTAACATAGCGGAATATCACATCCTGAAAGCCTATGGCTCAGAATAAGATTTGTCATTTAGGGGTGATTAAATTGGTGGTCTACTTGGGAGCACAAATAACCTCTTCAGTATGCCAGATAGAATATAAATAACTATTGCCACCCCCTGCTTATGGTGCTCAGAGACCTGCAGACCTGACTGTCCAGGGACCTTTTCTAGTATTGATGTGTTTAAAAAGTTTATCTTGCCTCATTTTCTATTATCTTTTCCAGACTATTCTGCTTTTAGTACATGACACCTTGAAGACGATTCTGAGTGTGGTTGATCAGTTAATGCAGGCTGGGGTGGTTCCAAGGCTTACTAGACGAGGAGTGCATAAACATCCCACGGCCCTGGGCTGGGACTTGCAATGCGGTATTGTCAAGTGGCCCATCTCAAATTCTTAATGGAATGGCAGAAGGAGGAATCTAGGACTCATATGTAGTTCATGGATCAAACAGTCACAGGATCAAGCATCAGGATAATGCATTGTCTAGAGCAGTACCATTGGACCTGAGGCCTCTATTCCCTCATCAGTAACAACAGCATTCATAGCTGTATGGGACAAGGTAGCGATCAAATTGGGATTGACCACAACTTCCCCCTTCCTGTTCACTCTTAGTTTAAATGACCCTGATTATGCTCCAGCAATGAAGGAGGGTACTTACAAGAGATCGAGACATTAGGGCTGCCGGAGAGCGGGTGACATGTTTGAAGAATCAGGAGTCTGTTACTTCAAACACTGTGAGCAAATTCTCATCCTCCCAGAAACAGTACAGTATTATTACAGGTCAGCCATTTTGTTTTAAATGCTCCATTTTCTGCTAATTAGTAGGGCTTTGATCCCATTAAAATGTGACTATTCACCAAAGAATTATGGTTTCTAACATTGATATAAAATGCAGATGAGCATAGCGAATGAGGGGAAGGTGCTGATGGGAGAAACAGATAGGCAGACCACTCTTAGCTAAGGGGTGGGAGGAAATTCATTACAAGGTGCAGACGATCTCACAATGCTCAACCATGCATGAAGCACTGGTTACAATAATGATTTATTGGTGTTATACCCCTGATAAGTTACACAGGTGGAATTCCTGGAAATGAGATGCCTTTCAGGGAGTTTAACACACTGCTGAGTAGCCAATGGGCAAACATTTCCATTATTTTCCTGAAGAGGGAGACAAATGTTGCTGGCACTGTGTACAGCAGGACAGGCTGGCACAGCTTGGAATTTTCAGTTTCAAGATGATCTGGGTGTCATTGTATTTGTAGAATGTACATTTAAAGGACTTAGTTAGATCAGGTAGATTGGTGAGGTAGAGGTTGAGTAGTGTGGTATCTCCCTCAATATCTGCTTTATTATGTTCCCCTGGTTGATGGTGTTTTCCTGTTATCACATACCCAGTATGTTTACTTCCAGAATGTGGCAGCGTGTAAAGAGAGAATGTGTTCAATGAAATAAGTTGTTGGCCCAGCTGTGGTGGTTTAAAAATAAATTAACAACATACATCTATGTTACTGTGATTTTTTGGGAGAGGACTACAAAAATCAAAGGTGGGATATTAGAGTCTTGAGGTGTGCCACATTTATTGGTGAGCTGACATGAACATGATCAGCAAGAACATGACACCTTGTAATAGGTCAAGAAGATCCATTGTAGGATGTTTCCTCAGATGCTAATAACCCTTCATCAGGTCTCGGACTCCTCCATAATGGGAGCTGCGTCAGAGAAAGCAGATAGGTCCAGTAGTAAAAGTGCAGCCACTCCATTTCTGTCCACCTTCTCCTTCACAACATCCTATGGATATCAAGAAAGATTCCGTGTCTCATTCTTGGTAAAAGCACTTATGGAAACCAGACAATGTTTTACTTCTATGAGGTCAGTGACCTAAGCTAAGGCGGCACTTTTAATTGTATTTCTTGTGGCGTGTCCTAGATGGCACCAGTGAAGGAGCTGCCTTGCGGAGCACCACTGCACCTATCGGGCTATATACTGCTCGCAACACTGGATCAATCCTGCATCCGCTGGAGTGAAAGCCAGTACCCAGGAGAGTGTGGGGGCTGTACTGTCCACATCGCTGACCGCGCAAGGCACTTCATCTACTTGAGCGAGAAGACGCCCGGCTGTCCTGTGTCAAAATGGTGACTGCGGCGGCAGGTCCTACTGAGGCCTTCTAGCCCTCCGATTGGCCCCAAGAATATCTGCAATCCGACTGGCTCCATTATCCGGTGGGGAGGTGAAGTACTGCCGATCCCCGGAGATAGCAAAAACAAGGAGATGATGGACGTAGTGCTGGGTTGAATCCATCATCGTTCTTTAGCTCACTTCGCCATCCCAGTTCAGACCCAGTCACTGTGCCGGCTGACCCTCAAGTGCCCCGGGAACCCCATAGGACATCTTGACCTGCTTATGTAGCTGCCACCAAAAGGAGCTGATCATGGGGGCGGTACGTGACTGGAACTTTATCTCCTGTGAAGAGGTGACGGTCTGGCTTTACCAGGACCTCTCGTTTATCATGCTTCAGAGACGCAGAGCCTTGAAACCAGAGACTACTTGCTGCGGCAGAAGGGGATTTGTTACAAGGGGGCCACCTGCTCCACCTGATTTTTGCATGGGAGGGAGAGAACTGCAGTTCGTACTCTCCAGGAGAAAGCGTGGATCCTGGGGATGGATATGGATAAAGAGAAGCTGTCACAACACCCCCCTCTCCCTCCCCTTCCTCGCTCCATACAACATGTCGATCTGGACCCGCAAGACGTTAAGCAAAACATTGGCGGCTGATAGCTCTAGGGAGCACTCGGGCCTGCTGCAGCAGCTTAACTGTAGAGTCATCTCCGGGCTCCATTGCAGAGTGAGGAGTGATGATTTGCTATTTTTACATTGACCAAACCTCATAATGCAAATGGTACACCCACCGGCATACGAAACAAGCTGCTCTAACTGGAGAGCCCCCTCCTGGGATGAGGAGGAGACTCAATCACACCTTACGATCTTACACTATCACCCCCTGGGTGCAGCAAGGCTCATGCTTGCTCCTTGCTTCCGCATGGGACTTTGCCAGTGACATGGACCCTACCTCTATGATTCTTTATTCTCTGTACGTTGGAGTACTTGATATCCCAAACACCTAAGATGTTCACAGCCTGCATACTCATCCAGCTCATATTCTGTGGCTCAGCTGGGACGCTCATCTACGGACACTTTTGAATGGACAAACCCGGGCATGGATACCTTGGCCTATCCTCTACCTTGGGCCCGGCAAAAGTACTTGGCTTCAATGTTGGATGAAACTCCGGGCCAAGACTGGTTCACGGCCACTTTTTACAAAACAATTGCCAAACATCCCTGCTATTGACCAGGCTATATAATTCCTTTAGCGCGCAAAGTTTTCACCTACAGGTACCAAGAAATCGGCTATTATCACAGGGTTTCAGTGTGCTCTACAAATGCTATAAATAAAATCCCCAAACCTGGGAAAGACCTGGTTTATTGTGTCTAATACCACCCTATATCCTTGCTGAATGACGCAAAAATGTACCGGCATTCTCGCAGCCCTTCTGGGGCCATACATGACTGGATTGATAGATCCAGGCCGGCTTTATCCCGGGGCGTAACTATGGGGACAACACTAAGCACGTTATCCATCTCATTGATAAAACCATCCGCACTTGGGTGTCGACCCTTTTGATATCGATCGATGCTGAGAAAGCGGTTGATCGCGCACATTGGCCCATTCTGCGAACCATGCTAGAGGCAGTGGGACTGGGCCTCCACTTCTGTCGGTAGGATATGGAGTAGCTACTTGAGCCCCAGTGCATCGGTATGGGTTAACAGGTTGCTGTCCCACTCATTTCCCATCTCTCGACGACGCGCAGAAATGCCCTCTGTCACCGCTCCTATTCATTCTCTTCATTGTGCCTCAGGCGGAGCAGTTCAGTCAGCATCCCCTCATAGAGGGAGTCATGGGCTGTCAAACTCACAATATGGCACTATACGCAGATGATGTGCTTTTAGCTGTCACCAGGACTCGCCAGTCTTTATCCCGCTGCTAGAGGAACTTGAACTATTTGGCAAAGCGTCAGAGTTTTAAATGAATACACAAGTCCCAGACCCTCAATCTCACTATTCCTCCAGAGGAAAAAGCCCACTTGACGGCTCTCTTCTGATTCCCGTGGACGACTCACGGAATTTCAAACCCGGGAATTCAACTGTACTCCACCCTGGAGAAGACAGTGGAGCAAAATGAAGTGTCCCTGCAGCCTGGCATCCGCTCTACAGCACGGTCCTGCCACAGCAGTCTTAAATCGTGGCTCAGGGGAATGGCAGCTGTTAAAATGTCAATTCGCCCCAGGATCCTGTATATTATGCAGACACTGCCTCTCTAGCCTCCGCCTCACCCCCTACAAAAATTTCAGCAGCCTATTGAAAAGAGTTCATACTTACCAATGGTAGCTGGAGGATTTGGAATACCACACCTGATACAGTACTACCAAGCGGCACTACTTCGGTTCATAATGGTGTGGCAGCGCCCGATTGCTGTGAAACATTGGTGTTTTATAGTAAAGACCGTAGCGGGCATACATATTTGGAAAATTCCGGGGCTTCTTCCGAAACACTGCCCACACAAAGTATATATTTCCCCAGTAGTCAGGGCAGCGAGGGTGTGGGATAAACATAGCCAGTCTAAACAGCTCTCTACTCCTGTGTTGCTGCACACACCAATCTTGGAAAATCTGGATTTATCTCAGGCGCTAAAAGATAAATTTTCCTCCTGCTGGCAGGAAGCCAACTGCAAGCGATAAAGAGATTTATTTGATGTACAGAGCTTACTAGACTTTTCTCAAATACAGGAAAACTTCGGACTGCCTGACACCAAGCATTGGCACTCCATTTAGTCAATGGTTGACTAGCCTGACAATGCGCCCTCATGTGAGTAGACCACTCACACCTTTTGAGAGGTGGCTCCTCTCTAGACGTGACAACTAACCTATCTTCTCTGACATCTACACTTTCCTAAACACTATCCAACATGCCACTGTTTCGCCCGCCTGCACATGCTGGGAAAAGGAGTGTGAGCAACAGTTCTCTGACAAAGAACGGCCTGATATTCTGTGGTGGGCTTGTACTTCAGCTTGTGCCGCCTCGGGAAGGGAGACCCTTCTTAAGGTTGCCCACTATTGGTGTTACACGCCGGCACGCACAGCTAGGTGGAAAAAGGGGGGTGGGGTGGGGGGAGTGGCGAGTGGCGACTGATGCTGGCACCACTATAATAATTTGGGCACTCTATCCCATTTTTGTTGCCATTGCCCCAAACTACACCACTACTGGTCCGACATACTTGCAGATATTGATTGGATGTTTCATACTGACTTACCCTGTTTTCCCAGTTACATCCTCTTAGGTCTCCTTAATGCTTTGACATACCCATTGCAATTTCCAAGAGGAAGGGCCATTAGCCTAGCTCTCTGCGCAGCAATACAGGTCCTGATATCTAAATGGGTCACAAACGTGGTTTTGCAGCGTGAATCTTTCTGGATTCACTATGCTGTGCATTATTCCGCCATCTAGTGGTTGGGTCGGGAATTGTAGTCTTTTTTTCTCTTTTTTTTTTTTCATGGCCCAGGTGGGCGTCGACCCACAACCATTTGGTGTCCTTCGCGACGTCGACGTGCTTCCTCTGGAAGCTCCCACCTTTCGTCGTGATCTTCAGATTCTTTTTTTCCCCCTCGGGTCTGGATTGTTGCCGAAGAGTTCCAGAGTTTTGGAAGAGGAATCAAGCAAAATCGAAGAATCAAGTTTTCAACTACACCGGACTACATGTCAGGTACCTGGAGCGACGAGTGAGAAGTTTTAACTAACAAAACCTCGACATATGACGGAGAATGCGCTTGCAGGGGGCTCCCTGAGCGCGGGGATGGACAAAACACCGTTCAAGTTTTGCACCAATTGCCACCATAAGTACGCCCAGAAGGATCAGCATCGAGTCTGCAACCTCTGCCTGCCGCTCAACCACAAAAGCGAAGACTGTAAAGCCTGCTCGGCATTTCACCCAAGGCCCTCAGAGTAAGGGAGAGGCAGAGAAGGGCGAACCACAACATGCAGTGGCCACCTCCATCGCTATGAGACTTGGGCCTCTCCAGTTTAGAAGAGGACAACATCGCCGAAGGACCGGAGGACTGCAACGGTCGTCGAGGTCCTCGACCCCTAAATACCTGAGCGACACCCGAAAGAGTGAAGTAAAAGCCCTGAGCGACACTCGTAGAAGTGAAGCAAAGTCCCCTAAGGGAACTCTGCTGCTGAAACAATCGATGAAAGCAACAGCCTCCAGGGAGTCAACCGAGCGGATCCTTCGAAAAGTACTCCCAATCGGCGAAAACTTTTGAGAAGACGTCGAAGGTTTCCCTCGGTAAGGACACCTCGGCGCCAAGGAAAGAAGGGCCGACATCGACGGCATTGAAAATAAGCACTCCAACCCTTGTCGCTGAACATGCCGCCGAGATGGAGAAGAAGAAGAGGAGGCTTGAGGCCGAAATGGCGAGCATCCTACAGCGGAAAAAGGACTTCCACGAGAAGATGAACAAATACACCATCCCGCCGACACCCGTGGTCGAAGTCGAAAGGGACGACGAAAACGCCCGAACCAGTCGAAGAACTGTGAGAAGACGACTACTATTTCGACGGAGAAGGCGACGTAGATCTGCAATCCTACCGGGACTCGATGTCCTCGGAGGCTCAAGACATGGAATGGCAAGATCTGGACGACGGAAGAAGGCGTAGACACTTAGCCATCGAGGTCCTCGCCGCCAGACGACATAGGGATCTACAACATGGTCGTGCAGAGACTTATGTAGTGAAAAATGAAGGAGAAGCCCAAGGCATGTTTCCTCCTAGAAACTCTACTGCCTCAACAGACTAGTAGCCAATTCCTGCCCATGCTCCCTAGTGTGCTGGACCAGGGAAGAGAGGCCTTAAGGGAGCCAGCTGTAAGCAAAACTGCGACACCTAGATCGGAGAAGAAGCACAAACATTCTTCAAAGGACCCTGCATACATCCAGGGGTCAGTGCCAGCTGACTCCATAATTGCAGCAACGGCTAGGAAGAGGGCTAATGTTCCCACGAATGCCGGACAAGGAGAGTAGGAGGATGGATCTCACAGGGAGAAAGGTGGAGAAAAATGCAGCAATACATTGGCGCATCGCAAATTCTAATGCCCCGATCAACAGGCATGCATACCAACACTGGGATGAAGTGGGGCAGCTCCTAAAACATCTAACAGACCAGTACCAACAGAGGGCAGCTCACCTGGTAGAAGAAGGAAAGAGCATGGCGAACACATGCTTGGAATCAGCATTAGATGCTGCAGAAACATCTTGCAAGCTAATGATGATAGAAGTGACGGCGAGAAGACACGCATGGCTCAGAATTTCAGGATTCAAGCCAGATGTACAAAGTAACATCTTAAATACACCCCTCAATGGAGAGCAACTGTTAGGCACACCAGTGGATGACAAGTTGACGCAGCTCAAGAAGGACAACGAAACAGCAAGGTCCATGGGAGCGTTGCAGTTCAGGGGAATGAGAAGAGGCACACCGACAAGGATACCAGGTGGTAGAAGTGGAGGCAACGTGCCGACCACATCGCACCAAACATTCCAGCAGGGCTACCAAGGGAACAACTAAGGCCATCAGCAGCTGGGGCAGCAGCAGCAAAACTCGCAGTACCAACCCCGGGGACAGTCCTTTCAAGGGCATGGGAATGGATGAGGACAAACACGAAGGGGAGGACAACAGCCCTCGACCAAGTGACTCCGCCATGAATCAGGCCCCCCACCCTAGCAACACCTCGGGGTGGGCGGAAAGACAAAAGAAAGACCACAGAAAAACGTTGAACGACAAACTACCTCGAACACTCGGCACCGGTTGGGGGGAAGAATAAGAGACTTCATCCAGGAATAGAGGAAGGTCACATCGGACAAATGGATACTAAACATCATACAATACAGATACTGTATAGAGTTAGAAAGACAACCTCCAAACAGAAAACCAAGAAGAAAGGCACACTCAGCAAAGAAGCTCTCGCTCTTGCAGCTAGAGGCGCAAGAATTGGTCAGCAAGGAGGCAATAGAGGTGAAACCGTACAACCAGAGGAATAAGGGGGTTTACTCAACTTACTTCCTGGTGCCAAAGGTGGACAAAACGCTAAGACCTATCCTAGATCTAAGGTTCCTGAACAAATTCGTAAGGACTCAAAGATTTAAGATGACCTCCCTACAAGAGGTAATCACTCAAATACAGCAAGGAGACTGCATGGCTACTATAGATTTAAAGGACGCATACTTGCACATCCCCATCAACCACAAACACAAGCACCTACTAAGGTTTGTGATCCCCCAAAGCCACTACCAGTTTACAGTAAAGGCATTCGGCCTAAAATCCACAACAACGGTGTTCACAAAATACCAAGCAGCTGTTACAGCACACCTTCGAAGGCAGGGGATACACGTATACCCCTATCTCGACGACTGGCTCGTAAAGCCAAGTTCGTACGTTCAATGCAAACTACACAGCCAGCAGGTCATACTAACACTGATGGGACTGAGCTTCTCGATTCATTGGGAGAAATCATCAAAAGTGCCAGAGCAAATCAATATATTCTATGGGGCAGAGATCGACACCATAAAGGCCAAGGTGTTCCCCAGCAAGCATAGAACATTGGCGATACTGAAGGAAACACGTCATTACCACAATGGGCAAGTTCTGACAGTGAGGACTGTAGGCAAGCTAATGGGAATGATGGCGTCATGGATTCACCTAGTCCAAAATATCCGACCACACATGAGACCATTCCAGGAATGGATACAGCAGCAATGGCTACAGGCAACTGGGAGTTGGGAAGATCTAGTGGTGGTCACACACGCAGTACATCAGGAAATAGCGTGGTGGAACGAACAAAACATATGACAGGGGAAACCATTCACACAACCAACAGTGACCATCATGACGGACGCCTCCCATCTGGGGTGGGGTGCACATGAACAAGCTCAAGGTGAGGGGGCTATGGTTGCAACAGGATGCGGTCAAGCACATCAATTTCCTGGAACTAAAAACAGTGTTTGTCGCCCTCAAAGCATTTCAGAAGCAGCTGTACGGAAGCAGGGTGTTGATCCAAACAGACAACACCACAACCATGTTCTACATCAACAAGCAGGGTGGAACACAGTCAGTAACGCTATTGAGGCTAGCACAGGAGATATGGACATGGGCCATCCCAAGGATAAACCTACTGGCAATACGTCTCCCAGGGAAGGACAATGTGGAGGCAGACAGACTCAGCAGGCAGATGTCAGCATCCCACAAATGGGAGATCTACCTCCGGAATTACAGAAAGTATTCTGGAAGTGGGGTACACCGCAAGTAGACCTATTTGCAACACACCAAAATGCCAACACTTCACATCCAGACAACCAGACCATCGGTCACAAGGGAATGCGCAATGGGTAAGTTGGTGAAAGACATTTGTATACGCTTTTCCCCTGATCCCACTGATACACAGTAAGTGCAGGATCAGCAACATGTTACTGATACTAGTAGTGCCTCAGTGGGCCAGACCGTCCTGGTTCTCGCAGATTGTGGAGATAGCGCAGGCACCAGCACATAAATTCCCAAAAAGAAGGGACCTGTTAAAAATGCAGAACGGAAGGGCGCTACATCCAGAGCCAGAGAGCCTCAGCCTGGCGGCATGGCTCCTGAAGACCTAGAGTTTGCACACCTCAAACTACGGGCAAGCACAATGGCAGTGCTCTGGGAGGCAAGAAGGCCTACCACAAGGAAATTCTACGTAGCAAAGTGGAAGAGATTCTCCGTATGATGCATTTGGAAAGGAAAATCACAAGGGAATCAACGGTGCTAAAATACCTAACACATCTACTTCAAAACAAACTAAGCTACACGTCCATAAGGGTACACTTGGCGGCGATTGTGGCTTACACTAGAGGAGAAACGGGGTAAAGTTTCTTCACCTCCCAGGTCGTAAATCGATTTTTCGAAGAGGATCGCCCCACCAAACAGAATGCCAGCACCAGCATAGAACCTCAACGTAGTGCTGACCCAATTGATGAAGGCACCATTCGAGCCCATGCACAAGGTTACACTGCACATGCTTACAATAAAGACTGCCTTCTTGGTAGCTATTACATCACTGCGGAGATTAAGTGAGTTGCAGGCGCTAACACTTCAAGAGTCCTACCTGCAGATACACAGTGATAGGATTGTTATGAGAACAGACCCACGTTTCATGCCAAAGGTGGTGTCTCGGTTCCACGTCAGCCAAACAATCCAGATACCTAGTTTTTTCCAAAAACCAGCCGCAAGCACACACTGGACGCCAGGAGGGCGGTGATGCACTATATAGAAAGGACAAAGGAGTGCAGAAAGACAAAGCAACTCTTTGTTTCATTCGCAAGCAGTTTTTTGGGACTACCAGTTACGAAAAATACCATTGCACGATGTATTGCACAAGCCATCTGACTATGCCACGAACAAGCTGGGCAACAGTTACAAGGAGCAGCTCATGCTCACACAACAAGGAAGAAAGGAGCTACAATTGCATTTCTAGCTAACACACTGATTCAAGACATTTGCCAAGCTGCAACATGGTCTGGAGTGCACACGTTCAGTAAGCACTACTGTGTGGATATCCAAATTAACAAAGAAGCGCAAGTGGGACAGAAGGTCTTGCAACACATATTCCACCCAGCCACCACAATAAGGATAGTGAATCCAGAAAGATTCACGCTGCAAAATGTATAGTTTCTTACCTGTTGGTGTAGTTTTGCAGCTTAAAGACTTTCTGGATTCACTAGCGAACCCACCCTCCTCCGCCAGAAAGATGAGAAAGGAGGAAAGGGATTAAAGATGAACAAGACTTAAAAACTAAAAGGAAATACAGAAAAACACAAGAAAAGAAAAAATAATCCGAAGATGTCGACGTCACGTAGGACACCAAATGGTGGTAGGTCGACGCCCACCTGTGCCATGGAAAAAAAAAAGAGAAAAAAAAGACTACAATTCCGAATAATGCACAGCATAGTGAATCCAGAAAGTCTTCAAGCTGCAAAACTACACCGACCGGTAAGAAACAATACGTTACCACACATACTGATTGGCTTCATAAACTTTGAGACCAACTAAGTATGGAGAAGCCAACTGCCTTTGTGGAGCACACAGTACCCCAGTTTGAGAAAACATGGGGCCCTTGCTTGAAATTTTATCCAAAACGTTTCGAGTACTTTCCTGCCCAATGTATCCACGTGTACTCCGCCTCACAGTAGACTCTTTCGATAAAGCGTAGTATTTACACTATGATGGACTTGGAATGGGAGATGAGACGCAAGACTTAGCTTTGTGAGAGCATCTATCTACTCCCCTCTCCTTATTCCTCCCCTTCTTCCATCACCTTTCTTTTCTTAAGTTATCTGGGTCTCTCACTATCCCCCCCCCCCTCCATCCTTCATCCCTGTTCTCTCTATGCCTTCACCGGCCTATGGATGTATGCAAACTGTTATGTTAACCGTTGAATTACCTCTATAAAAATCAATGTAATCCTTAATATTAATTCCTAAGAAAAGCCCATTGGGAATTGGTTGGAATTGGACTAAATTCTCTAGGTTAATGTCTTTTTCTTATTGAGCAGTCTGATGATGGTCTTGAGGGCAGAGGCAAAGTGTCTTAAGATAATGAGTGAGTTGTTGTGAATGAACGGTTATGGCTGTGGAGGCAGCAGATTTGGAGAGTGTGATGTCCTTAAATGTTTATGCTGGTCAGAGGTAATGGAGAACTTGCTAGCCCACTTGTCTTAAATGGTTACTTGACTTCAGAATCAGAGTTGTTTGAATGAGGCCAGATGCTATTGACTGCCTATGCCTTTCTTATGTTTTTATCTCAAAAGCCCGGTTGTTGTTTATTTGCTACTGAGTTAAACTTTCAGCCTCTTTATTTTTAAGACAGATTTGTTTGAGATGACGTTGATGAAGACTTAGTAGTGTGAGACTGTGGAGTTGAGGCACTGTAGGCTGCATTTACGTTTGTGGCCTAACTAGAATAAGGTACATTCTTCTTTCAAGGCACTTGTTCATTCTCTTTATTCCTTTGGACAGCAAAGGAGTACACCAGATAGTATGCTGATGGAGACTTTTAGCCGCAGGTTCCTCACCTTTTGAATATTCCCCAAGTGTCAGACTGGATCTGGAAACTGAGGCCTTGCAGCTTGGCACTGATGCCGTTCTCACCTGTAAATGAGCGAGCCTGTATAGGCGGCACTCCAATGTGCTGATGTTGGTTCCTTTATTTCTGTGCTTCAAGATGTGGATCCGGAGAGCTCTCTCGTCTTTCAGAGATATTTACCTCGATTTGTTCATCTAAAATTCTGCAGTGTGCTAGTGATCCGACCCCCTAAAATGACAGGTTTCAAGCCCCTGTAGAGACTGTCCGAAACAGATATCTGTGACAGATCATTATCGGATGTGCCTGTGGTTAGAGTCACGATTCCAAGGCGTGCAGCGACTAAGCATCAATGGACCCGGAGGAGACCGTTTCAAGTCCCGCTCCACATCCAACGTTTGCTCTCAGTCCCATTCCCGGAGTAATTGGACCCGTCCAGAGGTTTGTCATTGTCACACTCCAAACCCTCAGGTAAGCGTAAAAAAGCACAAGATGTCAAAGTGAGATTCTGCTCCATCGTGCCACTTGCATTCTCCTGAACAGGCAATAGGGCTACACCACCCTTCTAGTTCTCTTTCCTGATGTTGGCTGACTTCAGAGCTGATTTTGCTGCTAGTTCGGGCTCAACATGGTTTTCTAGGGCCTTTAGCCATGCCACGTCAGATCAGAGTTCTGTGCAGCCATACTCCAGCTCTTTAGATCCCTGCCAGCGTCCTCTGTTGCGCCTTTGGGCTATAAGTAGCTGAGGGGCTTTCCACCTGAGATAACATCAGCAGGTTTGCCTTTAACACTAGCTGGGCCCTCCACACTTACCTTGCCTCCGACTTCACTGTCGGCGATACAACCTACAAGTGCCTGGGCACGGCAATGCTGACATTTCCGCCTGAAGAAACGGGATTGGTTGTCCTCTGTGATGTTGGTCCAACTTTGGCTTCCAGTCAAAAGACAAATTACCAGGCTATGGGTGTCTCAAATGTTCTTTCACAACTCCCCTTGCCGGAAAGCCTAGTGGTTCAAACTTCCACCCGCCTCTCTAATCCAAATGCATTTCCCACCCCTCCCTGTGGTAGGGAATCTAAGTGAGTGGAAATGTTTGCAAACATGTCTTTTTTACTACATGCTTGGCCCTCTGATCTGTTACTGCCAGCTGTTTGTTGGGACTATACTCACACACCCTTTGGAGTTCGGTAGCACAAGTCCTCCCTGGTGTGCCAGAACACCTTCGCCTGGTCCTTTCTCAGGCGATCTAAAATGGTCATGAATCTGCCAGTTCACGATTCGTTGTGGCTTGGACACCACCAATTCCATCAAGTGGGCTATAGGCACCAAATTTGTCATTCAGTGCCATGCGTGGCTTTGATCGCTTGGGTTCTTGAGCAATGGCAGTCAACCTTGACATTCTCTCTGATGGGAATCGCCTATTTGGGGAGAAAGCTGATTCCACACTTAAGTGCTTTAAGGAAAACATAGCTGCTGATTGCTCTCTGGGCCTTTCAGCCCAGCCTCACCAACTTTAACTATTCCACTGTTCCTTTCACGGCTTTGGACGAGGAGTTCCTCACTGCTAACCCATCCAGTCCCCACAGAAAACCCAGCAGTTTTTCTGTAGAGGCTGTGGTGCCCACCTCCACAGCCAAGGTCAACGTACCACCCAGCCCACAGCCCTCCCTCGTGGCTCATCCTGCTAAACCGCTTTAGCATCCCCTTGCAGGGACACAGCCACCCAGTGAGTGTCAGGATCCACTGATTCTTACTGAGCTTGCAGTCAATCTCATTGGACAGGTCGGTCCTACAGATCGTTCACAGGAGATACGCCTTGCCCGTTATCTCTTCTCCACTGCACCTTCCACCATCCCCTCAGAAACTGACTGAGGACCATATCTCCATTTGGCAGCAGGAAGCACAAGCCCTTTTGGCCATAACTGCTGTTAAGATTATGGTGGTAGCAGAAGTAGGTTGGGGTTGTTCTTCCTTGGACACTCCATTAATAACATTGCAGCATAAACAGCGGGCCCGATTTTCCTCTCTGATGTTGGTCCAGCCTTGGCTCCGAGTCAAAAGGCAAATTGCCAGGCTCTGGGTGACCCAACTTTTCTTTCGCAACATCCTTCGCTGGAAAGCCTAGTGGTGTAAGCTGCTCCAGCTGCTTTAATCCAAATACATTTCCCAACACTACCCGTGGTGGGGAATCTAAGCGAGTGGAAACGTTTAGCAAACTTTCTTCTCTACTACAAGCTTGGCTCTCCGATCTGTTAATGACAGCTGTTTGTTGGTACAATATTCACATACCCTTTAGAGTTAGGTGGCACAAGTCCTCCCTGGTGTACCAGAACTCCTTTCCTGGTACTTTCACATGCGGTCTTAGATGGGCATGAATCTGCCAGGTTCATGATTTGTTGTGCCTTGGACGCCACTAATTATATTAGGCTGGGCATTGGCACCAGTATTACCATTCCCTGCCATGCGTGGCTTTGATCGCCTGGGTTCTTGAGCAATAGCTAGTCAACCTTGACATTCTCTTTGATGGGAGTCACCTGTTTGGGGAGAAAGCTAATTCCACACTTTAGTGCTTTAAGGAAAACGTGGCTGCTGATTTCTCCCTGGGACTTTAAGCCCAGCCTCACCAACCACAAATATTCCACTGTTCCTTTCACGGGTTTGGATGACGAGTTCCTCACTGCTAACCCATCCAGTCCCGCAGGGAACCCAGCAGTTTTGCGGTAGAGGTTGTTGTGCCCACCTCCTCCATGGCCAAGGTCAATGTGCCGCCAAGCCCACGGTCCTTCCTTGTAGTCCATCCTGCTTTACCATCCCCTTGCTGGGACATAGCCACCCAGTGGGAGGCAGAATCCACTGATTCTTACTGAGCTTGCAGGCAATCACATAGGCAAGGTCGGTCCTACAGATTGTTCACAGTGGATACACCTTGCCCTTTCTCTCTTGTCCACTGCACCTTCCACCATCCCCTCAGTAACTGATAGAGGACCATCTTTCCATTTTGCAGCATGAAGCACAAGCACTTTTGGCCAAATGATCGGAGTCCCGTCCTAGACATTTGCAAGGCGGCTTCATGGTTATCCCTCGATATGTTCACAAAGCATTATTGTCCAGACAGTCAAGTTTGTCGGGGGGACATTTTGCCCACTGGGTCCTGCAGGACTTTATGGTTTCAGTATGTGAACAGGCCTACCTTCAAAAAGATGTTACTTTTGTATCTGTTCAAAAGGTGAGGAACCTGCAGCTAGACGTCAGAAGAACAAGTTACTTACCTAGAGTAATGCTCTGTCTGGTAGACACTCTAGGTGCCGATTTCTCACTGGCACTATCATTCTCCCTATTTTATGATTGGACTCTATCCATAATAAGCTCCTAAGTCTAAGAATCTGTACATTGTCTACCAATTTGCTTTTGGTAGGGCAGGGTGGGACAGAAAAATGTATTCAAAAGTTACTTACCTTGCTGCCGGCCACCGCCTCCCCTTCATCCTCTTCTGTTCCTGCTTGAAGCAGGAAGCACGCACAAGCTCCCTTAAGCCAATCATAACGCTGCTGTCACCATTACAGCAGCGTCGTGATTGGTCTGAGTGCAGTGGTTCGACGCTCAGGCAAAAAAGCAGGAGCCTGTACATGTTCTCCACCCATGCTGTACAATACAGGCGGTGGAGAACATGCAAATTGCGGCAGGCCAAACCGTCATGCGCACTTAAGTGCCCCAACCAATTTTCCACCCGCTGACTGTGATGACAGCCAAGCCCGCCCTGTAAACCAGCTTGACAATGTAAAAATAAAATGTTAATAACATAGGAAAAATAAAATGATAACACTATTTCCATTTCTCAAAGTGCTGTGGGGCGGAGCTCCTCCGCTTTAGCTGACATTAGCACACCGGAGTGTTGTCTATAGAGGCCCTGCATGTAATTTCTGGAGCAGAACAGTTTTGTTGCAGAGCTGCATGACACCACCTTCCGCCATGCAGAGGCACTGCTGAAAAGTTTCCAGATACAGTCTGATTCCGGGGCAGTATTCACAAGGTGAGGAATCTTCAGCAAGGCAAAATGTCTACCAGAAAAAGCGTTACCGGAGGTAAGTAACTTGTTTGACGTGGCTTTACTTAATCTGAAGTTGTGCTAGCTGTAGGTTTATTGTGATTACAAGGTGACACATTCTAATGTACATGTGTAGTGCTCTGTTCGAGTTCTCTTCATTTTCCATTTTACCATTATATCTTCTCTGCAGGCACCAGAGCAATGGAACTGTGATTGCTCGCTGCGGGCAGCCTGAAGTCAGCTGGTGGGGATGGCGAAATGCAGATGATGAGCACCTTGTTCAGTCTTTGGCCAAAGCCTGTGCCACTGACTCTAAAGCTAATAATAACAGCAAGCTGTCCAACGGAAACTGTTCCAGGAACTTCTCCAATGGAGGGGACCTCTCAGACGTTGAGTTTGGTAAGCTCATTCTCTTTCTCCTGCATAGCATCCAGATTCATACTCATCCAGGAATGTTGGTTTGATTAGGATTTTTCATGGGAGTGATCTGTTTTGTCATAATATTGGCTACTTTCCCATTTCTCAGATGAAATTGTAGGAGTAACATGATTGTAGTCCACATATCTGAAAGAAATCCATAGTGATAGATTCCTTATCTTAGAATTACCCCCAGGCGTCAGACTGGATCCGGAAAGTTTTCGTCAGCAGTACCCCTGTGCGCCGGAAGGTGGCGTTGTGCGGCTCTTCGCCCGTCGTTGGCGTCGTGGTCACCGAGATGACGTTGCAGCAGCTACTTAGACGCCGCCCTCTCGTGCTGACGTCAGTTCTTTCTTTTTCCGAGTCAGCAAGCGCAGGTTCAGAGAGAGTGGTACCCTCAGTCATTTTTTGACTGAGCTTCTTTAGGCTTTTGTGTCTGTTTTTAGAATTGATTGACTCCTGGTGTTGTAAGGATGCCCGGTTTCAAGACTTGCGGATGATGTCAGTGACGGACCTGCAACGCGTGTGTCTCTACTGCCTGGGGCGCGACCACGACCCCAAGTCGCGCCCTGACTGCCGGGCATAGGGCGCCGAAGACTATGCAGGAGAAGTCCCGAAAGTTGCTGGAAGTCCGTCAATAGGCTCCATGCCGCACAAGGTCCGGGTCCTGTGGGAGGTCGAGGGACCGATCGCGGAGCCATCCCCATTGTTCGCCAGGATCAAATTCTTCGCACTCTGGGTCAGGTAAGACGAAGCACAAGAAGTCAAAGAAGCGCCCTCGTTCAGCTACTTCCCCTCGCCAGTCGCGCTACGCGGCTGAGGGTGTGGGTGGTGCCTCCGGCGGAGCCTACGGTGTCGCCATCGGCCTACCTGCCCTTCCCGGGTCCGTCGGCGACTCCAGCCCAGCTGCAGAAATTTCTGTCAGCCATGGCCTGCCTCTTTGGGCCGTCGGGCTCAGACAGTGCCCCTTCAGGCCCCACGGGCCCGACTGGGGGCCCTCGCCCTTCACGTCGGTGCTTCGGCATCGCTACCGGCTACGACCCCGGTACCACAGGGCCCCCAAGGATCCGGCCTGGATCCCGTTGACCTCGTTACACTTCCACCGACCACACCAGCACCACCTCCGACATCGCCCATGGCACCATAAGACGTCACCCCCAGTTTCATCCCCGACTTGGACACGGAGTCAAAACGGTGTCGCTCGACGCCGATTCAGTCGCCGATTGGGCCTTTCTACCCCTATGTCCAGCCTCTGAGAAAGTGCTGTCTTTCTTGCATGGTATGCCCCCACTTTTTGCTGAATTGCTGATGTGCTTTGACTGAGTGTGCCCTGGGCTCCTGCCAATCAGGTACCCAGGGCCTGTGTTCCTTCCCTAAAACTGCATTGAAGCTCAAACCCAATTGGCATCTCTGGCCACAGGTCAGCCCCTGGTAAATGTCAGGACTCCACTCTGCAGGATTCGCACGCAGTAACAATGCTCCACCTCCGGACCTCCCGAACACCCGAATGTGAAATCACAGGGTGTTCAAGTGATACGGCGAGGGAAAAAAAACCAAAAAGGGGAAAAAACCCGGGAAGGGAAAGAAAGGGGGCAGCAGGGAAAGGGAAGCTGAAAAACAGAACACACAGCAGATTAATAACACATATTAATTCTACTCTCTGTATATTCTCGCTAAGGGAGCTTGAGATCACCTGTGCCTTTTTTGTTTTCTCTTCTTCCCTGCAGTGATCTCTCACAAGACACCTTCTCTGCCTATAGAATACAAAAACGTTTGTTACCCAACACATTCAATTGTAAGGCTGCATGATTGTATGCATTACGTATTCTAGATACATACCCCCTATTATAAAGAACTGGCTGTAACCAAAATACACTTCGGGTCCTAGTGAAACTTATGTAGCAGTTAGACTTCCAGGACCAATGAAAGAAACAGATAAGAATGTTTGAAGGACTCTAGGTAATTGTTCTTTCCTGTAATATATCCTATAACAGATTACTTCATCTGAAACAGCAAGAGGAAAGAGTATACTCTAATGCCTTGCTTTAGGCTTCCCAAACACGGTAGAGCGTGGATCCTTACCACCTCTCTCCGCTTTGGTATTTGTATTCCACCGAGAGGTTTATATCCTTCTTCGTGACGGTAATGCGGAGATTATTCCCCCTGCATTCCGCCACCGAATCCACAAACGGACGTATGTTACCAGAATACACCAAGTAATAGCTGAGCCACCCGTAGCCCGAATGAGCTCCACAAACGGTGCCGAACCACAACACACTAAGAACGTAAAGTAAAAGGAAAAGTAATAGAAAACCGCTGCCGTTAACAGAGCAACCCGCTCTGAGCAATTACGGCGCGGTAACCATTACCCGAAACCGGCGCCTCCTCTCCGGACGCGAGACTTCCTGCAACTCAGCAAGGACACAGGAAACAGGACGAAAGGCGAGAGCAGCCGCTCTCGCTCAGCAGTCAAAATCAGGTACACCTTCCCTACGGGCGAGCCGCGCTATATCCTGCCGACCATAAGGATCATGGGAGTTGTAGTCTTTCCCCCTAGGATCATGGGAAACGTAGTTCTCTGGTCTATCATACAGGTAGGCGCAACTGGAATCCTGACAGTATGCCCTCCTCCCTAGCGCCTCCTAGGTCAAGGCTTGGACGGGAACCGCACATGGAAGGAACTGACTGCACGTGGGGCGTGCACATGATCCCAGGGCACCCAAGAGTCGTCCTCCGCAGAATAACCCTTCCACGAAACAAGATACCACAATACTCCCCTACGCAGCTTTGAGTCACGTATGGACTTCACCTCTTATTCAACACCCCCATCATGTTCCACTGCCGGTGGCACTCGTCTACGCGATGTAAACGCTTTTTTCAACAGATGAATGTGGAACACAGGGTGGATACGCAAAGAACCAGGCAACTTAAGTTTGTACGCCACAGGATTGACTTGCCTCACTATGGGATACGGACCTATGAACCGAGGATGGAACACACTTCGCAGCTTGAAACGAATGTATGTAGTGGACAGCCACACCATGTCTCCCACCTGGAACCGAGGGCCTGGATTCCGATGCTTGTCTTCCCAACGCTTGTACACTTCTTTTGCTTTTGTTAAATGTGTCTGCACACCCTTGTGTACTTTCCTCAAAGCTTTGATGTGTTCCATCACAGTTGGCTGATTGCTTATGTCTGTTGGAATGTGGACTGGCAACATGTTAGCGTCATAACCGTAATTGGCTTTGAAAGTCGAGATGCCAGTAGAGCTGTGCCAAGCATTGTTGTATGCCAATTCAGCCATCCAGAGTAGCTCGACCCAGGACTCATGTGCCTCCTTCGCATAACAGCGCAGGTATTTTTTCAGGGTTTGGTTTATTCTTTCGGTTTGCCCATCAGTCTGAGGATGGAAACTCGTTGAAAGAGCCGCTTCGATACCCAGAGCCTGACACCACATTTTCCAAAAACGTGCAACGAATTGTGGCCCCCTGTCTGAGACTATCACCTGAGGGATGCCGTGTATCTTTATGACTTGAGAAGCCAGCAAATGCGCTGTTTGGCTGGCCGTAGGGAGGTTTTTACATGGAATGAAATGTCCCATCTTGGTCAGGTTGTCTACCACCACCAAAACAGCCGTACACCCCTGATCAACTGGTAGAACCGTGATGAAGTCCAAACTTATGTTCTGCCATGGGCGAAGAGGAGTGGGCATAGGCATGAGCTGGCCCGCCTTCTTGGTGTTCACCCCGTTTGCCCTTGCACACTCTTCACATCTCATCACCCACTGTTGTACATCCTTGACTAATGAGTCCCACCAAAAGTACCTCCTAAGCAGACGCACAGTTTTGGTGATGCCTGGGTGCCCAGCCATGGGTGCTACGTGACACCACAAATAGGCCTTGTTCCGTAACTCAGTAGTTGGTAAATACAGGGTCTCTCCCTGAAAAGGCAACCCTTGTCTCACAGCCCTGCCAGGCTCACTGGATGCCCATCGCTTCCACTCGACCAGAGACCTGTTGCCTTTAACCTCCACAAGGAACCTTTCCGCCCGTACTACACACACCACTTTAGACGCTGGAATAATCGCTTGAGGAATCTCCTCCTCACGCTCTGCTGGCATCACTTGCCTAGACAATGCGTCAGCCTTCCTGTTGTCAACGCCTGGTCTGTAAGTCACCACAAAGTTGTACTCAGCAAAAAAGAGCATCCAACGCATCTGTCTTTGCGTCAAATGCCTAGCCGAAGACATATACTGGAGGTTTCTGTGATCGGTGTAGACCGTCACGGCGTGACATGCCCCCCATAGATATTGCCTCCATTCCTGAAAGGCTCGCTTGATAGCCAGGAGTTCTTTTTCGGCTATGGTGTAGTTTGCCTCCGCCGAACTCAGTTTTTTAGAGAGGTATGCCACCGGATGAAGCTGTCCATTATCCGACTGTCTCTGAGAAAGTACGGCCCCAATCGCTTCATCTGAGGCGTCGGCCTCTACTATGAAGGGACGCTCAAGTACAGGATGTGCCAACACTGGAGCAGTAACAAAAGTTTTCTTCAAATCCTGAAATGCTTCATCAGCCTCTTTGGTCCATACAAACTGTGCCCCTTTTCTTAACAACCTAGTTATGGGCACCGCCTTTTTAGAAAACTGCACAATGAAACTGCGATAATAGTTCGCGAATCCCAAGAACCCCTGTACCTCCCTTACGTTCTTTGGGACTGGCCAGTCCTGAACCGCCTGAACCTTCCTTTCAGACATTTGCAAACCATCAGGGGTAAGATTCACACCCAGAAATTCCACCTCACGAACACCAAACTCGCACTTACTCAACTTCACATACAGACGATGTACCCTCAATTTCTCCAGGACCTTACATACCTGGTCTGTATGACAAGACACCTCTTGAGAGTATATTAAGATGTCGTCTATATACACCACCACGAAGTGGTCCACGTAGTCCTTTAGCACATCATTTATGAAGAATTGGAAAGCCGCAGGGGCATTACAAAGCCCAAAAGGCATTACCAGATATTCATAAAGGCCATATCGCGTCTTGAAAGCCGTTTTCCATTCATCCCCCTTGCGCACCCTGACCAGGTGATAAGCCCCCCGTAAATCCAAACGGGTATAGATCTTTGCCTCCCTCACCTGGTCAAGCAAAACGGAAATGAGGGGAAGAGGGTAACGGTTGCGAATGGTGTTTTTGTTCAAGACGCGATAGTCCACACAAGCCCTTAGGTCCCCGTTGGCTTTCGCTATGAAGAACAGTGGAGATGCAGCCGGAGAACGGGATGGTCTGATGAACCCTAAACGAAGGTAGTGATCTATGTACTCCTTCAGATGAGTCGTTTCCGGTACAGGTAGGGCGTACACCCTGCAGGTAGGAATCGTAGCCCCTTCCACCAGGTCGATACGACAATCGTACTCCCTGTGGGGAGGCAAGGTTTCGGCTTTGATCTCACTGAACACGTCACTGAAGTGGCCGTACTCATCCGGAAGCATAACGTTCGTCTCAACTGCTGTCGCCGCCATGTATGGGGTGGTCAAAACAGCGACATGAGCCGACCGACATGGCACCATATGATCCTGGCAGAACTCGGGCAAAAACTGGAACGTTTTATTTTTCCAGTCCACCACAGGATTATGGTGGCATAGCCAAGGCATACCCAGGATTACCTTGTACTGAGGGGCTGCAATTATATTCAATGACAGATATTCAGCATGTGTGTTCCCTTGCATGATCACGGATAGACCCACCTCTCTGGTTTTTTCTACTATCTGACCCGACTTTAACGGCTGCCCATCGACCGCTAAGACATCCTCTGGTGTCTCTCTCAGAATACGAGGGAGAGCCAGACGAGACACCAGACCATCATCTATAAAATTGCCTGTTGCCCCCGAATCAATCATAACATTAACGGGATGGTACTCTTGTTCGCATTCTAGAGTCATTCCTATCAACAAATGTGATTCAGTCTCTCCTATCCCAACCGTAGATAAAGAAGTGAGCTTCCAGTCCTGTCTCACTTCTCTGCCTGTGCTAAGAGTATCTGTTTTTTCCAACTCTGGAGTAGTGGACGACACAGCCACTCTTTTAACTTTGTTCCATGTGCTAGACGTCTTGGGTTTGGAGGGACATTCTCTGACGTAATGTCCCTTCTTCCCTCAGTACATACACAATCCCTGAGTTCTCCTAGCCTCCCTCTCTACTTTGGATAAAGGAGCTCTAAGGGCACCTATTTCCATGGGTTCAGGGTTGGTGTCCGAACCCCCTAACACCTTACGGGGGGAACGGTCGAAACCAACCGCTCCTCTTTCCCATCTTCTCCTACTTCCCCCTCTCTCTGACATCCTACAATCTAACCTTAACGCCAGATTGATCATATCCACACATGTGGTAGGCTGAGGGTCAATCTGGGCCACCACGTCCTTTAGGTCATCCTTTAACCCCTGATAGAAAAGATACATTCTTTTCTCCTCAGGCCATTCAGACTCAGCTACCAACCTGTTAAAAGCCGTCAAATACGTGATCAATTCACTTCTCCCTTGTCTCAACTCTAGGAGTTCCTTGTCTGCACTAAACGTAGTTGCCCTACGGTCAAACACCTTCTCAAATTCGGTTCTAAATGAAGACCAATCAGACAAGATGGCATCGTTATTTTTTACTAGAGGCACCGCTCAATTGGCCGCGTCCCCCACCAATACGAAATGGCAAAAGCCACTCTAGAATGATTTGTAGGGAAAGATGCAGGCTTGCACGAGAAGTGTAACAACACCTGAGTCAAAAACACCTGAATTTTGCGTGGGTCTCCTGAGTACCTTTCGGGATTGGCCAATGGAATGGGCGGAGGTACCGAGACCTGAATGGCAGGTGCAGTGGAAGAGGCATTAAAGGGATTCCTAGAGAGTTGATCCACCTTGTCTTTTAGGCAGCAGTCTCTGCCTTGGATGAGGCCAACTCCTGCTGGACCAGCACCAATGCATGCAACACATCCTCCATGGTCGCCATTGTCACTACCCACGAACCGGGCAGAGTAAAATACTTGGGTACCTGATTCTGTCAGGACTCCACTCTGCAGGATTCGCACGCAGTAACAATGCTCCACCTCCGGACCTCCCGAACACCCCGAATGTGAAATCACAGGGTGTTCAAGTGATATGGCGAGGGGGAAAAAAAACAAAAAGGGGAAAAAACCCGGGAAGGGAAAGGAAGGGGGCAGCAGGGAAAGGGAAGCTGAAAAACAGAACACACAGCAGATTAATAACACATTAATTCTACTCTCTGTATATTCTCGCTAAGGGAGCTTGAGATCACCTGTGCCTCTTTTGTTTTCTCTTCTTCCCTGCAGGGATCTCTCACAAGACACCTTCTCTGCCTATAGAATACAAAAACGTTTGTTACACAACACATTCAATTGTAAGGCTGCATGATTGTATGCATTACGTATTCTAGATACATACCCCCTATTATAAAGAACTGGCTGTAACCAAAATATACTTCGGGTCCTAGTGAAACTTATGTAGCAGTTAGACTTCCAGGACCAATGAAAGAAACAGATAAGAATGTTTGAAGGACTCTAAATAATTGTTCTTTCCTGTAATATATCCTATAACAGATTACTTCATCTGAAACAGCAAGAGGAAAGAGTATACTCTAATGCCTTGCTTTAGGCTTCCCAAACACGGTAGAGCGTGGATCCTTACCACCTCTCTCCGCTTTGGTATTTGTATTCCACCGAGAAGGTTTATATCCTTCTTCGTGACGGTAATGCGGAGATTATTCCCCCTGCATTCCGCCACCGAATCCACAAACGGACGTATGTTACCAGAATACACCAAGTAATAGCTGAGCCACCCGTAGCCCGAATGAGCTCCACAAACGGGGCCGAACCACAACACACAAAGAACGTAAAGTAAAAGGAAAAGTAATAGAAAACCGCTGCCGTTAACAGAGCAACCCGCTCTGAGCAATTACGGCGCGGTAACCGATACCCGAAACCGGCGCCTCTTCTCCGGACGCGAGACTTCCTGCAACTCAGCAAGGACACAGGGAACAGGACGAAAGGCGAGAGCAGCCGCTCTCGCTCAGCAGTCAAAATCAGGTACACCTTCCCTACGGGCGAGCCGCGCTATATCCTGCCGACCATAAGGATCATGGGAGTTGTAGTCTTTCCCCCTAGGATCATGGGAAACGTAGTTCTCTGGTCTATCATACAGGTAGGCGCAACTGGAGTCCTGACAGTAAATGGTACCCAGGGCACTTTGACCAGAGACGGCCCCATCGAGGCCCTGTACCCTGACACACACACACTGCCTTTGCAGGCTGCTTGTCTTGGTACAGAACAAAATGAAGAGTCGACATGACACACATCCCTGTGTGCCATGCCCACAAACCACTGCCCTGGCATCCATCAGTCACCCCTCTAGCTGGGTGCCCTATGCCGGTGGTGAGGTTACAGGTGCATGAGTCCTGTACCCAGGTCCATTCCTGGGCACTGTAAGTGCAGTGCTGCCATTAAGAGTATATGGTGCTGGGAGGTTGTCACCACGAACTCCGGAATACCATAATGGCTACACTGAAGACTGAGAAGGTTGGTAACAAAGTTCTCAGCACATTAAACCCACACTGATCCCAGTGTGGGATTTAATGTAAAATTCACCACAGAGGGCATCTTAGAGATGTCCCCTGAAACTAGACCAACCTCCAGTTGCAAGCTGCCTCATAACAAACAAAGATTAAACCTGTTTGAAATAGGGAGGAGCCAAGCTCGCGTCCGCGAAGGCCGCGTTTTAGCTCGGCTCCGTTCGCTTTCCTGCCTGGAACGTCTATCCTGTGTCTTATCCTGCCCCGGGAAGTATTCTTTGGTAGACTATGGAACTAAGACATTTCGCTGGCACTTACCGTCTGATCCGTCTGTTCCTAGGTGCCGCGGATCCTGAGCTGCGCCCTTGTTCGCTTCGGGGGCTCCGGAGCGGGCGGGCCTGAAACTCCTCGGCGGCGCCCGGGCGGGGCGGAGCGCTGTAGCCGGCCCTTGGTGGAGGTGTGGGCTCGGTCGGAGAGGCCGATGTGCAATTAGACCGGTGACGGCTCTCCGGGCCTGGACCGGCGATCCTGCGGCCTGGTGTTGAGGCGCTGCCTTCCATGGACGGGGGTTGACCGTGTATGTGGCTCGTCTCCCCTTTGTTCTCCTGTCCGGCCATCTTGAGTCCCTCCGCCCGGACTCGGAGAACGGAGCCGGTGGCGTGGGGGAGCCGGCGACCCTTCTTATCCTGGTGGCCCGCCTTCCTGCCCTGGGGGTGCCTCTGCTTGTGGTCGGCTGTATCCTGTGTGACCCCGCTTGTGGCCGGACAGGGGGTCGGAGATTGCCGCGGCCCCACCGGGCTTTCAAGATGGCGGCCGGCTCCCTGTCTCTCAGCCTGGCCGAGACTGGCGACGCTGGTCCGCCGCATGGCTCGTTTGCTGAATACCGTAAAGGTGAGCCTACGCTTGGCGACATCCTCGCCGCCTTGCGCTCCTGGAGTGCTTCCGTGACCGCACCTATCGCTGGACTGGATGATGATCATTTTGCCGGGCCTGCTGGGCCCCCCCCCCGATGTGTGCGGCTTCGTCGCTGCTGTGTGCTGCTGGGACTTTCCTGGAGGTCGTGGACCCGGCGGCTGCCGCTTGTTTGGGTTTACGGATACCCGCTGCTCTCAATCATCATGTGATTTCTCCTGTGCTGAGGGTTCGCCGGCCGGGTCCCGTCCGGACCGGTCTCGTTGGATCTCCCATTCATTTTTTGCCTCGAATGGCCGAACGAAGATCCTGTGGTTGCTCCGCCGAAACGGCTTTCCTCCTATTGTCGGCGGAACAGTGCCTGCATTACCTGCGGTGGTTACCGTCTTTTCCTGTTCATCTGGGTCGAAATCGATATGACTTGTGTGGATTGACGATTGGACTCCCTGCTATTCGCCTCTGGTTCCTCATGATCTGGTTCCTGGTGCGTTGGATGCCTACGGCTTTGGATAGACGAGGACAGGGTTGAGATGAACTTGCCTCGGTGGACTATTATTTTGCGGTATGGTCGGATGATCCGTTTGTGACTGTATGACTATGTTCGATTCTCCTTCATGTTCCTGGAGCTTATCCTCGTAATTACTATCTTCCCGTGGGCACTGAGTGTGTTCGGACGGGGGGTGGGAGCTGATGGTTTTGATTATGTGGCTCCTCTCCCGTCGTTGTCTCCCTATTTCCCCTTCTTCTTTTTAGGTCTCGCCTGTCGATGCGCATGCGCATCGAGCAAGCGAGAGTATTGGGACTTATCCACTCTTTATCCACACTGCAAGGAATCGTGGCGATTCCTTGCAGTGCCCGTGACTTTTAAGCTCAATGCGCATGTGCATTGAGCTTAAAAGCGCGTGCACAGCCGCCCGCATTCCTCCGACACCTTTGAAGTGAAGCTTAGCTTCACTTCAAAGGCCCGGCTTCTTCACACCCACATGCCGCTCTCGCTCTCCCCGCTCCGCCCCCTCCCCTGCCCGCCGTGCATAACTCTTCTCTAGCTGTAGAACAGCTAAGCCGAATGTGCTGCATTAGGGCTGTTCGAGATGCTTTAGAACAGCTGAGTGATGCTGCGCGGACATAACTTGTTTATTCTTTGCGCTGTAACCTTCATCAAAACTCAAAAGGTTTAAATTACATTAATTATAGAAAACTCTATCAACGTTGTCATTTCCTTCCCTCTTACACCCCCACCCCCTTCCACTGTCCCTGCCGTGTCTCCTTATTTGACTTGTTTTGCTTGGCTTTCACGGCCGGCCGGCCATGCTTTCAGTTTACATCCGCTTGGCAGGCCGTGTCTCCTTATTTGACTTGTTAATTCTCCCACTGCTCTCCCCTTCTATGCATGTGTGTGCGATTTCTGCTGTAATCTTAATTGTTTAGAACTTAAAACGCTTGTATCTTTCTAACTCCCTTAAAGAGCTGCTCGTCTGACCTGGAATTCCGGGGAGCCGTCTCGTCTCTTCTAATCACCGTGCCTGCCCTCCTGCTGATTGCATTTGTGTGAACGTAGCTGTAACAAGTTGAAGGCAGCCAGCATTGCCCCTAGTTGAAATAAATGTTTGAGATCTGCTGTGCCTTACTTTAAGTGGTGCTTCCGTTTCTGTTGCATTTCCCAGAAACAAAGTTAAAGCTGTGCTTTAAGCATTTTTTAAAGGGCTGATTTACTAGAACTATTTGAATAAAGTGCAAGGTAAATTCCTTGTAGGCTACTTCTGTTCTCTCTCGCCCCCCCCCCCCTCCCCTCTCCCCTCTCCCCTCTCCGTGGAGTTGCTTCATTGCAGCTACACCAGAAAACACGCCTGGCTGGTTTATTTATTCTTTGCGCTGTAACCTTCATCAAAACTCAAAAGGTTTAAATTACATTAATTATAGAAAACTCTATCAACGTTGTCATTTCCTTCCCTCTTACACCCCCACCCCCTTCCACTGTCCCTTGGCATGCGTTTGCGGTTGAGAACCTTTACAGACAAATGTGGCAATACAAAACATATGCTGGTTAGAAAGATTATAACCATCTTTACAGCTTAGCACAGCTACACACTATTATTCCGTGTCCCACCACCACAGGCTTCCTCCTGTGCAAATTTACTCTTAGGCAATTTCTAAAGTTGCTTATGGGGTCAATTCTGTATTTTAAAGCCTTAAGACTATTTTTCTCAAGCAATCACTTTGTAATGTGCTTACACCTTACATTTATTCAAAGCGAGAAGGATGCGACAAGGAGTCTGCAGTCCGGAGACAACATTGTATACTTTGCAGTTTGGTACCAGGCGATAGGTACACTATAAAAAAGATGACATTAGCACAACTGTTAAGATTATCACTGCTAAAACATGTATTTTGTTGACAACTTCCACAGCATTGGAACTTACTTTTCAAGATGCTTTTTTATTGGATGTGGATTGCAAATTACATCCACCACATCCACCGCATCCACCACCACATCCACTACCACATCCACTACCACATCCACCATCGCCTCGACATCCACCATGACATCCACCGCCACATCCACCACCACATCCACCACATCCACCACCACCACCACATCCACCACCACCACATCCACCACCACCACATCCACCACCACCACATCCACCACATGCACCACCACTGCATCCACCACCACACCTACCACATCCACCACCACACAGACCACCACGTCCACCACCACATCCACCACCACATCCACCACATCCACCACCACCGCATCCACCACCACCGCATCCACCACCACCACATCCACCACACCCACCACCACATCCAACACATCCACCACCACTTCCACCACCACCGCAACCACCACCACATCCACCACCACCACATCCACCACCACCACATCCACACCCACCACATCCACATCCACCGCATCCACCACATCCACCACCACATCCGCCATCGCCTCGACATCCACCACCGCCACATCCACCACCGCCACATCCACCACCACTGCATCCACCACCACATCCACCACCACTGCATCCACCACCACTGCATCCACCACCACTGCATCCACCACCACTGCATCCACCACCACTGCATCCACCACCACTGCATCCACCACCCCACATCCACCACCACCACATCCACCACATCCACCACCACCACATCCACCACATCCACCACCACTGCATCCACCACCACATCCACCACACCTACAAAATCCACCACCACACCGACCACCACGTCCACCACCACATCCACCGCATCCACCACCACATCCACCACCACATCCACCACCACTACATCCACCACCACCGCATCCACCACCACCGCATCCACCACCACCGCATCCACCACCACCGCATCCACCACCACCGCATCCACCACCACCGCATCCACCACCACCACCGCATCCACCACCACCGCATCCACCACACCCACCACCATCACTTCCACCACCACATCCACCACCACATCCACCACCACATCATCCACCACCACCACATCCACCATCACCACCACATCCACCACCACCACCATATCCCCCAGATCCACCACCACCACATCTATATATATGTGTGTGTGTGTGTGTGGCTCTGTGTGTGTGTAGGTGCAAATGCAATGTTCTTGGATTTTCGTCACAATAAAATACACTGAACATAATCTTCACAAAAGTTATTTACAAACGTTTAAGCTATTGCCATTATAAATTACAATAAATTTTATTTAAGTAATAATTATTTACAAAATTAAAAGCCATTGTTATTTGTAATATCAATACATCTAAGTCACGTAAATACAACACACATTGCATTACAAATGCTATAGGTGTCACATTTGCGAAAGTTAAAACTATTGACATTGTAACTGACAAAGGTATTAATTTAGCTATTTTCAAAACCAACACATAAATAAAAAGTCAAACTTTCCTAATGCGAGACCTATTGCATTTCCAATGCTTGTTGTCTTTGTGGTTCTTTCTTTACTTTTAACTCTTCTATATTTCGGGTTTCTAGTTAGGGCGACAGGCACGCTGCTGGGGGGTAGGCCATAGCCTTCTGCAGGGGTGCAGGGTGGGGTGGGGGGGGGGGGTCTGTCATTTTTTTTTCCCCCTCTTTTCCCCTTTTTTTGGTTCTATGGCTCTTATGTATCCCCTTTTTTCGGGACGCGGTGTCTGCATGTGGGCCCCCTGGGGTGTTTTTTGCTAGCATGGGCCTTCTGGTCTCCCTGCCGTCACGGTTTACTACGCATCTATTACTCCCGTTACCACTGGTTCCCTGTGCCGGTCTATTTTTGAGTGCTTTGTTAGCCATGGGGCGCATGCTGTGATGCCGCGTTCTTTCTTCCCCCCTTTTTTCCCGATGTCCTTTTCCTCTTTCCCTTCCCCCCCCCTTTTTTTTTTCTTCCCTCCCCTGGGTTGTTGTAGCAGAGGGCTCTTTGTTTTGTAAGCCTATTTTCCGTTCTCTGTATCATTGTGTGTTCTCGTAGTGGTGGGTGGGCGCTGGGCAGCGGTTGCAATTGCTTACTAATGTGGGACTCATGTTCTGCCTTTGTTAAAATGTAACTGTTCTTTTTGAATTTTCCTGTATTCTGTATTACTGCTTGCTCGCGGCCTGCCACGGCCCTCTGGACCTTAATGATTGCCATCATTCTGCTATACCCCTTCTTCTATTATAAAATCAACCTTCTCTCATCCTGCTCGTGGTGGTTGCTCTGTGGCTTTTCGCCTTTGATTCCCGTTTGGATTACTGTGGTACCCTGCTGGAGCTTCTGTCCTGACCATTGTGCTTCTATAATTGTGGTGGCCGGCCCAACGGGTTGTAGGCCCGTATTTGTGAGCAATTTCTGCACAATAAAGGTTTTCAAAAAAAAAAACCTGTTTGAAATAGCTTCTCTCAATTGAAGAGAAACCTCATAACTCTGACAGTATCAACTGGAGAGGCTCCGCTGAAGGGTGAAATGGCAAAGCTGCATATATACAGTAAGTGTGTGTTTTTAAAATTACATAAATGCTTTCTGTTTGCTACAGAATAATCGCTGTTCTTTACTTAATTAACTGTTGCAAGTAAGTGTTAACTTAACTGTCTGAACTCGCAGCAGTGCATGTGCAGCCTCATCATAAATGCAAAATCTTCACCCTTAGGGTGGAGCATAGGATGGGGCCGGGCATTCTCATGCGCATGCCACTTTGCGCAATTAAAAGTGCATGTGAGGTGAGGATGCTGCTGAGAGGGACCGACGGAGACTTGCATGGTGGGGGCAACAGTTTCAAAGAGAGTACGAAAAATATTATTTCACAAGGTTTGTGAATAACGCTGTAAGTTTCCTCTGGGTGTTTGTATCCTGTAGGCCCCAGGTTAGGACTTGAGACAGCTTGCTGAACTTTGGCAAGTGCTAAACTTATCTCATGAAGTCATCCATGTTCTGATGCCCGCACTTCTCGTGGCCTCACTGCGGCGCTGCAGGAGTTGGGTGGTAGGCATCCCTCCTCCTGCGGGACTTTAAAGCCAAACGTAATAAACAAATGTTGTTTAAAGCGTTGGCGATCTGACTGTGCGAGTTTTAAAAGCATGTGTTTAACCGCACCGGAGGCAAGAAATGCAGTAGTAGCAGGTGGAGCCGATCACTGGTACACCGTCCTCTGCAGCACGGGCAGTGTAGCAAAGGTCCTTGGGCTGACCCTGCTCACCAGCTTCATCCTTTGACACCTGAAAGCACTAAACTAACCTTCCATGTGCGTCTCACCACAATTGACTGAACCAGGCGAGATTAAAAATGGAAGGTTTTATCTGACCGCTCGAAAAGGCAATTTATTCCACCAGCACTAGCAGATAGCTCAAGCAGATAGTCTCCCTCCTGTCAATGATCTAATAAAGCCCTGTTGAGTAGGCTACCCTGTACCCTCCTCCCAAAGCTATGGCTGTAATGTGTGCCTGCCTGCCTGGTAGCATCACAGAAATAATGTGAAAGGGTTCTAAAACTAGAGAGAGGAATATTGAAACTTTCCTAGGTTCTGTTGGGGTGGGCTCCTCCCTTTCACTCAGGTGGATCTTGGCAGAATGTGTGCCTGTTATGCACACATGTAAATAAAATACTCCTCCATGGCATCACATGCAATTTACCTTAACCCGTTGGCTGCTTCCGCTTCTTTGCGGCAGTGCGGCCGTTTTAAAAAACGGCCGCAGTCGCTCGGCCATTGGCCGACGGCAGCACCAGCGAGGTAGTGCTGGCGTCGGCCAATGGCCGACGGCAGCAGCCAACGGGTTAATGGTACCTTTCTGGTACAGTGTGGTTTAATTGAAAATGTCTTGCATGTATATAATCAGGCATGTCAGGAGTTACTGCGGGACCTGGGACAATCAAGATAATCCATATTTGTAAAGCGCAAACATATCGCCTCCTTAAGGGTTTCAAGGCACTGGGGGTCACCGGGGTGATTAAGTGAGCTATTGCCCAGAGTCACATGATGCTGAGCTGGCACCGGTGATCCCCTTGCTCCGGAGTCCGCCACTCTCGCCGCTGCGCCACACCTCTCCCTGAAATGGGACCCTAGTGGAATGAAGATCCGTTTCAATCTGTAAAACAAAATGTTCTGCAGGGAAAGATAAAGCACAACAGATCTAGCGCTGGGTGCCATCCTGTGGTATTACACATGGCGCCATCCTGTGGTGTTACACATGGTGCCATCCTGTGGTGATAGACATGGCGCCATCCTGTGGTGATAGACCTGGCGCCATCCTATGGTGTTACACATGGCGCCATCCTGTGGTGTTAGACATGTTAGCGCCCTCAACATTAAATAGGGCAGGCTAGCTTTAAACTTTATAATTAATTGTTGCAAAAGATCATGGGGCCCTAAATTGTGGCCTAATAGATGAGGATCCCTACAGCCCCCTTATGGATGGTTTGGTATATATGTATATATTTGCTGTTTTCATAGTACTAACCTAGCTGAAAGGCAACGAAGGTTTGTTCAGAAAGTTTTATTTTGGATATTAACAATAAAATGTCCATAAAGCCATCACGTACATTTTAAGATAAATATAATATTATCTCTTGTTACAAATTATCAGATCTCTACAAATTATATTAAAAACAAAATCTAATTTGAAAGAGGTACTTATTCTGGATAGCAACTTTGCTATATTCTTGTAGCCTGAGATAAAAATCAACCCCCAAGAAGAAAAACCTATAAAAGGATTTTACAAGATACATAAAAAAATTCAATGTAAGTGTACATGTGCTAAATGCTAATTTTAGGTACAAATATAAGACATATTGGTGCCTAAATGTCACCTAAAAGGGATAGAAAAATAGAAGTATATTTGTAGTTCTTAATATGAACCAATGGGGCCCACAGGTATTAATTTTTGGGGACTTATTTTTCTCCATCAGTCTTTGATCCAGAGCAAAAGAGAGAAATCCACAAAAGGGGGAAAGAAGGAGAAAGGAAAAAGACAAAAAAACAGTGACAAAAAAGAAAGCTGATACTGAAAAAGAACCTGAAAGAGTGAGATACATGGGTAGGGAGTTTCTGGGGGTGAATGAAAGAGGCATGGGGTTGGAATCAAGATTATAAAGCAGTGGAATTCACGACCCCCAAAATAGGACTTAATGCAGTCCCCTGCAGCACAGGGTGGCCCCAAACCCTTGAAGGGCCTGTCCAGTGGCGTAACATAGGATCCTGCAGCCCTCACTGTGAGAGGGCCTCCCACAGCACATTACCCCGCCGGCCGGAGAGCTCCTGATTTAGTTCGGAGTGGCCCCCTCCAGGAACCTTGCAGGGGGGCCCCCTTAAGTTTCTTTACGCCACTGGACAGTCTCAGCCAATTCATCCCATGTCCGGTGACGCCGACAGGCTGCGGGGCCTATTCCTGCCCGACGGCCGAGGGCTGCCCCGCCGCCGCCACCGCTCTGATCCAATGGATCCCACAGATGAAGTCGGAGAATGGGGCGCCGCACTTCTCCAGCTGCCCCCATGCTTGGGGCCCTCCGTCAAACGTCCGTGCTCCTCCAACCATGCATTCGCCTCCTCCGGTGATGTAAAAAAGAAGGATTTCCCGTTCGCCAGGATCTTGAGACGCGCTGGGAAGAACATCATGTACTTGATTCCGAGATCTCGAAGCTTTCTCTTGACCCCGTCAAACGAGCGGCGCTCCTGCTGGACCTTGAGTATGAAATCAGGGAAGAACCTAATCGTTGCGTTGTCGATGCAAAGGTCCCCATGTTGTCGGGCCGCCTGCAAGATGGCGTCCCTATCTCTGTAATTGAGGATCCGCACAATAATGGTTCGTGGCGGGGCTCCAGGACGCGGTGGCGGGACTGGCGCCCTATGTGCCCGTTCAATGACGAAGAATTTCGACAGGCGCTTAGGCTGAAGGCAGTTCAGTATCAGGTCCTCCAGGAATAGGTCTACGCTTGCCCCTTCCATTTTCTCTGGCACTCCCACCACGCGGATATTATTCCGTCGGGCTCTCCCTTCCTGATCCTCCAGCCGGGCCATCATCACTTTCTGTTGGTGTGTGAGTTGCTGGACCTGATGCTTGAGCTGTTTAGCAGTGCTTTGGAGTGCCGCGATGTCCGTAGCATTCTGTGCGGCCTTTTCTGAGGTCTTGTTCAAGTCCGCTTGCTGGAGTGTCAATTCAATGGACATTTTATCGATTTTCGACTCCAGCGTCGTACCCAGGGTCTGTATAGCCTGCATTATGGAGTTCAAGGAAGGTTCTCTGGACTCAGCCTGAGTCTCAAGGCCACCGTTCGATGCAGCTGTGTAATTGTCCATTGTATTAGTCTGTGTCGTCGTGGACTTCTTGGGCTTCATGACGGTGGCAGGTAATGCCCACTGGGGCAAAGAATACGCAGTCCGCCACCTAGTCCCGCACCGGCGTCCCCCACCACCGCGTGGCACCTGCCTCTCAGCGCCAATGCTCTCTCCGGGGGATCCGCACTGGGCGTAATGCAAGGTCCTGGGCTGAGTCCCTCAGTGGGTCCGTGTTCTCACCACAGCCACCACCGGATAGTCCTCGGGTGCACCCACACTCTTGCTCCTCAGCCACACGGTCGCTGGTCCACCAGGGCCGCCACTCGCTAGGCCCGCAGGCTCAGCACGCAGATCGTCCGCTCTTCCAAATGGTCGGTGGCTAAATATCTTCCCGGTTGCCCCAGACCGCTCCTCTTCAGCCAGGGCACCGCTCTCCGTCCCTCTGATGCCCACTCGCCTGTCTCTGGTGGGCGCCAGCGGCCTCCCACTTAACACTGCCACGGCCTGTCCGGGGGGTCCTTGTCCGGATTACTCAGCACTCCATGCGCCCCCCCGGCATGGGGTCTGGACTCTCACCGCCAATCCCGTCCGGTGTTTCCCAGGAGCAGCCACCACCTCAGCCCGGCGGCCCCCGTCTACGCTGCCCGGGCTCTCGCCACTACTCCGCCAGCACTGCGGGCCGCAACATCACGCAGGTACCCACAGGGGAGGGCGGGGGATGCAGGTCCCCGGATCAGCCAGAAACCGGGCCCCCCCCCCATGGCCCTCGGAGGTCGCACAGGTGTTGGGCGCTCGTCCCTGCCGCCTAGGTCACACTTCCGGCCAGGCCGGCTGTCACTCCAGGCTGGTGCCGCTATCACTGCCTCCCGCTCACCAGGTCCAAGCAGGCCCTCACACGCCGGGCGACAGTACTCCGCCCCCGGACATCAGATAGGGAAAAACAGCACACCTCCTGGTATCGGAGCTCAACAGCTGCCAGATACCACCGGTCAAGGCGATTAGGCTACAGGAGAACTGACGGATTTATACGGTCTTCTTGAATACCTCGGGAGCGCCACGGTATTATGCGGCCATCTCGGCTGCTTCCAAGCCACGCCCCCTACTGCAAAGTATTTTATGCTTACCTGTGCTAGGCTTGCTTGGTTCTAGAAATAAAACAGTATATTTTTTTATACAAAACAATTGGCCTAGAGTCCAGTTCTTGAGTGTGTGAATTCATTTGCTGACTGAGTGTGCACATCAAATGCTTAACCCTGTCCTCTGATACTGCCTCACTGCTCGGCCAAGGTACCAGTTTAGAGAGTAAGGTTCTATCTAACTTTAACCTCTGCCAAACCTCTGGAGACCCTTGAACTCTATACACACTGTACCTCACTTTGGTGCAGTATATATATATAGCCAGCTTCTTACGCAGCCTCCTTATTTTCAGCCTGTACATTAGCCTTCGGAGGAAGGGGAGAACCGGGAGGGGTCTGAGGAGCATTGTGAGTATGACCCGGACTAGGCAGGGGTAATGGGGGATGCCAGTGGTCAGGACTCCTCTCCTGACCTTGCCATGCTCACTCCTCCTACCGTGGTTACGGAGGAGGGTGTAAGTTATGCAGTGATGTGCGTAGAACGGCAGAGGCCCTCAACATCCAACTCCCTAAGGTGGCCGTCAGGACTAACCTCCTGACAGAAGTGCTTCAGCCAGCGGCTACCTCTGCGGAGCCACTGCCTCCCTTTAATGAGGCACTTTCCGACGTTCTTTTGGGCACCTGTCCAGGCCCAACACAGGGGCTCCTGTGGGTAAGAACGTGGCCCGACGCTATCACCCAGCCCCGTGTGACCCCATTTTCCTCTCCCAACACCCCAACCCTGAGAGCTTGGTTGTCCAAGCCTCAACGTCCCAGAGCGCATTCCCTACCACACCCCCGTACAGGGAATCCTAGAGACTGGAACAATTTGGGAGGATTTTTTCTTCCGCCAGTTCAGGGCTGCTGTCTGTGAACACCTCATGCCTCTTGGGCCATTATTCCCATTCTGGGTTACGGTGGCGCAAGTGCTGCCTCAGTGTCTGGAGGAGGCGCAGACAGTGCCCTCTAAGGCTATTGCTGAGGGGAGAGATGCAGCCAAGTTCACAATACGATGAGGCCTTGACACCGCCGACTCGCTGGGAAGAGCGATTTCCACGACAGTGGCGCTCCGCCACCATGCATTGCTGAGGACTACTGGCTTCTCGGGGGATGTCCAGGACACCCTGATGGACATGCCCTTTGATGGCATTCGCCTTTTTGGCAACAAGGCAGATAGTGCACTGAAGAGTTTTAAGGACCTGTGGGATACGGCCAAGTCCTTGGGCCTTTCGGCCACTCGCGCTCCTTCGCCTTCTGCTTTTCGCTCCTTTTGTGGCCATGGACGGGGCGCCCCAGCACGTTTGCTTCAGAGCCACGGGCCACAGCAGCAGCAGTCTCAGCGCGGCGGCGAAGGGGGACCTGCAGAGGAGGGTCAGGGGGCCAGCGGGCGGGTCAGTCCACTTGCACTCCGGCCACCACTGCCCCAAAACTGTCCTAGTCCCGTCTTTCAGGCCCATCAAACCCCAGTGGGCGGCAGGATCCGCCATCACCTCCCCCACTGGCGCACCATCACTTCGGACATGTGGGTTTTACAAATAGGCCGAAGGGGCTACTCCTCCCCTTCTAGACTGCCCCTGCAGCAATGCCACCCCAGTACCACCGCATATCGAGGGATCATTTGGCACTTCTTTTACAGGAAATCGCGGCCCTCTTGGCCAAGGGGTCCATCAAGGGCATTTCTGCACCAGAAATAGGATGTGGTTGTAATTCCCACTACTTTCTAGTGCCCAAGAAGGACAAGGGCCTGCGTCCTATCTTGGACCTCAGAGACATCAATCGCTTTTCAAGATGCTAACTCTGGCTCAGGTCTTGTCTGCTCTCGACCCTAGAGACTGGATGGTAGAATTGGACTTGCAGGACGCGTATTTCCACATTGATGTCCTGCCAGCCCACCGGCGTTACCTGCGGTTCACGGTAGGCCACGAGCACTTTCAGTTTACCGTGCTCCCCTTTGGCCTTACCAGCTCCCCTCGGGTGTTCACGAAATTGAAGGCGGTGGTGGCAGCTCATCTGCGTAGATCAGGGGGTTCCAGCCTTTCCCGATCTCGACGACTGGCTGTTGAAGGCGGCCTCGTCCCAGCTAGTCGTCTCCCACCTCTAGACTACCGCCGACCTCCTGCATGCATTTGCTGGGGTTCTCCATTAATGTGCAGAAGTGGTACCTGATTCCCTCTCAGAAGCTCCTCTTCATCGGAGCGGGTCTGGATACGACGCAGTTTCGAGTCTATCCTCCAGAACGGCGAGTCCAGGCTATGATTCCAATCTTTCGGCCTCTATCCTGGGTTTCGGTCAGGATAACCCTGAGGCTGCTGGGCCAAATGGCCTCCTGCATGTCACTCATGCCAGATGGCATATGCGTGCTCTGCAGTGGGACCTGAAGTTCCAGTGGGCGCAGCATCAGGGGAACCTGTCCGATTACGTCCAGATCTCGGAGGGCACTGCACAGCGCTGCAGTGGTGGCTCATGAACCAACATTGGATCCAGGGTACATCCCGCTCCCTTTCCCAACCGGAGCACACAGTGGTGACAGACACTTCCCTCCTGGGATGGGGGGGCCACATCGGAGAGGGGGAGATCAGATGCCTCTGGTCTTCGGTGGAGTCCGGTCTCCATATCAACCTTTTGGAGCTTCGGGCGATCCTATTTGCAGGTGTTCACAGACAACACCACCGCCATGTGGTACTGCAACAAACAGGCTGGGGTGGCGTCGTGGACCGTATGTCAGGAGGCTCTGCACCTCTGTACATGGCTGGAACAGCAGGGCATTTCCCTGGTGGTTCAACACCTGGCAGGTTCACTGAACGCCAGGGTGGACGAACTCAGGCGCAGGTGCCTGACGGATCACAAATAGCGTCTTCACTCTGACATGGCGCAAGCTCTCTTTCGACAGTGGGGAGAGCCTTGGTTAGATCTATTTGCCACCGAAGAGAACGCGCAATGTCAGCAATTATGCGCGTTGGAATTTCCAAGGCGGCACTCGCTAGGCGACGCTTTTCGTCGCGAGTGGAGTTGTGGTCTGTTGTACGCCTTTCCGCCCATACCACTTCTGCCCAGAGTGCTGAAGAAGATCAGGCGCGACCGGGCCCAAGTCATTCTTGGGGCTCTGGACTGGGCTTGAAGAGTTTGGTATCCCAAGCTACTCAGTATGACCATCGATCTCCCGATCCGACTGCCTCTCCGGGAGGATCTTCTGTCGCAGCAGCAGGGGACTGTCCTCCACCCGAACCTGTCCAAGCTCCGGCAGTTGATTCCTTTTGACTTGCCTCCTGAAGCCTGTGATATCATTCTGGCTGCCAGGCGTCCCCCACTAAGTTGATATACCCTTGCAGGTGGCATACATTTGTGGCATGGTGCACATGAAAGGGTGTGGATCCCCTTTCAGTCCCTTATTCAGGAGTTCTTATGTTCCTTCTTTCTTTGGCCCAGCAGGGCTCTGGTCTGGGCACTATCAAGGGCTATCTTTCTGCTATTTTGGCCTTTCTCAGGCTCCCTGATTAGCCCTCTCTTTTCAAGTCCCCTGTTGTAAATAGATTTCTTAAAGGCATTACTCATCTTTTCCCTCCTATTCCTTGAGAAGTGAGGCTCACTGGTTAGAGCGGCAGACTCTGAAGCAGAGAACAGGCCTGGGACCAGGGTTCAAGTCCTGACGTGGCAGGGTATTGAGCTCAATGTCCACGGACTCGATAATTCTCGCCACGGCGCCTACTCTAATCATGGGTCCCACGCTGCAACTCTGGGCAATAGCTTGCTTAATCTCCACAACGGCCCCTACAACACTGGGATGCCTGGCTTCACCTTGGTGGTGCCCAGGAGGGGCTTCTCACAGGGAGAGCCAGGAAGGGTTCCACAGCTTTATACAGCACCGGGGCGCCCCATTGGGGCAGCTGTGCGCTTTACAAAATACATTACATTTACATTTCCGTTCGTAATGCCACAGTGGGGCTTGAATCTCGTTCTTACATATTTAATGTGCGCTCCCTTTGAGCCTCTTCACAACTGTCGTCTTCGTCTGCTGACTTTGAAGACTGCTTTCCTGATTGCCATCACCTCTGCCAGGAGAGTGAGTGAGCTCTAGGCTCTTTCTTGTAAACCTCATTTTCTATCTGTCCATCCGGACAAGGTTGTGCTCAGAACACGTCCATCCTTTTGGCCAAAGGTTGTCACTGCCTTTCACAGTGGGCAGACCATTACTTTGCCCACCTTCTTTACTCCTCTGCATCCTTCTAGTGAGGAAGAGAGGCTCCACTGTCTGGACCCAAAATGTGCGCTCTCATTTTACTTGAACCGCACACAACCGTTCCGGGTGAATGACCAGCTCTTTGTTGGCTACGTTGGCGCCAAGAAAGGTCGGACCGTACACAAGCGGACTATCTCCCGCTGGGTCGTCTTGTGTATTAAAGCCTGTTATTCCCTGTCTAAAACGGAAGCCCTTTTGGGCTGCGCGCCCATTCCACCAGGTCGACGGCAGCCACTACAGCATTGGGACGTTGTGTTCCCCTGCAAGATATCTGTCAGGCAGCTATTTGGGCCTCGCTGCACAGTTTTACTAAGCACTACTGCCTGGACAGCCAAGTCCAGAGAGATGGCTTCTTTGGTCTTTCTGTTCTCCGAGACTTCCTTGTGTGATCTTGGTTCGCAGACCCACCACCGGGGTTGGTATTGCTGGGGCATCTATTCTAAGGTAAGCAATCTATCACTATGTGTTTCTTTCAGATGAACAAGTTACTTACCTTTGGTAATGATATATCTGTTATAAACATTAGTAGTGAAAGATTCCTTACCGCCCCACCCATCCTCCCCGTTCTTCTAACTTATTTCTAGGGTTAAGGTCATCCCTTTCAGGGCCCTAGTTTCAAGACACCAGTGGTCCATATCTTGCATGGCTCTGCATTTCTGGCGTGGAAAGTCGTGTACAGAACTGACGTCAGGGCACGAGTGCGGCGTCTAAGTAGCTGCCGCAACATCATCTCGGTGACCACAATGCCAACGACCGGCACGGAGCTGCACAACGCCACCTTCCGATGCGCAAGGGGTACTGCTGACGAAAACTTTCCGGATCCAGTCTGATGCCTGGAGGTAATACTAAGCCAAGGAATTTATCACTACCAATGTTTCGTTACTGAAGGTAAGTAAGTTGTTCATTACGTATTGCCATTTGTCTTAAGTCTTTACCTGATAGCCTTGTTTAAGTAAGGATCATGTTTCCTAGCTTAGAATTAAGACACTCTTAATGTCTGAATTGTTGATGCTTCATCTATTGGTATATCTGAAATAGCTACTGGTTAGCCTGGTCTGTCGTCTATCAAAAATCAAGGACTACTGTTGTGAAGACATTGTCGGTTCGCCAACTCTTGCTTCAGTCACCTCTCTTCTTGACTATTCCACAAGGTTTATTTATTTTGTAATGCTTTTATCACAAACAACTAATTGTGATTCTTTTACAGGTTCAATTGAAAACAATGACCTTTACGACATGTACATGAGTATTGGCCTTGTTTCATGACTCAAATCACACCAGTACGATATTGATATCCCGACCTTCCCCTCAGTCCCCAACATCAGTATATGAAGCATTGTAGAACAAATGTCTAAAACATCAGGTAGTTTTCATCCGTCCTGACCATCTGAATTTTCCTGTTTGAAAATGACTAATACTACCTTTCCGATTTTAATTTCCAGGTTGTTCATCTGCAAATACACTTGAATCCAAACTGTTTTTTTCTTCCAATGCAGATTCCTCCCTATCCAACGCAGTAGCGGAGAATGTAGCTATTCAACCCCAGAAGTTACTCATCTTAGATGCTCGCTCTTATGCTGCAGCAGTAGCTAACAGGGCCAAGGGTGGGGGTTGTGAATGCCCAGGTGAGTGTACCTAACTGTACATAGTTTTAACGTATTAATAGTTTTAGGAAGGGAAGCTGCTTACTTCTGGCATGCGTTGCAGACCATGAGTTGGGTTAAATGGCTTTTTCCCGCTATTTGACGGTTACTGCTAAATTGTGTTCTACTTTGCTGCTCTTATGGAATTAAATGGCTTGCTAGTTGCTAGAATTGTGTTTAATGTAACCTGCTTTATGTTGTCTAAGTAAGTCAGCTTTTCAGTGAACCTGGAAAAGCAGGACCCCTTTTTTGGTTGTTTTGCCAGAATATATACAGACTTCTTAAAAGAAAACCTTTAAAAGAGAATTACATATGCATATCCAATACTTATTATCTTGTAGTTTTTTTCTAAGAAAACAAGATGAAGCAAGCAGTGTAGGGGAGCAGCCCAGGTTAGAAGAGAAAGAGTAGAAGAAAAAAATATTAAAAAAGCAAAACAATAGAGAAAAGTAATAATCTTCTAATCATGAAAATCAAATGTCGATAAAACTCAGTTAATAAAAAATATATAAGTGGTAAAGGATAAACCATAAGTATTAAGTTCCCCCAGAGCATAGGCTTGTAGGGGAAAAGCAGAGAGGATGGTTGATGGTAGTCTGTATTTTGAATTAGAGGTGTGAGGAATACCAGTTACACTGCAGTGCAAAGTTTACATCTTGGCCAAATCTTAATTTGTGCCAAAAGATGGGGAGTTGGGCATACATCTAAAAGCAGGCGGTTACTGGTTACTCCAAAAAGTTTGCACACATGCACTCATCACAAATCAAATTATTATTAGTAAAAAGTTTTGAAAATCCTGATAACATTGTTTATATCTGAATCATAAATTTTAAGCAATAGCACTCATATTGAATACAAAGATTGGTAACAGCCCTACAGATATCCAAATTCACAGCAAACATGATTTTATGTACCATAGACGTAAAATCACTTTACACATCGATTCCCCATAACCTTGGGTTGGAAGCAGTGAAGTCATTTCTAATGACTACCAATAAGGATCAAGATTTAAAGGTATTTCTAATGGATCTTCTTCATTTTACACTTTATCATAGTTACTTTGAGTGGCAAAAGAAATACTTCATTCAAGCGTCTGGTACCGGTATGGGGAATTGTGCGGTGCCCGCCTACGCTAATATCTTCATGTATCGATTAGAACAATACCACATTTTGAACCAACCAGAATGGGCAGAACATTTAGTGCTATCTAAAAGATACATTCACAATATCTTCATTTTGTGGAAGGGACCTGAATCTTCTTTGATCCAAGCCATTGAGAACTTAAATCAAGTCAATGACAGAATAAGTTTCACTCACACCATTTACCATGAGGAAATAACATTTTTGGACGTGACGGTTCACCACGCCAATGGAGTCTTAGATACCACAGTGCATACCAAACCCATGGACAGGAACAACCTTTTGCACTTTAAAAGTTTCCATCAGCCTGCCTTGAAAAAACACCTACCATATTCTCCATTGTTACGACAGAAAAGAATCTCATCCACATAGGAGTCATTTGAAGATAGCATGCACACTACCATTGGGAAATTTAGAGATCGGAATTATCCAGCAAACATCCTGGAAGAAACAGTAACCAAAGTAACAAACATTGAAAGAGAGAAATTACTCACATCTGCAAGAAAACCGCAGAGGAATCAAGAATTACATTTGTTTCTAAATATTCAACCAAAAGTTTCTACATCAAGAAGATCATACTAAAACACTGGCCACTACTAACATTGGAGGAGGATTTTAATGGAATTTTTGCAAAGCCACCACGATTTGTGTAGTTGCGCACTAGGAACATCAAGGAAATTTTAAATCAGGCCGATGATAGTAAAACACTGGCACATAAAGGGACATTACCGTGCCACAATTGTGGTAATTGTAACGCCATAATTAAGTTACTCAAATTACGCATCCCAGCAAAGGAACACCCATCAAATTGAAGGTTACAGCGACCTGCGACAGCAGCAACCTAATTTACATGATTAAATGCCCTTGTGGACTCGCCTATGTGGGCAAAACGGAACGTAAAATAAAGAAACGTTTAATTGAACATAAAAGTAATGTTTGTACTAAAAATTCCAAATCACCTTTGGTCTGTCACTGTAACGCTCACAATCTTAATCCTAGCCGGTTACGCTTTTTAGTACTAGAACAAGTAAAAGTACTTCCAGGAAGAGACAATACACAGCACCTACTACGCAGGGAAGTGCACTGGATTAATTTCCTCAATACTGCTCATCCCAAAGGACTAAATGAACGCATAGAATTACACTGTTTCCTTTAGAAAATATATAAGCGTCAACATGATTCTTGTTTCAGATTATGTAACATTGTTTGATTCTCCCTTTGATATGTATAGAAGCTGATTTATTTACCCAGTCTGAACATTAATGGTACTCTATTGTCTGACATATGTAATAACTATTCTTCCAGTATGAAGATTACTGTGTGCTTTAAATATGTTTTCTAAGTTTCAGGTTTCTTAGATAGGCTCATCGTATTATTCACACAGGGGTCTTTGTCACGTGTTGGTACGCGTCACTCCGACCGCACTTCGCAGTTGAGTTCGATAACCTTGTGTGTATTTCACTTCATTTTTTATTTCATTTTCCTCGTGCTACTGGTTCGAGTACTTCGTTGTAGTTTTCGGGTTGACACTGGCACTGAATTATTTTCCGGCCTGTTGTTTTCGACTGGGCCGTAGTAGTATCTTTTCCATTTTTATACGTCGTGCTGACGTATCACGTTCTATCCCAGCGACGGGTGGACGAACTTTGAAAGTGATGGCGGATCCCGGGGAGGAACGTTACAGACTGTTTTGAAGTAAGTGGGAGTTTACATTGCGTTTAAGAGAATGGCGTACGGGTGGTTACTGGTTTTCATGATACTAGCTCGCAGAATATTGGTTTTTAAGAAGTTGCACTCCTTGTTTACAGTTTTACAACGTTTATCGACAGAATGAAACATCGTGTATTTACCGACACCGTCTCTGTAAGTTTGTCACATTTCAATTTATGAATAAGGACGGCAATACACTAATGTATGAGCACGTAACCATTGGCGTTGTATGTTATTTCACAGATTCTCTACCCATTTTAAATCTCTCGTGATTATAAGGATTACACACAAGCTGATTGATTCTGAACCGTAAGCGTTTTTTCGTTTAGTGTATTAAACGGCTGGTTTGGTATTATCCGTGCTCCACTGAAGCATGTCCCATTCACGTTACTCACCAGGGGATGTTTCTTTCTCTTATTTTCTCTTTTACAGTTAATACACAGGTTATACACTCAGAACACAGTCTCACTAAACTTTATTGAATATCGTTTTTTCAACACAAACAAAAGCAGTAAGTATGTTTTTCTTTGGGTTAATTCGAGTGTACACATGAATATTGGATGCTATTGTGTAATGTATGCTGGACCATAACGTGAATGGCTGTGTATTTTTTTCTTTACATATAAAAAAGACCCCTGAAGAAGGGCAAGCCCCGAAATGCATTGGGCATACTAACACATTAATATGATGAAAATAATCATAACCATGAAGAATTTGAACAAGTGATGAAATAAAAATCATAGCATGGATATTCGTGAATTGGTTTACCTTTATTGAAATTAAACACAGTGTGCAGCTAGGTGACGTTTCCCACGGGTGGGATAATGCACTCGCAGAACTAACAGCCCTCCACAACTTTTGTCTGGGAACTAAACACAACTTCAAATCTTGAGACAGCCCAGAAACACCTCATGAAAAGTACTGCAAACTGAGCTTTTCTTATCCAAGACTATCTTGTTGTTGGACCTGATCCGTATTCTGCTTCCGTGAGAAACTTCCCCAGCTTCTTCCTCATCTTGCAAGCTCATTCTGATCCTTGAGCATATGTACTTTATCTTTTCATTGAAGTCTTTAGATCCACAGCTGATCATTGCCTTCAGAAAAGTCATGCTGCAGATTTTTTAAATATCTCGGTCTCCCTTTGAAGCGCCCTGGATCCTCATGGAGCCTGCAGGATCTCCACCATGTGTCTGCCATCGGCTCCTGTCTCGACTGACCCCCTTTAGAATGCTTCCAAATAGAATTCGGAGTCTGGTTTGGCTTTGAATCCCTGAGAAAGACCACACAATTTGTCCATACTTCCAAATAGCCTTGGGCTTTAGCAGCCCATCCCGGTGCTGACAGTGTCACCTATGGAGTCGCACCCTTTTTCTACCAGGATTCTGACTCCGTCATGCTACTCTATCACCAAAGTGCTGTCATGCTTTAACTATAAATCTATTGCACCCCTATTCCTAGGAGTGAGAGATTAGCCAGGATGGAGGTCAAATTTGGATCCGATTCACATACTTAACAAATGCTACAGTATAATGATGATGTTGTGGAGGTGGAGAATCTCACTCCGCCACCTCATTATACAGATGCTGACATTTATCTGGCTCTTCAACCTGCCAGTGGTCTAGGTACCTTGCCTAAGTCTGCTCCAGAATTGACCCACGGCCCACCTACGGAAAAGTATGCTTGATTTACTTTCTTTATCCACAGGACTGGCAACATTTTGGATTTACATTCAAACTGAGAAGACAAAAGCAAATTTGCTAACAGGTATCCTGAAACTGAGACCTTGTTCACCTTAGCCTCTTCTCCCATTTGATGAGGCCCCCATACACCCTTTTTTGGCTGCTTCTTCCAAACATTTCTCTGCCCCTGCTGTTAGTAAACAGATTGCTGAAAGGTTTCAGACCAGTCTCTGCGGACCTTATGTTCTTGGACATCTTTCATCAAAAAGCATGATATTCTAATGGAAACATGTAACTTCAGATTCCTCAACTTAGAATACTACCCAGGTGTCCGAGTGGATCTGTAAAACTTGAACAACACCTTTGCACACTGGTAGGTGGCTTCTGCAGCTCTGCATTAACATAATCCAGTTTGGAAGTGACGTGTGCGGTACCCATATAGGCTCCTCCCCGGCGTACCTGCATGAGTTCCTTTCTTGCCGTGTCGCGGGTACAGAGAACTACCTCAGTCACTTTTTGACCAACCTTTTCTACCACTTTGTCAACCTTTTTTGTGCTGTTGCTCCCAGTATGCTAGGGCCATGTCCTTTATTAAGCATATGGGTTTCAAACCTTCTGGGGAATGTCAAAGACAGATGTCTGTGTCTGATCCCCACTTGGTCTGCCTTTTATGTTGGGTGTCGGTCCATGACTCCAGGGCCTGCACTGACTGTTAGTCGGTGAACCCAGAGGCAATCCAGCAGCGAGTGATTAAGCTTCCAGTGGCATGGTACAAGAAGGCTCTGTGTTGTCTGGTCCTAATCCTAAGGCAAATTTTGGCCTCGGTGTTGGGAGTCGGTCTCGTGATTGGTCATCTTCAAAGTCAAAGTTGTCATCATCAAAGTAGGTTGAATCGAAGAAGTACACAAATAAGTAGTTGAGGCGTTTTGTCTTCCCTCTCTAGACCTCTTGCTTCCAGGCCCCACTCCTGCACTCTTCCTGCAGAACCGGAGGCCAGGTTTTCTCTGCACCTCCTTGAATTCTCTGGAGCCAGAGCAATCCCTTCCCAACCTAAGGAGTTCTATGGACTCATGCAATCCATTTTGGGCCATCAGCCACCGCTGGTGCAACTTTGGGCTCCACTAAGCCAAGAGGTGACTTAGTTGGAATGTCACTGGTGGGCCAGACCCTACACCAGCTTGGCACCCGGGTGTGATCTCGGCTTTGAGCCTGGAGTCCGATCCAGAGTAAGCTCTTCAGAAGCCACTTCTGACGTCACAGGCACCACCTGACGAAGTGAGACCCTTTGTTCTTTCTGACTCCAATACGGCACCATCATGGTGCCGTTCGACGTCAATACTGGTGTTGGATGGACCTCCGATGTACAGTTTGGACATACTGCCTCTGTTCTTTGATAGGCCCAGTGCGGAATTGGACTTTGGGGGTGATGATGATAACGGCTATGGGTTCCCTGACCCAACAGATGACCTGGGCCCTTCCTACCATAGGATAATTTGTATGAGGAGAAGGGAGATAAGATTAAAGTAGTCTGGATGCGTCTCCAGATTCGGGCCTGGCCTCACCTCCAGGACTTGCTTCTGAGGAAGGTGCATCCTTCGTCATGGTGGTGAGGAGTGCACAGTGGGTCCGCGACCTGCAACTTTCCTCTGTCACAGTCAAGACCTCCGTCTTGATGGAGGTGCTTCAATCTGGGCTATCCTCTCTGAAGCCCCTTCTCCCCTTTAATGTAGCTCTCACTGACATTCTCCTGGGGGCCGTGGCCAAGCCTTGCACAGGTGTACCGGTGCAGAGGGTGATTGCTCGTTGCCACCGCCCTGCACCTGGGGATCCAGGTTTCCTCAACTAGAACCCTACCCCCGAAAGCCTGGTGGTGCAGGACTCAGCCGCTAAAGTCAACCCTAGCTCTTTCCCTACCACTCCACCGGACAGGGATTCTAAGAGGCTGGACACTTGGAAGAGAATAGTCTTTTCTACCAGCTTAGCATTGCAGTTGGTGAAAACTTCATGCCTCTTGGGTCGGTACTCTCACACCTTGTGGGACTCTGTTGCACAAGTTCTGCCCATGGTCCTGCAGGAGGCCCAAGCCATTGTTAACCAGGCCATATATACAGCAGAGTTCACCATCGGGTGTGGATTGGACACCATTGACTCACTGGCCAGGGCCATTTCATCCATTGTGGCATTCCACCGCCACACTTGGTTGAGATCAACTGGCTTCTCAGGGGCGTCCAGTCGGCACTGATGGCCATGTCCGTTGATGGCTTGATACAGCGCAAAAGCGCTTCAAGGAGAGTTGGGTCACTGCCAAGTCATTGTGACCCAACCTGGTGTCATATCAACCGCCCTCCACCTTTCACCATTCCGTGGCTACAGTAGGGGCTCCCAGCTACATCTACAATATCAACCATATCCTCAAGTCCATCGGCTTCCCAGCCCTTTCATGGCCGTTTACGCAGTTCCCACAGATGACGTGGAATGAAAGCCAGTATAACGTCTAATCCCCTCCTGCTTCCGCAGTCTCCAAGAACTTTTAGCATGCTTCAGCACCATGCTGTCACCCGTTTGAAGACCGGATCAGGCACCATCTGCCCTAATGACAAACAATAACATCAAACAAGTGGGTGCTTCAAATTGTTCATCAAGGTTAAGCTCTACTGTTTCTGGAAACCCTGTCACCTTTGCCACCATCCTCAGACTGGCTTTCAGAGGACTACCTCTCCTTGCTTCATCAGGAGGTGCAGGCTTTTTTAACCAAAGGAGCCATTGCGAGGGTACCTGCATCAGAAGTGGGTTGTGGTTGAAATTCCCTTTACTTTCTGGTGCTGAAAAAGGATGCATACCATCGTTCTAACCTAGATCTTTCCCCTCCCAAAGCCTTTCTTGGGAGAGGAGAATTTCAAAATGCTCACCTTGGTGCAGTTCTTGTTTACCTTGGATCCTGGAGAGTGAATGGTATTGTTGGATCTCCAGGATGCATATTTCCACATTCCTGTCCAGGAGGTCCACAGGTGTTACCTGATGGTTCAAGAGCATTTTCAGTTTGCTGTGCTTCCTGTTGGCCTCTCCAGTGCCCTCTAGATGTTCACAAAAGTGACTGCCTTAGTTGCAGCACATCATCCGAGGTCAGGGTTTCCATTCTTCCCCCTAGCTGGACAACTGACTGCTGAAGGTGGACTCAACATCCACCTCCAGACTACAGCGAACCTCCTCCATTCGTTGGGGTTCACCATCAACGTGCCAAAGTCACACCAGACTCAGTAAAACACCCCTCTTCATCTGAAGTATTTGGGCACAGTGCAGTTCCGTGTGTACGCTCTGGAGCGAGAGTCCTGGACATTCATGCTGTAATCCCAAAGTTTCAGCCACAATCCTGGCTCTCAATCAATTAATCAAACTGGATTTATATAGCGCCACTGATCACCCGATAGGGTACCCAGGCGCTTTCTGGTCTCAGGGGCTCATTTGAACAGCCCACTCTTGAGTGCTCTTTGGAAGAAAAGGAGAGAGGAGATGGTGCGGAGCTGCGTTGGGAGGTTGTTTGAGGTCTTCACAGCTATGTAAGACAAAGAACATTCTCTGCTTTTGCTTCGGTGTAAGCGTGGCATCTAGGCGAGTGCAAGGGAGGCAGAACTTAAATTTCTTGACGGCTGATGGAAGTTCAGGTGGTGGTTAATGTAAGCGGGACCTAGGTGATGTGCAAGGCTTTGTGTGCATTGGTCAGCATCTTTAATTGCCATTCTTTCTGTACCGGGAGCCAGTGAAGTTGTTCGAGGTGGGGGGTGGTGTGGGTTTATCTTGGTAGGTAGAGTTAGTCTCGCTGCTGCATTCTATATTGTTTGAATTCTACGGAGTTGTGTGGCGAATCCCACGTAGAGTGTGCTGCCACAGTCCAGTCTGCTGATGATGAGGGCCTGTGACCTGGTGCATCTGATGTGTAGTGGTAGCCACTTGAAAATCTTTCTTAGTATGTGTAGGTTGAGGAAGCAGGAGGAGGAGATGGCGTTGATCTATGATTTAATGGTGAGCTTTCTATCTTTGATGATTACGAGGTTTCTGGTATGCGTGACCGAGGTCTGAGGGCCACCTTGCATCACTCTGAGGTTGGTGGTTATTGTCAAAGTTCAGTATTTGTTTTGTCTGTGTTCAGCTTCAGGCAGTTGTACCTCATCCAGTTGGTGACATCTGTCATGCATCTGTGTAAGTTGGTTCTGGTGGTGGTATGGTCGTCGGAGAGTGAATGGATGAGTTGGGTGTTATCGGCATAGGATATTATGTTGAGTCCGTGGGATCTGATGATATTGGCGAATGGCCTCATGTAGGCGTTGAAGAGAGTGGGGTTTAGGGATGAGCCTTGCAGCACACCACTGTTGATCTCCTTCGGTCCAGAGGTGTAGGGTGTTAGGCAGATCCTCTGAGTTCTAGTGAGGAAGGAGGTGATCCATCGGAGTGCTTTGCCTTGGATGTCAATGTGGTGGAGTCTTTTGATCAGTGTGTCGTGTGATAAGGTGTCAAAGGCCACAGAGAAGTAGAGTAGGATTAGGACTGCTGTTTCTCCTCAGTCAATGAGCGCTTAGATGTCGTCAGTGGCTGCAATCAGGGTGGTCTCCGTGCTGTCGATACTGGATTATGAGGTGTCAAGTAGCTGATTCTGCTTGATGCGTGTTGTGAGTTCTCTGTTGATGGCTTTCTCTAGTACCTTGCCTGGGAATGGGAGCTGGGAAATTGGCTAGTAGTTTTTGAGTTTGTTGGTTGGTGGAGGGTTTCTTGAGAAGTGGTCTGACCTCTGAGTGTTTCCAGGTAACCAGAAAAGGTTGCAGTGGTGATTGAGGTGTTGATCAGAGTGGTGAGCTTTTGACCAATCCTTTGGTTCCCAAGGTTGAAGATGTGGACGGGGAATAAATCAGTGGGAACTCCTGAGTGGTGGTGAAGTGGTTCCATGTGGTCAGTCTGTGGTGCAGGTCGGTTGTATTGGGGGCAAGTTTGTAGAGGAGGTCTGTGGGTGACGGCAGGAGTTCAAAGTTTCTGTAAATAGTTGCTATCTTGTCATAAAAGAAGTCTGCAAGGTTGTCGCCCAGCTTCCGTGAGGGGGGTGATGGCGTTTTCACTGGCGGCCTGGTTGGAGAACTCTTTAATAATGTTGAACAGCTCTTTGCTGCTGTTGGTGCCGGATTCGATATGTGGGCCAAGGGCAGTCTTCTTAGTGGTCCTTAACAGGCGGTGGTAGATGTTGAGGGGCATTTTGAAGGCTGCCCTTGCGGAGGTGTTCTTGCTGCACGCCATCTTCTCTCAAGCTGTTTGCCCTTTCATTTTTCTGTTCTTAGTAATTGTGTTTACCAGCTGGCCTTTTTAGTGGCTCTTCGCTGCTTGTTGGTGTTGATTGAGGTGATGCCGTTGGCTCAGTGATCCAGTCGTTGAAGTTATTAATTCCCTGTTCCAGATTGGTGGTGGCAGCTGGGGTGGAGGTGTTGAGGGCATTCGTCCAATTGGTGTGAGATTTTTCCCCAATTACGGTGGGGTGCGCTGCCCGTCTTAGGGGGGACAGGGGGTGATGGTGCAGTGTCTGGAGAACTTGTAGTGAAAGATTGAGTAGTCAGTCCATGTGAGTTCTGTTGCGTGGCTGTAGCTGAAGCGGTTACTGGATGTGAGCATGTGGTCCAATGTGTGTCCAGCGGTTTGTGTATGTGAGGGGCTTGGACGATCTGCGTCAGTCATACGCTGTCGAGGAGGTGGGTGGTCGCCAGGGTCGTCGATGTGGAAGTTGGGGTCACTGAGGAAGATGTAGTCCTTGGAGTTCAGGGCTAAGGGTGCAATAAACTCTGTGATGGAGTTGCAGAATCTGAAGTGAGGGCCCTGGGGTCAATATGCGAGGGTTCATCAGATGCTTGTCTTGCTTTCCATGTGGAGTTTGAAATTGAGGTTCTTCATGTGGCTGGTGTGTTAGTTGGTGGTGAGGATGCAGTGTATGGCTTCTCTGTGGATGATGGCTATTCCTCCTCCCGGTTTGTTGGTGCAGTCGACGTGAGTACCTTTGTATCAATCAGGGACTGCTTTGGCAATGTCAGGGGTTGAGGCTGGGTTGAGCAAGGTCATAGTAAGAAAGACTGTCGGGTGTGTGAGTGGTGATGAGGTCCCATAATTCGGTGGAGTGCTTGAACATAGAGCATGTGTTGAAGAACAGGTTGTCGAGTTGGCTTCCTTCTTGTTTTGAGAGGTGGGGGGTTGGTGCGGTGGTCTGACGTTGTTCAGGAGGGGATGTGCTGTTGCAGGAGAAGGTGCATCTGGTGCATCAGAATGGTCCTCGTGTAGAGTGAGGAGCAGCATTGTAGCAGTGTTGATGGGGCGTCCGGTGGTCAGGGCACAGATGAAGGTGGCACTGTAGATTAGTGATGGATGGGGACAAGGGGTCCTGGCCCTGGGCGCGGACAGGCTTGCCTTTGGCGCTGCGACCTCCATTAAGTAACTTCTGGGAGGGGTGCCTGAGGCAGTGGGTGGGCTAGGTGGGTGGAAGCGAGAGGTTTGTGGTGTGAGGCAGCGGGAAACGGGCAGGAGGCAGAATCGGGAAAACTACAGAGTAGGGAATCAGTAGGTGTGGCAAAAGATCAGGCAAGTGTGAAGTCAACAAAACAAGAGGTGGCAAGAGGAAAAAGATAGAAAGTGTTAAAAAGAAATCTGGAAAAACAAAGAGAAACTTGGGAATCGGGAGAAGTGGCAAGAAGAGAACCAGGCGTGTGGCAACAAGAGAACAATAACCAGAAGTGGCAAAAGAGCACAGAGAAGGAGATTGGCAAACAGACAAGTGCACAGGACAAGGATGGCACAAGAGAGAGCTGGTCTGGGACTTGAGAGACTGTCTCAGTGAGACTGACTCCTAAGTTTGCTATCCTGCTAGTGAAGTATGCCAGGTGGCACATGCTGGCTCTCCATGGAACCTGAATACCAAGTGGGCATGGCACCAAGGGAATCTCTCTGTTGGTCTGGATTTCGGAGGCAACTGCAAAAGACCTGTTACGAAAAATTTGAGGATCAAAGCATTGGTTCCCGCACTACTCCTAACATTCCTGATTATCCAATGCAAAAGGTGCGAAAGGGCTTGTGGCACAATCCCCTATACCTCACAAATTGGTAAAGCCAGTGGTTGCCCAATCGGCTTACCCAAAACAGTTACAAAGAAATTAGCCCAGCACACTTATAAAAGTCAGACAGTAATCAGTTTTGGAGTACAAATATTTTTCAAAGAAGAGTCGATGCTATGTTTTTATATTAAACTTCATCCTTTACTTTTCTGTTTTAAAAAGTTTTGTAACCGCCAACGCATTTCGTCCACAAACAGACTTCTTCAGGGCTCACAATATGTTTTTATGATGCTCTTTCATATGGCCATCACGAACGTATTTTTGACCAGTTAATCTGTAATGGATTTGAAAAAAGACGAAAGCACAAGAACAGGTTATTTTTTCACCCCAAGTAATTTTCAATGTTGACTTTATTACAGTAAAGAAATGCAAGTCTATCCGCACGATCGTCCAGAGCCTAGGATCAAATTGTTTGATCCTAGGCAAATATTTTATTTCACTGAGCCCACCCTTTTCTTCATTATCGCATATGAGCACATCTTCATAAATATGAGCTCAGCATTTGTGCTGTAAAAAACAAAACAAAAAAAACTCTTTTATTTCATTTAATAGACTAACGTTTTGCTCCATGTATTATCAGAATCTAGCCCACATACAGTGTACACATGACCTCTGACTTACCTTTTAGTTAACCAATAGCATTGTCGTCAGTGCTGTGGCAGGAATGTTTCTCAGTCCATGTTTAAAGACTCTCACTTTAAATAAATACTCTCATTGTAGTGATGTAACCTGACGTGCCAAGATGAAACTTCTGTGTGTTAAAAAAATGCATATTTTAAAAAACTTTTGCGGACACGGTTTCATATTTTAACATGATCTTTGGTGCATGATTTACATGCCAAATATTTTTCATGCTCGAGCATGTGTTCTCAGAGACATAGCCAACCTTTGGCTTCTCTTTCCTTGTTAATTTGTTGGTTCACTCACCACTACAGAGCAGATGGTGGATGAGATGCATTACAATATCAGCACTAGGGATGTCAGTTTGTGGAGAATGGAAAGAAAAAACTCCGTTATATGAAGTCATGGTGAACTAATAAACACTACATCAAGTGTTTGACAAGAAAAGAGTCATGCAGCATTCTGTCAATTCCAATGACAGATCTTACTACTTCTTACCCAACACAGTAGCATTCATTGTATCACTTCAGGAGGATGAGTGGCTAAGCAGGCACTCATTATTCATACCTGTGACACTAGCCTAAAGACTACAACCAAGGGCCACATGTACGAGCATTTCCTTTTGCGACTCATAACGTGCATATTTTAGTGACTCGCAATTTGCGAGTAAAAAAAGGAAACGTACTAATGTGCCTCAGACACATTTAGCAAATCCCAATGGGGTCACAAATGACCTGGCTCATCAATATTCATGAGGCAGGTCGCAATTTGCGACCCATTGGGAATGGGCATTAAAACTGACATGGTGGCCACTTAGGTACAGCAGACCCCCATTTCTGTATTTGCTTTTTAAATAAAGCAAAAAAATTTAAAAAATGCAACCCGTTTTCCGTACATTTAAATGGTAGCCCATTTTTCTTAAAGGAAAACAGGATGCATATCAAAAACAAAAACAACACGTTTCAGTTGAATTTTTTAAGAGTTGACTGGTCCGTGGGACCACTGTCTGCTTTTAAAAAATATTTTCGCTGCCAATCACAAAATTGGAAGGGGTCCCCCTGGGGACCCCTTCCTGTTGACGACTGGCTTGAAGTAGGCAATAAGCTGCAATTGTTTGTCGTACGTCCCCTTGTGTCTTGCTATTAGGAAGGGATGCCCTTGGCACGCTGTCGGAGGGAAGGGCGGAAATAGAAGCTAGGAGGCCTGATTGGTGGTTGAATGTTTGAATTTTATTGAATGGACCAAGTGGTAGAGATGGGTTTTCAATTACAGGTGATATGGATGGTTTTATGGACGGACTCCTGTTACGTTCTCTTGCTTCTCATCTTCTTACTGGGACTCTTCAGATATCATAGCTTGAATGACGTCTCCCCGGAATATCTCTAAAAGAAGAAAAGAGCAGTCAGTGGACTGGCCTATATCTACAGTGGTTAATCATCACCACACCCAAAAAGTGAAGGCTTTTAATGGAACTAACGAAACATGAAAACGTGGCTTGGACTTATCCGCTCAGTCCAGCCAGGACAACATGGGTTTTCTATACAAAGCCTGTTATGAGATATCTTCTCCCATAGGCAAACCAGCCACGCTGACCTATACACCGGTTAAATGGACTAAAAAAGTGAGGAACTAAAGAATAACGTTTTAAACAGAAAAGAGGGGTGCAGGGACTCTCCAAGAACCATGATGCTAGCTACACGGTCTTTATAGACATGCTGGCGTAAAATCAGCCTTCTTTTAGGTATTTGGGAAATTAGCAGGGAGAGCAGGGTAGGGACCACCAAAGACCTGAGAGGCCATATGGGTAAAAAGGAGTTGGTATGTTGAAGGGCCTTTACCCCCTTTTAACCACCTCGCCCCCTTCCCTATCTGTGGCACTCACCGCGTCTTCCGCAACTCTCCTGAGTTGCGGCGGCTCTACAGTGTCCTCCAGGGGCATCCACCAGTCTTTGGACCAGCTCTCCACGTCCTCCCCGATGTAGTCCACTCCTGCAGATGCCTTCCCGTTTTCCCGGTCTTCCATCTCTTCTTCCTCTATACTATGACCTAGGGCCTGCTTTGCGTGCATGTTATGTTAGCATGGCATATTAGAAGTTTAAACGCCATTTTACTTTTTGCTGCTTTTGCACACGACACTGCATAGCTGTTTTTGTAAGTTAGCCTTCACGAAGGTCTACACATGATAAAAGGTTTGTTTTCAACATCTCTAGACTTACATCGTGCCACTAGTCTGCTCAGTGAGTGCTAAAGCTGTCAAGGTAATCAAAACATGTTCGTTGTTTTTCGACATGTTTGGGTAAAGTTTTCTAGACACAACATTTTGGCAGCTGTGAGCCAAGTAAGATTCTGGCATCCTTATTATCACACACTAGCCATTATTTCAGGCACTTGGAAGATTTCCGTTTCCAGGGATGCTGAGAGTCTATGCTGATCCAGATGTAAATTACTCTTACTGAGCTGAAAGGTAATGGTGTCCCCCAAACCAAGCCTAAGAGACCATCTATAGTTTATAAGACATAGTTTCTTTATAGGGAGGGTGTTAAAACTAGGCGCTATAGGACCTGTTTTCACCATCATTGTAATACGAGTTCTACTTTTGTATTTTATGGAATTGTAACCATGCTGACCATATTATTTTTAATCATATGTCTGCTTATGTTGGCTAAGATACTGCACATGAAATCACGTCCTTACTGTGTCTCTTATGTACTCCTGTTGTGGACTGGTATGAGAGTATAACAAAACAGTGTTCTCCCTTCCCATCATTCCTGAGATGGTCCTAAGTCGCATGTTCTAGGTTGTCTAATCATTGGATACTTTGCTATAGAACGAAGAGCTAATGTGACACTGATGCTAGCTGGTTGGGGTTTTTCTAGGTACTGAGGGGAGTTTCTGGTACACCACAATTCACTGACGTCCTAGGTCTCTGTGCACAGTTCTGTGTATGAGCAGGATCCTTGCAACACCTCCCCACGTTGATCCCTCGTTTCCTTGTGCATTGTGGCTTCTTCCTCATTCCTTCTCCACCTTCCTTCTTCGTCCGGCGCCGTTTCCCTTAAAGCCGATGGCCCGCCTCTTCCGGTTCATCCCTCCTCACCCATTCGTAGGGCTCTCCGTAATCCACTTCTTCCTGTAGAGAGGAGGGAGGTTTTGTGATTAATCCTTCTCGTCCCCCGATCGTGTCTGGACCGGCAGGAGCGGAAACGGGTGAGTCTCTGTCCTCCTCCCGGACCACCCTCTCGCACACGCCCCCTACTGAATAGCAACTCACAAGCCCCATTTTGCGAGTCGGTAAAAGGTTATCGACTCGCAAAATATTTGATACATGCTATAAACCTTTTTAGCGCTTGCAAATGGCCATAATCTCTGTTTGCAACAGTTAAAATTGGTCATACAGGTGGACCCAAGTTCTTTATCTTGGAATTATGTTCCTGAGCTATTTTTGTCCAGTGCACGATCTGTGTTACATGTTTTATACATGCGCTTGGTGCTGAACCCAATTTTAGAGTTCTAGCTAATCTCCTGGGAGTGACCACAGTGAGCTAGATTGTTTCAGGACTTGACCTGCCAGATTGCACAGCAGTGCCTGCGATCATCGCGCACCAAGGTAGGACATACCTATCTTGTTATTTCCGTGCAGATACAATCTAAATTCTGTACCTGGCCTTGGCTCAATGTTGCACCTACACTGTCCTTGTACCCCCAGATCTTTACCGGTCTCTCTCTGAGACAAGATCATGGTTCTGCACTAGTTTAAGGCATTGCTGTTATGGTTAATAAAGTACTTGTCAATGCTGGACCTTCCTCAACCCGAACTCTTTTCTCCTCGACCCCAATCTCTGTCACCAGCAATAGAATCCCCACTGGTGTCTGTGGCCCCATGGTGTGGGCAGGGCTCCCTGGTTGCTCGGAGCTCCAGGGCCAATTCATCCTCTTCTAGGAGAAGGCAATCAGCTACCTGTAATGTAACAAATAAAACAGATGCACAAGGAAACCCGCCAATTTCCCTCAGTATTATTTTCTAACTATACAACTTAAATAGCGACATTCCTCAAATTTATAAATAGATTACTTACTTCAGCCCCCTAGCTTTCTGGTGGCCTCTCACCTGTGTTCCTCTGATGCAACTGAAGGCCAGATGCTGACCAAAGGCCAGGCTACCACTGTCATTAAAGCTGGGTACCCAGACAAGGATAGAAAGTCAAACGTTGTGTGATTAAAACTTTGGGTTCAGATACTGGCAGCAAGCTGCAACCCAGCTTAGATTGCAATTAAGGGCACATGTGCAAAAGTTAACTGCTATCTTAAAATATCTGATGGTCTAACCAGTGAAAGGTACTTTGAACTCAATGCTAGTATGAAAGGTCCTGCAGAACATCGGTCCTTTCAGTCTGGTCCCATGGACACTGGCTGTACCAAGCCCCTTTTTGCATTGTCATCACTTTAGAGTGAGGCAGGGATGTTTCCAAGTGCATCACTTTTAGTACCAGTCAATTAAGTTATATGTCTGAAAGAAACACGTTAGTTAGATTCCTTACCTTAGAATAACCCCCAGGCGTCAGACTGGATCCGGAAAATTTTGAGTAGCAGTACCCTTGCGCGTCGGTAGGCGTCGTCTGCGGCTCTGCGTCCGTCGTTGGTGCCGGGATGACGTCGTCTGAGTACTTAGACGCCGCCCTCGCGCGCTGACGTCAGTTCTTCTTTTTTCCACGCCAGCAAGCGCAGGTCCGGAGAAAGCAGTGCCTTAGTCACTTTTTGACTAAAGGTTTTGATCATTTTTGATCTCTTCTCGAGTCTTCACGACTCTCTGTGCTGGTAGGGATGCCTGGGTTCAAGCCCTGTACCGACTGCAACCGACTGATGTCGGTTACCGATCCCCACCGCCGGTGCCTGTATTGCCTTGGGGCCGACCACAACGACCGGTCGTGCCCCGACTGCCGGGCCTTGACGTTGACGGTTAGACGGGAGCGGTCCCGTAAGCGCCTCGAGCTCCAGCAGTCAGCCCCGCGCCGCTCACGGTCCCGGTCCAGGAGGGGGTCGAGGGACCGGTCGCGGGGCCACAGTCATCGGAGCTCGACGAGTCGTCACCATTCGTCGGGCTCCAAGTCGTCAGGTAAGAGGCACAAGAAGTCGAAGAGACGACATCGCTCTTCCGACTCCCCCGACGCTCGCGCAACGCGGCCGGGGGTTCGGGCGACACTGCCTCTGTGGCTCCGCTGGAGCCGCAGGCGCCACGGCCAGCTCCAGACCCGCCGGTCCCTGGGCTGAACGCGACGCCGGAAGAGATCGAGGCCTACCTCATGGCCATGAGGTCCCTCTCTCATCTGTTGGGTCCCGCGGTGCCTCCGGGCCCCACGGTCCCAACTGGGAGTCCAGACGGGCCGGGCGCTTTGGTACGGCACCGTCGGGTGCTTCGGCCCCGGCGCTGTCGGTGACTTCGGTCCCGCGCCGCAGGCTCCTGCAGGATCCGGTTCCGGGTCACCGCTAGTCGACCTCACGACCCCGCCGGCGTCGACCCTCAGGGTGTCGCCCCCGGCACCGTCCCCGCACAGCGCCGCCCCTGATCCCTCCCTCCCGTCCGGATCCGGCGTCGACCGACGCCGCATTCGATGCCGGCTGAAGAGCATTTCTTCTTTGATCCGGCTCAATCCTTTGCCCCTGAATTTCAGGAGATGGAGGACGAAGGGGATTGGGAGGGGGTCTGAGGACCCTCTGACACGTGAGTGTCAGTCCTTCAAGGACTGGGCAGAGGAGCTAGGGGAGGCCAGTGGTCTTGACCCGGACCTGGGTCAGCGGACTCGATAATTCTCGCTTCGGTGCTTACTCTAATTAGGGGTTCCACTCGGCAACTCTGGGCATTAGCTTGCCTAATCTCCACAACGGCCCCATCAATTCCGGGGATGCCTGGCTCCACCTTGGGGACTCCCAGCAGGGACCATCCCACAGGGAAAGCCAGGACGGGTTCCCCAGAGTTATACAGCGCCAGGAGACCTATGGACGGGTAGCAGTGCGCTTTACAAGCTCAAATACATTTACAAATACATTTACATTTACATTTACATACCTCCCCTGACACTGGCTTAGTCTCCCCTCCTACCGTGGCTACGGAGGAGGGGGCTGCTTATAGTGTGATGCTGACGCGGGCAGCCAAGGCCTTGGCGCTTACGCTCCCCGTCCAGGTCTAACATCCTCATTGAGGTGCTTAAACCGCAGACTGGCGCTCCAGAGGCTCTACTGCCAGTTAATGAGGCTCTCATGGACGTCCTGTTGGGCACCTGGTCCTGGCCCGCTACAGGCACCCCTGTAGATAGGAATGTCGCCAGGCGCCACCGCCTAGCTCCGGGCGACCCTAGCTTCCTGTCCACCCACCCCACCCCCGAGAGCCTGGTTATCCAGGCCTCTACTTCCCAATCCGCATTCCCGACGGCACCCCCAGATCGGGAATCCAAAAGGTATGAACAGTTTAGTAAGAAACTGTTCTCATCCCTCAGTTGTGGGTTGCGGTCAGTCAACACCGCTTGCCTTTTGGGCCGTGATACCCACTCTCTGTAAGATACGGTTGCAGCCGTGCTGCCAGAGTGCCCGGAGGGGGCCCGGTCAAAGCTCGCTCAAGCCCTCGCGGAGGGACGAGACGCAGCTCGGTATTACATACGATGTGGCCTGGATACCACGGACTCCCTGGGCAGGGCAATGTCAACGGCGGTGGCGGTTCGCCGCCACGCCTGGCTGAGGTCCGCCAACTTCTGGTCGATGTCCAGAATACCCTCATGGACATGCCGTTTGATGGCAGCCACCTCTTTGGTGGCAAGGCAGATCATGCGCTTGAACGCTTCAAGGACTCCAGGGCTATGGCCAAGTCCTTGGGCCTCTCGGGCCAGCGTCAGCAGCAGTCTGCCTTTCGCTCCTTTCGTGGCCAAGGAAGGGGCGCCCCTTAACGTCCTGACAGCCACGGGCCGCAGTCTAACATCCAGCGCGGCGGCGGACGTGATAACCGCCGTGGCAGTGCCAGGGGACAACAGCGCGGCCAGCCCACATCCACCCCTGCAGCATCCGCCTCAAAGCCCTCCTAGTCCGAGCTTTCAGGCCCATTTAACGCCAGTGAGGGGCAGTGTCCACCATCACCTCCTTAACTGGCGCACCATCACTTTGAACAGGTGGGTGCTGCAAATCATCCGAAGGGGCTACTCCCTCCCCTTCGAGGCGACCCCTCCAGCCATGCCACCGCAGTACCACTGCGTATCGGGGGATCACTTGCAACTTCTGCAAGAGGAAGTGTCGGTCCTCTTGGCCAAGGGGGCCATCGAGCGCGTTCCTGGGCCAGAAGTAGGGTGTGGTTGCTATTCCCACTACTTTCTGGTTCCCAAGAAGGGCAAAGGGGGCCTACGCCCTATCTTGAACCTGCGGAACGTCAAAGGCTTCCTCCGGAAGGAGAAGTTCAAGATGCTGACTCTGGCTCAGGTCTTTGCTGCCCTGGACCCCGGAGACTGGATGGTAGCGTAGGATTGCAGGACGCGTATTTCCACATCCCCGTCCTGCCGGCCCATCGGCGTTACCTGCGGTTCATGGTAGGCCACGAGCACTTCCAGTTCACCGTGCTCCCCTTTGGCCTTACCAGCGCCCCACGGGTGTTCACGAAAGTGATGGCGGTGGTCGCAGCTCATCTGCGCAGGTTAGGGGTGTCAGTCTTCCCCTACCTCGATGACTGGTTGTTGAAGGCGGGCTCGCCCCAGACAGTCGTTGGCCACCTACAGACTACGGCCGACCTCCTGCATTTGCTGGGGTTTTCCATCAATGTGCCGAAGTCACACCTGTGTCCCTCTCAAAGGCTCCTCTTCATTGGAGCGGTTCTGCATTTGGCGCAGTTCCGGGTTTATCCTCCCGAACAGCGGGTTCGGGATATTCAGGCTCTGATTCTGATCTTTCAGCCTTTATCCCGGGTCTAGGTCAGGTTGACGCTGCGGCTTCTGGGGCTGATGGCCTCCTGCATCCTTCTGGTTCGTCACGCCAGGTGGCGGATGCGGGCTCTGCAGTGGGACCTGAAGTTTCAGTGGGCCCAGCATCAGGGCAACCTGTCCGACCATGTCCGGATCTCAGAGGGCACTGCGAGACAGTTGCAGTGCTGGCTCACGGACCGCAATTGGGTCAGCGGCAGATCCCTCTCCCTTCCCCAACCGGAGCACGTAGTGACGGATGCGTCCCTCCTGGGCTGGGGGGGGGCACATGGGAGAGGCGGAGATCAGAGGCCTCTGGTCTCCGGCGGAGTCCTGGCTCCACATCAACCTTCTGGAGCTGCGGGCAATCCGGCTTGCACTGAAGGCATTCCTTCCCTCTGTCCGGGGAAGTGTAGTGCATGTGTTCACGGATAACACCACCGCCATGTAGTACTCCAACAAACAGGGCGGGGTGGGGTCGTGGACTCTACGCCAGGAGGCTCTGCGCCTCTGGCAGTGGCTGGAACATCAGGGCGTGACCCTGGTGGTTCAACACCTGGCAGGTTCCCTGAACGCCAGGGCGGACAAACTCAGCCGTCGGTGCATGATGGATCACGAATGGCGTCTAAACTCGGACGTGGCGCAAGGTCTTTCAGCTGTGGGGAGAGCCTTGGTTAGATCTATTCACCACAGAAGAGAACGCGCAATGTCATCAGTTCTGCGTGTTGGAATTTCCAAGGCGGCACTCGCTCGGAGACACTTTTCGCCGCAAGTGGAGTTGCGGTCTGTTGTACGCCTTTCCGCCTATACCACTTCTGGACAGAGTGCTGAAGATCAGGCGCGACCAGGCCCAAGTCATCCTTGTGGCTCCGGACTAGGCACGAAGATACTGGTATTCCGAGCTACTCAGCATGTCAGTCGATCCCCCAATTCGTCTGCCTCTTCAGGAGGACCTTCTGTCGCAGCAGCAGGGGACGGTCCTCCACCTGAACCTGTCCAGTCTCCACCTCCATGAGTGGAGATTGAGCGGCGACAGTTGAGGCCATTTGACTTGCCTCCTGAAGTCTGCAATGTAATTCTGTCAGCCAGGCGTCTCTCCACAAAATCGGTATACGCCTGCAGGTGGAACAAATTTGTGGCATGGTGCACAGCAAAGGCTGTGGATCCACTCTCTGCCCCCCTTTCTGAGGTTCTCCTCTTCCTTCTTTTTCTTGCCCAGCAGGGCTCTGCTCTGGGCACAATTAAGGGCTTCCTCTTTGCCATTTCCGCCTTCTTAAGGCTACCTGATCAGCCCTCTTTGTTCAAGTCCCCCGTTGTGAATAGGTTCTTGAAGGGCATCACTCATATGTTTCCTCCTGTTCCTTTTGTGATGCCTCAGTGGGACTTGAACCTTTTTCTCACTTATCTGATGTGCGCTCCTTTTGAGCCACTTCATAACTGTCCACTTCGTCTTCTCACTCTTAAGACTGCATTTCTGGTTGCCATCACCTCTGCCAGGAGAGTGAGTGAGCTCCAGGCCCTTTCTGCACAACCTCCTTTCCTTTCTGTCCATCTGGACAAAGTTGTGTTGCGGACGCGACCCTCTTTCCTGCCCAAGGTAGTCACAGCCTTCCACATCGGGCAGTCCATCACCTTCCCCACCTTCTTTCCACCTCAGCATCCCTCGAAAGAGGAAGAGAGGCTCCACCGTCTGGACCCAAAACATGCACTCTCATTTTATCTGGATCGCACAGGCCAGTTCCGGGTGGATGACCAACTCTTTGTTGGTTACGTGGGCGCTAAGAAGGGACGGGCGGTGCACAAACGGACCATCTCTCGTGGGTCGTCTTGTGCATCAAGATTTGCTACTCTTTGGCAAGAAAGGAGCCTCCTGTTGGGCTGTGGGCCCAATCCACATTTGGGCCATGGCGGCTACTACTGCCCTGGGTCGGGGAGTCCCCTTGCAGGACATCTGTCAGGCAGCTACGTGGGCCTCGCTGCACACGTTCGCAAGACACTACTGCCTGGACAGCCAAGACCGGAGAGATGGCTTCTTTGGCCGTTCCGTTCTCCGTGACTTTCTGGTGTGATCTTGGTTCGCAGACCCACCACCGGGGTTGGTATTGCTGGGGTATCTTATCTAAGGTAAGGAATCTAACTAACGTGTTTCTTTCAGATGAACAAGTTACTTACCTTCGGTAAAGATGTATCTGTAAGAAACATTAGTTAGTTAGATTCCTTACTGCCCCACCCATCCTCCCCGTTCTGCGAACCGATATCTAGGGTTAAGGTCATCCCTTTCAGGGCCCTAGTTTCATGGCACCAGTGTTATCATGGCTCTGCGTTTCTGGCGCGGAAAAGCTGTGTATAAGAACTGATGTCAGCGCGCGAGGGCGGCGTCTAAGTACTCCGATGTCATCCCGGTGCCAACGACGGACGCGGAGCCGCAGACGACGCCTACCGACGCGCAAGGGTACTGCTACGCAAAATTTTCCGGATCCAGTCTGACGCCTGGAGGTTATTCTAAGGTAAGGAGTCTAACTAACGAATGTTTCTTACAGATACATTGTTACCGAAGGTAAGTAACTTGTTCAATCTGATGTAGGTGAAATGCTTTTGCATTTTAAACAAATAACATTTTTTAGATTTACCTGCATTCAGCAACGAGCATCACACAGAAGGGCTTGCAGGTGCATCAAGCTATGGCAGCCAAAGAGATTTGATCAATGGTGGTCAGTCGGTGTGGTAACATTATTTCCCACAACTTAAAAAGCACAAGAGAAGCACCTGCCAAGCTGGACCACATTCCAACTCAGTCAGATGGTGCTACTCAAGCCAGGACAGAGCACTGAGGCACCACGCACTGGGGCTGGTAAAAGGAGTGTGCATGCATCTTGTTCTGTATATCCTACCTTCTAATCAGCCAATTAGAAACACACTTTATCATTGACTGAAAACATAAGTCTGAGCTGCCATCTGGTTGGCTGATTGCAACTCTTGCTCTGCAGTCTGAACCTGCGCTACAACGAGTCTATCAGAGTTAGTGGTGCTGGAACCGTTTTCATATTGGAGGATCCTGCCATCAGTGTTTCATCACTGAAGTCATAGTGATATGAAAAATCCATGCATCACACAAAGAACACGAATAGCAAATAAGACAAGCCCATGCATCAGGAGATTGGTAAGGATGTGGTATGTAGCTACGTGAGTTTTGGAGCACCCTGTCACAAATATTTTGCTTATGCATTATATGGTAGCACACTGTCATTTACAGGCAGCAATTTTCTATTGAAATGACTATTACATTTCCAGGTGGCATGCAGTTTTACTGCTAAAACTATATAGTGTGAAAACGATGTATGGAAATCGGTTTTAGCAAAAATGTGTAATTTGCAAATCACCAAAGAAGGTGTTATGATTCTATTAACATCTTTAGTTCTATGAACATCATTGATTCCATCACACTTCAAAATTAAAAAAAATTGTTTTCTTAACTGCTTTTTCCTAAATGCTGAAAAATATTTACACAGGTCATTTACAAGTTATTTAAATGTGTGTTAGAAAAATAACGGACATCCTTCAGCCTTTCCGTTCACATTCCCTGTACCCCAACATGATACGATTATTACACAGTTAACTATACAGAATCCCCTAAGTTTGCAGTCAGAGAAAAAAATTAAACACTAGTTTCCATGATTAAATAAGCAGCAATTTATAAGAAGAAAGACATGACATTTGACCTCTGTCTTTGTACACACTGCAAATGCTACTAGATAAAACCTAAATTTAAAGTTATCTTTATTGGTCATCACTTTCTGGATGAACACAACACCTGTTCTTTGCCAGGCAGAGCCCTCTCTCCAGAGCGGGCAGGAGGCCTGAAAACTAACTTGCCCTGATAAAAATTGAATGCCAAAGCAAATGGGAGAGGAGATTCTTCAAGGCCTTCTACAATACTGTGTATGTCCTTTGATGGTGCCTGGCTTTTCTTTGACAGTGCTGATTCTGCTCTGGAGAGGTTCAAGCAGAGTCATACTAAAGCAATCTTGTTGGGCCTTGTTTCGACAGTATGCCAGCTTCACCAGTACTTTAAGTTCTGGGGCTTTAGTGAGGTCTTCCATTCCTTCAGTGCCCACTGTTGCAACCTATTCAGCAGCCTGTGCAAAACCTTTCGTGATCAGTGGATAGATGGGGTATGAAAGGCTGATGGTATTAACGGTCTTCCTCAGCCTCCTGTGCCCCCAGCAACAAAATCTCTAATTCTAGCACACGTCCAGTATGGGGACATGCTTGCCATTTTTTAAACCGTTGGCACTTTATCACTTCTGACTTGTTGTTTTACAGATTGTTCACTGTGCGTGTTGCTTGTCCTTTCAGAACTCTCCTCCCATTTTTCCTGTTTACTCATCGGTGTCTGAAGACCACTTCTGTAGTTTGTCCATGGTTCTGAAAGCAGAGATTGAGCGAAGCTGCTGCTTCTCCTATGTCCTAGTTCGTCTATGTCCATTGAAGGACCTTAAGTGTTGTACTCATTCTTCTGGACTTCAAAATGTTTGAGGTTCTTCTTTCTTGTGTTCAAGGGAATTGGTTGGTGACCTTAAACCTGGTGGATGTATATACCCATGTGCCGTTTCTTCAGTAACACAGACCTTTGTCTTTTCTGCAGACCTTTTTAGTGGGCTCAACTACTATCAATTTGTGGTCCTTCCCTCTTGGCTTATCTTGGGTCCTTAGATCATATCAGTGATCACAGCTTATTTTGCCAGGTCAAGGGTACAGTTTTTCCTGTACCTCAGTGACTAGCTGTAGGAAAGAGCCACTTTTTGCATGGTTACCCCCACTTTGTGTCTGACACATGATGCACTTTGACTTAGTGTGCCCTGGGTCCCTGCCAATCAGGTTTCCAGGGCCTGTGTTTTCTTCCAAAGCTGTACCGTTGTACCCCCAATTGGCACATCTCTGGCCACAGGTAAGTTCTTAGTAAAAGGTACCATGGGTACCAAGGGCACTGTGACCATGGAAGGTCTTTAAGGGCTTGTGCACCTGTTGTGCCACCCTTCAGGCCCTGTACCTTAACACTCACACACTGTCATTGCAGGCTGTGTGCTTTAGCACAGAGTAAAGTGAAGAGTCGACATGGCACACATCCCTGTGTGCCATGCCTGCAATCCACTGCCTGTGGCCTAGATAAGCCACCCCTCTAGAAGGGGGCACTAGGCCACCGGTGAGGGAAAAATTGCACTCGCACAGTACCCCTTCAGTGTCTAAGTCTCTTTATGGCTTTACTACACTTACAATGTCGAAGTCCATTCTTAGGCATTGTAAGTGCAGTAAAGCTATAAAGTATATATGGTCTTGGAATTGGTCATTACAAACTCCGCAGTTCCATAAAGGCTGTTCTGAAAACTGGGAAGTTTGGTAGCAAACTTCTCGGCACATTAAACCCACACTGATGCCAGTGTGGGATTTAATGTAAAATGCACACAGAGGGCATCTTAGAGATACCCCCTGAAAAACGACCAGCCCTGTTGTGGTTCCTGAAGAGCTACCCACCATTTGTCCCCCCAGACAGGTTTCTGAACACCTGGGTAGAGAGCCTCCTCTCCACCGGCGAAGAGACAGCAGGTTTCTGGTTCACCCACACCGACGTCGAGAGAAGTAAATGTGTCAGAAAAACGGAGGCCAGCGTCGAGGTCTAGACAGTCGACATCGAAAAGCACATTCTCCTCCCCAGGGCTCAGGATTGTGCAGATTACGCTGGAGGGATCTCCTGCTCTAGAACATACACCACCAGTTAATCTCTCACTGCGCTGGCTTAAAAGTGTGAAGGAGTGGAGAGTTCCAAGACAAAGTCCAGGTTTGTACTTCTGACAATCATATTCGCCTTCCAGTATCTCTGCTGGTGTTCATCCTCCTGCTACACCGGTCACAAGATCTCCTCGAAGGTCTCCAAGAAGACCTCGGTCTAGGACACCACACAGATGATCTCCTTTCTGATCTCGTCATTCCCACTCTTCCAGATCTCAGAGGCATAGACACAGGTCTCTTTCCTGGTCTACAGACATATCAAGATCGTCTGTTGGAGACTACTCAACTACACTGTCTCTGACCCCACCAGAGAGGGTGTCATCAGTGGATAATTTTGTCACGTTCAGTGAGGTCCTTTGTGGAGGTGCAGCTAAGCTAAACATTGCCTGCTCCAACCACCTCAGCATCAGTCATCTTTGAAACACTGCATTACCTATCGTCTTCTAGAGCTCTGCTTCCTCTGGTACAGGCGCTTCAGACCTTTCTTGCACCAGCATCGATAGAGCCTTCACCATCACTCATTGCAAAGAAGTAAAAAGTGCCAGACCAGGATCCACTCTTTCTGAGGGCCGATCCACCACCGAACTCAGTCATAGTGGCTACCGCTAGGAAGCCTCATCCAGTGGCGTTTTCTTCCACAGTGCCACCTGATAAGGACAGCAATCAGATGGATTCCCTCGGGAAAAGGATGTGTAAGACCTCTGCTTCCTGAATAAAAGTCGCTAGTGCCTCAGAGCTTCTAGAAAGATATGATAGGGCACTATGGGACTCACTCTCTAAGTTCACATAGAATCTGCGATAGGATTTCCAGGAGATTCTCCAGGAGGGAGGATTGGTGGTGAATCCGGTGATTAGTGCGGCAGCTGATGCTTCGGAACTAGCAGCCCATGACTACTCTCATGGTATCTGCTCTCCTCTTGGCTACGGCTTTCAGGTCGGAAACCTGAGGCCCAACACAGGATTCTGAACCTGCCCTTCAGTGGGACCTCACTATTCGCCACCCATGATGAAATGGCCAGGATGAAATCTGAACTTCACACCTTGAAGGCAGTGGGTCAGGCGAAGCGCAAGGACTTTAGACACAGATACCATCCCTACGATCCTCGCCAGTATCAACAGAGGGTTTAAACCCCTCACTGGGCCTCGAAATAACATCTCCAGTCCAGTTCCCATTGCCATCAGCGTGGGCCTGGACGGGGAGCTTCCAGAACGTCCGCTTCCTCTGCTAAGCAGCTGACAAAGCAGTGAATGCTTGCTTCCCTCAGCTCTGTTCCCCACTCTGGTGAGGGGAAGTATCATGGAACATCTGGACGAGTGGCTCAAAATCACAAAGGACAAATGGGTGCTCAATATTGTGCAGAATGGTTTCTCAATCGATTTAAATCCCCGCCTCCAGCAGTTCCACCTCGCAGAACGTCAGTCCATCAGCAAGACATACTTCAGGCTGAGGTAACTATTCTTCTACAAAAAAAAGCCATCGAAAAAGTTCCCTGGCCCCAAATACAAGAAGGGGTCTACTACCGCTACTTCCTGGTTTTAAAGAAGGGCCCAACTCCGGAGTTCAGGCCTATACTCCTCCTCAGACTCTAAACAAGTTTATCCGCAAAAAGAGGTTCACAATGCTGGCACTACATCAAATTGTACCCCAGCTCCATCAAGAGGACTTGATGTGCCCCATCGGCCTGCTTGACATATATTATCATATACCGTTTTGATGGACACATTTTAAATTCCTATGGTTCCAGGCGGCGTCAGAGTCCTTCCAGTACAAAGTCCTCCCTTTCTGGCTCAAGTCAGCCCATTGCACGTTCTCGAAATGCATGACATTGGTAGCAGCCTTCCTGTGGAAGCAGAAGATCTTAGTCTACCCGTACCTGGATGACTGGTTGCTCAAGAGCTCATCCCCTCATCCACTGCAAGAACACCTTCAATCCTTTATTCGAGTTCTAGTTCGTTTGAGCCTGCAAGTCCACTACAAAGTCAATTCTCAATCCAACCCAAAGAATTCACTACCTGGGTGCGATTCTGGATACCCCAGATGCAAGAGTGTCTCCTTCAAGGTTAGAGGTTATCCTCAATTAACAACAAATGCTGCTCTCTCCTCTGCACACTTCATCCCACGACCAGACAAGTATCCTCTCTTCTGTGGTCCATGACGTCCTGCATATTCACCGTCCCAAATGCCAGGCTGCAAATGTAACCTCTCCAGCCGGCATTGGGGAATCAATGGCCACAGATCTCAGACTGCTGGGAGGATATAAAATAACTCTACCTCAGATTGCAAAAGAATCCCTGAAGTGGGGGATGCAGCGTCCTCATTTGTTGAAAGGGGTCCTTTTTCAACATGACCTTCCGAGCCAGATGCTCATCACGGATGCATCCCTCCATAGATGGGGAGCCCACATGGGCCCTCTCCAAGTTCAGGGGATGTGTTTAGAAGTGGAGACGTGTTACACATCAATATGTTGGAACTAAGAGCTGTACATCTTGAGCTTAAATCATTATTCCCTTCCATCCAGGCACAATCCCTGTTAGTCCAGACAGACAATTCCATGACTATGTACTACCTGAACAAACAGGGAGGAACCAGGTCAAGACCACTATTGCTAGATGCCCAAGCCATCTGGCAGATGTCTAATGCAAGGACGTTAGTTGACATTATCTGCCATCCATCTCATAGGCACTCAATGTATATATGGGCGCAACTAAACGAAGAAGTCACATAGGACATTTTTCAACAATGGGGAGCTCCAGACATCGATCCGTTTGCTGATGCAACAAACGCAAAATGCTTCATCTTCGCATCCAGGTATCCCTATCCGATCTCTGAGAGAATGCGCTTTTGATCAATTGGTCAGATACATTACTCTACGCCGTTCTGCTAATGCAGCTCATTCCTCTGGTAATCAAAGAAGTTCTTCATAGCCAAGACCAGATGATCCTGATGGCACTGTAGTGGCCTCGTCAGTGGTGGTATCCAGACCTCCTTCACTTATTTGAGACCCCACACAGGAGGTTGCCGTGCTATCCGGACCTACTATCTTAACGCGGAGGGAGGGTGTTCCATCCCACCCTTCCATCTCTGAGATTGACTTCATGGCTCCTGAGGTCCCCCAATGTGGACATCTAGGTCTCTCATCAGACTGTATGAATATTTTGAGCTAATCAAGAAGGCCAACTATGCAGAGGTCTATACTTTAAAATAGAAGCGTTTCTACCAGTGGTGCACCAACAATCGCCATAATCCCATCCTAGGACAAGAACAGGTTATTCCTCCTTTCCTTTTGTATTTGGCTAAGTCAGGTCTCCTTTTCTCAGAGACTTGTCCTCCGGTTAGGTCTCCCTGTCCCCCTTGGAAGCTTAATGTAGTCCTTTCTAAATTGAACCCCTTCAAACCCATACATAAAGTATCCCTGCAGCTCCTGACTTGGAAGACCACTTTCTTAGTGGCAATTACTTCTGCTCGCAGAGTTGGCAAGATACAAGCTCTGTTTTCTAAGGAACCTTATATCATTTTCCATGCCAACAGGGTGGTCCCGAGAACCCACCCAAGTTTTTTTTTATCTAAGGTTGTTTCTGATTTTCATATTAATCAGTCTATTACACTTGCTAACTTTTTCCCAAACCCTTCCACCCCTCCTTAGAGGGCATTGCATTCTCTAGACCTCAAAAGGGTTCTAACCTCTACCTAGATAAAACCAATGGCTTAAGGATAACGGACCATTTATTTGTACATAATGGTCCCATTCACTGGTTTTCCTTCATCTAAACAAGCCATCTCTAAATGGATAGTCTTGTGCATTATTTTATCTTACCAGTTAGCTAACAAACAACTCCCTGGTAGACCAAAGACTCATCCCACTAGGGCAGTTGTTCCCAAAGTGTGCGCCGCGGCACCCCGGTGTGCCGTGATGAGAAGCCAGGGGCGCCGCACTCCACGCAGGATGTGGGTCTGAGAAAAAAATCAATATCCTCAAAATGCAGTGAAACTGCGAGCTGCCGAATTTGGACCTGGGGTTCGACCCTCTACGTCAGCTCAGCATCCTGTGTCATTCTGGCCAAATCACTTATCTCCCAGCACCTACCAAAAAAAAAAGTATCCTTGTGTAACGTGACTGGTGCTCTTTGGGTCGAGTTCGCGCTATATAAATCTGCAGCAAAAACAAATAATAAAAAAAATCTAGTAGACCAAAACTCAGAAAAAAGACAAAACTATTCAATTGCCAAATGACATTCACGAACGTTCCTATTATGACGGCTGTTTCAAATTCATGCGCAACGTTGTAACAAGTCCATTGTCACGCAAAAAATCATATTATTGAAGACATATATTTTGGATTCTTAAATGGTGGAATTATTTAATAATTGGGAGGGAGGGTGTTTGTGCGCTGCTTAATAAACCTGTGGCGGTATCCCAGTGTTCTCTCTGGGTGCACAGAAAAGCATAACATGACTGTCTTTAATCTCCATCCAAAGCAAGGGACCGCATGGGGCTGCCTCTTGCTTATGAGTACGTTTTTGATCCATTATTTGTCCTTGTATGCACCTGCATTTTGGCTGCTGTTTTCTAGTCGAATTTCCAATCGCTAACTCCCACTGTAATCACTGAAACTCACATTTTGTTGTTAGGGCTATTTAATACAATTGATTTATTTCCAGCAGTATTTATGCCTGTGTTTATCCCCAGTATATTGTTAACTCGCTTCTGGGAAAATATTGTGCCTTATTTGAACAACAAATTGCATGTAAAGCTGTTATCTTTCTCTACCAGTGTGGTACCTACACTTCTACTGATAATCTAAAGTGTATCCCTAAGAAATTCTGTTCTTCAACTAGACATGGACAGAACCTAGACTGTCCATGTCTGCTAGAACCTTAACTAAATAAAATTGATAGGTCATCTTCCCATGCAAATCATCTCATTGGCCTCAGCTGCAGGTCCCCTATCACTCCCTGGCACCAGTCATTTGGGAGAAACAGCCTTTACAATAAAGCCGGAACCACGCAGGCTTTATCATGCATGTGATTAAACCCCACCCGCCCACCGTTAAAAAAAAATGGTGAGGAGCCACGGCCAACTGCCAATTAGGTCAAGGGAGCCACGGGACAAAAAAGTTTGGGAACCACTGCACACTATTGTTTAGATTCTGACATTCTGGCGGATGCTCAGTTTGGGCAAGCATCTTTAAGGAACTTATTTGGGTAAATTATCCCCAGGGTGTTTTAACTATACTGGTGTTCATCTGCAGGATTTGGGGATGGGCTTGCTATTCTATTCAGTACTTATGACAATTGATGAGTATCCCTTGGAGGGGAAGGATAAGTTACTTACCTGTAAACTTAGTTATCTTCCAGAGGTATATTCATCAAAGTCATAAACAACCCACCCACCTCCCCGGATGAATACCTTTTTGTATAGCAGCACTCTGCCTCCTTATTATCACTTTACATGATGATACGCCGTAAAAAAGACCTGACCTAACTGACATTTGTGGGGCATGATGGGAGGAGCATAGAGGTCTTGGAGGTCTTAAAGGCACCAATTGTATTCTTTTGTGGTTTCCCTGTGCAGCCTATGGGCTAACTGCCTGCTATTAGTTTGCCTTTATCTTTGAAAATAAAGGCTGTTAAAACAGTGAAGGAGTGCATGTTCTATGTTACAGATGTGCTAAATAGATATGTATTTATTTTAAATGAAAAATCCAATGCAATTTTGGCATTTTAGCCGATTTCGAGGTATAGGCTGCATGTGTGTGGTGTGTGTGTGTGTGTGTGTATATATATATATATATATATATGTATATATGTGTGCGTTTGAGGTTACTGCATACTTTTAGGTTTTCTTAAACAAACACATATATATGTTTTGTAAATGCTCTGGGGCTCCTGCACGTGGTTATGAATTTGACAAGTATACCCCTGGAAGAGAACTAGTATTACAGACAAGTAATGTATCCTTCCTGTTCTTCCGCGCTTCATCAACACTGGTCCGAAGTGCTATCTAGGTTTATCCAGTATTGGGGTATCTTTCATAGGTTCACATGCTTGAATCTTTCCCCATCGTTGAAGTGGGAGTCCCACGGTAATATAAATAGAGCAGTAATCAAATAACTTCATAGGGCATCATGGAGGCAACCATGCATTTAATAGCCTATCTACCTCCTTTTCTAAAAAAGGATCAAACTTGAATAGAACCAATCAGTAACCAGCACCCTCTAGAACCTTCCCCAAGAGAGGCTGAGTCCCTCAGATTTTCATCGCACATCGTGTGTGAAGGGAGTCTCCCTGATCTCTGCTCAGTTCTTCAACATTTTTCTCAGATAAGTCTCATTTTGCTTTCTGAAGAATGTCTCATAGGAAAGTATGATTTTGCACTGTAAATCCTGTAGGAAGAAAAGGGTTCATATTGATGATGCCCACAAGGATTGTATCTATTGCCTTTATTCTAATTATGAGGCAAAGCAATGTAAAATCTGATGCACCTATTCATCTAAGACTCTTGGAGACGGAGCAGGCAAACCTTTGTTGTGGCTAAAGAAGACTCCAGGAGCGTCTTCTGATGAGGATAGCAACTCTTCTTCTAAGTCCCATAAGAGGCCCAGGTCGCCTGAGGGTCAGCCTGAGGAGGTCAAGAACACCTGAAAACCTCCCATCTGACCAAAGAGGCTCGCAAAAAGGAAAAAGAATCTAACGTCTCCTCAGAGCTAGTCCTGTCACATCATTCTGGGACTTCTAAGGCAAAACTGGAATCTTCCAAGCATAAATCCAGCCATAGATCCTTGTCAGCCTCCGTTTCACTGTCAACACCTGTTTCTTCAGCAACACCGACAACGACTACTCTCTCGTCTTGAGACCGTCGACAGCGCCTACGACATCGATGGCGAGCATCAACTCACCGATATCGTCGACACTAGCCTTACCGTTGACGAAGGCCTCCGCGTCGAGGTTGCCATAGTCGAAGACAAACACACCATCACCGCTGACTTCCAGATCGTCCTGAATATCGCTGCAGCCTGGTTTTCAATCACCATGCAAGATTTCGACTGATGAATGGGATACTTATATTACAGTTCTAAGATGGCAATAGATTAGCGCGGTAAATAATTTAAAATGCATGAAAGGGAGTTTAAAGGAGCATGGCAGCAAATCAATCATTCATTATTTGTAAAGTGCAACACTGTTAACCCTACGGGTATATCTGGGTGCTGTGTAGCCATCAAAGAGCCAGGTCTTGATTCCCTTTCTGCAGTCTGCTAGCAAGGGGGCTGTAGGGAGATGGAAGGGGAGGGTTGTTCCAGGTCTCCTCCAAGCATCCTCGGGTGCCCTGTATTTTTTAATCTAATCTTGGCAGTACCGGCATTATGGTGGCCGGTGATTTAATTATTTTAAGTCCTTCTTGCCAGATATAGTCTATAATGGGTATAGATCGTACTGATTTCCTTGAATGTTCTTTAAAGTCATAAAGGAAGCAATCTGATTGCTTGACTATTGTGGGCAGATGAAATCTGGATGTAGCCCTGTCCATTAAACTATGAAAACCTCCAATGTCCTCTGGAGGTGAGTCAGAAGGACGACAAGGAGGAGGAGGTGGTGTAGGTATAAATATTAATTAATTAAGATAGTGGCCACATCTTACTGTATGCACACATAGGTGTGTGCATAGGCACACATTCGTCATCATGCTAGGCTACTATAGTGTTCTAATTAAGGCTCCCAGTTTTCAGTTTTTACAATTTTTTACAGATAAATACAGACAGAAAACTATTTATTTTCATGTCTGTATTTTATTTTAATACAGAAAAATACATACGACAATAGGTGTTCTTTAAATTAGATTTCCAAAGTAAGTGCTGATCTGTAGTTATTTATGCTATTCTACAATGCAAGTGTTTTCAGATAACACTATTACACTGTCTACTGCTGAAACCTTTTGGACATTCAAATGCGAGTATACATTTATCAGTCAAATGTGTAAAAATACCCATTGCAGCTTCATTTACACAAAAAAGACCAATATGGATAAATACAGCAAAAACTAGCAAAAAAGAAATATGGATAAATACAGACGAAAATGTCAAAAAAATAAATACCATAAAACCGGGTGCCCTGGTTATAATGCATGTGCAAGTACACAGGATTATGCTACTTTTTTGTCTTTAAAAAATATATATATAGCGACAAAGCTGTACATGTTCAATCATTGTCACAAGCAGCCCTGAAATGCACCGTTGCTCCTGTGCCCATTTGCTGATCTGACTGAAGACTTCCTGAACAACACCCAAAGTCCTGATGCCCTGCAATTCGACAGAATCTATTTGCAGTGGAAATTTGGGGAGGGTTACATGTTAATCCAAAAGGAGTGGAGACTGGGGATTAGATCACATTCTGACGATAACCTTGTCACATGTTCATAACTGTGAGGTCAAACCGTGTTCATGGCACCCTGGAGACGGCATACTAATTAAGAGTTTTCATTAGTAACAAGATGGCCCCACAAAATCTTAATAGTTGCAGACTGGGTTTTTTTTCTGTTGTTTGCCTCTTCTGGAAAGGTCCTGTGTAAAAGGGATGTGATGCACTGTGGTATTAGTTTCATGTAAGGGCTGTTGTGATCCTCAAAGTACCTCTTTATAATTGTTTTGTTATGATATTTATTTTAGAGTGAACATTCTTTTTCATTAAGTAGAAAGTTCATGACTTTTTTTTATACATAAAACAAAAATAGGCACCTCCACCACCTCTCACAGACTTCAAGACTATACATTAACATTCCATGTGTGATTAATGTATTTTATTTTGTGACCAAGTTTTTGATGACCTTAAAAGGTAGTCTCCTTCTTAATATAGAATAATGGAAAATAAATATCCTGTATGTGGATTTAGGTTACTTACAACCATGGTAAAAAAGAAAAGTCTGCCTTTGTGCCTACCCTTTAATTCATTAAGTGCTAAGCCTTTACCCTGTAGAATGCTGAGCTGTTTATTACCAGAATGTAGCAACATTTCATTTTTTTGTAGGGGAAATGGAAATAAGGTGCTTAACAAATAAAGTTGTTTTTTTTCTTCTAAAAACGACATCAACCAGATATCTATATTTGTGTGTGTGTGTATATATATGTAATATGCAAATAATTAAGAAAGCAACATGGGGGGGCGTGGCGGAGCCGCGAAGAGAGATGGTGGCGGCTTAGTGTAGCTCCGTACTTCCCCTCTCCTCACGCCTATCCGTAACATTTATCCGGCAGTCCTAGGTGGACATCCGTGATTGGAAGACCCGCTGACCCTACCCCGATCTGCCGGACTCTCGTAAAACGCAGTGGACTCGTTTCCAGGCAGAGGGACGGTCCCAGCCTATGCCTGGAGGAGCAGCCGGGGTCTCGAGTGGTGGGGTGAGCAGACGGCGAGCCCGGCGGACTCCGTACTCTGAGCGTCCTGTGCCTCCGCAGTGGGTCAGAGGCCCGGGCCAGTGAACCAGGGGTAGGCACCAGTGATCCCCATCGCACAGAGTTATAGCGGCAGCACCAACTGGGCTGAATATCCCCATATAGGCCTCCGAACAACGAGGAGTCCGGGAACTAAAGTAGAACGGCGGGCAAGCCCCGGTTCGAGCGGGCCACCCACAGAGACCACCCCCAGCAACATTTGATTGAGAGACTAGGGAAAGGGGTCGGCGACCCTCCTCAGCCAAAGACACAGCTACCCGAGCGGGACCCGGAGCGACGACGGGGCCGCGGCTGCCAGAGAAGACGCCGCAAAGAAGCCGCCATTTTTTGCAGACTGCCTGGGACTGGGAGCGGGAGACTACAGCCCTTGGACAACAAAGCGGCCCACAGCGAGTGACACTAAGTGCAAGGTGCAAGGAGACCGGGGAGTGGGCGTTGCCCTATAGCGCCTCTGGGGTCACTGCCAACGCCGATCCTGGGCCCGGGGGCCCGTTCACTGCGGGTCTGACAGCGTAAGCAAGCCTGAGGCGGGTGCGAGCCTGGTGTCGTCCCCACACTATCTCGGACCCGTATCTCCCATGTTGGGCTCGTTTGTGGGCGCTGACTGACTTGTTGTACTGGTGGGGGCCCAGAGGCGGAGTGGAGAGACAGCGGCCGATACGCAGCTGACTACAACAATCCATCCTTGGGGCCGCAGCCTGGGCTCCACAGCTCTACAATCCAGCGGCTACAAGGTGCGTGGCTACTTCAGGGGCGGGCAGCCTGACAGAGATAGTGTCATATAGTGTCCCGCCGACCAGGAACCATATCCATCGTAGGCCGACCGTCTGGGCTAATACCTAACAGTGAGCCAGAGCAAGAGTGGATGCCAGTGACACGTGGGGACCTACGGAAAGCCATCACTACTACGGGCTATCAACATCAACCGCGCCCTTGCTCATCGCAATTGACTGCTTCATCTCATCGAACTGGCCTAGACCCTCCTGTGAGATTGAGAAGTGGCCATGCAGCTCGGTGAGGGCCCAACCCCTGGCCCGGGTGGCACCCCTCTCTGCTGGCACGGATGGGGTGATCGAATTGGGCCAGTGCAAGGAGCCGAAATTGCGTCATTAAAGAGCAATAAGGCGGTGCAGCAGAACAGACTGGACTGCTACACTCTCCCTAAATCCTCGTTGCCTGACTCTTCACCCGGGGGTAAGGGTGAGGGAGTCCCAGCGGTCGCAGACCGAGAACCCACACTCAAGGACGTAATGGCAGCTATCGCAGGGATCAAAACGTCTCTCGAACACAAGATGGACGCACTTACAGTGGAACTGAATTTGCTCAGGGCAGACCACAACAAGAATAGTGAAAGGGTCAAACAAGTGGAGCTCACGACTACGAATTTGGTGGAGGACACTTCGCAGCTGCAACTGGATATTAAGGAACTTCAGTCCTTCCGGAAATATGCGGAAGCTAAGATGGATGACTATTAAGGGAGGATGCGACGTAACAATGTACGCATTTTAGGTGTCCCGGAAAAAGCGGATGGGCAAGCCACTGATCTCTTTGTAGAATACCTCATCCTAAAGCACCTGCAGCCCAAGAAGCTGGGAAGACTTTTCGTCATTGAAAGAGCTCACAGAGTCCCAGGAGGTAGACCGAAACCGGGGGCACCCCCGCGTCCTATCCTAGCCAGGTTATTGAACTTCAGGGTCCGGGACGTGATTCTTCAGCATGCCAGAACAGGACCGCCTCTCCGGTACGAAAACCTTCTTTTTTTGGACTTTACTCAAATGGTTCAGAGGCCAAGGCGCTCCTTCCTTGGGATAAAGAAGGCACTTAGAGACAAAGGGTACAATTATGCCATGCTCTTCCCTTCCAGGCTGCGAGTGGAGGCGGACAACAGGGCCTGGTTCTTTGAACACCCGAGGCGGCGGGCGAATGGTTGGAGCACCGCTGACCGAAAGGCGGTATCTTTACGGTGGTAAAATACAGAGTGGGGGTGATCATACGTTAATGGACACAATAGACAAGAATGTTGCTAATTACATATGTGTTGGACTCATAGGGACACCTAGGGCCTGCATTATGGTGGGAGGGAGGGGAGGGGAGGGAAGGAGGAGTGTATACCCCCAGTTTTCTTCATTTAGTTCCAGTTAGCGGGCGACAGGCACTCTGCATAGTTGTAAGAATGGGCAGTTTTGAGCCCAGAGTGCAGGGGAGCAGGGGGGGGGGAGTTGGGAGGAGCTTCAGTATTGTTGTATGTTTTTAAGGAATCGACAAGGCAAAACAATCCGGCAACACAGACACGCGGGTGACACGTAAATGTCAATGAGTACGCATTGGGACAAAGGATTCAGACTGATGAGCTAGAATGTGAATGGTTTAGGGCACAAAGTTAAGAGAACGGTGGTCCTCCAATATGTGAAGAGACATGCCCCTGAAGATGTGCTGCTGCAGGAGGCACCTGGTGGGTAACTCTTGTAAAACCCTCAACAGATGGGGATATAATGTAGTGGTACACTCAGGCTTTACCTCGGGATCAAGAGGGACGGGCATTTTACTAAGGAACTCCTTTCCCCTGATGAATAAATCTACATGGGTGGATGCCCGGGGGAGGTACGCGGGTGTTACGGGGCAATGGGAAGGGAAGATATTGACCCTCATGTCGGTATATGTGCCGCCGGCTCTCCAAGGATTGACCCTAAAAGACTTGGGATCTAACCTTTTGACAATCCCAAAGGGACTCCTAGTCGTGGGAAGGGACATGAACGCAGTGGTGGACGGCACACAAGACAGAAACCCACCGAGACAGCTTCGTCCATCCAACAGTTGGCTACCTATTTTTCTGGGGGCTTTGGAGCTGCAGGACACATGGCGCGCCTTTCATCCGAGTACCACATGTTATACCTTGCACTCGGGTGCCCACAACACCCAATCCAGAATAATTACTTACTAGTTCCCCCAGACCATCTACAATACATATATGACGTTAGGCACATGGCAAGGGACATATATGACCACTCCCCATTGTGGATGCACCTAGTAGTGGGCCATCATAGAGTAGGAAGAGTGGCCGCTATCAACCCATGGTATCTCCACAATCCGGTAGTCCACAAAGCACTTCATACTTCATACTAGTTACGCGACCCCCAGCTTTCACCCTGTAGATATCCGCTATATTGTTAGTTAGGGTTTTCTTTCCACTTTTTTTTTTTTTCTGTCCGTTATGTTGTGATACAGGTTTACAATAAAGCGCCGGGACACTCTTTGGGTAGCCGTGCGCTATACAAGTCAAAAATAACATAACATACTGCGATTGAACAGTATTTTCCTAGAAAATGAGGGTTCGGTGGGCTCGTATAAGACACTATGGGAGGCTTTCAAGACTGTGATTAGGGGCCAGGCACTTTCCCAAATAGCTGGGGTAAGAAAGGAAAAGGTTAAGAAAGAGGAGGCGCTAGAGACAGAGATCCTACAATTGGAAAGGGAAGCGTCGGAACGACCTCATCCAGACACCATACACACCTTCCAGTTAAAGCGGAATAGCTATAGGGCCTTAGTGACAGATAGAGCCAAGGAACTGGGAAGGGAAACGCTAGGAAGAGTATATGACCAGGGCGATAAAGCAGGGAAACTAATTGCATGGTTAGATAATCAAAAACTAGCAAGTAGACTGGTACCAGAATTAATTGACAAGGACGCACATATATTGGCGGACCCCCAGGACATTGCAAACACATTCGCCGCCCATTTTAAACAGATCTATACCTCCCAGAACACGTACACGGTACAAGACTCCGTCAACCTCTTACGAGATATATCACTGCCTAAACTCTCTGAGTTGAAATGCCTGGAGGGGCCACTCACACCAGACGAGGTGGCACAGGCAATTAGGGGGCTTAACTCAGGGAAAACGTTGGGTCAAATGGTCTACCGATTGAGCTTTATAAACTAGGGATAGACACCCTTGCCCCCCCACCTGTGTAGAATGTTTGAGGAGAGTAGGGAGCTGGGTGAGTTACCTAGAGATCAAAGAATCACAACCCTAGTGACGATCCATAAAGAAGGCAAATGCCGGACAGACTGCTCCTCCTATAGGCCGATTTCACTATTGAATGCCGAGCCAAAGATAGTAGCGAAACTCCTTGCCACTCGGCTAATCAAAGTCATTAATACCCTGGTACACCCGGATCAATCCGAATTTATGTCCCAGCGTAATACGGCGTTAAACTTGCGCAAAGTGCACGGAGTGATGGGAGGGCAGACACCATACAGGAGGAGGCAATGTTGGTCTCTCTGGACGCGTCGATAGCATTCGATATGCTTGAGTGGCCATACCTATTTGCAGTTCTCGAAAAAATGGGTTTTGAGCCCCATTTCATCCAGTGGGTGCGACTCCTGTACTCGAAACCACTAGCCCAAATCGTTGTAAATAATAAAAAAATCTGAGGTGTTCGAACTGAGCAGAGGTACTAGGCAGGGATGCCCGTTCTCTCCCCTCCTGTTCGCTTTGGCTCTGGAGCCCCTGGCTTCCTGGGTACGGAGGGATCCAGTGATTCGTGGCTTTCAGTGGGCTGCGACCTGGGAGGACCGCATCTCATTGTATGCGGACGACATATATCGTTGTTTCTGACGGTTCCGAAGGCCTCGCCCACCGCAGTATTCGATATTTTTGCCAGCTTTGGCAGATATTCGGGGTATTCCATTAATTGGCTCAAATAGGTACTGCATATCCTGAAGGGACCTCTCATCGGGCTCCCTAGGAACTGCCCGATACAAATTACTACACAAGGCTTCAAATATCTCTGCATCTATATTACCTCTAAACCGCCCAGAACCTACTCCCTCCCTTGCGGAGATTTAGGGCAGACTCGGAAAGATGGATGACGCTCCCACTCTCGCTGCTGAGTAGAGCCTCCCTTTGCAAGATGATGTCTTTGCCCCGGTTCCTCTATGTCCTAGAGAACTCATTAGATCTAGTTCCCGCAAGTTATTTCAAAGAGATCGAAACCTTACTGCGCCGATTGCTTTGGAATGGGAAGCCACGTATTGAACTATCCAAATTGAATCTTACCTGGTATGACGGAGGGATCGCCCTCCCCGATCTTAAAAAATATTATAGGGCACCTCATCTAGCGGCCATTAATCATGGCATCTACAGGCAGGAGATGGACCCGGGCTATGCGATGGATCGTTGGGAACTACCCGAAGGGAACTATAACCGAGCGTTATGGGGTGGGACCACAAATTAACTCTGGCAACGCCGCTATGGAATTCAGAACGGCTTGGGAACCTATGGACAACCAAAGGGTTCGACAAATGGGACCTTGGGCATATCCAAAATAGGCGACCTATGGGTCAAAGGTGAGGTAAAGCCATTTTCCGCCCTGCAGCAGGAATATGAGCTGGCTGCCACAGAGTACTTTAGATACATACAAGTCCAACATGCCTTACAAACCTGTCTCCAAAAGGGAGAGACCCCCGCGGAGTCCACACCTCTTGAAGACAGACTCCTCGATGGCCACTTACCAACGAAAGCCATTTCGCTCACATACAAGAAGTTAGTGAATCACTCTGGTGACCCCCTGGGGAGGCTGCGGTAAAAGTGGGAACGGGATGGTATAATATTAGATGACAAAGACTGAGTAACAGTGTTAGCTTCACCTCGGGAGGTGGCCATTGCAGCAAGACTCTGGCTGGTGCAACTTAAAATTCTGCACCGGATCTATATTATGGGACCTGGAATGGTACAGATGGGGAAAGCGGTGGATGGCAAGTGTTGAAGGGGCTGTGGAGGTGAGGGCACTTTCTTCCACATACTCTGGGAGTGCGCCTTTGTTCAGCAATACTGGAAGAAGATACATGAGGTGCTTGGCGAAGTGTTGGAACAGGCTCTCCCTCTGGAGGCTAAGAGATGTCTCCTGAACGTATGGGAGCCCACAGACCTAAATAACACACGAATCACCTGGGTCACGTTGGGGTTAATGATCGCGAAACGTAACATTGCTCAGGCATGGAGGGCAACTCGGGCACCAGCGGTCTTCGCATGGAAAAGGGACATGGACTGGTGTATGTTTCGTGAAAAGTATGTATATGTAGCAAGGGGATGTTTCAAAAAATGGTCCTGCATCTGGAACGACTGGATTGAGTATAGCAGGAGTATTTGCACCCTGCCATTGGTACCAGCTCAAGATGATTCATTCTTGGCATGAAGCGAGTCACTTGTGGTCAATATCCTGTGTACATTTATCTGAATGAGAACCATGTCATTATACGAAATAAGAATGTATTGTACTTTACCTTGTGATTTTGATTCCTACTGTTCAATAAAAAGAATTATTAAAAAAAAGACAATTTTTTTATTTGTGTTGGTTTTGAAAATAGCTAAATTAATAGCTTTGTCATTTACAATGCCAATAGTTTTAACTTTCGCAACTGTGACACCTATAGCATTTGTACTGCAATATGTGTTGTTTACGTGACTTAGATGTATTGATATTACAAATAACAATGGCTTTTAATTTGTTTAAATAATTAATACTTGAATAAAAGTTATTGTAATTTATAATGGCAATAGCTTAAAACGTTTGTAAATGACTTTTGTGAAGATTATGTTCAGAGTACTTTATTGTGACGAAAATCCAAGAACAGAAGTGAATTAACATCTTTTTGTGACATTTGTGATAAAGCTTCAAACATTGAGATAACATATTTGAACCAGTTGTTGAATGGTTGCACAGATTGATGCTGTGGCGACGAGTGATCCGTTGGTGTTCAGTGATGCTGTGGTGGCGCATAGTGATGTTGTGGTGCCCCTGAGTGATGCTGTGGTGGTGCTGAGTGATGCTGTGGTGATGCGATAGATAAATAGAGTGAGTGCGATAGATAGATAGATAGAGGGAGGGCGATAGATAGATAGAGGGAAGGCGATAGATAGAGTGAGGGCGATAGAGTGAGGGCGATAGAGTGAGGGCGATAGAGTGAGGGCGATAGAGTGAGGGCGATAGAGTGAGGGCGATAGAGTGAGGGCGATAGAGTGAGGGCGATAGAGTGAGGGCGATAGATAGAGTGAGGGCGATAGATAGAGTGAGGGCGATAGATAGAGTGAGGGCGATAGATAGAGTGTGGGCGATAGATAGAGTGTGGGCGATAGATAGAGTGTGGGCGATAGATAGAGTGTGGGCGATAGATAGAGTGTGGGCGATAGATAGAGTGTGGGCGATAGATAGAGTGTGGGCGATAGATAGAGTGTGGGCGATAGATAGAGTGTGGGCGATAGATAGAGTGTGGGCGATAGATAGAGTGTGGGCGATAGATAGAGTGTGGGCGATAGAGTGTGGGCGATAGAGTGTGGGCGATAGATAGAGTGAGGGCGATAGATAGAGTGAGGGCGATAGATAGAGTGAGGGCGATAGATAGAGTGAGGGCGATAGATAGAGTGAGGGCGATAGATAGAGTGAGGGCGATAGATAGAGTGAGGGCGATAGATAGAGTGAGGGCGATAGATAGAGTGAGGGCGATAGATAGAGTGAGGGCGATAGATAGAGTGAGGGCGATAGATAGAGTGAGGGCGATAGATAGAGTGAGGGCGATAGATAGAGTGAGGGCGATAGATAGAGTGAGGGCGATAGATAGAGTGAGGGCGATAGATAGAGTGAGGGCGATAGATAGAGTGAGGGCGATAGATAGATAGCGTGAGGGCGATAGATAGATAGCGTGAGGGCGATAGATAGATAGCGTGAGGGCGATAGATGGATAGCGTGAGGGCGATAGATGGATAGCGTGAGGGCGATAGATGGATAGCGTGAGGGCGATAGATGGATAGCGTGAGGGCGATAGATGGATAGCGTGAGGGCGATAGATAGATAGCGTGAGGGCGATAGATAGATAGCGTGAGGGCGATAGATAGATAGCGTGAGGGCGATAGATAGATAGCGTGAGGGCGATAGATAGATAGCGTGAGGGCGATAGATAGATAGCGTGAGGGCGATAGATAGATAGCGTGAGGGCGATAGATAGATAGCGTGAGGGCGATAGATAGATAGCGTGAGGGCGACAGATAGATAGCGTGAGGGCGACAGATAGATAGCGTGAGGGCGACAGATAGATAGCGTGAGGGCGACAGATAGATAGCGTGAGGGCGACAGATAGATAGCGTGAGGGCGACAGATAGATAGCGTGAGGGCGACAGATAGATAGCGTGAGGGCGACAGATAGATAGCGTGAGGGCGACAGATAGATAGCGTGAGGGCGACAGATAGATAGCGTGAGGGCGACAGATAGATAGCGTGAGGGCGACAGATAGATAGCGTGAGGGCGACAGATAGATAGCGTGAGGGCGACAGATAGATAGCGTGAGGGCGACAGATAGATAGCGTGAGGGCGACAGATAGATAGCGTGAGGGCGACAGATAGATAGCGTGAGGGCGATAGATAGATAGCGTGAGGGCGATAGATAGATAGCGTGAGGGCGATAGATAGATAGAGGGAGGGCGATAGATAGATAGAGGGAGGGCGATAGATAGATAGAGGGAGGGCGATAGATAGATAGAGGGAGGGCGATAGATAGATAGAGGGAGGGCGATAGATAGATAGAGGGAGGGCGATAGATAGATAGAGGGAGGGCGATAGATAGATAGAGGGAGGGCGATAGATAGATAGAGTGAGGGCGATAGATAGATAGAGTGAGGGCGATAGATAGATAGAGTGAGGGCGATAGATAGATAGAGTGAGGGCGATAGATAGATAGAGTGAGGGCGATAGATAGATAGAGTGAGGGCGATAGATAGATAGAGTGAGGGCGATAGATAGATAGAGTGAGGGCGATAGATAGATAGAGTGAGGGCGATGGATAGAGTGAGGGCGATGGATAGAGTGAGGGCGATAGATAGAGTGAGGGCGATGGATAGAGTGAGGGCGATGGATAGAGTGAGGGCGATGGATAGAGTGAGGGCGATGGATAGAGTGAGGGCGATGGATAGAGTGAGGGCGATGGATAGAGTGAGGGCGATGGATAGAGTGAGGGCGATGGATAGAGTGAGGGCGATGGATAGAGTGAGGGCGATGGATAGAGTGAGGGCGATGGATAGAGTGAGGGCGATGGATAGAGTGAGGGCGTCTGAGTCAGCGAGTCCGAGTCAGCGAGTCCGAGTCAGCGAGTCCGAGTCAGCGAGTCCGAGTCAGCGAGTCCGAGTCAGCGAGTCCGAGTCAGATAGTCTGAGTCAGATAGTCTGAGTCAGATAGTGTCAGTGAGTCAGTGTCATTTACAAAATTTTAAAGACACGTGTACCTTGAGTTTTTTATAATATGTGCAGTTCACTAATATAAAAGTAATAATATATTAATAAATATGTGAAGGTGGTTCACAAAGACTTGTCTGAATTGGATCTAATAACCTACAACAAACAAACTTTTAAAAAAATGTGAATTTCTGCTCAAGAAATCTTGATAAATTAATGCTTTTCATCACTTTCGAAAATGAATGCCATTTCAGCTAATATAAAATTAAGGCGCACTGCATGGCAGGGTCGATAGCCGACGTGTAGGCATTAGCTGACAGCAGAAGCGGCACAATGACTGTTTTACATAATAATGCAAATGTAAACTGATAAAGGCACGAGCTCCGAGAGGTCGCAATTAAAGGTCAAAGTGCCATTTGCAACCCGATTGGGTTTTGGTTGGAAAAGAGACAGAGAACGGGCGAGGATATTAGATAACTGTCTCATTTGCATTGACGCCTCTGCTGTCTATTGCCGTCTTGACAGTGACGTGTCCTATGAGTCACAGCTGGAGTGGCGTCACATTACATGTTATGGCAGCTGACGTGAACGTTCTAGCTTAGAACACTGATAGGTAATTCCCATTTAAATAACCAGCTTGAATACAGCATATCAAGTTCAGTGGAGGGCAAAGAATGCATTTAAAATGAAAGAGTGAATGATGATAAAAGGAGTATCCACTCGTATACTGCCAGCCAATCCCCTTCACTGACCCGGTGCGCATGCGCATGGCAACGTTGTTATTCAATTCAGATCAAAGGACCATGCAGGGCTTTTAGCAGCATATGGTCCTCGTCAGTCATACACAATCAGAACAAGCAATGGGGAAGCCAAAGATCCTGCCAGTGCAAGATCTATTGCCTTTGTCAATGTTATTTTGAGCCATGTTGTACAGCAGCGCGGATGCAGTGCAGCTAGGCTGAAAGCGGTTTTTAATTTCAGCCAAGCTGCACTGCATTTGCGCTGCTGTAGAACATCTTTTAAATAAATAAATGTTAAAAAAAAACACAAACACTTAAAGGACACTCACCCAAAAACCACAATGCAGGGACAGCGTAGTGCGGCCGGAGGAGAGGGGGGCGAAATGTTAAAAAACAACAATGCACGGACAGTGGAGTGCGGGTGGGGGGAGAGGGAGGCGGAATGGCACGGACAGTGGAGTACGGGTGGGTCTTAAGTGGATTCAGGAGGGATCGCCATCAAGGGGGGCAGACACGCAGGCAGCAACCCAGCTGGACGCTCTTGGAGTACGGGTGGGGGGCAGGGAAGCTCCGGAATGGCACAGACATCGAATAAACTGTTGAACTGTAGGTATTTGCAAGTACCTCGAGTTGTGTAAGTACATGCTTGTGTAGAACATGGTTTAAATAAATAAATGTTTTAAAAAAACACAAACACTTAAAGGACACTCGCCCAAAAACCACAATACAGGGACAGCGTAGTGCGGGCGGGAGGAGAGGGGGGCGGAATGTTAAACAAGCAATTAGGGGGGAGGAGAAGTGTGGCCAGCGCGCACTGCGCACGCTGGGGAAGTCTGTGGGAGGGAGGATGATGGCTTTGATGTGGGGAAATGCGCGTGCTTGTGTTCACGTGATTTCACGTGAACTGTTTGAAATCCGCCCGATGGTTTGAGAACTTTTTTGCCCACTAAAATTCTCCCCTATCCATTCCTGCGAAATGGGTTAGGCTCGACCTAAAAAGAAAGCAACATGGGTTAGTTCCCTAGTTTAGGTGGAGAGCAGCCACTTTTATATAGAGCACTGTACAACAACACCAACACTCTAAATATAGTCACCTCAAATGTCTGTTTTTCTGTTATTGTTTATAAGCATAGTATTAGAGCGTGCATTCTCTCTCTCTCTCTCTCTCTCTCTCTCTCTCTCTCTCTCTCTCTCTCTCTCTCTCTCTCTCTCTCTCTCTCTCTCTCTCTCTCTCTCTCTCTCTCTCTCTCTTTCTCTCTCTCTCTCTTTCTCTCTCTCTCTCTCTCTCGCTCTCTCTCTTTCTCTCTCTCTCTCTTTCTCTCTTTCTCTCTCTCGCTCTCTCTCGCTCTCTCTCGCTCTCTCTCGCTCTCTCTCGCTCTCTCGCTCTCTCGCGCTCTCTTTTCCCCTCCCTCCCTCTCCACCTCCACCATTATAAAACTAATGATGGCACACCTACAAATATCCATAGGGTTTTATAACAACTCCACTTTTGGCAGAACGTTGTGATCTGCAACCAGTGGAGTCAAAATGGACAGAAAACAATGCCAATACATTACATTTGCGGAACTGGGGCTAACACCTATGCTGGGAGGGCTACTACTACTAGCAAAGTCTATCACACAAAATCCCTCATGTCTAGTTTTTTTTGGAATCCTTGGAGGCATATCGACCTGATCTTCGATTATTGTAACATGGTTCTATTGATTTATAGGAATGGGTGGGAGTCCTCTAATGAGCAAAAGTCAGGAAAAACTATCTCTGCTGTTTAGTGTGTTTTTTTGAGTCACCCTGGGGTAGATCAATGTGATCTGCCCCAAGGTAGATCAATGTGATCTGCCCCAAGGTAGATCAATGTGATCTGCCCCAAGGTAGACCAATGTGATCTGCCCCAAGGTAGACCAATGTGATCTGCCCCAAGGTAGATCAATGTGATCTGCCCCAAGTGCAGCGGGCCCAAATCATTAATTTATGGGGATGTGTGCTTGATCCTCTGCTAGAGGAAATGGGGCTGTTCCCACAAGCAAATGTCACCAAATAAATCCCTAGTGTCTGTGCTGAGACATCTCTGTCTCCGTGCGATTCCCCCTGAAACCATCCTCATAGGGAGACACTGGGGGAAGGGGAACATCGCTTAAGTCTCCTCCAATACCTCTCCTGAGTCTTGATCCTCTTGCTGCAGACCAATCTTGAACAAAGTGATTGGCCTGCAGGGATACGCTTCTTACGCACAGTAAACAGTGCACCCCCATTACGTCATGTGAACAACGCAGGATGGGCCCCAGATGGCAGCGGAAGATTAGAATATTTTGGGTGCATGCACCAGACAGATTTCCCCATAGCAGGTTCATTGACCAGATCTTGTCCTAAGCACAGTCAGGCCAGTGCTGTAGACGAGACTATCTGAACCAAAGCACTTAACAAGCTAAGCAAGTAAAACTTAACCAGTGTGGTGGTCAGATTTTTACATTTTATAGCCTATAAGAGCTTTTACATTTTGCTACAGCAAAACATCTGATGGGAACAGCACAACCCCTTGCATAAAGGTAGAATTGATCCCGTACCTGACGCCATGTGTTAAATTAAAACCTTCTAACAGCGCCTTCGTACATGGGGGTAGCAGTGTTGGTATTTGAGTGATATCTAGCATAGGATCTGATAATTATGCAATCTGGGTTGCTTGGCAATTTCCCCCCCAAGTGGCATATATATATTGTTGTAAATATATAGTCTTTACAGTCTACAGAAAGAGACACATGAACTTTCTTTCCTGCTTGTTTTGAGCTAGCCGTTCTCAAAATGTTATGGCTTTTCATACAGGTGGTTTTTTTATTGAACTGCTCACCTGTAACTTTGTCTCCTTGACCAGTAGGTGTAGACCTTTATTAGACTAAACAAGAGTGGATCACATTGTTTATCACAAAGCTTTATTCATATTCATTGTATTTTTATTAAGTGTATACTTTCCTGTAAACTTATCTGATAACTGCTGAGGAACACCTTTTACCAAAGAAAATCTATACATCTTGGAGCACACTTAAGTTATGTAGATAATAATATCTGATAGTAAAAGAGTAAGTTGAGTGTTAATGCCTTTCCCAAATGAACTTGGAGAGCACGAGAGAACAGTGAGAATTTCCCAATAGAATTAGAGGTCCTCCTTGTTTTTTCAGGACTGCACCCATACTTTGCACATGCATCTAATTGAGATCAACTAGCGATAGAAAAGAAGGGGTGCAGAATATCTTTCCTGTAGTTTTAACACTTGGCTTTTGCAGTAGACTTACTGTACAAATGTGAAGTGTCAAAACACTAACCATTAAATAGTATGCTTGTCTAAAAAATTTAAACTGACAAGAGACCGAACCATGGCTTTACAACCAGATCCTGTCCGGATCTGGGAATGGATCCAGAGGGCATGACTAGAACCAAGGGCGAACCCACCAGTGGGAGTCCAGTCGGCACACCACCTATACCTGTGATGCCTAAAGACGTTCAAGAGGCTTCTGCACACCCAAATATGAGGGGCAAAGCCTCATAAAGCTTCTCGAGTTGGGCAGGGATTGCTCCAGTTCCAGGAAATTCATGGAGGTGCAGGGCGAACCAACTTGGACTCCACGGGTGGAGTGCGGTAGCAGGATCTCAATTTGTGGCATTGTTCCAGTGCCTCTTCCGCATATGTTGCATCAATCACGAATAAAGCCTGTGATGCCGAAACAGAGCCGTTCAATGACACCCACCTACATGCAGGGATACTGCTCAGGATTTTCCAGATACAGTGTGATACCTAGGGAATATTCGAAGGTAAGGAATCTGTGGTTAGATAGTCTGTACCAGATAAGGCATTACCAAATGTGAGTAACTTGTTCATCTTCTCAAGAACCCCTTCAGTAAGGCAGCACCAGAAGAGAACACATCTAGTTCAAGACAGACTAATATACACTGCATGCTAAAGGGACAGCAGATGTAGTTCGATTCAACCACAGTGCTTTTTGATAGTTGATAAATTAAATTGATATGTAGGTGTTCTGCAGATCCTGCTGTAAATGCTGCAGCATTCTCATCCTGAATGCCTTCAGTCGCAGTTATCAATGTGAGGACCTCTGGTTTTGGGGACAAAACTAATAGAAGAGACAAATTTGTGGATCCCATAAAGTTGCAACTTTGTTGTCCTGGTGCCCCCTTGTCGTCAGGCAAATCCCTTAGAAGAGGAACTGTAGGGATTAACATGATGTTGGAATTTTTCCAAACAGGATCTCTCCCCAACCTGGTTCTAAACTGTGTTCCAGGTCATCGTATGTCAGTTCACACTTGTTGCTGGGCTGTCTACCAGGTCAACAGTTATTCCCCTCTCTCACTGCTGGGGTCTTTCGCTTAGCAAAAAAGACACTCTTTAAACTCCCGCTTTATAGTGTTAATTTTTTACTCAGTAAGAACACCGTTTCAAATCTCATAGAATGGGAGAACTATTGATCAGGATTGCATGATAGACATGACTTCACATTTTCAGTTACAGCTTCTGCATGACTCAAAGCTTATGTAGGGTGATCACTTCCTGTCGGGTTGCACCCTCAGGAGAGTGGGTATTCTAGTTGATTGTAGTTTTTTTTGCAATCCATTTGTGGGCCTTGTAACCTATGTGCTAGTGCAGTGCCCTCTGATTGTTTTGTGCTTCCTTGGTTGTATGTTGTGTTTGCTTGGCTTTGTTTTCATTGCCATGGTAAATGGTCTTCATTTCATTGCTTTTGTCATTTTGAGCCTTCAGGCCATTTGCACATATCTGCTTAACTGTCAATTTCTTTGTAATGACCAAAGTGCTTTGCTTACATGGATCTAAACAGCTCAAGCCAAGAGGTGTGGCCAAGATGGCGGCGAGATAGGACAGGTTTCCCTATCCCTCCGGGGCCGCCTGCCAAAAACCTTGTTATATCTGCCCTTCTGCTGCCCATCCGCGCTTACCACCGAGCGTAGAGGGGCCCGCTGTTGCCCTAACACCGGCGAGGAGCCTTGTTGTCGATTCTTCGTTGGCTCTCGCGGACCGCCTGGGCTGCCCGGCCCCGGCCTTGCTGCGGCCTGGTGTGTTTGGCAGGACTCTTCTACCGCCGTGGGGCGCAACTCCGGGCGATCTCGCTTGCTGAGAGGAGTGACTGGGAGCCTGATAGACGCTGCTGTAAGGCCGGATGAGAGAAGATACGGGACGCAGTGGCCGCCGGTGCAAGTTCGGAAGGGGGCCCTGCACAGCGGCTGCCATTTTTGCCAAGCCGGGAGAGGCGGCCTGCCTGCAGCGAGCCGGGACCCTGAAGGCGGTGGGGCTCAGTGCCGGAGACTTCAGAAGACCCTCCCTGTGGACACAGCTGCGAGCGGATTCCCTATCTGCAGCTGCACTCACCTCTGCCCTGTGGCTCGGCATCGGAATGATTGAGACCCAAGTGTAGTGAGGTGAGGAGCGGCAGGGCGGCTGCCGGCCTCTTGTGGGTGTGGCTCGGCCCTCATATCGGCGGGCGGCGCAGTGCTGGTGAAGGTGGTGGGGGCCCTGCACCATGCTTCTGGTGGACGATCCTTGACTCCGCGGACCCCCCCCTCTACTGACGGAGGGATATTGTGCCCGGTTGTGGGCTCTGGCTGGCGCTTGGGCTGCTGCATGTGTACACTGAGACACATGCAGTGTGCCGGCCCTCTATTGCTGGGCTGACTGTGCGAGAGGGGCTGAAAGCTTACAGACCACAGCCTAGGTCCCATGACCTTGTTCAACCACACTTGGCCCTGAACTTTACCACCGCCCGCCCTCTTACTTGCGCTACAGCTCAGCATGCCCTGCGAGAGGCAGATTCTACCACAACTTTGTCACTACTTGCTACTGTCCCACACCGAGCATGTCTGACCACGCACAGACCCCTGCTTGCGGCACCATGTCTACTTCCAAAAGTAGGAAGGACAAACCCTTGAAGGATGTACTACAAAAAACGGCGGGCCACTCAGCCTCTCAGTCTGACATCAAGACGCTGCAACTCGGTGAAGATGATGCGCCAGCAACCAAGGCTTTTATGGTTGAATTATTTACGGCTATAAAGGAAGATATAATGGAGCTGCGCTACCTACTTTCTCCAGACCTGAGAGAAGTTCGACGTGATGTGGATGCCATAGGTGAGCGGGTGGCGACCTTGGAGGAACACAATTTGGGGAGAGAAGACGATCTTCATCCGCTTCAGCAGGATATGAAACGCCTCAAGGAACAGAATCTAGATCATCAGGCCAACGCCGAGGACTTGGAAAACTGCTCCAGACGTAATAACATCAGAATCCGAGCGGTCCTTTGGAAGGGAGAAGGCGATGACCTCCGAGCTTACATCTGCAATCTCTTTCATCAGATTCTAGGGGAAGACGGGGAACAGGAAATACAATTGGACCGAGTTCGTGTGGGTCTTCCAAGAGGTGCTAAAGCTCCCCTCCCCGGACATACTTGTCCGTGTGCACGATTTTCAACTTGAAGAACGAATCCTTCGCAAGGCCAGAGATCTCAACCCAGTGCAATTCCGGGGTCACCAGCCCGTACTTTACCAGGTCTTAGCGGCCTCCACGCTGATCAAGCGCAGAGACTTTAAACCCTTCACTAATCACCTCAGTGAGCAAGGCATCCCCTTCTCTTGGGGACATCAGTTTTGCCTCATCTTCAAGCACCAGGGAAACTTCTACAGATACACTCTTTGGAGGCCGCTTATGATTTACTGGGATTGGATCAGCCATCACCCACGCCTGGGAATGACAGACATCCTCAGCGCTTTTCCGACTGGCAGAGAGTAGGGAGAGCACCCCTCGCCTCAAAACCGGACACGTCCACTAGACAGCTGGACAGAGAAGAGCGGCCCTGACAGTTTCACAGGTGACATACAATGCAGATATTCCTTGATCTTCGAATAGTTTGGTATCCAGTTGGGCCTTTATGTTGGTGCCGGAGGAGGGGTGCAGTCGGGTGGTGAGCAGTGTCATCGCTCCCCTTCATACAGAGGGACTGCTCTGTACTTCGTTCATGACTCTAATTGGGACCGCGCCATATCCCCCTGAATATTTCCCCCATGAGACGAACTTTTGTCCCTACATTGTTTTTTCTGTTTTATTCCTTCTGTGTTGTTATGCTATTTTATTAGCCACTGGGGGTTTTGGGGATTGTTTTTGGGGCTCCGTATCAGTTCTTAGACAGGCTTGGCAGGTACCTGGATCTAGGGAGATGACCCACACTAGGCGTGGCTTTGTTGGGCTTGGACAGCAAGATGTCCTTCTTTCCCCGCTTAGATACGATGGGTAGGGACTTAAAAATTGTAAGCTTGAATGTACGAGGGGTGAACAACCCAGTTAAGCGCTCTGCAATACTCTCTCTTAAAAAATGCTGAAAGTGATGTCTGTTTGTTTCAGGAAACCCATCTGTTAGCCAAAGATTTTAAGCGGATGAGAGATAAATGTTTCCCACTGCAGATATGGACTTCGGGTCGGCTAAGAAAAATGGAGTTGCAATCATTTTTAGCGCGCGTTCCCAATGCGGAGTAATCTCTACTTTGGCAGATATCAAAGGCAGGTTTCTGGCACTCTGTGTACAATGGGGGGACACACAAATGACAATAGGGTCTTCATATGCACCGAATGAGCGGCATGAACCCTTCTTAGGTCTCGCCCTCTCTGAAGTTTTTGCCTCTCGGGCTGCGGCGATTCTAGTGGGGGGTGACCTGAATGTGGTGAAGGACCCAGGGATGGATAGGTCAGAGCAGCGATCACATCAAACAGGGGCACTGTCGCAGGCAGGGAAGCAATGGGCAATTGACTGTGGACTAAGTGATATGTGGCGCATCCAGCACCCTAATGAGCGTGACTACACTTTTTTTTTTTTTTTTTTAATTTTATTTATTGAGTGTTTCAATATCATACATCAGGCACACGTTTCAATGCTACAGTGTGAAAACACTCATAAGAAAACAACATAACCATTACAAATAAAGTATAAGCCGTACTTGTCAGGCAGTTTCGGTGACCAGTTTACAGTGGGCATGCACATGGCTATTGCTGCTGTTACCCCATAAACACATCATCCGGTTATTAGAAGTCCCTGGAAAACATCCTTCCAGCAATTACCTATTCAGAGTTCAGTTGGTGCCGAGACAGAAAATATTCCCTCAGGGGGGCCCAGATGTCCTTGGGTCTTGAGGAGTCCGGAAGTTCCTCGGCATACAGTTCCAGCTGTTCACGGCAATAAACCATGTCCTTAAGCCACAAATCCACTTATCCAGTATTAGGGGTGTCTTTCATAGATTCACATGCCTGAATCATTCCCCGTCGTCGAGACGGGAGCCTCCGGTACATAAAAAAGTAATGTCCTATAGACATACATAGACAAAATAGGCCTAAGAGTCTCCCCTTAGTAGCCTTTCTTTGTCCTTATGCAAAAAGGACCAAACTCTCACAGTCAGCAAATCAGCTCCGACCTCCCTCTAGAACCTTCCTGGGAGGAGCCTCAGTCCCTCAGATTTTCTACCGCACGTTGTGCTAGGGAGTCTCCAGCCTGAGCTCTTCTCAGGAATCATCTACTTTCCTTTGAAAGTGAATCTTCACTCTACAATCTTCAAGGATTACTTCAGTAACACTTTGAGGCAGTAAGTGTTTTCTTTCCACTGCTTTCTTCGATGTCTGAATCCCAGAAGAAAGCCCTTTTCAGGGCCTGCTCTTCATGTGGGAAGAAAAGGCTCCATGTGGATGATAAGCATACCTTATGCTTATATTGCCTTTATCCTGACCACGTCCCTGCAGACTGCAAAATATGTAGGTCTTTCCCCAAAAAGACCGTGAGAGACAGGGAAGGTCGCCTTCTCATCTGGCTCGACAGGCTTAAGGACAGAGACACTCTGGAATCTTCCGAGGGTAGTGTCTCTAAGGTCTCAGGTCTCAGGTCTAAGGTCTCAGAAGTCTCTCAAAAGAGGCCAAGGGTAACTTCCCCTGGCCCCTCAGACACTCCTCCTAGGAAGACAGCCAAGAAGTCTTCAGAGGCAAGATCTACGACATCTTCTGTGTCTGTTAAGGATAATCAGACTTTTAAGAAGCCTGCTCAGTCATCTAGCAGACCTGCCCAGAGGACTACCTCAGTAACTACCACTGTGTCAACGACGTCAGCGTTGTCTCCTTCACCGTCGACGATGACATCTCCATCATCGTCATCAACAGGTAGACCTATTTCCTCTGTTTTACTGCTGAAATCGTCGTCGACGACAAAGACCCTGTCGACGTCGAAGACTACGCCGTCGACGAAAACTACGCCGTCGACGACGGCATCCTCTCTAACGAGTCTATTGTCGTCGTCGACGACGACGTCGACGAAGAACCCACCGTCGACAGCCCCGACGACGAAGGCATCGACGAGGGCGTCGACGGCGAAGACGTCGACGGCGAAAACGTCGACGAGAATGACGTCGACGACGGGCTCGCCGTCGACGAGTGCACCGACGACGTCGCGGTCGTCGTCGACGACCAAGTTGCCGTCTACGGAGATTCCGTCGACGAAGACCTTACCGTCGCCGAAGGACTCGTCGTCGTCGACGAAGTTAAAGACGCCGTCGACGGAGGACTCGTCGTCGACGAAGTTAAAGACGCCGTCGACGGAGGACTCGTCGTCGACGAAGGCGCTTTCAGAAACATGGAAGAAATCCAAGCTCGTGGAGGTGTCATCCCTCACACTACCAACGTCGATGACTCAGTCGGCGGCTTCCACCTCCAGTCCTGCGTTGGGCAATACTACCAAACCGCATATTACGCCGGAAACCACGTCTCCAAGCAAAGTGGAGATACAGCCGCCTCACGAAATCTTCCAGAGTGAAGACTCAGAAGAGGATGACCACCTGGGCCCCGCTACTTCCATCTCGGACCTACATGTCAAATGCCAAAGCACTGACGAGGAGATAGAGGAAATCTCTTACCAGGAGCACTCCGTCCACACTAATGTCAGCACGGAGGTTACCCCCATGATATGCCTGCCAGCTGCTCTGGTGAACGACCTGAAATTCCTTGTACAGGATTACAAACAACGCTTCCCGGCGCTGACAGTAGAGATCAGTCGCCTATCGTTCCTAAACCAGCGGCAGCCCCAAAACAGTCTCGACCTCTCCCTCAAGCCCACCATGAGAGGATCCAACCTCAGGAGGTAGTGTCATCAGACGAGGATGAGGAGGAGGAAGAATTGGAGGAAGGAGAGGTCCAGGAGGCCCACTCTACCCATGATGATGAGGATGAGTATGTGGCGTCTTCACCAGCTTCGCCCCAACCGCGCCAAGCGGACTCGCCGCCGGTAGACATCGGCGGCTTCCATAAAATCGTTGAAAGAGCGGCAAAGAGATTCCATATGGCTATCGAATCCACAGAAACTGAATGCTTCCTGCACGATTTTAAGGAGCAGACTCAAAAGACGACTAAATCTATTCCAATAATAGAATTTCTGTGGGAACAAGGCAAGAAACTGATGCTGACGCCCGCTTCTGTGTCTGCGGTTGTTCCACGCCTGGACAAGAAATACAAAGCCCCACTGACTGCAGCGGCTTGCCTAAATGGGCACCCTAAACCTGATTCAGTGGTCACACAGGCGGCCCAGAAACACTCCCGCAACCCTTCCTCCCCGCTGTCCGCTCCTCCGGACAAAGAAGGCAGGAAGCTGGACACAATCGGAAAACGGTTCACGACAACTTCGGCCATGGCCGTCAAGGTGGCCAACTCCATTGCCCTGTTGGGGCGTTATAATCGCCAACTCTGGGAAGACATAGCCCCATATTTGTCAGACCTGCCTGACACAGTCCAAGGTGAAGTCAAGGCTCTACTAGTGAAGGGTCAAACTTCAGCAGCCGAAATAATAGACTGTGCTATTGATGCTGCCATGACTGGCTTTCGTCAACGTTCAGGATGGTGACGATTCAAGAAATCCTAGGCATTCTAGAAAAAGGAGATTTCATGACATCCTTGGATCTCCAGGATGCCTACTACTACTTCCACATCCTCAAGTGTCACAGAAAATTCCTGAGGTTCGAGGTTGCAGGGCAACATTATCAATTCAAGGTACTACCGTTCGGCCTCAAATCCGCGCCGCGGATTTTCACGAAGTGCCTTGCACCGGTGGCAGCTTTCCTGCGTCAAATGGGTCACCAGGTCTTCCCCTACCTAGACGACTGGCTGGTGAAAGCACCCTCGGCGAAAGACGCAGCCGAATCCTCCAGCGCCTGCACAAATCTTTTTCAGAGGCTGGGATTAACTCTCAATCTCAAGAAATCCTGTGTCATCCCTACGACAAAAATTACCTTCCTCGGAGCAACCTTGGACACAGAGTGCGCAAGAGCCTTCCCCTCGAAGGAAAGGACAGACAAGATATTGTCCCTGGCCACGGCTGTGGCGAACAGGACACAACTGAAGGTCCGGCCCTATACATCCCTCCTGGGCATGATGTCCTCCTGTATACTCCTCGTCCCTCACTGCAGACTCAGGATGCGCCCGTTGCAGGAGGCGCTCGCGAGCCAATGGACTCAAAGTACTGGCTCTTTCGAGGACACTGTATGGATAACACCCAAAATGACCAAGAGTCTGACCTGGTGGAGGCGTCGCAAAAATCTGACCGTAGGACTGTCATTTCTCCTTCCGGCAACACCTCTGGTGATCACCACGGACGCTTCCCTGGAGGGATGGGGCGCTGTCCTTCAGGACCTTCGGATCAGCGGCAAATGGGACACTCAGGAAAAACAGCTTCATATAAACCTTTTGGAGCTGAGAGCCGTGTATCTGGCACTACAGGCCTTTCTACCACGCATCCAGCACTCCCCAGTGCTCGTCAAAACGGACAACACGACGACGATGCACTATCTCAACAAACAGGGAGGAACACGTTCGCTCTCTCTATCACGCGAATCGCAGAAGATCTGGAACTGGCTAGTGCTGCATGGAATCACACTCAAAGCCGACTATGTGCCAGGCAAGGACAATACCATCGCCGACGCCCTAAGCAGGCAAAGATCCCTCTCCCACGAGTGGGAACTGAGCGACAGCGCGCTGACTCACATCTTCTCTCAATGGGGAGTCCCAGGAATCGACCTGTTTGCCACCAAGGGGAACGCCAAATGCCCAAGCTACGCAAGCTGGCATCCCCAACAGGGATCACTGGGGAATGCCTTTTCCATCGGTTGGTTCAGCGTGTTTGCGTACGCTTTTCCTCCGTTTCCCATGATCCCGAGGCTCCTCAGGAAGATGAAAGCGGAGCCCTGTACCCTAATCCTGATTGCCCCGTCCTGGCCGAGACAACACTGGTTCTCGGATCTACTTCGGCTCTCTATCAAGACACCGATTCGTCTGCGACAACACCCGAACCTCCTGACGATGTCCAAGGGGCAGGTGCAACACCCGAACCTGCAATCGCTCAGGTTATCGGCCTGGCTCCTGAGCACAGAGAGTTCGGTGGCCTGAATATCCCGCAGGACTGCAGAGATATACTGGCAAAAGCGAGAGCAGACAGTACCAACAAAACCTACTCTCTCAAATGGAAAAGATTCTGCATTTGGTGTTCGGACCAGGGCCTGCAACCACTGTACGTCACACCTGAACAGCTATTGCCATACCTACTGCACTTGGCACAATCAGGACTGGCACATGCATCCATAAAAGTCCACCTGGCAGCTATATCGAGGTTCACCAGAACTTTCACGGGACCTTCCCTGTGGTCCAGTAGACTGGTCAAACAATTCCTGAAGGGGCTTTATAGATCCTTTCCGAGGCCTCGGAAAGTCCCCCCGACGTGGCATCTGAACCTAGTTCTCAACCAACTCATGAGGCATCCCTTTGAACCCATTCATCGGGCCTCCCTCAAATACATCTCATGGAAAACTGCGCTCTTGCTCGCTTTAACATCGGCCAGGAGAGTAAGCGAACTCCAAGCTCTGTCCATTCAGGATCCATACATGCAATTCAGACAGGACAGAGTGATATTAAGACCGAACCCTAAGTTCATACCGAAAGTGCCTTCGGACTTTCATCTCAATGAACCAATAGTCCTTAGGTCTTTCTTTGCGAACCCTTCCACCGCAGCCGAAAGAGCACTCCATTCTTTAGATCTCAAGAGATGTCTAAAGTTCTACCTGGATAAAACCAAAGCCTTCAGAAAATCTTCGCAACTATTCGTGGCCTACAGCAATCCAAGAATGGGCCTGCCTCTCACGAAGCAAAGCATCTCGAGATGGATTTCCTCAGCGATTGCATTCTGTCATACCAAGGCCGGACGGCCTTTGACTGATCATGTCACTGCACATTCCACCAGGGCGATGTCCACCTCAGCAGCACTTTTCGCTGGAGTGCCGATCCTGGACATATGCAGAGCGGCGACCTGGAAGTCACCGCACACTTTCTCCAGACACTACTGCCTGGATATCGAACTTCAGAAGGATGCAGCAGTGGGCCAGGCGGTGCTACGCCATCTCTTTCAGTGAGGTGAGCCTTCCCTCATCCAGCCATCCAGGTATGCACATTCTCTGCTATTGTGATGCTCTGCTTATGCTGTCTTTTTACATGCTATAGGACAATGTGTGCATTGTCTAACATGCCTGCAGGACACCTTTCCATCACGAATGTGCATGTCTAATTGCTAGCTACTCTGATTCAGGCATGTGAATCTATGAAAGACACCCCTAATACTGGATAAGAACTGCGTTACTTACCTGTAACAGCAGTTATCCAGTATTGGTGTCTTTCATAGATTCACATGCAACCCTCCCGCCTCCCCTGGGAAGTCTCACATCCCTCTCTAACAATATTACGCCTAACTAGCTGAGTGCGTACGAAAATCTGAGGGACTGAGGCTCCTCCCAGGAAGGTTCTAGAGGGAGGTCGGAGCTGATTGGCTGACTGTGAGAGTTTGGTCCTTTTTGCATAAGGACAAAGAAAGGCTACTAAGGGGAGACCCTTAGGCCTATTTTCTCTATGTATGTCTATAGGACATTACTTTTTTATGTACCGGAGGCTCCCGTCTCGACGACGGGGAATGATTCAGGCATGTGAATCTATGAAAGACACCAATACTGGATAACTGCTGTTACAGGTAAGTAACGCAGTTCTTTTGGGCTCAGACGACTGTCCCATGTGAATAACACACGCCTCTTTTCCAATAGTAGCGCCACTCTTACAAACCTTCCCAACAAAGCTCGCATATGAGGGACATACCCTAGTAGGTACTCCAGTGGTGTGCACTGCAGCTCCTGACCTGTTATAGTGTGTATAAGAGTGATAACCTTTCCCAATATTGGAACACCTGCCCACACTGCCATGCGAGATGAAAAAAATCAGCCCCATTCTGCCCACATCTTTTACAGCAATCCGAATCGCCTAGCCCCATTCTATGCAGTTTTTTGGGAGTATGATACACCTGATGCAGAAACTTCAGATGGATAATCCGTAAATTATTATTGGATGCCAGTCCCCCTGTCAGCAAGCAAATCTGTCCCCAGTCTTTGTCAGTAATGGGGCGGGGTCAACACAGTATTCCAGCGTTCCAAACTCCTATCCCCCCTAGGGGCTGTTTCTTCCTGTATTGTCTTGTAAAGCTTGGTAATTAGTTTCTTCCTATGCGGAGCCACTATCACCAATTGTAGTGCCTGTAGTGCCTGCAGTGTCATCGGTTCGATCGTGAAATCAGTGTAATGGGCCTTCGTACCTGGCGTAATCTATAGCAGGTGTACTGGAATAGTGGCGTGGGGTTTTGTATGTAAGCCAAATCCTCCCCTGTGATGTATTACCATTCAGGGTACAAGTCCTTCATTAATGCAATGCCCGCCTCTCTTAGGGCCGCTATAGGGCCATGCTCTTGAGCCACAGACAGGGCAGCATGCCCTGCTATGGGCAGTGCTGGTGCGTATAAGGGTAGTTTCTGTTCCTGCCTCCCAATCTCCTGCCACGCTGCGATAGTAACATCCAATGTGTTTATTTCTTTCCTGGGCGTCTGCCTATTGGTGTGGGTGATGATACTACTTAGGTGCACAGGGTGGGCGTCTCCTTCCTCCACAGCCACATGTGGGAAGAAATCATGGGGCTTAAACCAGAAATATGCATACTGTGCCTGCCCGCACAGATAGTATGTATAGAAGGCCAGGGCACCAAACCCCCCCCCCCCCCTTTCATATGACAGTGTCAGCGTATGCCAACTAATTCTCGGTTGTTTGTTCCCCCCACTAATCTTAGCAATTGTGTTTGGGCTGTTTTAAAAAAAGTTTGGTCAATGGAATTGGAATATTACAAAATAGGTATAAAAACTTTGGAGGGATGACCATCTTGATTATTGCTATACGATCCGCCAGGGATAGTGGTAAACAGGCCCATCGATCAATCTGCTGCACCAGCTCAGTATATGCTCAGCCATAATTTTCTCTGATCACTACCTCAGGATCTCGCTGTATCTACACCCCTAGATATTTAACTGGGTCGTCGGACCACACCAGCGGGTATTCTGCCGTGATTATTGTTAAAGGAATGATGACAGATATCTCCCAGTTTATTTGGAGTCCTGAAAATAGACAAAATTTGATATATTCCCGCAGAACCTGGGATAGATATTGCTGCGGTTCGCGAACATAAAGGACCATATCGTCCCGCGCATAATAAAATTCCAAAATTATTAAAATTTAGTGCAGCAGCCCTGTGGCATTGCCGGATTTTGCACGCTAGGGTTTCTAAAACAATGGCAAAGAGTAGCGGGGACAAAGGGCAACCTTGTCTGGTGCCACACCCTATGGGAAAGGGCTCTGACGTGAGCTATCGGAAGGTTATCAGACCTGTCACATAATCTATTGGCTAAAATCCTACCCGGTCTCCCACCCTCCCCATATGCCCTAGCCACATGACGCTTGGATAAATACTTTATTTCTATATCTGCTAAAGAGTTATATTCTTCTACTTGTTCGTGAATTTGGGCCAGTATATCCCTGGAAGGTGCGTAGTTGTATTGAGTTTCAAGGGTCTCCACCTGTTTTCAATAGTCTGCCATTGTCTTCGGAGGTCTCGAAGGATCCCTGCCGAGTTACTTATACACACCCCTCTTAAGGTCACCTTAAAGGCTTCCCATAGGGGCGCATGACTTTCAACTGACCCCACATTTAACTCAAAATATTGTGCAATAGCAGTCCTGATAGCGCCAAGAAGCCCCTGGGCGTACGCGCGCTTTATAAATTTTTAATAACATAACATAACATAACATAGCGTCAGCATAGGTCGGGTCTGTTAGCGCGTCTGCCCTAAAGCGCCATGTGAATGGTCTGTGTAGGTTAGCGGGTATAGCCACCTCTAGGAGAACGGAATTATGATCAGAGAGGGTTCGTGGAAGTGTGTGAACCTTTTCCACCCATGCTTTAGCCTCTTCGCTAAGCAGCCAGTAGTCCAGCCGAGACCAACTGTTAGAAGCAGGGGTGATATGTGTACCTTCAAGCCTCCCCTCATTTCGCAGACGCCAACCATCCATCAGACCCATCTCCAACTTTATATCTCTTGTGCACTCTGCAACTTTAACTGCGCGTGCTCACTCTGGGTCGAATTTATCCACCAGTGGATTGAGGTGAGTGTTGAGATCCCGCCCGATAGGATTTTTGCTTCCGGCCAAGTGTGCAATACTTTAAGCATTTGTAAAAAAAAAAGGCGATGTATGGTCCACCACAGGACCATACAGATTGACAATTGTTACCAGGACCATCCCCAGTTTGCCCTGCACCATAGCCCAGCGACTCTCCGTGTCTACACAATTCCGTACAGCCTTGAACGACACCCCTTTCTTAACAAGAATGAGTACCCCCCTGGCATAATTGGAGTACGACGAGGCTAGACTGTAGGCTGCCCATCTGAATGCCACTGTACCTTCTGTGTGTTTACTCGGGTGGGTCTCCTGCAGAAGGGCAATTTTCACATTATGTCTGTCGAGCTGCCTGGTCTTCTTAGGTGTATTTAAACCCTGGACATTCCAAGTTATGCAGTTAAACTTTTTTCCTGTCATATATGGTGGTAGTCAGAACAGTAGGCATAACACCCAATTCCAGAGCACATGTATACATATCCACAGCTATCATAGTACCCATTGCAGTCACCTTCCGGCTTGAAACAATAGAACATACCCACCCACTTCAGCACCCCCAATTTGCCAAAGGTTCGGCCCTCATATAACTCCCAACCCAACAAAAACAGCTGAAAACGATAGGTCAGGTGGGGAATACCCATGGGGGATCGTAGCGGCGAATCCACTCCCTGATCTGGGAGGGAGGGGGCCGCGGATGTCTCAACGTGTCCCAATACCCAAACGCTAAACCATCAAGCACTTAGGAGCTGGCACAGTGTAGAACAACTGATTGAGAGCCCGTTTCCACTTGAACAGCCATGATAAAATACAGTACAGTATATCAATGCTCTGGCTCTCCAAACATGGAATATGTCTCTGCTCAGCTATGTCCAAAACATACGTCTACTTGCTTACACTTATATGAAACAACAGGAGCCATGCTCAAGCAGCGCCCGCACTGGTCATAATGTCCCGGAGCTCACTGGGCTCACTCGATACACAGTAGTTCAATTAACCCATCCAGCGCATAGTGCAACTGTAAAACAGCCCTTACCACATTTGAGTCCAATCACTGTAAACGGAGTTACATAACAGGGAACATCCAGCTGCTCAATCATCCACATCTGAAGTGTGAGCCGGGGGGCTTCTCTGCCGGTGCAAATTTTTGGCATGTTCCATCGCCTGTTTAGGATTTGTGAACATCTTGGAAGCGGCTGCATCACCGATGCGCAGTCGCACTGGATAGAGCATGGCGTATGGAATTTGTTCCTTCATTAGCAGCTTTTTCACGCCCTGAAACTCTTTTCATGCTGCTTGTACTGTTGCCGTAAAGTCTGGGTAAAACGTGAGAACATTACCTTTGTAATTGATTGTGCCCTTTTGATCCGCACAACAGTGTCGCGATCTCTAAAATTTTGTAGCCTGGCGATGATCGGCCGTGAAGGGGCCCCCGGGGACAGACGTGCCGTCAGGGACCTGTGCGCCCGCTCCACCGCAAACATGTCTGCTCCAGAAATGTCCAGCAAAAGAGTCTCCACATAGTGTTCGAGGCGCCCCAAGTTGGTGGACTCCGGCAGGCCTAAAATGCGCATGTTATTGTGCCTCGAGCGCGCTTCAATGTCCTCGTTTTTTGCCTGGATGACCGCGAGGAGTTTTGTGATGTTGGCTGTCTTCGTGGTCACGTGTTGCAGACCATCTTCAGCATCAGAAATGCGCTGTTCTGCCTCCCCGATTCTCGCTGCTTGCTTGTCCAGCTTGGAGGAGAAGTGGTTCATCCTACCATTAAGGGCCTCTATCTTCCCATCAATGGCCTGTAGGCTAGCCTGAATGGCGGCCAGCGATTTCTCAAGCGCCGTGTGTGCCTGCGCCGCCGATTCCAGCTCCAAATCCGAGGCCACGTTCTGTGAGTATTTACCGCCTTTGCGCAGCTCAAACGTGAGCCGTGGCTGTTTTTTTTCAGGCTTACTCATGTCTGCCACACCTGCGAGAAGAACTTATCGACGTGCGACATGGCGCAGTTCTCTGCTAGTGTCCGTCTTACGTGTAACAGCTGTGCTCTCCGCGCAATGCTCCTCAGCTCTGGGGCCACTCTAAACCCAATTACAGCTTGCTCTTTGTGCTCCTGACCCGCCTCACCGCCACTGTAGTCTACGAGCCCCTGCGCCACCTTCAGCACTGCCAGGCCTCAGACCTCAGGTAGTTGCGATCCAGCACCCACGGTGGCAAACCCCCGGTCACAAAATCCCAATGCAGGGGGTTGAGGTAATGGGTTTTTAGGAACCCGTTTGGTGCCAGGGGATAACACCCGAAGACCTCTGAGTTCTCCCTGTTCCGGACCACAGAAACACGGAGTCTTCTAGTCGAGTCAGAGATCAAGTTTTATTGATAGCTACCAAGTAACAGGTGTCCTAGAAGCACGACAAACACGGGTCATGTGTTCTCAGGAGACTGTTCGTTTTTACAGAACCAGCCTTCTCCTTATATACAGAAATAATAGCTGCGAGCGAGAATTCTTGAGTTTATGATATGGCTATACACATATTTCTACAATAATACAAAAGAGCGAAGTCATGTAGGCAAGCCCGTATTTTAGATGTCAAATGCGTGATAGATTACTCAGCCAAGCCCGGAACTCCCATCAGATATCGATGAAACCCCAATAAAGGAAGGCACCTCCTAGTCATAAAACTGGCCATAAACAGGGAACAGGACAGGTGTGTGTTTGTAGAAAGCATGGTTTGTATGTAGTGAATGGTTTGAGGAATGTTATGTATCGATGCTATCGCATTTGGCCACTGGGCGAGGGGCTGCCCAGACAGGTTTGGCTAAAGGCAATGGAGTCAGTTGGGACAGGTCAGGGGGGAGTCAGGGAAGGAGGACGTGTCCTTTTAGATCAAGCTCGACCTTTAATTGACTTATCATGAGGGCAAGACGTAAGATGAATGTCGTTCACAAAATGGAGTCTAAGGGGTCGGGACGGAAACTACGATTTGGGGGTGCTGGCGACCCTCGATTATGACGCGAATGTATGGGAATGATGCCCTAATCATTATCAGTTCGCTGACACCAAATTCGTCATGGTACGTTGATATTTTGTGACACGGGTATTGGACCTCGTTATTGGGATGACAACAGGGTCCAGATTTTCAGAACCACAGACCCTCCTTTTGCCCTTATGTAAGGCAATAAATCATATTAATCTGAGTCCAAATCCGTATGAAGGAATTCGTGGAGATGCTGCTGTAACATCATTCTGTTGCTCAGTTCGCCTCTTGACACAGGCTTCCGTACACATGACGTAGCACAGAGGCCACATAGTGCAGGAGCGCACTGTATACACAGGCAGAACATAAACAGAAGTGCTAAGATCATCCCAATGAAGATCAGTGTTTTCCATCCCCATGTAGCGATCAGTTCCCAGAACCACCCTAGTAAGGACCAATCTCCTTTTTCCACGTGGAGGGAATCAGATATTTCGTGTAGTTTAGAGATGGCTTGGTACACTGTCGGTGCGTTATCAGGGATGAAAATGCAACAACTGGATTGGATCACTCTACACACACCACCACGATCGGCGAGTATGATATCTAGGGCAACTCGGTTCTGAAGGGTAATAAGTCGATCCGACTGAAGTTCGGTCGTCAAATTTCCAAGGGCTCCGGCCGTTGTAGTCACGGCGGATTCAACTATCCTCGATAACTGGCGAATATTCCTGCTGTTTACCATAGGCCCCCAAAATGGCAGAAAACCCTTTCCGAAGTCAGCGAATTCCTGACCCGCGGTGTCGTCTTTGCTCACGACACCTCTAGCTGTCCTTGTCCGATGGTAATCTGCTCTGGCCGTGTAGGTGGGAGGCAGCAGAAATGCGATAAAGCATGTACCTGAGAAGTCAGGGGGTAACCACGTGTAAGCTTGGTCATGGCAGACGAAGTACGTGCCTTTGGCTGCTAATAATATAGGGGAAGTTCGGGAAGCGAACACATATGTTTCCGCGCATATACTCTTTCCTAATTGAGCTTTGGGATCCCTGCCGATACCCTGTAAACATAAGTGACCTCGGTTGGGTACTATCCAAACTGGGCGGGATTTCTTTGCTGTCTGGCTCTTACTCAGGTAAACTCCATATTTAGTTACGTTCCAACGAGTGTACGGAGTGAGTTCATCTTTGGGAATCGTAAGATAGGTGTCGAACTCTCTACTCATATTTCTTATCCCTGCTATTAGTGCCTTGTTACTGGAATCACTTTCAGTAGAACGTGTCGGGTATGGTTCTAGGGCGAATAGGAACATGGTCTGGAAAGCCCACAGAGAACCATAATAACTGGATACCCTTATCCGTCGTGTGTGGCATGAGTCCACATATCCAACAGTTCGATGTGTTCATGATGGACTGGTGTTGGTGTAGGAGTTGAATAAATGAGTTATTTACAAATTCGAGTCTTCTGGCAGATTCGTGTTCAGGTAGAGGGTGAAAGTAGTGTGGAGAGATAGTAGGAGGAGGCTGTGGCCGGGTGTCATTTGAAAAGGTAACTTGGAATACGAATAGAGTATAACCAGTCAAAAACATTGTTATGCTACACAACATTAAAATACATGTTATCAAAAACTTTCTTTTGGCCAGTACAGTGCATAATTGTCTTTCAAAGTTTGGGAGTCTGGTAGGTCTCTTTACCCTAGGAAACTCCATCCTCTAGTTGCTGCCCGCGGTGGTAGGTTGGTTCTGCCAGGGGGTGCGCTCTGTTCAGTCCGGGGTAACTCCCTTGGACCAACCAGAACCGTTGACCTAAACGTCCCCAGTTGCACTCCCCAGCCTTCAACCGCGACCCTAGCAGCAGAACCGGATGGCGGTTCGAAAATCAAAAAATGAGCAAGTTTCCTGAGAGTGAGAGAGCTGAAAAATCAAAAAATAGTTCTTGGGGGAGGGAAATCACTTTAGTTCGTTTTTATTTAGTCTCTTCGTTTAGTCCTCAAATAGTACCGTCGTTTTCCTGGCACAGTGTGGTCTTCAAACAATGCCTCAGGTTCGGTAGTGTCCAACTGCGTAGACTGTGGCACAAATCCTTGTAAAATATGATCACTCTCCTTTTCGGTACCAGTTTCTTTTAAACGTGCATCGCTGAAAGGGATGAACCGAGGTATGGATTCTGTCTCTGAGTCGGCAATTCCTTCGTTGACCCACCGGTCGTATGGAAGGGGCAGAGGGACCCGTTTACAATGGGTCCCGTGCACCCAGTTCTTTTTGCCGTCCACCCGAACCGCTGACCTCGTGGAAAGAAGTACCAGGTAAGGTCCGGTCCACCTCGGCTGTCCGTTGTTGGTGCGCTGGAAGTTCCGCACCAAGACCCACGTGCCGGGTGTGATGGAGTGACCTGGATCGTCAGAGGCTGGTGGAGAGGAACTGTGAACCTGTTGGTGTAAAACACGCAATTTAGTTGTCAATTCGCACAAATAGTCAAGCAGTACGGGGTGCTCTATTTCGCTAAGTTTCTTTGGTCTTGGCACGCCCCAGACGTTGGCTGGGCGGCCAAACACTATCTCGTGAGGGCTAAGTCCTAATCTGGAATGGGCAGTCATCCTAGTTGACAAGAGTGCTAGGGGCAAGGCGTCGGGCCATTTAAGACCTGTACTGGCTTGGATCTTGGCTAATTTGAGCTTTAAAGTGCCGTTGTAGCACTCTACCAATCCAGCTGATTGGGGGTGATTCGCAGAGTGGAATTTTTGCTGTATGCCTAAACATTCACACACTCTCTTCATCACGCGTCCTACGAATTCACTTCCATTATCACTCCAGACGATTCTAGGCATGCCAAATCTCGGGAAGAACTCTTTGACAAGGGCTTTGGCGGTTGACAAGGCAGTATTGTCTTTAAGGGGGTACGCTTCCACCCACCTGGAGAAAGCGCAAACAACAACGAGCACATACTTCAGATTGTTGCATCTCTCCATGTGGATGAAATCGAGCTGCAAAACCTCGAACGGATACGTTGGAGGCGCAAAATGACCAGCTGGAGTTGGGGTTCCCCTACCGGGATTGTACTTCAAACACACCATACAGTTTCTGACCACATTCTCTGCATATTTCGGGATGTTGCTATTTTGCCATACTGGGGCCAATACTTTACAGATTCCTCTCGAACTGATGTGTGCAAATCCGTGAGCCATTGTTACTACTGCAAGTACATAGGCGTTAGGCAATAACCATCGCTGGTGTTCTGACAATTCGACCCAACAACCATTCGTATCTAATCTACCCTTACTTTCTCTCCATTCATTCACCTCTTTCTCAGTTGCCTCGGCTTGTATAGATTTCACGCTTTCAATGGTGTCCTCACACATTCCTACATCAGTAATACATCTAGCGGGACCTACAACATACATCCGACTCATTGTGTTCCTTGCAGTCTCTTTCGCAACCTCGTCTGCAAATGCATTCCCGCGGCCAACATCATCCTGAATCTTTTTGTGTGCACTACATTTTATAATGGCAACTTGTAGTGGCAAGGTCAGTGACTGGAGGAGCTCATTAACTAGCTGACCATGTTGTATCTTTGCACCATGTGACGTAAGAAACCCACGTTCACGCCACAATCTCCCAAAACTGTGAGCCACACCAAAGGCGTATTGGCTGTCAGTGTACACATTCACTCGCTTTCCTTTCGCTAACACACATGCTCTGGTAAGCGCAATTAGCTCTGCAGCTTGTGCAGAATTATGGGAAATGCGCGCAGTCTCTATAATGGTGTGTAATGTCGTTACGGCATATGCTGCAGTCGTATCACCATTCGGCTGCTTGAAACATGAACCATCAACCCATAAAGTATCATTGCATTCAGGAAGGGGAGTGTCCTGTAAGTCTACTCTCCCTTTTGTCTCTTCTTCTGTCCTAAAGCAGCAGTCATGTTTATCAATCTCGTCTGTTCCTGTCGGAATGGGTAATAACGTTGCGGGATTCAGTGTATCGCACCTCTTTATGTGGATGTGACTTGCTAGTAGCGTAAGTTCGTAACTGGATAGTCGAGCGCTAGTAAGGTGTTGTGTCTTCGTCCTGTTTAGTAAAATGTCTACTGCATGCGGAACCATAACGATCAGAGTATTATTCATGACTAATCCAGCGGACTGTCGGATGCAGACAGCTGCTGCGGCGGTAGCCCTCAGACAACTTGGTAGGGCTGTAGCCACAGGGTCTAGAGTTGCCGAAAAATACGCGCATGGGCGCTGTCTGTCCCCAAAATGTTGTGTTAAAACTGATAATGCACAACCTTCCTTCTCGTGGACATATAATGTAAAAGGCTTACTGTAGTTGGGGTTTCCCAACACAGGAGCCGAACATAATGCATCACGCAACTTGTGGAAACTCGTCTGGCAATCTTCAGACCAAGGCATAGGATTTGGAGTGTCTTTACAGAGTAGTGCCAGCAAGGGTTTAGCTAGTAGTGAGAAATTCGGTATCCATTGTCTACAGTACGATGTAATGCCCAAGAAGGCTCGAACCTCTCTCTGTGTCCTTGGAGCACTTAGTTCTGCGATTGCCTGTATTCTTTCTGGTGTCAGTCTCCTTCCCTCCTTCGACAAGATGTGACCTAAGTAGGTTACCTCTTGTCGGCAAAATTGTAGTTTGGAGAGAGAGACTTTGTGCCTCATGTCACATAAGTGATGCAATATTGATAACGTAGCTTTCTTGCAAATCTCTTAAGTGTCTGCAGCGATCAGTAGATCGTCTACATACTGAATCAGAGTTGAACCATTTGGTAGAACAATCGTGTCTAGTTGTGTTTTCAGGGCCTGACTGAATATTGATGGGCTTTCGCAGTAGCCTTGAGGAGCGCACTTGAAGCGGAAACTTCGTCCTCCTAAATTAAATCCGAAAATATCTCTACTCTCCTCAGCAATCGGGATACTGAAGAAAGCGTTCTTCAGGTCAATCACCGAGAACCAATTTGCTGAAGCTGGAACCATCGTCAGCAAAGCAGTAATGTCGGGGACAACTGGAAACTGTGGGATAACTATCTTATTCACTTCTATGAGGTCGATCACGAACCTATACACAGGGGGTTGTGAAGGATCAGTACGTTTTAAGACGGGCAAAACTGGACTGTTACAAACATTTCCTGTTGTTTCTTCGATGACATTTTTATCAATCAGGTCATAAACAATCGTCAATAACGCCTTTTCACATTCGCTAGATATTTTGTATTGGGGAATACGTGGTAACCTAATGTTGGCTTTTAATGTTATGACATATGGTGCTATCTCCAAACGACCTACATCATTAGAACCATTTGCCCAGAGTACATCAGGAAGATTCGACAATTCAGTTGCAATATTTTCTTTCGACACATACATTGGAGAAATGACTTTCTTACCGAAAGTAAGTTGTACTCCTAATGGTGAACAGTACAAAGTCGCATATAACCTTTTTAGCAAATCCAATCCTAACAAATTTTCACCGCAACCTGTTGTAAGAATGAGGGGTGCCTCTAATTCGCATGGGCCAATAGAAAGAGATACAGGACTGGAGATCGGGTTTCTAACAGGGGCGCCAGAGAAACCTACTGAAACATTCATTTCGCCAGACAAATGTGCGCCAGGAAGTTTCGAGTGCATGATAGAACTTTTTGTAGCACCAGTATCCAGCAGAAATGGCTCTGACACTCCTGAGGCTATTACCTCGACATAAGGTCCATTCTGATCTACTGGAACTGAAACAACTCCCTCTCTTTGTCCATGGCTGTCCTAGCAATCGTTACCCTCATATTCATGTTCGGTGTAATAGTCGTCAGCATAGTACTGAGCTGACCTGGTCGACGCATTATTCTGTTGGTCGAAGCTGTTCATCGAATTCTGAGGCGTAAAAGAAGTTGTATTCTGCGTGAAATTTCCACGGCCCCTACCTCTAGGGGCATGTTGAACACCTCTTCCCCTTACACCCGAAGCACCGCTCAAACGTCGCGCAAGAGCCGAACAATTACCTTTAAAGTGACCCTCTTCCTTGCAATATGCACATTGATTCGGGCCATAAGCAATACGCTGGTGGGAAAACTCGTTTCCTTGCGCGTTTCTCGAATACTGATGTTGCGGTTGATAACTGGGCTGACTAGCCGTACGAGGCGGATAAGCTTGCTGGAGAAGAACTTTAGTTTTTAAATCTTTTGTCTTTCTGTCTACTTTATCTAGCTCGTCTTTGCGCCTATTTTCATAGTACTGGGCTGTAGCTAAAATTTGAGCTGACGTAGAGACAGCCCAAGCACTCTCTGAATCTTTCAATTTATTACACAGTTCAGGGATTAAATTATGTACGAACTTGTCTACAAACAATCTTTGGCCACCCTCCGTAGCCATATCCTGACCACTATGATCGGTGAAAGTCTCCTCGAATCTTGTGAAAGTCAGACACATTCTCATCTTTCTTCTGCTTGCATGCAGATAGCTTGTCCCAGTTCACGCGTACTTCAGGCATTATTGTTTTCATGTACGCAATAATTCTACCGGGAAGTTCAGCTATTAGCGGCTCAGGTTTAGAACCACCAATTTGTCTAGCATCTATAGCGGCAATGTTCGCCCATGAGTCACCTAGTTCTTGGGCATGGTTCGTATGACGTATTTTGCTCCATAGAGGATGTGGAACAACGTTCCCAAACAACATGTCTATGTCCGCTAAATTCATTATACATGAGCTTGCAGTTTGCGATAACTCCTTATAATACCCAGTTGGGTTTTTACGAGGATCAGGCAATGTCTGCTTGAGCGCTAAGACTTCGGATCGTTTCCAGGGGACATGTACCCATACACGCTGGAAATGAGGCAGAATTGGCGGTACTACATTGGCATCGCCTTCCCTCCAAACCGGAGGAACCTCTCTCATGGGGTACTGTCTCGCTCTTTTCCTATCTGATACGTCGTCTTCGTACAATGATCTAGAGACGTTTCCTTTACTCCTATAAGAGAGTAATAACTCTATCGCGTTCTCAACATCTCTGCCTGTAATCATGCCTTCGTGGAACTTAAAGCGTGTACGCCATAGTTCGTTCATTGTGTATGTGGGATCATTTGTCTCCAAATCTTCGCCCAGGTATACACACATTTCTTCGAATACGTATCTCTGAGTGGGTGCATTCCATTGACGGAAAACTTCCATAACAGACTGAACGTCATATCTAACAGTATCCGTAATCCATTTACGGGCTAGTTCATTTAGCACTTTTCTTTCCTCGTAATCAGGCAGTTGACTACGTAACTGTCTATCATCTGTTTTAGGGGTCGTCTTAGGCGACCCGAAGAAAGGTGAAAGCAGACCAGTGACGGTACCTGTCACTCTTTGTCTAATAGAAGGAGAAGCTTGCGGAGGAGCAAGTGCATTGGAAAAAACAGGCTGAGGCAAAGAAGAAGTAGAGGCAATAGTAGAGGAGATTGAAGTAGTAGCAGACGCGGTATCATAGACAATAGCTGGAGCTGTAGGCAAAGTCGTAGAAGTAGATGGAGTAGGTAGCAAAGATGGCGGCCCTTGAGAAGGCTGCGCCGGAGAAGTAGGAACCAGCTGAACAGTAGCTGGCGTGTGTGCAAAAGCTGTGTTTCGTGCGCCGGGGCGTGGTATAGAAAAACGCTTTGGCGTTGTAGTAGCATCTAACGCATAAGGTGGAGGTGAGCTTAATAAGTGGGACATTAATGGATCTTTCTTGGATCTTCCCTCTTGACCTTGTCCCTTATTTGGTAACATCGGGTAGCATTTATCTACTGCTAGTTTCTTGCTCCTAAGTATTTGTTCGCTTTCTTGCTCTTCCTCGTTATCCCTGTATGCAACGGCAGCTTGCACCATTGACATACCTTTTTTATTCCTTTTCGCTAACTTTATTTCTTTCTGTTTTGCTTCTTTGCGCCATAAGCGAAAAGAGTCAAACATCGCCGGCCGGGCTTTTCTCTTAAATAATTTGACCTCTAGGTTATCTAATATTTCTGAGTCGAAACTACCATATTGGGGCCATTTTAAAACACCATCCTTGCGGGTGTATTTTATCCACACTTCATTATATGTGATAGGGCCTACGCCGTGCTTTACGTAGAGCTCATATGTTGGAGTTCCAATCGGAGGAACCGGACAGGAATCCTCTAATCGGGAGTCCTTACTATAACCAAGACAAAACAAGTTTCCAAGTCTGCTAAAACCAGGAATCTTTGCTCACTAGTCTAGCTTCAAACTTCAAAGGATTATCGATTACGATATTTCTCGTGAAAACACAAGTCCTTCGGCTTTGGGGCTTGCAAGTACCAAATCAAGGCGTATCTCGAGGATACCAAAAAACTAAGGACAAACTAAGGACTGGGAGACGCTCCACTTATACTTAACTGAAGTATTTGAAGATCGGTGACGTCGCTAGAAGACTCGTCCATCGTTTCGCTCTACCAAGGATCACTGGGTCCAAAACAAGGCGATAGTCAGGGCAGCAGTCCTTCGTAGCCGTCGGGACGCGGGGAACCTCGCAGCAAAGACCTTCGGAACCACGTCGACATACAGGGGTCGCTGAAGTGGCTGGCCGTCCTCCGGAATTTTCACACGAAGCTTCTCACGAACATCTGGCTTGGACCGTCGCCGCTTGATACCGCCCCGAGTTGGGCGCCAACTGAGGTAACGGGTTTTTAGGAACCCGTTTGGTGCCAGGGGATAACACCCAAAGACCTCTGAGTTCTCCCTGTTCCGGACCACAGAAACACGGAGTCTTCTAGTCGAGTCAGAGATCAAGTTTTATTGATAGCTACCAAGTAACAGGTGTCCTAGAAGCACGACAAACACGGGTCATGTGTTCTCAGGAGACTGTTCGTTTTTACAAAACCAGCCTTCTCCTTATATACAGAAATAATAGCTGCGAGCGAGAATTCTTGAGTTTATGATATGGCTATACACATATTTCTACAATAATACAAAAGAGCGAAGTCATGTAGGCAAGCCCGTATTTTAGATGTCAAATGCGTGATAGATTACTCAGCCAAGCCCGGAACTCCCATCAGATATCGATGAAACCCCAATAAAGGAAGGCACCTCCTAGTCATAAAACTGGCCATAAACAGGGAACAGGACAGGTGTGTGTTTGTAGAAAGCATGGTTTGTATGTAGTGAATGGTTTGAGGAATGTTATGTATCGATGCTATCGCATTTGGCCACTGGGCGAGGGGCTGCCCAGACAGGTTTGGCTAAAGGCAATGGAGTCAGTTGGGACAGGTCAGGGGGAGTCAGGGAAGGAGGACGTGTCCTTTTAGATCAAGCTCGACCTTTAATTGACTTATCATGAGGGCAAGACGTAAGATGAATGTCGTTCACAAAATGGAGTCTAAGGGGTCGGGACGGAAACTACGATTTGGGGGTGCTGGCGACCCTCGATTATGACGCGAATGTATGGGAATGATGCCCTAATCATTATCGGTTCGCTGACACCAAATTCGTCATGGTACGTTGATATTTTGTGACACGGGTATTGGACCTCGTTATTGGGATGACAACAGGGTCCAGATTTTCAGAACCACAGGGTGGGGGGGGCCCTGCAGTATCCCCAGCGCGCCCGCGCCGTTCTCCTTAAGTTGAGAGCAGAGGCTACCTCACACCACTCCGCAGCACGCTGTATACGGGGTACGACACGTTCCTTCTAAACGCCTTCTCCACTCTGCAAGTCAAATGCCCTTATGCCCAGGACTTGACTATAGCTGATGGGGTAGTCTTTATCTCCAAATCTCTATCTATTGTAAGGAGAGACTGCGGCAGCGTTGCTCAAGCCAATTGCGCCCTACCGTCTATTGCTGATGCCGGGTGCGGTGCGGGGGGCTCCCAGACGGCCGCAGCACCAATCAGCGGGAGCCGCACCGCACGCCCAGCGGCACACTTGCAAATGTCCAGGCCGCCTCCACAGTGTCTGCGGCTCAACGATGTCTCCCCCGCCTCACTTCGGCACCAGCATTTGCAGCCTCAAGCAGTTTGCCAGGGGAATGCGGCAGGGTTGTCCCTTGTCCCTGCTTTTATTTGTGCTCTATATGGAGCCATTTTGCACAACGCGTTTGCTCCCACCCTGACATTATAGGTATCAAATTCGGTGCTGAGACACAAAATTAGTATGCATGCGGACAATGTCATCCTCTCACTTACCCAACCCCAGTCAACACTGCGGCACCTGTCGCGAGAGCTTCTCACTTTTTAAAGACGTTGCAGGGTTCAAGGTCAACTTCTCGAAATCGCAAATTCTTAGCATCTCTATTCCTGAACCCGAGGTCCAGGACCTGCAGCAGGATTTCGCCTTCCATTGGGTGCACACAGATATACAGATACATACTTTGGCGTTCGGCTGACCCAGTCTATCGCTAAGATAAATGCCCTCAACCACAAATTATTGTTGGAACAAATGACCAAGGCGTTATCAGACTGGTCCCGCCTCAACCTGGCGTGGTACTGGAGGTTAGCAGCAGTGACAATTACTGTGCTCTCGCGCATCCTATACAACTTCCAAATGCTTGCTGTGAGGCCACCGCCAGGTGCCCTTCGGAAACTACAGGGGCTCCTTAAGTTTTTGTGACGTAATAAGAAGCCATGGCTTGCATTATCACTGGCCACCTCTCCGAAAGCTAGCGGTGGGCTTGCCTTCTCTATATCACAGAATGGAACAGGCCTTTGTCCAGTAAGCACTGGAACTTTATGGACCAAACAGTGGACGGTTGTAATATCTGGCGTGAACTGTGGCTTCCGCGCAGACACAGAGCTTGGGGCCTATACTCCTCTCCGGTTACATCGCCGACCCTTCAGGTTTGGGACCAGCTAGCGTGCCAGAAGGGTTGGACTACATTCCCCTCACCTATGACCCCTATCGTGGACAACCCCGATTTCACACCAGGTTGCGCGCCTCCAGTTTTTCACCGCTGGAGGGAGGACGGTTGTAAAAGAGTGGGATCTCCTTTTTGATTTAGATGGTTTGATTCCCTTTTCCCAACTCCGCAAGGATTATGATCTTCCAGCATCAGACGCCTTCCATTGTTCACAACTTGCACATTGGGTGACACAGTCCTCAAACTTCGCTCTCATGTCCCGCCCCATGACAGCTTTTGAAAAGTGGCTGGTCTGTAAAAAGGACGATCGCAAACTCATATCTGCTATGATCATTGCACACCCTAAGAAATAGCGCACAAAGGCACAGGTCCGGTGGGAGACTGAAATAGGGAGGCCCTTAACGCAAAAAGAGTGGAAATACATCTTTTATCGGGCGCATCACACTGCTTCCAACTCAGCGGGTTCAGAGTCTGCCTATAATGTAGTCACTTAATGGTACTATACCCCAGAGCGCATCAAATCGTGGGACAGAACTGGGACAGAACTAAGTCAGACCTCTGCTGGTGTGGGTGTGGTCTTACTGGCACGTTGGTACATTTACTGTGGCACTGCCCGAAAGTGGTGCGGTATTGGACAGCAATCCTCGATTACCTTGATTCTGCATTTCGGATTACATTTCCGCGAGCACTTGAGCACACGTTACTAGGACTTCCCTATCCAGTGTCCTTCCCTTTGCTATCCATGAGGGGTAAGCAGATGGCCCTAGCAATGCTTGCGGCATGATGGGTACTGCTGGCGCATTGGGGGTCCTCGCCAGCCCCAGACCCTCTAGATTGGATTCAAAGGCTCTGGCACCTCTTAGCAATGGAATCCCTTTCGCTCAGTGTAGATGGAAAGGGCACGGAATATCTGAAAATATGGGACCCATTCTTGCAACTCCTTACCAAAGACATGAGGGAAGTAACATGCCCGAAATACCTGCAAATCCTACAACTCATACCACTAGAACCACCTGCTGCCTCCAATAACTAATCTGAAAAACATTAACCGGGGCTTGGCTGCTAGGTAGAGGTAGAAGTGATGGTCATGAACTGATGCGGAGCGGTGGGTTGGGGGCGGTTGGTACTGGGGGAGTTTGGGTTGTTTGTCTATTTCTTTGTTCCTTTGGTTCTATAAAAGTGGTTTCTTAGTCAGTGCCTTATCATTGCGCTGTGTATTGAAACTTATTGCGGGGTCGCCCCCTGGGATATAGACCTAAACGCTGTGTACTCCTTTTAAGATTACGCTCTACCGGCGTCCTGATGTAGGCGGCTAAGCTGTGTAATAATGATCTTTCACCACGCAATAACAAACAATTGATTCTAAACAGCTCAAGCTATGATTTGGGATGCTGGACGGCAGCTGTATATTGCTTAATTTTGTGTTTGTTAAATTAGTTGGCACCTGGCACAGACCGAATTCAGGTTGATTTATGTTCAAAGAATTTAGTTGTATCACTTGCTTTGCCGCAAAGCGATAGATCTATTAATTCCTACACCAGTAGAAAAATGTAGGTTGCTTGTGTTAGGCTGGCTGTTCCAGGATTTGTGTGATGGGTTTGTTGTGTTTAGAGAAATAGAACTGCTTTTACCAACACTTTATTTAGACTGAAGTTGTGTTCTTCCTGTAGAGACATCACTTTTTCTTTTGTTCCATGTTGGTGACAGAATACTATCCGAACTGTGAAGTGGTCTTCATGGGAATGGCTAATATCCATTCAATTCGTAAGAGTTTCCAGTCACTGCGTCTGCTCTGCAGTCAAGTGCCAGATCCTTCCAAGTGAGTACTACTATCATCACACATTTCTCTCTTTTTTAATGATTATTTTCCTGTATGAGTTGCACAATTAGGTCCACGTGAATTAACAGTGGAAGTAAGTACTGTGTCCACCGCTGTGACATCAAAGCAGTCTGTTTTTATTGAGAAAGAATTAAAATGAGACTTAATGCATGGGTGCATTTTGCGATTTTATTAGGGTTGATATTCTATGTTTCTCTAGCTGTGGATCTTAAATAGATTCAGGTGCTTGAATCTTCTCCATTGTTGAAATTGAAGCCTCTTGTAACATACTGATCGTTAGAGAAAACTATTTCCATAGAAACAAGTATAAAACAGTGAAAGATGGTAGCCCATTCATATAATTTTAAAAGACCTAACCTCCAGGCAGTGAGGTGGGAGGGCTATGAACTCCATTTCCACCAGAAGTCAACATACCGTAGATTTTCACTACACGTTTTGAGTTCAGGATGTCTCCAAGGAGCTGAGTTCAGTTCTGTACAAAACCGCTTTTCAGCTATTTGTGAGAATCTTACTGGATTTATCCATTTCCTTGTGGCGTTTTTCTCCCTGAATTCTGACTTTGTGGTATTTGAAGCAGGATTTGCCCTTTTTCCTTCAAACTTGAGTCTTTTAAGAAGACAGTCTTCTGGTCCTCTGTGGCTTGTCATAAAATACATTCAACACATAGGACCTGCATGATAAGTGCATTTCTGTTGACTCTGCCCTGAGCACAAACGTCAGAAATGTAAGATCGGTAGACATTGCTTAAAAACTCTTCCAGAGCAACACAATAGGGGTTTTCAGGATGGAAGAATCTCCCAGCTCTGGTTTAGCATTGTCCAGGAGGGCCCTCTCAGCCTCCTGCTCAAAAAAGGTCTACAAATACCACAAGTATCGCTCTGGTAATGAGTGAGTAGAATCTTCAGGAGGGGACCAGTCTCCCAAGAAACCCCCTGCTAAGCTTTCCTAAAGGCTAGACTAGCAGTCTGCCAGGTGATCTCAATGTAAAAACACCTTCTTTGGATTCCCACCAAAATAGTTATCGTCAACGAAGACCTCATTGACTGCTGGGCCATTGACAACTTCCTCTCTTTCACTGACAATGCCCTTAACCAAGGTCTTAAAGACTTCTGTCATGTCTCATACTTCAGGTAAGTCTGGCATATTGAGTCTGTAAATGCTAAACTATCATTAATGCCTTTATTGTCAACTGTACCATTGTTGATAGCTCCACTTTTAGCAGTCAATGAAGAGTGGGGTGACTCTGATCATGGCTGCCCATTTGGACGAGTATATAGTCGTAAGGACTTAAGAGTTAATTGCCAATGGATGGCGATTAGGATGAGTCAGTACTGTCCAGTAGACTCTACTTCACCCTCTCATACCCCAAGACTAAATCTGAGTCTGGCACCATGTTCATCCTAGTTATGGCAGACACAACAATCCCTACTACGAACAACTATGCTATAAGCACAGGTACCATGCTTCACCAATGATGAAACCTGTCAAAGAAAGGACAGGCCATGATTCCACACTACCATGCCAGATTCTACCTTTACACAGCTTCAGCAATCGCCAAGGCTACCCCAACTGCGACCGACATCCACCACCATATTTGACTTCGATCCCACCACTGTGCATTTGATTCCTCAGTGAACACATGTGATGTGGGCTTCTGCTTGGTAGTGGCTACGCTGCACCTCATTACGACCACAGATTTAAAATTGAATCATGGATAAGCCATTTGATGGCTAACCACTGCTGGACCCTTAAATGAATAACTACCTCCTCGAGGCATATGAGCTGCAGATACTACACTTTGCATTAGATTGCCACCTGGTGTTGGGCTCGGAGGATTGCATGTTCTTGTCGTCTTGGAAGAAGTCTTTTGTAGTCGCGAGATAGGTGACTCCTCTCTTGGACGATAGTGCGCATGGGCATCGGCTCCATCCTTAGATTGTTTTTTCCGCCACTTGGTTTGGATGAACTTTGTCCGCTCTGGCTCGAGATCTACTTTTCAAGTACTTTGAAGCGCAAAAACTTATCAAAACTTCACCTAACTACCTTCGATATCGACTAACATCGTTTCGACTCCATCAGCTCGATTCCGGTCATCGACGCAGGCCGTTGGGCCAATCCACGCCGTGAGGCCTACACCTCATGGAAAAGACGCCATTCAAAAAATGCCCCGTGTGTGGAGCAAAGTTTCCACGCAGTGACCACCACGAGGTCTGTAACCTGTGCTTATCGCCAGAACACGACAAATCCAGCTGCACAGCCTGTGCGTCCTTTTGATCCAAGAAAACCATCCGAGATCGGAGGGCCCGTCGACACCACATGCAGAGATCAGCTCAGGAACCGGTGGATATTTTCGACGAGGAGGATCCGCTCGTTCCAAAGAAAATTCCGATGATCTCGAAATGGTCGTATCAGAGGCAGACGACTCCCACGACTCCATACCATCGGGTCAGTGCGTGAGTACTACTGCCCCTGCACCACACACAGCACCCAAATCGAAGGCAAAGGTCAACACTCCGCCTTCGGGGCCCAGTCGTGACCGAAAGAACACTTCGAAAGCCCCGCCATCGAGCCCTCTCCGAAGAAAATAAGTAAGCCTTCCGGCAGCTCCTTACCGAGGAAGCCGCATGTGCCGATTGCACCAGCTCCATCGGCACCGAAAGAAGTCTCGGCTCCTGAACCGTCGACTTCTAAAGACAAAGATACAAAGCCAGCGTCCGACGCCTCGAAGCTGACGAGGCCAGCTTCCACGCCGAAGCCATCGTCTTCAGTACCGAAACTGATAAGGCCTGATTCCAATGCGCCCAAGCCCTCGAAACAGCCTACGACACCGAAAATACCTTCGGTGCCGAAAACTACGCCAAAGGACACTGTAACACCTCCTAAGGCTAAAGACAAGCAGCAACCTAGTCCGGAACCGAAAAAATCGGCACCGACAAAGGTTCCACAAGGAGATTAACTTTTCCAACCTTATCCTCCGCAAAAGAAGATCTACATTGGCCCAGAAACAGGTCATGTATCCACCACACCTCATAAAAAGAGGAAAGCAGACACAGCACCTACACCTGTAGTGGTTGCCAAGAAGAAGGACTCTGTCACATCTCCTATGCACACTTTTTCTCCTATACTTCCTTCTCCTTCATTTCCTGCTCCTCTTAGCATTTCACCACAGGTTTCTCCTCCTCATTCTTCACATTTACCACAAAATGATGATGAGTATAGTCTATGGAAAGGGATAGACCCAGATGAGCCTTTCCCATACCCTATGGATGATACAGACTGGGAGTACCCAAACCCACATGATATACCAGATATTCCTGACCCTCAGTCATATCCATCAAAACCTTCTCCCCCAGAAGATAACATTAGTTCTGGGCACTTGTTAAACAGAGCTGCTATTTACCATGGTGTCACTATGCATTCTGACGAAACAGAGGAGGATTTTCTTTTCGATACATTTGAACAATCGCAAAGGTCTGTTAAAATTCTTCCCATGATTAAAGGGGTCATTAAACATGCTCCAGAGATATTCAAAGACCCTGTACGTTCTAGCATCCTAAACCCTAGAATAGAGAAAAAATATAGGCCTGCACCTGGGGAACCAGCCTACATTAAGGGACAACTACCATTAGATTCATTAGTTGTATCAAATGCTAGGAAAAGAGAAAATTCACAGACGTCAGGTGAAGCACCCTCACCAGACAAAGAATCTACGGTAATAGATGCTTCAGGCAAAAGAATAGCTGCGCAACCTACTAACATATGGCGTATAGCTAACACACAAGCCCTCCTTTCAAGATATGATAGGGCTCATTATGATCAGTTAGAGAAACTACTAGAACATATAATTTGAGATGTTGGACTAACTGAAATGAAATGTACTGGATGAACTATTCTTTTAAATATTTTTTTAATGTATTTTTATCTGTTTTCATGTACTTTTATGGTATCTTTTTAAGTGCTGAATAAAGAAATTTTTGATTTGATTTGAACTACTAGAACATCTACCTGACCAATATAAGGCACAGGCAAACGACCTTATACAAGAAGGCAAGCTAATTTCCAATGCCTCAATCAAGTGTGCACTTGATGTGGCAGACACTGCATATAGATCTGTAAATACTAGTGTCCTACTTAGAAGACCTGCGTTGCACAGTAAGTGCAAACTACCATTTTAAATCAACCATTTAATCAAAATCAATTCTTTGGACCACAGGTAGACACAGCACTTGAAAAGATGAAGAAGGATACAGATACTGCCAAATCTATAGGAGCTTTACAGTCCACACAAGCTAAAAGTTCTTTTCTTCGCTCCTTCTACAGAGGAGGCTCCAAACAGACTGTAGCAGACAATACAACATCCTTCAAATCTAACACACAAACATCCTCTAACAAGGGATATTTTAGAGGAGGATATAGAGGAAACAACAACAAAGGAAGAGATCGGGGTAACAACAATAATAGAACCTCTTCCACCACAAAACAGTGACTTTCCTCTGCTCCTCCAACAGCATTCCACTCCTGTGGGGGGTAGACTAACACAGTTCCTACCTGTCTGGAATTCCATCACAACAGACAAGTGGGTAAGACAAATTATCCAGTATGGCTACTGCCTGGAACTTACAGCAACCCCTCCACACATACCACCCAGGCAGCGTCCAATGTCTGCAGAACACCTTACTCTGCTCAAACAAGAAGTCCTGTCACTTCTTCAAAAGGACGCAATAGAAATAGTTCCTTTACAACACCAAGGAACAGGGGTTTACTCGCTGTATTTTTTAATACCCAAGAAGGACGGGACACTAAGACCAATTCTCGACCTCAGGCCCCTCAATCATTATATACAATCAGATCATTTTCATATACTTTACAACAAGTGCTCCCACTGCTGCAACAAGGCGATTTTCTTACAACACTAGATCTAAAGGACGCCTACTTCCACATTCCTATACATCCTGCTCACAGGAAGTATCTAAGGTTTGTACTGGAAGGACAACATTATCAATTCAAAGTCCTTCCATTCGGAGTTACAACAGCACCAAGAGTATTCACAAAGTGCCTAGCTGTAGTAGCAGCACATCTCAGGAGACAACAAATACATGTCTTCCCTTATCTAGACGATTGGCTCATAAAAGCCAAGTCATTCAATCAGTGTGTTCAACACACACATCAGACAATTCAAACATTGCACGACTTAGGGTTCACAATCAACTACACCAAGTCGCACCTGCAGCCCTCTCACATACATCAATATCTAGGGGCTACAATAAACACGTCTACAGCTCTAGCATATCCCAGTCCAGCAAGGATACAGAGCATTCAAGCCTTAGTCACAGTCTTCCAACACCAACAATCTCTGCAAGCCAGAGTGTTCATGAGACTAATAGGCATGATGGCATCTTGCATCTTCATAGTAACATATGCAATACTGCAGATGCGTCCGTTACAGGAATGTCTAGCACGACAGTGGAACCAGGCTCAAGGGCAACTAACAGACCTGGTGTTGATAGACAGCCGCACACATCACTCTCTGCAATGGTGGAACACCAAAAACTTGACAAAGGGGCGGCCGTTCCTCGAACCTGTTCCACAAATAGTACTCACAGCAGACGCATCTCACAGGATGGGGAGCCCATTTCTTACAACATACAACTCAAGGGCAATGGACCATTCAACAAAGATTGTTCCGTATCAACCATCTAGAGCTGCTAGCAATATTCTTAGCACTCAAAACATTACAAGTACAAAACAAAGCTGTCTTAATCCAGACGGACAACATGACAGCTATGTATTATATACAAAAACAGGGGGGGGGGACACTCTCTACAACTGTCCCAGCTCGCACAGAACATTTGGAGATGGGCCATTCCACAAAACATATATCTGATAGCAGAGCACCTTCCAGGAGTTCACAATCAGATAGCAGATCTGTTAAGTCGGCAGACTCAACAGATTCACGATTGGGAACTACATCAGCAAGTTCTTCAACCATTTTTTCACAAGTGGGGCCATCCAGACATAGATCTGTTCGCCACACAAGAAAACGCAAAATGCCCAACCTTCGCCGCCAGGTTTCCACACCCGCTGTCCAAAGGCAATGCAATATGGATGAACTGGTCAGGCAGATTTGCGTACGCTTTTCCGCCACTACCACTAATAGTACGGAAGCTCAGACAACAGTCTCGCAAATTAATCCTGGTAGCTCCCACATGGGCACGCCAACCATGGTTCACTATACTGTTAGAACTGTCTCTAGTTCCACACCAAAAGCTACGTCTCACACCATCTCTGCTAACGCAAAACCATGGAGACATCAGACATCCAGACCCAAATCAACTGGATCTGGCTCCTGAAGCCTTAGAGTTTGGTTATCTTAACCTACCACCAGACTGTATGAACATCATTAAAGAGGCCAGGAGACCTACTACTAGAGCTTGCTATGCTGCTAAATAGAAAAGATTTTCCATTTATTGCAACAATAACCACATTTATCCTTTGGATGCTTCTATCCAAAATATTATTTGCTACCTTCTACATTTACAAAGATGTAACTTGGCATATTCATCTATACGCCTACATCTTGCAGCAATTGCAGCATATTTACAAAACAGACAACATCTGTCTCATTTTAGAGTACCTGCTATTAAAGCATTTATGGAAGGATTAAAGAGAATCATTCCCCCCAGGTTGCCACCTTCTCCAGTGTGTAACCTAAACATTGTTCTTACAAGGCTCATGGGACCACCTTTTGAACCTCTACACAAATGTGAACTGCAATTCCTCACATGGAAAACAGCTTTCCTTATTGCTATTACCTCTTAGAAGAGTAAGTGAAATACAAGCTTTCACAATACAAGAACCATTTTTACAACTACATCGTAACAAAGTGGTTCTAAGAACTAATCCTAAATTCCTTCCAAAAGTCATTACTCCTTTTCATTTAAACCAATCTGTAGAGTTACTTGTGTTTTTCCAAAACCCTAACTCTGTAGCAGAAAAAGCTCTACACACACTAGATTTTAAAAGAGCTCTTCTCTACTATATAGATAGGACTAAATCTTTTCGAAAAACAAAACAAGTGTTTGTATCTTTCTCTCCACCTCATAAAGGCAACCCCATCTCCAAGGGTGGAATTGCAAGGTGGATTGTAAAATGTATACAAATATGCTATCAAAAAGCAAAACGTACCTTAACAGATCCTCTTGGAGCGCACTCCACACGCAAACTAGGAGCCTCTATGGCTTTTTTATGGAACATCCCCCTAGAAGACATATGCAAGGCAGCAACATGGTCTACAACACACACCTTCACTAAACACTACTGTGTTGATGTGCATGCCAAGCAGCAAGCTGCAGTAGGCCAAGCTGTCTTTAAAACTCTCTTTCAAACTACTGCAACAGATACAGGTGACCACCGCTAGGGGAGACACTGCTGCACAATCATATGCCTCGAACGGAAAAAGCTACTTACCAGTATGCATCTGTTCTTGGCATGTAGAGCTGCAGATTACTACACGCCCTCCCGCCTCCCCGGGACCTGTATCTGTTCCAGTTTTATCAACATCCAAAAGCAGAAACTGCCAGGTCAAAAGGCTCTTTACAAGCATGCAGACAACCACTCAGTTTGGAGATTAAGGGCCTTTGGCTACCAAACATTTAGAGCTTCATATCAACCATACCAGCCACTGCAGCATCAGCAATACTCACACTATAGAAGGGCATAATATGCCATTCACCAATTCAAGGGTGTGTCCAGAGAACAAAAGATGTACCAACCTCAAGAAGGGAGGACGCGGTCATTCTTAAGCTCAAGACTCCAGGCTACGGTGATTCTGTACAACCAGCAACTTCTGCTCACCCCACCCTTCCTATATAGGGGTAAGTACTGCTGCTTTTCTTAAGTGGGTTTCCATTACCACACAGAAATCCTTTCAGAGCAAAGTTTGTTAGAGATGTGTTCTAATGTTCTTATAGAAACCACCTTTGACATGAAAGACATCAACTTCATCTGCTTCTACAAGCAGAAATTCTTCAAGCCCATTCCTAAATTCCAGTGGAACAATGACTTCTACTCAAGGCTCTTTCTTGTCAATAAGAAATTGGGCAAATGGGTCATCTTGGATCTAAGGTACCTAAATGAATGATTGACTTGTCAAAGACAAGAACAATATAGAAGCAACAGCATCTATGTCTGCCTGCCTTGACTTGTTCAGTCAACTTAGCCTCAAAATTAGAGGGATCAGCTCTGCGGTGGAGGTCCGGGACCTTGATTGAGAGGCACCCTATCAGCTCCATCAAGTCCGCAGAACTTTTCTTGACCAAAGTAGTTGGAAGAAGGTGAGTCATGTTTAGACTTCTCATGATAAAAATAAGTTCTGTTGAAAGACAGAAAACAAGGGCACGAGCGAACTCTGGATCCAGGTTTGAAGGTCGTGGAAAGAAAACAATTGACATCTACGCAAGAATAGTGGCTAAATGTGGCTCTGCAGTAATTTCCATGGCAGGATGAAGTCGATGCCACCTACCAGCATGTGAGAAAATTGCTGAGAAAAATCTCTGGATCCAGCCTGGAGTGCCACTCATGGACAGCTGCAGGCCTGCGATGTGAAAGAGACAAATTAATAGCACATTATTGCCTAGAAGTAGCAATGGATTCCACTGTTGGGCAAGCAGTTCATTGCAGCTTTTGTGAGCCTGGTTTCCCAGCTTGGTACATTTACCTGCCCTTTATACTGTTTGGTATTATGATTCTAGCATGTGAATCTATAAGATTCAATTTTACAGAAGAAGTTAGTTAACTGTAACTGCAGCTCTCCAACGTTCATATCTTTCATAGATTCACATGAAGCCCCTCACCCCATTTCCCTGATTTCGGGCTCAATATTTATTACGTGTGCAAGAAAATCTGAGATGTTACATTATATGTATTTGTACAGCTCACACCTCACCTGGGAGGGAATCCTTTTGCTGAAGTAGCAGCTGTATGAGCTCAGCCATGGTCCGGGCTAAATGAAGAGCCAGGTCTTAATTTTCCTGTGGAATTCAATTACTAAGGAGGAGGCTTGGATGTGCAGTGGCTGGTTCATTCTAGGCTTTAGAAGCAAGGTAGGAGAAAGCTTGACTACTGGGTCTATATCTGCTTATTTGGGGGGCAGTGTGTGAGTAGCAGCCCGAAAGTGTTTGGTAGGTTTGTTCACGTTTATTTGCTTGTTGAGGTGCGTGGGGCCTATGTTGTGTAAGGCTCTGTATGTGTGTGTGTGAGGAGTAGTTACAGTGCTTGTTTGTGAATTGGGAGCCGGTGGAGCTCTTTGAGGTGCAAGGTGAAGTGAGTGCAGGGAGGGAGATTGAGGGTGTGCCCGACTGCTGAGTTTCGTGTGGTCGTTTTGAAGTCTTCTAATCAGTTGAGCGTTGATTCAAGCATAGTGTGTTGCCGTAATCCAGTGTGCTGGTGATGAGGGCTTAGGTGACCATTCTGGAAGTGTTGATGGGGAGCCATTTGATGATCTTCAGTGTGTGGAGATAGAGACTGGGTTCATTTGGCCGCTCATTGTGATTTGAGTGTCGATTACTATTCCAAGGTACTTTGTGTGGTTTGCTGGGAGGGGTAGTAGATTATGATGCAGTGGGAGATGAAATTAAATGAAATAAAAAAGATTTATAGAGTGCAAACAAATACTCAAAGGAGTCAAGGCACTGATAACAGTTAGTCCTAAGGAAGGAAACAAAGACATAAATAGAAATTCCATGATCTCAAGCCCGAAGCATCTATTACAGGGTAAAAAGGCATGTTTTAAGGCCTTATGGAATGGGTAGTGAGCCTGAACACTGGAGATGGAACGAGGTAGGGAGAACCATAGCTTGGATGCAGCCACCGAATAGGCTCTGCTTCCCCACCTTGCCTTTCAGTATCTAGGAACAATTAAAAGGTTTTGACTTGAGAATCAAAGCTGTCTGAAGGGAATATACAATTGAAACGTCTTTAATTCCTCCTGGCCCGATGTTATGCAGTGCCTTGTGAACAATACATAAAGTTTTGAAGGTGATATGTTTGTTCAGTTTTCCAATGGATCTTCAGAATCCCTGCAGAAACGTATTGAGATTTGAGAACATCAAGAATCAATCTTGCCACTGCATCTTGGACCAACTGCAGTTTGGTAATGACAGTCTTGTTGGTATTCAGGTAGAGGTCATTGCAGTAGTTTATCTGGATGAGATCAGTGCCAAAGCCACTTGCTTTTGTGCCAGGAGGGAGATGCAAGGAAACATATCTCTAGAGTCATGATAATCCAAAAACAGGTTGAAACCATCCGATTAACCTGAAGGTCAAATGATAGGTTTTTGTCAACCAGTACTCCAAGGTTCTTTGCTGAATCTGCTGGAGTGGGTAATGTACCCAGCATATCTAACCACCACAGATGGGTCCATGTGGATGGTTGACTGCCAAAGATCAAGACCTCTGTTTTGTGTCCGTTAAGTCTGAGGTAGTTTTTCCCATCCTGATGGCCACGGCCTGCATGCAGTGTTTAAAGTTTTTGGTAATCGCTTCCGTGCCCTTAGTGATAGAGACAATTATTTGTGTGTCACTCAAAGGATGCTAAGAGCTTCAGTGCTGACTCTGTGAACCCCAGTTCCTGCACCCAACCCAAAAGCCGGGTTAGTGAGATGGTGTCAAAGGCTGCGGACATATCCAAAAGGATCAAGGCCACAGCCTGCCCTGCATCCACTATGGATCGAATGTTCTTGACTGCTGATACCAATGTGGTCCCGGTCCCATGGTCGCCCATGAACCCAAACTGGGAGGCATCCAGCAGTTGATGTAGTACCAAATGAACCAGTTCCGGTGTTTTTCCAGAATTTGAGTGGGTATAGGCAGCAGGGAGATAGGCCTAATCTGGAGCGGTATTTTAAGAAGACTTTTAAATGCAGCTTTTCACCAAGGGTAAGGGTAGCAGCCAGAAGTAATAACTTTATTTAGCGTTTACTGTAAGAGGTGGGACAATGATAATAACTGCTGGCTGCAGAATTTTTGGAGAACAAAGGCCCAAGAAGAGAGCCTGATTTCATGCTGAGGAGATAAAGCTCCATCAGTTCATGTGTGAGAGGGGTAAAACACTGGCTTTTTCTGGCGATCATAGTCTCTGATCGACTTAACTCCCCATAAATGTCCAATTGGGAGGGATTTGGGGACCCAGAGTTAAGGTAATCAAGTTCTTTATAAATATAAAAAATTTTAGTGTGAAAGAAATTTGCCATTCGATTGCCAAAAATCCTGGGAACTCTCTGTGCTGCAAGGCGCTGAGGATGTGGATAGCAGTTTAACAAATTTAAAGAGATCTCTAGACCGTTAAGCTGTTGCCAGCTTGTTGGAACAATAAAGAGATTTCTTTACCTTGATAGTGCCGTTCTATTCTGCCGGAATAGCCTTGTATCTAGCTCATCATTCTCTCTGAAAACCATGGGGAGGTGTGTGTTTTCCTTCGCAGGTAGGTTTCCTTTAAAGGGGCCACAATGTTAATGGCTTAAGTGAGCCAAGAGCCAACACTATGGCCGCCAGTTTTGTATCCTCACAATCTGTCCAACTTCAGTTATTAAGAGCATGGTATAAGTAGTCTTTACTAAGTCCTTTCCAGTTGTTTGGGGAAATTCTGTTAGTTCACTATTAGCAATCTCCTGTGTAATAGGCCAGGAGAGCTCAGAGGGCAAGAAAAATACTAAACTGAGTAATAGTTTTAAAAACGTTTTCATTGGTAAACAGAAAAGAAGCAGCAGCATATATAGATCATCTGTAGACAAATGTCGCTAAATAGGACGACTCTCCGGGAGAATCCCTAAAGACAGACAGGATGGGGATAAGCATAAAAGGTAGCAGGAAGTGGATTGTGGTCACTCAGTGTTTCAATCCACTGGAAAACTGCTAAGAGAGGCATATAAACTTGCTGAATATTCAGTGTAGGAACCTGTACTAAGGCCTTTAACAGTTGGGGTCCAACTTCGGAAATCTGAAAGAAACTGTTAGTTATTAATTCCTTACCTTAGAATTACCCCCAGGTGTCAGACTGGATCTGGAGAATTTTTCCTTTGACAGTTCCCCTGCGCATCGGTGGGTGGCGTTGGTAGACTCCGCGTCCGTTGTCGTCGCTGTCGTGGTCGCCGAGATGACGTCGCAGTGCCTAGTTAGACGCCGCCCCTGCTCGCTGACATCCGTTCTTTATTTTTCTGCGCCAGCCTAGCGCAGATCCGGAGAGAACTACCCCTTAGTCACTTTTTGACTAACCTTTTTTCGACATTTCATAGACTTCTTTTTGAGTCTACGACTCCTGATGCGCGAAGGATGTCCCAACGCCAGACCTGGTCAAGCCTTGCGACTCCTGTCGCAAGCTGATGTCTGTGACGGATCTGCACCGCGTGTGCCTTTGGTGTCTGCAGCACGACCACGACCCAAAGTCGTGCTCCGACTGCCTGGCCATGTATCCAAAGTGTTTACGGGAGCGATCCCGAAAGCTGTTGGAGGCCCGGCGGTCGACTCTGCCTCGTTCCCGGTCTCATTCGAGAGGAGGGTCTCGAATCCGCTCACAGAGCCAACACACCTCGTTGCACTCCAATTCCTCGACCTCCTCGGGTAAGTCCAATAAAAAGAAGGTCAAGAACGACTGGCGCACTTCGCCTTCTCCCAGTCGGTCGGTTGACACGGCGTAGGTCCCGGAGGATAGTAGCTCTAAGGCTCCATCTCCAGCGCCTACTTCAGGGACGACTCCGCCCCGCCCCCGTTTCCGGAGCATCCACTGCCCAACTCCGAAAAGTTTACTAGGCCCTTCACCTCGTTTATGGGCATCCCAACTCCGCCTGCCCCACTAGTCGGTCGGGGTCCTTGGCCTGCGATGCCGGCGGCTTCGGCGCCAAAGGGCCCCTGTGGATCCATGCCTGGATCCGGATCGACACCAGTCGATCTTACTCGATCTTCCCCGATGCAGATCCCGACGACGACGCCCCTGGCCGACGTTGTCCCCATCCTCACCCCGAGATGGACCCGGAGCCGGGTCGACGTCGGATCTGATGCCGGAGGGTACTTTTGTTTCCCTCTTCATCCCTGGTGTTCCCTACAGCCCAGGAGGTTGTGATGAGGACTGGGAGGGGTAGCTGGACACTTTAACAGACCAGCTTGAAGAGCCGGACTGGAGAGAGGACCTGGCTGATGCCAGTGGTCTGGACACTTCTCCAGACCTTGGCATGCTTTCTCCCCCTACCGTGGCTACGGAGGAGGGAGCATCCTAAGCTGTGTTGGTGTGAAGGGCTTGTGAGGCCTTGGGCCTGGAGCTCCCTTAAGTGGCAGTCAGCACTAACCTCCTGACAGGTGCTTCAGCCTGCGGCAATCTCCTCTGGACCCCTTCCGTCCTTCAACGAAGCTCTCACTGACGTCGTCCTGGGCACCTGATCCGAGCCTAGCACAGGGGCTCCTGTGGAAAGGACGATTGCCCGCCGCCATCACCTGGCCCGGGATGACCCCGTTTCCCTCACCCTACATCCTCCCTAGAGCTTGGTGATCAAAGCTTCTTCTTCAAATTGTGTGTTCCATTCTGCTCCCCCAGATTCTTTTCCTCCAGCTTAGCACTGCAGTCCGTGAATGTGTGCCTCTTGGGCCGATAAAGTTGCACCATCTGGGATACGGTCGCACATGTGCTGCCTCGTTGCCAGGAGGCCTGGGCTGTTCTCTCCCAGACAGTGGTAGATGGGAGAGACGCAGCCAAATTCAAGATTAGATGTGGTCTGGATACCACTGGTTCATTAAGCAGAATGATTGCCACATCTTTAGGTCTTAGGAGCTACGCCTGGCTGAGGACCTCTGGCTTTTCGAGGGATATCCAGTCAGCTTTGCTGAACATGCCCTTTGATGGCTGTCGTCTTTTTGCTGACAAAGCAGACTCAGCGCTGGAGCGCTTCAAAGATTCCCAGGCTACTGCTAGATCTTTGGACCTCGCTGCGTCTTCCTGTCCACTCCAATCAGTTTTTCCCCCCTTTTGTTGCTACGGAAGGGGCGCCCAGCCACGTCCCGCCCAGTCTAGCCACTGGTTCATGCAAACTGCCCTGCCTCTGCGTGGCCGTGGTCACGGACATGGGACCCAGCGACCTCACGGGTCTGGGAGCCAGCTGGCGGGCCAGTCCACCCTTTCCCTCCCTGCCACAACCTCCAAACCCTCCTGGCTGACGATTCAGGCTGAGCAACGCCCAGTGGACGGCAGGATCCGCCATCACCTCCCCCACAGGAAATCCGTCACGTCGGACAGGTGGGTTTTGCAAATAGTCCGAAAGGGCTACTACCTCCCCTTTAACATACCCCTCCCTCTTTCGATCGCATGTCGGAGGATCATCTGGCGCTTCCCTGCGCCGGACGTACGTCATGGTTGGTATTCCTGCTACTTTCTGGTGCCCAAGAAGGACACGTTGGCTCAGGTCTTGTCTGCCCTCGACCCCGGAGACTGGATGGTGGCGTTGGACTTGCAGGACGCCTATTTTCATATTCCCATCCAGCCAGCCCACGGGCGCGATCTACGGTTCACCATAGGCCACGAGCATTTTCAGTTCAATGTGCTCCCTTTTGGCCTTACCAGTGCCCCTTGGGTGTTCACGAAAGTGATGGTGGTGGTCGCTGCTCATCTGCGCAGATCAGAGGTTCCAGTCTTCCTGTGAGAGGGAGTCCTTCGGGGGACGACACTGCCTTTGACTACCACAACCAGAATTCTCAGTATGCAAAAGACGGAGACAAAACAGACCCCAGCCGGAAAGACGAAAAAAACACCCACCTCTCCTGTTTCTCCGCAGCGGGGTCCGGAAGCAGGAGGAGGAGCTGAACTCGGAAGCATTAGAGATCCACCCGTGAAAACAGACGCAACCCAGGAAGAGGCGTCTTGGACCAGCAGGAAGGAGGAGCCGAAGACGGAAGAGAAACAACGCGACGCCGAGTGCAGGAAAAACGAGACGGAGTCGAACACAGGGAGTGAGGACAACGACACAAGCGGCGAGGAGACGGGGGAGACCGATGAGCCCTGAACAGAGGAGTGGTAGTATCCCCTGGAGGAGGCTGAAGAGTGAGCGTTGCGGCAGAGCCAGTGAGTGACGCCTGTCCTGGGAAAGTGTGTGGCAACTGTTGAGGGAGGCGGGTGGAAGAGTGAACTGTTGAGGGAGGCGGGTGGAAGAGTGAACTGTTGAGGGAGGTGGGTGGAAGAGTGGACTGTAGAGGGAGGCTGGTGGAAGAGTGGACTGGGGTAAAGAAGGGAACACGGGAATTGCTGACTTCAAATGCTCACGGAACCACCTTTATTGTTAGTAGCCGCACCATCACTTCCCTATGCCCAACTAATTTCCTGAATCTCTTTTCTTTGGCACTGCGTCCTTTATTCTTTTTGCCTTATACTATTCCCCGGTCACAGCCTATCCAATCCTTTTTACACTACTGGGTGTAGGTGACTAGTATAAACAGTTGTCCCAGAATCTGACAGGCTCCATTTTCTCTCCTCTTGGCGAGCCTCCGGGTGAAAATATCGCCACGGATACACCAACTCCACGTCAACTCTGTCTCTCAACCGAAGAGGGAAGACCAACGATGGCATCTTCATCCATCCACCCTGAAAGCGAGAAGACCCATCCAGAGGAAGAGGCTCCTGACCCTGTAGTTAAACCCAAAACTGTGTCAACTGATAATAAAGAAACCCCCGTTCGACAATATATTCAGCCTCCTCGTCTGTATATCCACCCTGCACTCCCACACTTCCCCTTTCTTGACGACTGGCTGTTGAAGGCGGGCTCGCCCCAGGCTGTAGTCTGCCACCTCCAGATTACGGTGGACCACCTGCACTAGCTGGGGTTCACTATCAACGTGGCATAGTCTCACACCTGTCTCCCTCTCAGATGCTCCCCTGCATCGCAGCTGTTCTGGACACAGTGCAGTTTCATGCCTATCCTCCCGAGCAGCGAGTCCGGGATATTCGTGCCATGATACCGATGTTTCAGCCCCTTTCTTGGATTTTGGTGAAAATGACCATGAGGCTGCTGGGCCTCATGGCCTTCTGCATCATGCTGGTGCATCATGCCAGATGGCATAGGCCGGCTCTGCAGTGGGACCTGAAGTTCGAGTGGGCGCAGCATCAGGGGAATCTTTCAGACTACACCCAGATCACAGAGGGAACTGTGCAACAACTGCAGTGGTGGTTCACAAACCCGGGTTGGGTCAGAGGCAGATCCCTCTCCCTTGCTCAACCAGACTGAACAGTAGTGACTGATGCGTCACTCCTGGGATGGGGCGGCCACCTGGGAGAGGCGGAGATCAGAGGTGTCTCCGGCAGAGTCCTGGCTCCATATCAACCTGTTGGAGCTCTGGGCGATCCACCTGCCACTGAAAGCATTCCTTCCCTCCCTCAAAGGGAAGGTAGTGCAGGTGTTCACAGACAAAGGTAGTGCAGGTATTCACAGACACCACCACCACCATGTGGTACTGCAACAGACAGGCTGGGGTGGGGTCGTGGACCCTATGTCAAGAGGCTCTTCGCCTCGGGACATGGCTGGACCATCAGGGCAAGGCTCTGGTGGTTCAACACCTAGCAGGTTCTCTAAATGCCAGGCCAGACTAACTCCACCATCGGTGCCTGGTAGATCACGAATGGCAGCATAACTGATGTGGTGCAAGTTCTCTTGCAGTGGTGGGGAGAGCCTTGGTTAGAGCTGTACACCACCCAAGAGAACGCGCAATGTCAGCAGTACTGCGCGTTGGAGTTTCCAAGGCAGCACTCACTCGGCTATGCTTTCTCATCACGAGTGGAACTACATCTTCCTGTACGCCTTTCCGACTGTACCACTTCTGCCCAGAGTGCTGAAGAAGATAAAGCGCAGCCGGGCCCAAGTCAATCTTGTGGCTCCGGACTGGCCACAAAGAGTCTGGTACCCAGAGTTCCTGAGCATGGCCATCGATCCTCTGATCAGACTGCTCCTTCGGGAGGATCTTGGCAGCAGCAGGGGACGGTCCTTCACCCAAACCTGTCCAGCCTCCATCTCCTTGCTTGAAAGTTGAGCAGCGACAGTTGACAGCTTTTGACCTTCCGCCCAAAGTCTGTAATGTCATCTTGGCAGACAGGCATCCCTCCACTAAAATGCTATACGCCTGTAGATGGAGCAAGCTTGTGGCATGGTGCACAGCAAAGGCTGTGGATCCCCTTTCTGCCCCTCTTTGAGGTCCTCTTGTTTATACTTTCTTTGGCAGGGCTGTGCTCTGGACACTCTTAAAGGTTTATCTTGCAGCTATATCTGCTATCCTTCGGCTATCAGATTAGACCTCTTTATTCAAGTCCCCTATTGTAAATAGATTCTTTAAGGGCACTACTCATCTCTTAGCCCATCTCCTTTCATAATGCCCCAGTGGGACTTTCATCTTTTTCTAAGATATCTTGTGTCCTCCCTTCGAACCTCTTCACAACTGTCTTCTCAAGCTCCTCACTCTGAAAACTGCCTTCCTAGTTGCCATCATCTCTGCTCGCAGGGTGAGTGAGCTTCAAGCTCTAACTTCCAAGCCTCCTTTCTTCTGTACATCTGGACAAAGTGGTGCTTAGGACAAAGACCCTTGTTGCTTCCTAAAGGGGTTGCACCATTTCACATAGGACAAACGATCACTTTGCACCCTTCCAAGGAGGAGGAGAGGTCCCACCGTCCAGGAGGAGCAGAGGTCCTACTGTCTGGACCCTAAACATGCACTGTCTTACCTTGACCACGCATAACGATTTCCTGGTGGATGATCATTTGTTCGTTGGCTATGTGGGTGCTAAGAAAGGTCGGGCTGTCCAAAAGCGTACCATCTCTCGATGGGTTGTCCTTTGTATTCAAGTCTGTTACGCTTTAGGGGAAAAAGGAACCTCCAGTGGAGCTGCCTGCTCATTCCACTAGGGCTACAGCAGCAGCTACCGCATTGGCATGTGGAGTCCCACTTCTTGACACCTGCAAGGCGGCCACATGGTCATCCTTACACACGTTCACCAGACATTAATGCCTAGACAGCCAAGTCCGGAGGGACGGCTATTTTGCCCGTTCTGTCCTCCAGGACTTTCTGGTGTTAACTGAGTTCACAGTCCCTCTTCCGGGGAAGGTATTGCTGGGGTATCTATTCTAAGGTAAAGAATATATAACTAACTGTCTCTTTCAGATGAACAAGTTACTTACCTTCGGTAACAATGTATCTGTAAGAGACATTGGTTAGTTATAGATTCTTTATCGCCCCACCCATCCTCCTTGCTCTGCGTACTGATTTCTAGGGAAAGGTACTCCTTTAAAGGGCCTTTGTTATGGCGCACCAGTGGTTCTGGAATGGAAAGTCGTGTCAGAACTGACGTCAGCATGCAGAGGCGGCGTCTAAGTAGGCCCAGCGACGTCATCCCGGCTACCACAATGCTAACGACGGACGCGGAGTCGACAGACGCCATCCACCGACGCGCAGAGGCACTGATAAGAAAAAAATCTCCATATCCAGTGTGATGCCTGGGAGTAATTCTAAGGTAAAGAATCTACAACTAACCTATGTCTCTTGCAGTTACATAGTTACTGAAGGTAACTAAATTGTTCTTCAGTACCTTTGAATTTAGGAGGTTCACTGGATTATGGTCCTGGACCAAATCATTCATCAGTTCTCCCTGGGACATATGTTTGAGGTATTTTTTAGTATTTTTTTTTATTTGTTTGATTAATGAAAATTTTACAAAACAGCTAAAACTTATAAATTCAAATACTACTAATACAATAAAATATTCTGTCCTTTAAAATTATTAATTAGTAGAATCATCTTGACACTGATTATAGTCAGATCAAAGACAGGCTTCCTACTTTTTTTGGGCCAATATAAGAAATTTCACGAAAGCTGAGTTAATTGATAGGCCATCTGGATCTAAGGTTGCCATTAGAGCCTGTCTGCAAGTCCTTACTCCTCGTTCATTAAACAGTTTCTTAAGTATACTTTTTCTTTCCGCTTCCAGGTTCGGGCAAAGGCACGTTAAGTGTAAGATGTTTTCTTGACCAGATTTACATAGCCTACACAAACCGAGATCATCATTTCTTTTCCATGGTGCCAAGTGGCATAAGCCTGACAAGATACCAAACCTAGCATTGAATAACATTTTTTTTTTTTTTTTTTTAACCAAGATGTTTGCAGGTAGGTTTGTATCTTCTTTTTCTTATAACCATTTACGATTGGCCACGCATGCTGTCTTTTAACAAAGTTATCTTTGTCCTTTATCAAGGAAAGATGGTCCGTAATTTTATTTACTGTTTTTTTAAAACTCTCCTGTTTAACCATGGAGTTCCAGATAGGTGCTATACCATACTCATGTATTGCTATATTTAAATAGGAGGCGGTAGTTAGGGAGCAGTTATGACTTATTTCTTGCCAAAGTAGATGAGACATTTTATTGTCGTGATCGTTTTTTATTCTGTTCCACACTTTAATTATTTTTCCTTTTCTTGCACAAGATTGGTCGTTTAGGCCGAATTCCAATCTCACTTGGGTTTGTGAGGCATTCTTTGGGAGAGAAAATAAGTCTACAAGTTTTTGCAACCGAGGTGTTGATAATCTCAGCATCCTGCCCGTTGAGCACCTCACTAACATATGACAGAGTAGGTAGTAATTTTGCTGCAATAGATTTTAATAAGGGACGATAAGACAAATCCCCAATGGATTTCTGGATTGATCTAAATGCACCAATAAGGGAATTCGCTTTCCTTGTAATATCATGTTTGTGACTCACGAACTTGCCATTATCACTGTAAGTTACACCCAAGTACTTATAGTCTTTAACTTGTTCCAGTTTGAGGTGTACTTGGTTCACTGTATCTTTATCCTGATCAGATGGGAAATATGGACAACAATCCCCGCATGGATGGACATTGAGTTCTTCCAGAATAACCAAAGCTGTATTCAGCAGGGGGTAAGGGGTTAAAAGTCTTTTAAAAATGCTGACAGCATATCATAGGGCTGTTTACCATGAAGGGTCTTAAATACATTAACAACTAAAATCCTTAATTTATTATCGAAAGAAAAATGGGATCCAAGAAAGTGGGTCCAATTTGTGGTGACCTCTTCCATTTTGCAACCCAAATTCAATTTGATAATCGGGCAAGTCCCTGGCCCGCCTGTTAGGAGACGGAGCATTAATTCATGAAGAAGGTGGTATATTCCTCTATATGCAAGCTCCCTGAGGTGTCCCATGTTTCCTGAAAATGAATAATATAATATGCATCAAGTAACTCAGGCTAGGCAGGGTTGCCAAATTTCCCTTGTGCTCCTGCAGTTTTCCAGCTTAGTACCTGAAGCTCCCTATGAGGAGCAGCCACACTGGTAGAATCTACTCTGCTGGTTACCCTCCCCTTCCCCTCAGGAACCTCCCTGAGAGAATTAACACTCTAGACTATTCAGTTCTCTTGGTTTCCCACCTCAGCCAATCAAGCTCATTTAGCTCGCTCAAGAATTCTAAAACGATTACTCAAAACAGGATTGGGACCCTGATTTGGAACATAGCCCCCTCACCCACTCTCCCGTCTGCTTGACAAGGGGCCTTCTGACAATTTTCCCCCTGGTTCTTCAGTTTTTAAAAAAACAATGGTCATACTGACATACTACTATGGGTAATAGTATTGGTCCTAAGGCTGTTCATGATAATACTAGGAATCAACAGGGGTTGGGTTGAGTTTTAGAGGCATTCTCAATCCAACCCACTCTATGGGCCATTATAATTTCATCAAATAGTGAAAGACCATCACAGCTAAGGACCCTCGCCTCAAGCCAATGAACAATGTTATTTTTAGGTTGATTGAGGTTTTCCTGGTCACATTGCTTTAGGGATCGTACTTTGACTAGAACAAAAATGTACAGGGTACAGGCTGGGGGATGGGTGAAGATAAGATCCAAAGGGGTAGTACCCATGCATGGGCCCAGGTCAGACAAGAGGGATTCTCCTTTGGGACTCCTGCTTCAGAGCTGGACCTAAGGTACCTACCTTAGCTCTTTCCCCTTCATCAAAGTTAATAACCCTCTTAGGTGCTTTTTGTGGTAGATCTGCTTCAAAGAGATCTGCACATCATTATGTCTCCTAGATTATTTATTTAAAGTTATACAAATATACTTCCACTTGATTGTGGGTGCTCCCTTGGTGCCAAATACTCATCCACCTAAAGTATCAAACTTCCGGACTTACCAAAGTAGTCCAGATACCTTTCCAAAGCAAAGACACGAAAGCACAACTTATAAATGTTATTATTTTTTTTTTTTTCTTCAAAGGTATGTCTATTGTTTTATCCAGAAACAGGGAACAATCCCGCATATCTTCCCACGCAAGGGAGGGGGTGGGAGGGGAGAGGGGGTTCGGCAATCAAACCAAAGCCAAAGTACAATAGGTTGGAACAGGCCCCAAACCCCAACTGAACAAAGACCCCTGGCTTACAAAACAGCTCTCTAAGAGTTACAGCTTCTAACAGTGACGGGGTGGGCCATGTAATCGGACATGTGAAGAGGATAGGTTTTCAAATCCTCAGGGCGTCCGCACTCTAGACGTCAGGTAGAGTGACCTACCCTTCCAAGGCAGGAGGCGACATCCGCCTCATTGTGAACGTGAGTCAGAGTGACACCCCGCGTAGCTCTTCTTACGGGCATTGTCGTAAGAGAAATAATAAAGAAGGAAAAAAGAACAAAAACACAGATGCAAGATCAAGTACTAAACCTACCCCACCTCCCCTTCCCCTCCCTCCCCCCCAGTGGTGGCAGCTAGTATAAATCAGCTAGTATAAATTGGAGGCCAAACTCACATACTGTCAGGGATTCAAAGCTGGAAAGCTGGAAAAGGTGGAGGGCTCTGACACTGGCAGGGCAAACTGCAGACGGGATGCCTCTGGTGAGGAAAGCGACCATGGGGCCCCCCGGAACTCAAAGTTCTTAAATTCATCTGTAAAAATTTCCGCCACACGCTCTAGACTCCATAGCTTCCATAACCGAGAGTGCCAGAGGGAGATGGCCGGTGCCCCTCTCTCTTCTTCCATGCCGCAGCCAGGGTGAGCTTGGCTGCCCCAATGCTAAGCCACATAATCTTCTTATCTGCCTTAGTCTGATGTTCCAAGGTCGGATCACGGAGGCCTAGAAGGGTAGTGGCCATTGACGTGGGGATGGGATAACCCAGCATCTCTTTAATGTGGGCTAGAATTTCCTCCCAAAATGGCCGGATGATGGGGCAGTCCCACCAAATATGATGGAAATCCCCCAAGAACCCACACCCCCTCCAACACCTATCGGAGGTACCGGGAAAAATCTGCTTCAACTTGGTCGGGTATAGATACCAATCCATCAGGGTCTTCAAGTGTATATGAAGGAGATAAAACCCTTCATCAAGGAGGTCTTGGTGAGAAATGCCTCAAATTTCGTGAGGGGACGTGTAGCAGCTTCCCGCACCTGAGGGGAAAGTGCCCAGTGGAGTAGCTGTGCATGATGGTACCTTTCAGCGTCCCCAACGCCATAGTCCCACTTACAATGCTCGAAAGTGAGTGGGTCGAAATTGTGGAAAAGATGTGTTAATGCAAGGCAACCTCCCTCCTTCATGCCCCAAAGGGACCCTATCTCATCGCTGGGGGGAAAGCAGGATTGAAATGTAATGGTGTAAATGGGGAGGGAAAGGTGGGCCACCTATCGTCATTGGATACTGAGTCCCAAACTCTTAAAGTCGTGCGGGTGGGGATCCTACCCGCAACGCTTCTATCCATATGCAGCCAGTGTTTTTCGCACTCCAACTGCGTCCATTCCGCCAATACCCAAAGTTGTGCTGCTTTATAATATAGATGAATATCTGGGAGCCCTACACCTCCCTCTTTCCTCGGCCAGCCCAGAATAGCGAAGGAAAATCGCGCCCGTCCACCCTGCCAGATAAAGCGCAATATCATAGATTCCACTCGCCGGAAAAAGTCCCCGTCTAGCTCAATGGTAAGGGCTTGGAACAGGTATAACAGTTTAGGAAGAAGGGACATTTTCACGACGTGGATCCTCCCCAGCCAGGATATAAACATCGGCTTCCATCGAGCCAGATCGGCTTGGATCTTGGCCAGAATCTGAGCAAAATTGGCCGAATACAATTTCCCCAGCGCGTGGGAGTCAGGTGAACCCCCAAGTATTGAATGGAAGACTCTGCCCATGGGAGAGGTGTGAGTGCCTTGAGCCTAAGTACTTCAGAATGTGGGAGAGTGAGATTAAGGACGTATGACTTGTCTAGTTTAATTTTAAAATCTGCCACCACTTCGAAACGCTCCAGTTCCGCCTGCACGGATGGAAGGGAGTGAGCCGGGTCAGAGAGGGAGAGAAGGACATAGTCCGCGAATAGTGATTTTGTGCGATTCTCCAGTGAAGGGCAGGCCCCGGATATCGGAATTGGCTCTAATCGCCAGCGCCAAGGGTTCTATGCTTAGGGCGAAAAGCAGAGGCGATAAAGGACACCCCTGCCTAGTGCCTCTTGAGTGCTCAAAGAAAGAGGAGTGATGCCCGTTGACCGCGACCCTAGACCTGGGGAACAGATAGTTAGCACAGATCATAGATAAGAATTTAGCGGAAAAGCCAAAGGCTGTCAGTGACTGAAATAGAAAGCCCCAATCCATCCTATTAAATGCCTTTTCGGCATCGAGTCCTACTAGGACCGCCAGGATTTTTAACTTATTAGCCTTCTCAATCAAATGCACCGCCCGGTTAGTGTTATCATGGGTCTGGCGACCTTTAATGAATCCGGATTGGTCCGGATGAATGAGCGCCGGCATCAGATCATTAAGCCGTTTCGCGATTATGGAGGAGTATAGCTTTGCGTCTAGATTCAGGAGGGCAATTGGCCTGTAGGAGGCACACCTGCTAAGGTCTTTCCCGGTTTTGGGTATGATTGAAATCAGGGCCTCGGCCATAGTCCCTGAGGTCTCGCCATCGTCAGCCATACGATTAAATAAACGCACTAAGTATGGACTGAGTTCAGAGGAGAAGGTCTTATAAAATATAGCCGTGTACCCATCCGTCCCCGGAGCCTTATGGGTTTTCAAAGCCTTGATGGCTGCTAACACATCCTCCCTAGTGAAAGGGGCAGAAAGCGTTTCGTTCCATTCTGCCGAGACCTGGGGCAGTGGCAAGGTCCGTAGGTACTCGCGTTGCTCAGATGGATCACGAGAATCTCCCGAATACAGAGTCTTGTAGAAGGTTCCGAAGAGCTCGGCCTTGACTTCGTCCCTGTGAGTGATTTCCCCCACGGAGTCAAGGATCCCCCCTACATATTCCCGCTCTCTCTTGTCGCGAAGTTGCCTGGCAAGATGTTTACCCACCTTCTTACCCTGAGAATATGAAAGCGGCCTTAATTTCAACAAGGTGTATTCTGCCCTGTTATAGAGCGCCCGAAGTTTACCTCTAACTGCCATCAGGTTGCGTTGTACTTGTTTAGTGGGGTTCGCCTTGTGGGCTTGCTCAAGAGTGGACAGTTCCTCCTCCAATTGCTCCCTCTCCCGTCCACGTTGTTTTTGAGGGCGGCATTTAGAGCTAGACACTGCCCCCGAAAAAACGCTTTAAAATCGTCCCATGTATTGTAGACTGTTGTGTCCCCTGGATCATTAAGGGAGAAGAATTCAGTGATAGCCTCCCTCAGAATGTCGCAAGAGGTTTTGTCCCGGGCCAGGGATGCTGGAAGTACCATCTAGGGGCGGCCTGACCCCTCACGCCCCAGTTAAGGCATATCGAGAACAAGCTATGATCCGAAATGGACAGCGGGAAGATCTTGGCCTCGCGCAGATCCCCCCGAAGGGACTGGCTAAGAAAGATGTAATCTAGTCGGGAGTAGGACCGATGAACGTGGGAGAAAAATGTGTAGTCTCGGGATTGGGGGTACAGAGCCCACCATGTGTCTAGAAGGCCTAGGTCGTGAATCTTCTGTTGTGTATCCTGAGAAAATGAGCCCATGTCTAATCGTTACGGGTGAGTGCAATCAAGATCTTTCTGCCACACCAAATTAAAGTCCCCCATGAGGATCAACGCCCCCTCAGCAAAGTCTGTAATTTTCCCCAGGAGAGCTTCGAGGAACCCGGTCTGGCCAGTGTTAGGAGCATACACCACTATAAAGGTACACAGTTTCCCCCGCAGTCATCCCTTCACCATAACCCAGCACCCATCTTTGTCACTTTGTACCCCCAAAGGTTGAAATTGCAAAGCTGATCGGAACATAAGGGCCACCCCCCTATGCTTCGTGGAGGCAGAGGACCTATAAATGAGCGGGAACTGTTTGTGCCTGAGACGCATGTCCTCTGTTTTAACGAGGTGGGTCTCTTGGAGGCCAACTATATCCAGGTGGTGATCTATGACATATTTCCAAAGCTTTTGGCGCTTCTGGGAAGAGTTCAGCCCCCTGATGTTCCAAGTCCTAATAGTAAGCGGCATCAAAGATGGAGACAGAGTCGCTGCGCTTTAAGATGCCCCCTTCCCCACCCAACCCAGGGGGCTACCGTGTAACTATCCACCCTGACATCCCTCCTCCCCGAACCTCCCGCTGCGCACTGGATTCGTTCAAACCTCACCTCCCTCCCCCCTGTCGTGGATTCACCCCCCCTGTCAATCCTCACCCTCCCATGCTTCATCCTCCCAATTGCAGACCCCCCGATCAGAACCTTGCTGCTAACAAACAAAGTATTGCCACCACCACTGACCCTCCCACCCCACCCCTCAACCCCCGCAACAACCCAAGAAAGAAGAAACCAGAACCAAGATCTAAAACCAATGTTCAGAAAACAAATGACTGTTCGTAAAACAAGCCCCAAAGACAGGGGAACATGGCACCAGTCTCTATTCCTCCAGTTCCTAATACAGGACTCCCTCACGGGCAAGGACATACACCCCAATTGTTACCTCTGGAGGACAGCCCCCTCTGACGCCTGCAACCAGCCCTCACGGACCTGCATCTTGGGTGCCCAACGTCGCCTCAGTTACCATGGCCACAGATGCAAATGCAGCCCCTCTTTCTTGTATGCTCGTTGACAGGTCGGGTCTACCTGCTGGCACAGGCCTGCCAACTCTCTGCCATTCCACAGAACGCCATTGTTGTCTGCTAGATGAACTGCCGCCGTCGGTTGGAGAGGCAGGCCGCTCCATACCCAGAATGTCCATGGCCACGCCGAGATATCCACACTCCCTGAGTGCCTCTGACCAAAGGGCCTAGCTCACTGCGGATGCGGCGTCCAGAGCGTGTGGGAGGGGCGCCTCCGTCGCATTCAGGCCTCACCAGACTGCCTGCTACCACCGGGCCTGCAATCGGATGGGGGATCCGCAGCAGACACAGCTCCCTCGTCCCGTTCCCTCTCTAACGCTGGGCAGGTACCGTCCGCCAAACTGCAGACCGTGATCCAAGCGGCCCCACTCTGCTCCTCACCTCCACTCAAGGCTGGAAGGGCGCCAAGCCACTCTAGGCCGCGAGCCGCGGCGCCGTGCAGTTCGCTCCAAGGCCTCAGCTCCGGTCCCTCCAGCTGCACTCCACCCTCCCAGCTGAGGAGGGTTGGGCCCCGCTCTTAAAGTGCCTTCGCCTGCTTAGCCGCTCACCTCCTCGCAGCCGATTTTGTGGCCGCCAGCTATCGCCACTCCTCCCCAGGCTCCACCAACTCCCAGCTCCTCCCAGCGTGTGTGTCGACAGTTCTCTCAGCTCCGGCGGCTCCGGGGAGGCCAGGACGCCTCCGCCTCAGGTAAGCAGCGCCGCTGCTTCCCTCCGCTCCGTTCCCGTTTCCAGCTCGGGTCGCAGCACACTCCCAGGCTCCGAGGCTTGTCTCCGCTAGCCCTCACAGCGGGATCGCGGTGCAGCACCGGCAGCCCAAGGGTGCACCCCACGCCGGATCCCACAGGGCCCTAGAGTACTCCCGATCCGGCAGATGGGCAGGCGTACCGCACCGCGGCTTCAGCCTCGATCTCTCCCGCAGCTGGGCCCAGGCCGCCACCTAGGCTCTGCCTGAATTTAGGCCGCACGTCAGGCCGCAGCGTTTCGCCGATCCGGCGTGGCAAGATGGGGTCCCAAACCTCCTCAGGACAACAACGGGGCACCAGGCATCACAAATTTGGGACCCGGTGGGCACCTAAGAGGGTGCTGTACAATGCGATAAATCTCGTGGCGCCGGAGGGACTGAGAAGCACGTCCTACTCTGTCGCCATCTTGGCCACGCCCCATGAATGTTACTTTTATCCTACATGCATTAGGCACTGTTCCCATAAGCATCCACAACAAAAAAGTCCCAATTTAGTAATCTCAGCTGTAGAGTTAATCCAAAATCAATCTTTATTCCTTATACAAACACAGCAGCAGACGCGTGCTTCGCCCTCCTGGGCTTCCTCAAGGCTGCAAATTATATATAGAAACATGGCTGTAGCAGCTTATTATAAAATCATTAAAAACACAGCTCGAGCATTTAAAGCTAATATTATAGTGAGTGTCAATTTTGGGGCATGGGCCACCAATCTCCAGATCACCAAGTGCCCAATTATATTCATGTGGTCTATTGCCGGACTGTGTCTATCTTAAACCAGTATGTGGTGATATACAAAATATGTGAGAAGACCTCCTTTTATTCTCTCCTCGCTATTAGAAAATTGTTATCCTTATGTCTCTATCCATAAACTTCATGATAAATATGTCGTAAAAGCAATTCCCTATTTTATTATATCTGAGAATCAAAGAACAGTACTTAAACTTCCCTCCAAATAACGAATCGAGCCAATGAATATATTATTCATTCCCACAGTAAGGTAGCATATTCACATCTTACCAAAGTGTCACTAATTTCTTCCTCATAGTATTTTATTTCAGTGTATATCTCCGTTCCTTCCGATATTCGGTATCCCTCACGGAACCATGTTAAGTTCCATCTAAAGGAAACGGAAACAAACGCCCAGCAGTCAGCCCACATGGGAAGACGTGTGTATAGTTCTAGCCCTATAGTTCGTCTATTAAGTCTGGTATTTTCATGATTCTTTCCTCGCGCGTTCCGTCTTACCGTATATTCAGACGAGTCCCACAAGCGTGTCTGCGTATCAGCTCCTTGTGTCGCACACGCATACGTAGTCTTTTTGAGTTCTTTTCAACTTTATACTAACAAATGTCAGATACATGAAGGAAAGTTGCTTCATTAATCATAAGGGATGATCCATTAGTAAACTATTAATATTTTCACATCAAGTTAGATATTAATAATGAGTCAAGATAATGTAAAAGGTATACGTTTAGGATCACTTCGATATTTCAGATCCGTCCATCATTTTGCGAGGCGACTGTCTTGTGACTGTCAAATCACCAATGACAGAATAATAATTCTCCCTACCTGTATTTGTGGACAACAAATATAATAGTCAGTGACAATTACTTCTACAGTATGTCATATAATATCGAATTGGGGTTAAATGAATTTGTGCTTTCTGTGTTGGCTCATGATATCGAAATGTAGATATTTTATTACTTAGTCGTGGTCTGGAATAATCCCTGTATGCGTCTATTCACTCTTCCTTTTTTTGTTTAATTTGCACTAACTGGAGTCACTATACTGGCATCTTTTTTATTTATTAATGAAATGATATCTATCATACTTTAATGAATCTCTTTCTCTACTAATATGTAGTGACATACTGTAGAAGTAATTGTCACTGACTATTACATTTGTTGTCCTCAAATACAGGTAGGGAGAATTATTATTCTGTCATTGGTAATTTGACAGTCACAAGATAGTCGCCTCGCAGAATGATGGACGGGACTGAAATATCGAAGTGATCCTAAACGGATGCCTTTTACATTATCTAGACCTATTATTAATATCTAACCGGATGTGAAAATATTAATAGTTTACGAACGGATTATCCCTTATGATTAATGAAGCAACTTTCCTCCACATATCCAGGTTTTGACATTACAAAGATGGCCACCATAGTATGCCATTCATTGGGACCTTTACATTGTGGCGTCCGCTTTTGATTTTTATTAGTATCAATTTGAAAAGAACTCAAAAAGAAGACGTATGCGTGCGCGACACAAGGAGCTGATAAGCAGACATGCTTGTGGGACTCGCCTGAATATTCGGTAAGACGGAACGCAGGAGGAAAGAATCGTGAAAATACCCGACTTAATAGGCGGACTATAGGGATAGAATTATACACACGTCTTCCAATGTGGGCTGACGGCTGGGCATTTGTCTCCGTTTCCTTTAGATGGAACTTAACATGGTTCCGTGAGGGATACCAAATATCGGAAGGAACGGTGCACATCTTGAAGACTAATTACTTAACTAAGATTTACATTGAAATAAAAAACTACGAGGAAGAAATTTGTGACACTTTGGCACTTTGGTAAGATGCGAATATGCTACCTTACTGTGGGAATGAAACATATATTCATTGGCTCGATTTGTTATTTGGAGGGAAGTTTAGGTACTGTTTTTTGATTTTCTGATATAATAAAATAGGGAATTGCTTTTACGACATATTTATCATGAAGTTTATGGACTCGTCGGAGACATAAGGATAACAATTTTCTAATAGCGAGGTGAGAATAAAAGGAGGTCTTCTCACATATTTTGTATATCACCACATACTGGTTTAAGATAGACACAGTCCGGGCGTAGACCACATGCATATAATTGGGCACTTGGTGATCTGGAGATACGGTGGCGTTGTCTCTTTTCTCTTTCTGTGTGATATGGTTTGAGGTTGTGGTTTGTTTGACCCACTAAGAGTGATTCAAGCATCCCTTTTTTTTTTGTATTGGTGGACCTATCCCCAAAATTGACACTCACTATAATATTGGTTTTAAATGGTTGAGCTGTGCTTTTAATGATTGTATAATAAGCTGCTACAAGCATGTTTTTATATATAATTTGCAGCCTTGAGGAAGCCCAGGAGGGTGAAACGCGCGTCGGCTGCTCTGTTTATATAAGGAATAAAGATTGATTTTGGATTCACTCTACAGCTACGATTACGGAATTGGGACTTTTTTGTTGTGACATCATTTTCAGAACTTTGAACAGAAAATGCTGGAAGCTTATGGTGACAGTGCCTAATGCACATAGGATAAAAGTAACGTTTATAAGGTGTGCTCTAGTGTCTTTCGTTTGGAACCCTCGTAGGTGCTGATGCGGCCGGTTGTAGGGTGGGTAAGCAGCCCAAGAGATTAGGCACATTATTTCCTGAGGCGCCTCAGTCACCCAGCCCTAAAACAGCCTGAGATGTTGGAAGAACTTTTAATTACTGCTGCTGTTAGTTGAGTGCTATCACGTTTGAGCTAATACTACTTCTGTGTTTAAAAACAAAACATGTTAGCCTTTCACTGTGCACTTTAAGGAGGGTTTGCCATGCGCTCCCTCTCCATTTCCTGTTCTGACGGCACAGCTGCGTTCTGATTGGTCTAGGGCAACAAATCAGAGGCAAGCCTGGGAGAAGCCTGTTAGTGCCCCCCGGGTGTTTCTTGCAGTCCTAGCACGGACATGCTTGTCTTTTAATGACTGCTGCTGCTAAGTACGTACTATTTCTTTTAAACTGTTACTTCTTCTTTGTGTTTAAAAAACAAAGAATTTTAGCCTTTCACTGTGCACTTTAAGGGGGGTTTGCCACGCACTGCCTTTCTGTTTCATTTCCTGTACTGACGCCACTGCTGCACTCTGATTGGTCTCGGGTAGCCAATCAGAGGTAAGACCGGAAGGTGCCTATTCGAGCCCTCTGGGTATTTCATTCAGTCCATTTTGTGGACGCATGCAGCGGCGCTCCAAAGGTGCACCTAAGGCAAGACTGTCTGCCCCTAGATGTCGCTAGGAGCCGGGCACTCTGCCTCTCATGACTCCCACTGCTTGGTTTGTTCTTCAGTGCAACTCCATGCACTTAGACCCTCTTTTGCTCCTTGTAATGAGCATGGTTGGATTCCAGATGGGCCATCTGGCACTGTAGGACGTTTCATTTTAAAACCCTCTCTGCGGAGATCTCAACTAAATTGCCCCCCTTCTCCAGGCGATATAATATACATTTCTTAGTCTCACCTGCTGCTCTTTGGTTAAACACCATGCAGAGGTCTTTGACCTTATTTTAAGACCACACTCAAGATATTCTATTCCTGGCGGAGATCTGGCTGATCCCGGACTCTGTGGCAGAACCAGCCCTAGCATTTCCACCTGGCTACTACCTGAAGAACTTTAATAGAGCCAGTGGCAGAGGCAATGGCATTGCACTGATTTATATAGAGAACTACATATGTAGCATGACCCTTGGCGCCATCCTAGACTGTGAAAGCGCTCTTTTTAAAATTGCCTTGAATAGCAATTTTATGCTTTTAAGTCTTTAGGGAGGCACTGATCAATCTGACTGCCTCACTTACCATTAAGTCATCTAATTTTCACATGCTATGCGAGCTGAACCTCAGTTTGAAAGCTAACCAGGATGGTGATATCGCCAGTTTTCTAGACCTTGCTGCAAGTCAGCTGACACAACTAGTTGCTGATCCTACGCATTCCGCTGGCCATCTCATTAATCCATTTTTTTCAAATTAATTTTTATGAAGGTATTAACACCCCTCCCCATGTCGTGGATGGATCACTTTTAGATCCCTATGTATATTTGTCTGGAATGCCAAAAACGGACCCTTGTTCAGGATTCTGCTTTCAAACTCTTGTCATAAACTCAGTCTTAAAAAATGTGAAGATTTCTTTCAAAAACGTCACCCTCAGCTGGCCGCTAATGCAGAGGATATAATCAATACCCTAAATTCTTGGCTTATCCCTGCTAGGTCGGTTTGTAGTAGGAAAGAGCATGAACCCTTGAGCTAGGGCAGAAAGTATTTCTAAGGTTCCTGAACTCTCTAGGAGGAAGTCCTACAATCCTCCCCAAAACATTCAGTATATAACTGCAATCAAGTCCTACCACAAGTAGATCCGGAAATCTAGGGCTAAGCACTAACCGATAAACAGTATTTTTCCCCTCCTAAAAAGCCTTACCAAACCTGTGCTTGCAGTAGATTCCATTGATGCATCTAAAGACCACTGCGAGAAGCTGGCGAAATACTTTACTGGAAAAAAAAAAGCCATGTATTCTAAATTTGCCTCTAATAGTACTGATTTCAGTCCTGACAAACACTCCAGTACTACCCCACCCATGCTCTACCTTCAATCTCGGGTACATTTCAATGAGCTACATACTTTATGCAGCAAAGTCAAATCTGGCTCACCTACCGATCCTTTTAAACCAGACATGTTTTTGATACTCCAAGTTTGTCTCCTCCCACCTTGCTTGGAACTGATTAATTTCTCCTTGTCATCGCGATTCCTACCAGGTCCCTGGAAGCATACCTTTTGAAAAAACCTGCCCTGGATGGTTCCAAACCTGAGAATTTATGCCCTAACTCTCTTCTTCCTTTTCTTGGCAAGGTAACTGAAACACATGTCAACGTTATTTTAACAAAGCTTTTAGAATATAATCAGAGTCTGGACATCTCAGAACGGGTTGAGGCCATTATACAGTACGGAATTAGCTCTCCTTGCGGTTACTGAACAACTCCACAGCATTTTAGACTAAGGAAGATCTTGGGTCTTGATCTTGCTTGACCTAAGTGCCACTTATGACAATGTGTCCCATAAACGTGTGCTCCAGCGCCTTCAGGAGATTGGCATAGGTGGACCTGCTTTAGCCTTGATCTTCTCCTATCTTTCTGACCGCTCTTTTCAGGTTATTTCCCCCCACATAACTCTCATTTGCACTCACTGCACCACGGTGTTCCCCAGGGTTCCTCTCTGAGCCCCACTTTAATATCTGCATTCAACCTTTGGCTCAGGTTGTGAAATCCCTGGGGCTGTCCCTGGTGTCCTATGTGGATGACACCCAGCTTGTGCTTTCCTTCACTAACAACCCCTCGTCAGATATGGCTAATTTTCAATGGGGTATGTTGGCCGTTGCAGAGTGGATGGAGTATATTGTTTGCAACTGAATACAATCAAAACTGAGATTTACCTTCTAGGGTAGGACTCCCATTCCTGGGGAACCACTGGTGGCCTCCTTCTCTCGGTCTCCCTCGTTGTTTTAAGTCTGTAGTTATAATCCAAGGTTTCTGGGTGGACAGTGCTTTAACATTTGAAGCATGGGCAAAATCAGTGGTAGGCACATTCTTTGGACTCATGCATGGGCTTAGACCCTTTCTCTGATATCTTTTTACCCTCCCACCTGACAAGTAATTATTCAAGCAGCAATCATTTCCCAGCTAGACTACTGCAATATCCTCTACCTGGGAACCAACAGGGTTGTCATTCGCAGACTCCAGCTAGCTCAAAACGCAGCGGCCAGTCTGCTGTACTCTTCTAAAGTAGTGTTCTGTCTCTGGTCTTATTCGCAAATTGCATTCTCTCCCTGTTGAGAAGTGTGTGCATTTTAAAACCTTGTACACCACCCATAAGATCTTTTTTTTCCAGGAGCGTCACATCTTGTCCAATCTAGTGTCCCTGTACATGCCCTTTCGGGCACAGCATTCTGCCAACCACAATCTGACCTCTGTTCCATGTGTTAAGAGTCAGAGCGGGTGGTTTTTTGTTTTGTTTTTTTTGCACTGAGGCCCCACCCAGCCCTTTGGAATGCACTCCCACTGTCAATTAGGAATGTCCAGAACCACTGGAATTTCAGGAAAATCCTGAAGACCTGGTTATTCTCTTCTTAGCTGCTTCTTGTGGTACTTTGTGATAGGTCGCTTTTCGCAGTGCACTCCTTTATGACTAGTGCTGGGATGCCCTGTTGCTGGAGAAGCTATGCACTCTACAAATGTTTTAACATAACAAGAACTCTGTGACAGTAAGATCCATCGAAAGACACTTTGCTAGCAGGAGCGTCATGAACGTGGGGATGGGTTATCAGTACAAGAATTCTGCTTGACATTACATCAGACTGCATCTGAAGAAGCTCCAACGAATTCCCCAGAGCCCCCATTTCCTTTACTTTAGCGATTCTTTGCTTTAGAGTCTCAAATGCAGAAGAGATTTTCAATTCCAAGTAACTTAACATAGCCTGTGTCAAGCAGTTCTCTAGGCCAGAGTTCATTTTGCCCCTTTTTGATTGACTTTCTGTTTGTATTAGAGCCGGCATAAGGTTGAGGCCCTTTTTGGTCTTAATCCTTGGCCCCCCAGCACCCCCTCTGATTCCCCTAGCTATTATTTTCAAGTAGAAGCCAGAGTCTGTTTTGATGGGGGAGCAACCGTGACCAGTGTTTCAACGTTCCCTGCTGGATCCCCAAATGAGAGGGCTCCTGAAATTTACCAGTCAGAGTTGAACAATTCCTTTTTTCAATTACTGATCTGCTTCCCGGCTAGTTTGTGTCAGCTGTTCTCAAACACAGGACATTTCCTCAGAAAGAGCACCCATTGCATGGTTTAGGAATGATAAGATGGTGCTGCTATTTCTAGGACGTTTAACAACCACATTAGATATTTCCACTTTTCTTTTACCCGTGATAAAATAGCAAACCATAGTAACAAGTAGAGTGGGCCCCCGCAAAGTTCAGAAATACAGTTGCCACCAAAAGCGGCAGGCAGATGTAAGGGGGCAAGAAATCAAATCAAATTGTAGCAACTTCCTAGCCCATCAAAAACTAGGGTGGGGAATACGATGTTTAAAGAGCCATAGTACCTTAGGTGACGAGCCAAGGGGGGGTGGCCCTGTCCCACCTCTTACTGTCGCTTATGGGCTCAGAACTGGCCCGCCCTTGGCCCAGACTTCGCCGTGTAGCGTCCCGCGATGCAGGGAACACCAAGTGGCGGCTCTTACAGGGCCCTCCTCCACAGCCTTCGGATAGCTAGGACTCGTAGTGCGTCTGGAAATAGGAATGCTGGCACTGATGAAGGTTCCTGACCCCCCTGATGTCATTCATGGCAGCGATGAGAGCCGTCTTTGTACTGTGGTTGGGCCTGAATCTGGTTTGAGTCGTTTTAGGGAGGTGGTTGGCAGTGCGGTGGGTGTCTATGTGGTTATCATATTTTCTGTGACTTTTGCCTGATAGGGTAGCAGGAGATAGGCCAGTACTGGGCTAGAGTCGGATTCTACTGAGGGTTTCTTGAGGAGGGACGGTGGGTCTGTGGCATGTTTCCAGGCATCCAGGAAGGTGTTTGTGATTGCTTCGTTCGGGATCGGAATGAGGTCTGTGCTGATGTGATCCAGTCCTTTGATAAAGACAGGGTGAGTGCAGAAGACCGAGGATGCTCCAGAATGTTTGGGCTGTATGGTTGTTGCAGTTGCCTGAGTGATGATGGTGGGCTAGGTAGGCTGTAAATTTAACATGAGAGGGCACCTGAAAAATCAAATAGGCAGACAAAGGAAAGAGGGGAGCAAATGCATTAACAAAATAAACATGAAAAGACTGTTTGAAGGGTTTAGTTGGCAAAGTATCTCACCATACTTCAAAGATGCGTACCAAGCCATCTAGGAGTCATAGTGTATATGTATATATTTACCGCAATAAAGTTGATCAAACATATATAGAATCATCAATGTCATCATCCCCAAAGTTTTATCAAAAATATAAATTGTTTATTGTAGTCATTACCATATAAATATACATATATCTATTCATAACACGGCACAAGACATTCCAAAAGTCCATAAATAACAGGGAAACGGTGTGCCATACATTTGGGCCCAATAGAGCCATTGCATCACTAATAGAACTCTCACCACATTCATTCAACAGACATCCTTACACTTACACATATCAAAAACCCACAGAGAAGCAAGACCACAATAATACAAAGACCGATAATAACAGGACAGCATGGTGAAAAGCATATATGGCAAAGAGAGAAATATTTCAAAATTCAATTGTTTTGCATACAAATATGTAATGAATGGTTTCATTGTTTGAAATCTCCTACATTCAATTTCCTAACAATCAAGTCTTGTTGTCAAGAAATGCACAGATGCTTGTTTCGCTGAATACCCGTAATCTTGGTCACACCTTCTTCAGGGTGCTAACAAAATCAATAATATGGCAACACGGGGTACATCCTGTGTGGTATCTGGCTCCTGACATACCGCACCAAATAAAAGCAGGGCTCCCCTAAATATGTTCCTGCATTTACCAATGCTGGTTCCTCGTCTGCTTCTCTAATCAGTTTCCCGCCATCGAAATACTGTTAACATTCACTTAGTGGAACTATATTTTCATAAAGTTTTGCCTTTTAGTATTACAGAAAATTATATACCAATTTATCACCCAGAGAGATTAAGTGATTTGCATAGAATCACAGGATGTTGTGTGGCGCTGCCGAGACTTGAACTGTGATACCCAGCTCTCGAGTCAGCAGCTTTGACTGCTGTGCCACATCCTCTCTACTCCCATATTATCTGTTAGGGAGCTCTTTCCTTCTTCCGGACGATGATTGATTAAAACAGCTCTCTATTCATTACGTAGGCGAAACCGATGCATTACTAATGCTTGTTCCTTCTGCTTTCATGTCCTTTTTCTCCCTACTGCTTCTTACCCGATCTTCATTAATCTTGTCAACATTTTGCCTGTTATTCCTCTATTTCATTTTCATTTGAAATTGTACATTCAGATTGTTTTCTATCTCCTTCTTTTTCCCTTCATCTCTGCTACTCCTATTTTGTCACCTCTCCATCTTGTGGCTCACTTGAGCTTACAATGCCTCTCATACTTCTAATGTATCATATTTTTTCTCAATTGTTTGTCCTTTGTATCCAAACTTACTTTCCATCCCTACTGCCATGTGCGGTTTCCTCTTTTAATCCTTTTTCACCTACTGTCTACTTTTTTCTCCACCTCTTCATTGTGACTTTCTTTTTTTGAGTCTCTGCAGTTGGTTATCCGCACTGGAGAGCACCAAGTGGCTGCAACACCTCTCAGTGCTGCTGAAGTCTTCCTTGCTGGTGGTGCATGCTTTGGACAGGGACCGGAGACCTGTGTTGGTACACTGCTCAGATGGGTGGGACCGCACCCCACAGATAACCGCACTGTCCAAACTACTGTTGGATCCATACTACAGGACAATAGAGGTTTGTTGAAAACTACATGAGTGGGGAAGGGATGTGTGCAGTTGTAATGTGTGAAACCTTTTTTGGGAAATAGGATTGTTTATCTTTTAAATATTTTTTTTTAAATATCACCGTAATTGAAAGTGTTCAGTATCTGTGAGGAGCCCACATAAACAGTAACTCAGACCTCTGAAAATGTCTTTTGCTCTGTGTTAGAAAAATATGAGGTAGTGGGAGAGGCAGAGAGCCATAACACTACTCACCATGTTACTGTATTCTATGACATAACAGTCAACACTGGCTCTTAAGTATCACTGCTGTCCATTTCAATTTGACAATCTATCTAGCCTACTGGAATTTGCTGCCCAACAAGCCCTGTGTTTTCTCCTAAAGACCCACAAAGTTGAGATACTGGTTGAGACCAGACACTCTCCCCTCAAAGCTTCCATCATCCTTCCGCTTGATAGTGACATTTTCTCTATATTTTCTAGGACATGAAAACATGAGTCTTCATTGCACAGCATCCTACACCTAGCTAGGATACACAGGGAAGCCTCATCACCAAGGTTGTCAGATTCTCCTTGACAAGGTTCAGTTTTTGCCTCCGTACTATGATTTCCTAACTCAGATCTAGAAATCGATGAACAATTGAGTCGCTTTTCACCATATCTCATTTCTTAGCTGCGATCTTCAATACCTATGCTCAGTTTCTTTAGTTACCCACTTTCTGCCAGCAGTACGCCCACAACTGTTACTTTCTCTTGGTAAGCAAATGTATTCACTTCACCTCAGACACCAGGCCTCCACTGTCTATTTCACAACCTTAGATTTTGGATCCTTCTGTCAGCCCTGGAATCCTAATTTTTCCAGCGTTCACCTCGTTTTCACGGTTATCTAATTTGAATTCTAAAAGGGACATCGACAATATGTGAAAGTCCCTAAATCTCTGTCAAAGTTGGGCTTTCTATCCCAGATCATAGAGCATTTTTCCCAACTGTCATTTGTTGATCCAGGTGCACAACACAGGAGAGTCTGTAGCAGTTGGTAATTTCACTGCAGTAATGTTGCCTTTCAGCCCCCTGATTTGTGCTTGTTTTCCTGCTGTGGCATTCAGTTTGTGGAAAAGAGTGGTCATAGACTTGCATTGTGTTTTAACTTCATCCAGGCTACAACTGGAACTCCATGTTCTGTACTCTATCTCTTCTTCTCATGTGGACATATTTCACCCTTCTCTTGCCACTACTGCCTACTCTAGCAGGAATTACTCCTGGGTGCTAGTCCCACCTGGAAGGACATGTGGGTCTCATTGGCGCTCCAGCTCACTCTCTGGTCTGGGCACGTAGACCCAGACATCTTGCTCTGTGTGCCACCATGTTGCCCATTCAAGAAAATGCATTACTCCGGCTTGCAGATCAGCCCCTTCAACTGCCTGTGCACAGGTCCCCACCTTAACATGCTGTGAAACGCCCAATTCCGGTGCATACTTGAGCTCCTGCTGTTGGAACATACCTTTAGATTAGAACCGAACCTCAGTTCCAGAAAGAAGCAGCCATCGTGGCGTCTGGATAGATTTGCCCAATACATGTCCTTAGAAGGTCACACCAGTTATGTGTTTTTAGTACTGACTAGTACAGAAATGTGATTTGTTCTACCTGGCAGATTGTTTCATTTGCTTCTCCTTGAGTTTTTATAAAGGTGCCCATAATTGTTCAGAATGTAGTTTCAGTAACCAAGACTCGATAAAGTATGTTATCATTGCTTTTGATCTTTGCAGTAGTTTTGTGCTGTCTTAAAATCAGGGTATTCCAACCTATGTATTTCTTAGTAAGTGATTAGAAAAGAAACCATTTGAATGAACATCTTCAGAACAATACAATTGATAACATGTAAATAGGTTATTTTAATATATTTTCTGAAGCAAAAAATGTGGTCCAAACTTTCTGATTGCTAGACCTTCTGGCAAATCAGACGTAGTGAACATACCAACTGGAGACAGAGAATCCAGTGGACTGTTAACCACAAACCAACTGCACATTACGTGAGAATGGGGCATTCTGGACAACAAGCAGTCATGTGAGACTTTTATGATGTACATCAAAATCCTATTCTAGGGAATTTAATGTGTGTGGTTGTGATAAAAAAAAAGCAACAATGACAACAATAGGGCTATCAAGCAGATTATTAGAAAGAATTGCAACGTCATAATGGTACTTTACAGTTTCCTGCATTAGTTCTCCACCCCCTCCCTTCTTGCTTCAAAGTACGCTATCCAAGCTCCAAACGGAGCCTGTACCAGTTTCTTAGGTGACCTTACCTTTCACCAATGTTCCATGATGGAGTAATTGAGATACCAGTTCTTATGAAGAGAGCTTGCGTCCCAGCACACTGATGGGGCCGATCTGCCAGCCCTTAAGTCCTGCTTATGGACTTTGGAAAGTGTTTACAATTCCTGTGTTCGCAGTTCAAATCTCTCATCTCTCACCTCTCAGCTTCCTGGAAGGGTGTAGGTTATTCTCCCTACCTAGGGTACACAGGGAAGGTCCCTAACACTTATTTATATTCACCTAAATTACTCTTTACAGATTGTTTTGAAAAGAACAAACCTCTTATTCACTGTTACTAAAAATAACAACCAATTTCCACCTTTTTGCAGATACAATTATTGATGTTTTGTATCCATGAGTTGTTTTTATTAACTGAAACTCTCATAACGGTATCAACCAACTACCTGTCTTTGACTTTTGTCAATTTGTACTATTTTTGGTTTTGGTTTGCTTACACATCTGTGGTCTTCTGCTACTATATTTCTCTCAACACACTTTCGTATAGTTTTACCAATTTAGTTGGTTTGTTCATGGTTAAAAAGAATAGTACGGTCCATTCTTCCAAAGGAATCTGTCCACTGTTTTGTCTTCCATATACAGCTGTAAAGCTGTCTGATGCTCTGTGTTTGACAGTCAGTATTAAAAAAATGTAATTAGGCTGCCCTGTCCGCTTCATATGTCTCCCTGATAAGCTTACTTTATTTAAGTTGCCACTAGTGGCACACAGTTTGAAAGGTTGCTCTACTACCTTAAAGCGTCCTCATTCAAGACAGTGCACATTGGTCCAGTTCAACTACAGACACTGAAATCTGATTTCCTATTGGTAATAACTTATACCCAAGGGTCTGTGAACAACAGGTTCTTTTTATCTGGTGTTGATGCTGTGTTTTACCCAGACAAATTGGTTCCTCATACCTGCCCTTGCTTTCTAGCGAGATTTGTCAGCTTTCAACTTGGGTCTAGTCTGGTACTCCTCCAGTCTTCTCTACTTTGCCTCACCAGAAAGAAGGAAAGCTATATAAACTGAACCCTAAGCATCTGGTATATTATTGCATTTACTGCAAGAGGTAGGAGCTCTTTGTCTATTTTGTTGTAATGAATAGGGTGTGCAGTAATGAAGTGCACAATTTCACTTTGTGTCTCTCTCTGCATTAAGATTTACTGTGCTTTGACCCCCAAAAGACTCACTTCTTTGTGCCATCCAGATCTTTCCTGCGTCTAGTTTTCTCACCAGAGATGTCCTGGTAGCTTATGTTTTGCCAGGCATCCAGGTAGTCTACCCTTCATACTTGTTACTAAATATTATTGCCTCACTGCACAGCACGCAGTGACTGCTATTGTACCAGGGCTGTGTTAACCTTGGTTAATCACCATTAATCAATCCCAGGATCATCGAGTAACAATTGCCCACCATTCAGCGTCAAGCATTAGAAGTTTCTGAGAAGGGCATCAGACCATCTTCTCCATCTGCAATTTAAATGCAACTAGGAGCGGAAGTATGCGTCTTGTACAAGGTTGAACGGAAATGACTGTTGGAATGGGAGTGATGGAGAACATGTCATACACAAAGGGGTTGAGAGAGGACAAATGGCCCTGGTCATATCTTCCCTATTGTTAAACTATAAACACAAAACGATGACCAGGTGAAGGTAATTTTTATCAAATGGCAGTTCCAGTAAGGAGAATCAAAAGAGATTTTGCAGTAGACCCCGCATCCACAACTTGTCTTGCCATGCTTCATCATAGGCGCCTATTCGCTCCCCGGTAGGTGAATTCGGATGTGGTGGACTCAACCAATCATGGGAGTTCTTATATAAATTACAACTGGATAATAGCAGGAATCCAGGTATATAAAAATATCTTAGTGGATACCCAAGAGATTACTTTAAATTGAGTACCATATATATGGTTAAAATCAAAACATGGCAAGTGTCTGATGAATAATCATTACACAACTATCATTACAATAATGGCAACATATTTCCCCCTTTTTCAAATGCCCATTCGGCTGAGGCCTTAGTTAGGGCTGTTTGCATCCCTGCCTAGCTACTCAATTGTGCCAAGCAGAATGAATGAGGCCTAATGCTTTCACCTACTTGTACTCTCGTCTTGGAGATGAAACCTGTAATCAAGCTATAGAGGGAATAAATGGATTGTGACTTACATTTTTATTCTAAGGACCATACCATGCAAAGACTTTATCATGCTGTAATCGTATGGAGGATATTAGGTCAATGGTATCCAGTCACTGTAGACATAGTGGCTATTTTCTGTGAATGAGTCGTGCAAAACTGCAAATCCACTACACAACACATGGGCATGCCAGAGTGTCATTCACTTCTGATGCGTGCAATCATACCATTACTCTAACTTTAGGGTGGTTCTGATAATTTACCAGCAGATCAGGGAGACGCTCCCCTGTAGTCACATTCTTTTGATCGAAAAGTATAAAAACAGAAAAGTGCAGGAATCATTTTCCAAAACACACTCAATCTCCTTATTTGGGTGTTTTATTATTTTGGTAGAAGTGAGTTGGGCATCTGTAATTTTATGGTTACTTTGCTGTTATAGCGTATTAATGCCTGTTAGCGTGGAGATGCTTATTAGCCTTCTCATTATGTATAAAAAGTGCATTGGTCGTTTATGCTTACCCGACCCTATGGTAGAGTTTACCCTTCTTAATTGATTTAAAAAACATGGGTAATAGGACCCAGGACCCTACTTACTTCGTCATCCTACGGTATGAGCCTCATAATAATCAGTACTCCTTCCAATATAATGACATTCCGCTCAAATGCTGTTCCTCTGGAGCTTAAAACACCCATTACAGGGCACTCTATAATGTGTTTCTCTGTTCAAGTAATAGCAGTTCCTTGGGTATACCGCACGATTTTTCATTTACCTAGATCCCTGCTATTATCCAGTTGTGATTTATATAAGAACTGTCATGATAGTTTGAGTCTGTCACAGTGGTATTCACCTACCGGGTTGCGGATAGGCGCCTATATTGAAGCATGCCACGACAAGTTGTGGGTAAGGCGCCTAATCCAATAATCCAAAAGCTCTTGATTCTCCTTACGGGAATTACAATTTGATGAAAAAAATTAACCTTCACCTGGTCTCCTTATTCGTCTTCTTGTGTTTATAGTGATGGAGAACATACCTTACCAGTCCTGTTTGAAATGTAATGAAACGTGCCTGTGATCGAAACATCATTGGTATGTATCCTCTTCTTACCTCAAGACTACAAGGAATCCTCTTGCTCTGCGTGCAAAGCATGCAGGAATGAAATGACCATCAGGTGCAGGAGGAAGCATCACTAGGCGCATTACACAATGTAGTATCAAGACCCATCGCAGCCACTCTTTGACCCGAAAAGGCTTGAGGGCAAGGCCTTGGAGTAGAAAAGATCTTCTGGACTGGCAGTGACAGGCGCCGGGCAGCCCCAGCACCATTTCCTCGGATGGTTCCAATGTGCAGCAGGAAGGAAGGTTTGGTGCAAAGTCTGCACCATGAGCACACTCTGACCACCACCTACCCGAGAAAACTGACCCTCTAGTGTTTGGCCTTAAAAACACCTGTGTACGGCTGCTCAGGACCACTCTTGATGGAGTTGAGTTTTGGGCCCTGAGACTCAGCCAAATGAGGCTCTGACACTGGGCTGTGGACCTCGAGAAAACTAAGCGCCAAGAGCAAGCATCATCTGTATAGAGACTTTGAGACAAGGACGCTGACCCTCAAGCTGAAAAGACAACAACCAAGCCATGAGCCAATATTCTCTGTGCTAAAATCTGCTCTGAAAAATCACTTGAATCTAGGCTCTGCGTTAAGCTAGACTCTTGTGCTCACATAGCTACCAGAGTATCTCAGAGGTGAAACAGAGTAGACTTTACGTTCATCCCACTTCTAAATAGATAGACCATGGCCTGCTCTCTAGACCCACAGGAGTCTGACCCCCACTCCCTTGAAGGAAAGGATGCTTGCCCTTCGAGTAAGTCATTTCTAAGGAACTTGAAGGATACCTAATAAAAAGACAAGACAATTTGGGTCTAGTCCAGGGATTCCGCCACTAGAGCCTCAACCACCACCTCCGGGCAAAGGCTACCAGTCACTGCCCGGGTCAAATCACCACAGGAGTCCCACAGCGCACTCTGACTCTGACCACAATAGTCAGGATGACAACCAGGACTTCTTTGACTTGCCACTACCACCACACAAGGGGAATGACCCATGGGAAGACTAGAACGCTGACCCTCAGGATAGCTGCAGTTTGGAGCTTTTCCCTGTAAAGCCATCACTCTGGATGACACTGCAGCACATCATGCTGTCATTCAGCAGGCAGCTCCATCCGATCAGGTCAAGCTCCACATGGTCCAAGAGGAGGATGACTTCCTTGTAGACACTCAGTTCATTTCCTGCCAATGCTTTAGAAGCTTAACAAGGTGTGCGGCAGAGAGCTTCAAGGAGCCATTGAATACCAAAATCATCAGCCCTAGAATAGAGAACTCTCGCTGGGGACCCTATCTACATCAAGGGTCATGTGTCTTCTGATATTCTAGTCATGCATATGGCTCGGAAAAGAGCAGTTGTGCAAGGCACATTCTATGCACCGCATCCACACAAAGAGAGACTGAAGTTCGATGCTGCTGCAGTAGTGGTAGCAATACAATGATGTATCACTAACTCACTGGGTTTTCCCCTTTCTCTCAAGGTAGGATAAGAACCATTGGGAGAAAATGGAATAAGTCCAGCATCTTCTGACCTTCCACAGAAAGCATGGTAGAGAACTGCTGTAAGAAGGCAAAACAGTCTCGAAAGCCACCATCAGCAGACACTACTTACCACTGTGATTCGATACAGGCATGCATGGGTAAGGGTATTTGGGTTCCCCTTCTTTAATAGTCCCTCAGGTTGAGTCCATGATGTAGGAAATCATGAAGGATACTGATACCACAAAAACCACAGGCACACTCCAGATGCAGCCTGCAAAATGATATTCAAGATGTTTGCACTACACCAGATTCATCAAGCAGACTCTGTGCTATCAACTTTCAAAGTGCCTATTTTCAAACTCCAAGCTGTGCAACATTGACATTTCCTCAGACTCAAGATTGGGAAAGATAGTTTTCATGCAAGGTCCTCCCCTGCTTCCTCAAATTAGTGTCTTCTGCCTTCTCTAATAGCATGCTGGTGGTAGCACATTTCTCCATCACAAAGAATCCTGTTTTGTCTTAGTTCGACAATAGTTTGATCAAGACTAACTGAGCACAAGCTTGCGTAGAATTTACACAAAACTTTGAACATTCTCCATATTAAAATTTCAGTTCCCCCAAGTCTGCTCCTCAGCTAATCCAAGTAATTAATTACGTAACGAGCGAGCAGTCTTGAACTCAGGGCTCACAAGAGTATTTCCTTTTAAGTATAAACTGATGGTCTCTTTCCAGAGACTGCTTCCAATCTGTAGTGTTAAGAGTGCCTTTCAATCCGAACCCGATCCGGGGGCTGAGTTTGTAAGGGGTTTTTTTTGTAGGGGTGGGCGACAGACCTTCTCAGCCCGAATGTCCTACGGCGGTGGTGGGACGGACGTGGGGTGGGGTGGGGGAGTTGGGAGCGGGAACAGGTATTGCATGTTGGGGAGCTCATGGGGGGGAATGGGACGGGACTGTAAGATCTTTTGTGGGAGTTGGGGGAGGGAGGGATTGTTACAGCATGTCACACGGATCACACATACTCTCACGACCTTGTGGCCTCGTCTCTGACACACAAGAGTTAGCCGCTCCATGGCCACTGACTTCAGACATCTTATACCATGACGCAGGGCCGGACCTGGGATAGAATAACGGACACGCTACAGGCTCCAAGGGGGATTAAAATACTTACCTGGAATGTTAACGGGCTGGGGAGTAAGATAAAGAGAGGGTTAGTTAATGCATACCTGAAGAGAGCGGGCCCTGATGTAATCCTCCTACAAGAAACTCACCTACAGGGAGTTAAATGTGGTTTCTTGGCTAGAGGACAGTATACAGTGCATGCACATGCTGGTTTTACCACCGGTTCCAGAGGGGTGGCAATTATGGTTAGAAAGAATCCACCTTTTCAAGTAGCACAGACCTGGATAGATCCCCAGGGGACGTATGTGGGGGTGAGGGGCCGTTTGAGAAGGCAGGAATACACTATCATTTCGGCATATGCGCCACCGTCACTGCAAGCACCTACACTTAGGGGAGTCACAGATATCATCTTGAACACGTCAGATACCCAGCAGATCCTAGGGGGAGACTTTAATGATTTGATGGCCTCGGGAACAGACAGGACAGGGGAAAGGACCAGGGCCCACCCAAACACCAACCCTGCTCTCCAGGACAATGACTGCATTAGGGCCCATAGATATGTGGAGATGGCTACATCCTGAGAGGAGGGCTATTTTGTTTTTCTCTGGGGCACATAAGGTGTACTCCCGTTTGGATTATATCTTTGTGGCACGGCAAGCACTGACTGTGCACGACACTGCAGAGTATCAGGCTCGAGGAATATCTGATCGCTCGCCCCTACTAGCGGTGGTGGGGGGAGGTAGGGAAGGAAAAGGCCGTTTCTGGAGGTTGACGGCATGGGACTTGCAGAATGCCGGAGTCATAAAATGCCTTCGGGCGGATGTGAAAGTTTGTCGCTGAAAATGAGGGTTTGGTCTCTTCGAGGGTGGTCTTCTGGGAAGCCCTTAAGGCGGTCATGCGGGACAGGGTGCAGAATAGACTGGCCGGGGAAAAGAGGAAGCGGCAGGAGGAGTCGAGGTCACTGGAAGTCCAGATATTGACGATGGAGCGGGACCATCAACATACCAAAGCAGAGGGAACTCTTAGACGCCTACAGGATCTACAGCGCCAGTACAGAGACATGGTTACAGGGGAAGCTAAAATGCAGGCCTTAGCGACCTTACATTGTTTATATGACATAAGCGACAAGTCAGGAAAGCTGTTGGCGTGGCTTAGCAGAAAAGAGAGGGATGCCAGGTGGGTGGAGCAAGTTAGGGATGTCCGAGGGAACCTGATAAGGACGGATGAACAGATAGCTGAGACGTTTGCTACATACTATAAAACATTCTACGAAGCAAAGGACCTAGGGACGCAGGAGGATACTCTCCACTATATGGCGGACATTGAGCTCCCGGTCTTAGTGGACGAGGACCAGAAGGAACTGGAGGGAGACTTCACATTAGACGAAGTTAGAGCGGCCCTATCCAAGCTCCGGGCAGGGAAATTCCCGGGTCCCAATGGTTTCCCTGCGGAATTTTTCAAAAAGACAGAAGACTTACTCTTGCGTCACGTGATGGGACTCTTTGAGACGGCGGCGCAGGAGGGGAAGCTACCATTGGACCTCCGGCAGGCTACGATAGTCCCGATATATAAGGAAGGGAAACCAATGGACGACTGTGCGTCGTATCGCCCCATTTCCCTCTTGAATGTAGAGGTGAAACTTCTTGCAACAGTACTCGCTCTCCGGTTGCGACCGGTGATACCGGGGTTGGTACACCTGGACCTAACTGGTTTTCTCCCAGATCGGGCCACGAGATTAAACCTCCGTCAGACCCACAATTGGCTACAGGAGTTGAGCACGAGACACGACCCACATTGGTTCCTGTCGTTGGATGTGGAAAAAGCCTGGAAGGGGTATTATTGCGTTTTGGTTTTGGCCCCAAGTTTCGGGCTTGGGTGCGGTTGCTCTACGCTGACCCCAGGGCACGCGTTAGGGTCAATGGGACACTCTCAAGCGAATTTCCAGTGAGACGCAGGACTAGGCAGGGATGCCCTCTGTCCCCCCTGCTCTTTGCCCTCGTGATTGAGGTACTGGCGTGTGCGGTTAGACAGAATGAGGACATTAGGGGGTTCTGGATAGGACAGACAGATACGGCAGAGGAGAAGATATCGCTGTATGCAGATGATATCCTCCTGTATGTAACGCACCCGGCTACAACGATAGGGGCCCTTTTCTCCGAACTGGATCGCTACGGGGCACGTGCTGGTAACTGCATAAATTGGCATAAGTCGATCCTCTATGATCCCAGGGGCCGAGATGAATGGACAGCACTACCGCGAAGGCTGCAGACGACAGGTGTAGGGTTCGTATATCTAGGGATATATGTGACACCTGATACAACTCTTTCCTATGATAGGAACATTAAAAGAATCTCGAATAACTTTGCTGAGGACGCGGCCAGGTGGCGGATCCTCCCCCTCACGCTTCTGGGCCGCGCGTCCCTGTTCAAAATGATGCCGCTCCCCCGATATTTATATGCATTCCAAAAGGAATATTTCCCTATATCGAGACAGGTGTTCCGAGATATCAATGCGGAGTTAAGGACCTTCTTGTGGTTGGGCAAACACCCCAGGGTGGCATTGACGACCCTTCAAAGGCACCAATATAGTGGTGGGATCTCATTACCTAATATGGAGGCCTATTATTGGGCAGAACACCTGGCACCTGTTACTGACTGGATACATGCCCCGGCTGCACATCCCACCTATGCACTAGAGAGGCATGGTATGGCTAAATGCACCTTCCTCCATTATCTCTATGGGGGCATGGGGAAAGCCAGGCTGCTTCCAGCCACAAGAGTTACCCTCGACCTTTGGGTACGGGCGACGAGATGTACAGGCTGGGAATGGAAGCCGACGAGGCAAACGCCGCTGTGGAAATGCGCATGGCTGCGGGAATTGATTAAATTAAAGGGCTTCCAGAGATGGGACGATATAGGTATTTCGTAAATCGGTGATGTGATGAAGAGTGGGGCGCTGAAGTCCTTCCAGGTCCTCAGGGCAGAGTACGGCTTAGGTCGCACTCAGTTTTATAGGTATGCACAGCTGAGTCACGCCTGGCGGGCGGAGGAATTGTTGACAGGCACGCTCCCCGAGTATGCACCACTGGAGGGCCGTCTCTTGCAGGAGGAGATCCCAAGTAGGGCAGTCTCCCTGACCTACAGAACTGTGATGAATAACCTCCCGGATGGGCTAGGGAACCTTAAAAGGAAATGGGAAGCAGATGTGGGGGACATGGATGAGGTGGATTGGGACACGGTCCTGATGCATCCGAGGAAGGTGGCCATTAAGTCGCGCCTACGGCTTATCCAATACAATATCCTCCATAGGACCTACTATGACGGAGTGCGCCTACATAACATGGGGAGGGCCAGTGACCTGAATTGCCTGCGCTGTGGTAGGGATGGTGGTGATTTTTTTCATACCATCTGGTCGTGTTCGGAAATTCTAAGCTATTGGGTTGAGCTTCTGAGAGAACTAGGGGAGGTACTGGGGACCACTTTGCCGCTAGATCCCTAATTGGTCTTATTGGGTATGACTAACGATGTGGACCTTGCCCGCCCGCCGTTGATCTTTCTAGTTTTGGCTCTAGTGGTTGCCAAAAGGGATGTAGCATGGAGGTGGGGGGTGGCCACATTGCCGCAGCTGGAGGAATGGAGTCGAGGCATGGATCTCTACATGGCAGCTGAGAGGGTCATGTACAAAGCACGGGGATGCCCTAAAAAGTTTGGAAGAGTGTGGGGCAGATGGCGTACATATTATGCCTTGGATGGAGGGCTTTGAGCTGGCAGGGGCGCAGAGGTATTTCTACAGGGGACAAGAGAGTGGGTGACAAGAGCCTTTGTGATATTATGGGGGTGGATCAGGGATGCAATCGACGGGGGCTAGATGGGGCAGTGGAGAGTAGATTGTTCTTACCGATGAATCAAGGAAGGAGAGGGCGGAAGGGTGGGGTGTTTTGATTAATGCTGACATGCTGGTTGTGTTCATGTACAATAAAATGCAAATAAAAAGATTTTTTTTTAAAAAGAGTGCCTTTCAATCTAGTTTGAGTAGTTAAAAAAAGTATTCCATTTAAAAACTGACGTCAAAGGAATGTCTGTCATCAGATTACCATCCCCTGCAACAGCAAATCTCTAGCCTTTCCCAGTCTTACAATCAAGATTATCATAAGCTACATTTAACCACTCCCTCCCACTTCCCCCAACAAGCTTCTAAAAAAATGCATACAGAAAAACAAAACATATTTCAATCTTTTTTTATCTAATCCTTGTATCACTTGGTGTTACTCTTTTCTTTTGTCACCACCCCATTTATCCTGAAAAGAAAAGAAACATACACACATTACTTTACTAATGCTCCAGCCACATAGAGCTTCCTCTTTTCAGATGGCATGTGCTTCACCATTAGTTTATTTGATGAACATTGTCCCTTCTCTGTCACATCTGTTCCACCTTCTTGCAAATCCACTTCCCCCTCTACCTTCAACAGACCTTCTATTTACCTAGTTGCCCAACACATCTACCTACTTTTTTACTTCCTTTTTGATTTTTTGGAAAAGTATATATTAATGCACTCCATGTAGCTGGGCAGCTTCTCACATACTCACTCCCCTGCAGTCAAGAAGACTACACGTCAGTCCAAGCTTTGTCTTATCACAACATAAATTTGTGTTGATTTTTCAAATTTTCCTTCCTGGCACTTCTATTACCATCTCTGCTCACTATCTCCTTCATCCTACTTTTCAGCAGCAAGGGAGATTTTAGTACTAGCACATCACCATAGACTCAATTAAAAAAGAAATACTCCACTGTTTTTCATTGTAATATGACCAAAACATCCCTCTAAGAACCTTCCTCAGGCACCCATTTTGTATTAGCCATCTGCACACAATCCTTTAGTAAGCTGTTTTTCTATTTTGCCTTCCCATTGGCTTTAATTAAATACAATGTTTTCAGAAGCTTTAACTACACCTTATGGAGGAAGTCTTCCATCTCTTCCAGGGTGAATTTAATCCCATTATCCAGAATGAATTGTTTCAGTATCCCTTGCTTCTACAATTTTCTTTAAAAAAAGATCCACCATAACCCCTCCCATAAACTTCACTGTTAACCACTTAGTAAAATAGTCCTCCTTCAGCTGCAGATATTGCTCATTAGCTGGGAAACTCCTAATGGGTCTCACGTTGCCTTATTCTAATGTAAATAAGGGCCTCTCAGGCACTTGCACATCTGACAAGGGATATCTCCTGATATCTTGGACTTTAGTACTTCTCCAGGACTGGACACTCTTCTACCAGACGGTCCATTCTAGGCCACCAAAATATGTCTCTTGTCTTCACCTTGATATTCCCTCTCCTTAAATGACCCGAATTTGCTAGCTTTATTTATTTTTCCCTAAGTCTACTGGTATGCACACTCCTGCTACTTCTAGAAGCTTTACCTTCACACACCCGCTCCCCCCCCATCATCTCTCCCATTACAGACCTTACGTTTCTCCTAATAAGAGGCCTCCCCCTACAATTGTTCCTTGTCGGAAGCTGGCTCTGTATTTACTATTCCGAAATGAGGTATAGTGTGCACAGATCCAGTGGAACCCCAAAGGTAGGCAGAGGTAAAAGTAAATAGCACCTTGCATACTATTTGTGGTAGTGTGGGCGAGCAGTAAGGCTTTATCAGAGGGTAGTATTACGCATTTGTTGTACACACTCAGGCAAGAAATGATGCCACATTCTCAAAGACTGAACTCAGACCAATTTGTTTGTATCAAAAATATTATTTAGTTATTTTATTTCTAGAACCAAGCCAAGCCTGGTGCAAGTAAGTGAAATAATGCTTTGCAAAATCTAATGCAGTGATTTACAGTTGAATGCAGGTTCAAATGCAGTTGGTTGAATTACAGGAAATTCAACAGTCTGAAATTACTTTTCAGTTACTTAACAGATTACTGTGCATGTTACTTTTTAGATTACTTTTTAAGTTACTTATGCTAAGAAGAATTTTCAAGGAAAAACAGTTCATGCAGTCCTATGGAAAGAAATGAAGTTAATGGTTTGCAGGTAAGTACTTATTTGTGGGAGTTGGTATTCTGGGGTTAGAACCAGTGTTCCCCCAGGGTCAAGGATGCACTCTCAGCACACCCTCAGTGTTTGTAGGGCGGCTGGGTGCAGAGTGCTGAGGCCCACTGTTATCCAATGGGGGAAAAGGGGCCTCCAGTTGATGGCTGCTCACGAGCAGGCCACAAGGTTGTGGGAGCAAAGCTCCTGGTGTTAGGCTCTGGGCAAAGGGGTATCCGAGTTATCAGACAAAGTACACCTGCAACAGCACAGGGTGCTGTTTTGGCGTTGGGTGTCCTGTTTTCAGTGGGATTCTCCGGTTGCAACAAAGACTGTAGGCTCAGGATGAAGATCTTCTGGAGGTGACCACTGTTTGGCGAGGTAATTTGGGATGCCCGGGGATTCTGGGACAAAGTTGGTTGGGCCACCCAAGGCCGTGGGACGTCTGGTGCAGGGGTGTCTTTTGGTCTTAAGTTTTCTTACCCGCGTGGGCGCTAGAGGGCGCACAAGCGGAATGGCTGCTTAAGCAAGTAGCTCCCGCGCCTTGGCGTAAAATCCTTTATTTATCCTATGCTACAGGGTGACGAATCGCCAAAAATACCGTTCGCTGTATGCAGGCAAGCATTGTCTACACTCGTTCTGAATTTGGGGCCGCTACGAGACACGGGGCTGAAGATATTGCGGACTCTACATTTGCCGAGGATTGCCCTGGAGCCGGCGAGAGGAGAGCGCCGGTGCGACGTTCTACGTGAGACCGAGGTCGGCCACGAGGGGCTGGGCCGCACCTCTGAGCGGTCGCCTGGAATCGAGAGGGAACTTGAATCGGAGCCTGCGGCTGGGGGTGAGCTGCAATCATCCCGTTGCCTGGACTGGTCCCCCTCCCTCCCCCGCTGGTGCTGACTCCCGGAGCGAGGACCGGAGGTGAGTCTTCTATCTACGCCCAGCAAGGGGACGGGTGTTTAAAACACTCGCGATCCACCTGAAGCAGCCGCCGACATACCGGCCCTCTCGCCGAGGGGAGGGGCACCGGGAGTGCCCTGGTTTGCCGGCGACACCCGCATGCTAGACCACCCGAGCGGGGAGGGCTACAACGCTCGGCGCTTCTGTGCGTTACAGGGACCCCACACGAAGCACGGAATGGGGGACTGACCGCTGGCGCACCTCCTGTATTGAACCTCCACCAGACGGAGCTGGCTCCTTCGTTCTCACTGCCGCGCGTTGGCTCCCGCTGACGTGGAGTGTGTCTGTGCTTTGCATCCTACCTGATCGTGGAGGCTGCACCCTGGGCGCTGTCCTCCCTATGCTGGGCTTCGGCGGCCATTGAACCGACATCTAGGCTGCAGAGCTGCACTCTGAATTTGCTGGGGCTGCAGGACGACCTGTGCCTGCTCATCGCCCCCCCCTGGAGCTAATACCCCATCAACACTGGCATACCTGAGACCTTGAGGGGCGCCTCGGATCTGCGCCCTCCTCCCGACAGTTACTACACTATACCATCCTAGCCGGCGGCTGCCACGCCGAGGGCTGCCGGGGTCGACTGGGACTCTGCACTACCTGGAAACCTGCATGCGGGCTCATAGTGCACATAGCACCTACAGGGTGCGCGGTGTCTGGAAGCTGCGCCCTGCTGCAACCATGGGGCGCCTCGATAATCGTCAGGCGAAGCTGAGCTTTGATGGCGCCAAAAAAGGCGCGAAATCAGTGCCTGATGGCCCTGGACCCAGTGGGGCGCCTCTGACGGCCGCTACACCCCCTGCAACGGACCTTGATCTTCACGCCCTATTCCAGGAAATGAGGCAGGGGTTTGCGACAGTGGTTGAAAAGGTTGGACGGCGTCACTGCCCGACTGGACGCTCTGGTCCATAAGGTGGATCGCCATGAGGAGAGACTAACGACTGCGGAACAACGAGTCTCTGCTACCAAAGATACCGCCGCGACCCATACGACGCAGCTAGCTCGGATGGATAATTTGCTCCGGATCATAGCGACTAAAAATGAGGATTTGGAGGCCCGCAGCCGCCGCAACAATATACGCGTCACGAATGTGCCGGAATCTACAGACACGGGCAGGATGGAACTATATATTGAGAAATTGCTTAAGGGGTCAATTGGAGACAATGCTTTTTCTCCCCAATTCATTGTGGAACGGGCGCACCGCTCTTTGGCGCCTGTGCCCAAACCCGGATTGCCGCCTCGGCCTATTATTGCCAAGCTATTGAATTATCGCGATCGTGACACCGCATTGAGAGCGGCCCGAACTCAACGAAACTTGCAGTACAACGGCATCACCTTTTCCATATATCCGGATTTCACACCGATGGTGCAGGAGGAGCGCCGAAAATTTCTACCCGTGAAGAAAAAGCTTCGAGAAGCCCAAGTGGACTTTGCTCTTTTATACCCGGCGAAGCTGCGGATCCCACATCAAGGACAACAACGGTTCTTCATGAACCCGCAGAAGGTGGAGGACTTCCTAAAATCACTCCGAAGGGCACGGAGGGAGGAGCAAGATGCTGCAGCAGACCTGGGACACGACGACTTGCCACCGGAGCCAGACGAATAGCACTTGCCTCCACAGATTGCGTTGGCTGCCTTTCCTGCACCGTTTGAACACCGCTCATCATACAGACCATGGTGCCTGCCCCGGAATACGAGCAACGACCTTGCATGGCCTCGACACACATGTGGTAATGTAAACCAAGGCCCACTCTCTTGGCTCTAGGCTCCACCGAGGGTGGTACAGACTGGAGCTATGGGCCGGGAGGTGGCTGTGCGTACTCTATGTTTTACCCCCACAGGGTGCTCCCCTTAAGACTACTACTGATTGTTTTGTTGTTACGTGGGTTGGGAATGGCAGGGTGGGGGGAGGGGTGTTGGGTGGGAATCAATGGCTACTGGCATGATTGGGATGCTGGGGTGGGAGGGGGTTGGGCTGTTATACGATGAGGCTATTCTTGCTTGGAGTATGTAGGCAGATTCTACGATGGTATGCGTGTCCTTGGTGGTGGGGCGTTGCAGGCCCTGACTCATTGCCTTGGCTGGTACTGCTGCTTCTGCTGTTGACCGATCTATGGCTACACTAAATGCTAATGCACATTTGACTTGCTTGTCCTGGAATGTTCGAGGGTTAAACGATGCTAAAAAATGTCGCAGTGTCATTGCCTATCTTGATAGACACCACACTCAGGTGGTTATGTTACAGGAAACCCATTTACCGCCACGGGATAGGATTGCCTTTGCGAGCAGATGGGCTGGGGACCGAATTTTTTCTTCTTACTCCACATATGCGAGGGGGGTGGCTATCCTTGTAGCCCGGACTGTACCGTTTCACAGATATGGGGAATTTGCTGATAGGGAGGGGCGATATGCATTGTTGTGGGGCAGACTAGGCCGTGACACTTACACATTTGTTGTAGGTTATGCGCCAAATGTGGATACTCCTGCATTTTTCACCACTCTATGGGGCAAAATATTGGCTGCGGGCTCCCGACACATCATCTGGGGCGGTGATTTCAATTTGGCGCTGGTACCTCACTTAGATAGAGCTGATGGGGTGTGTTCCTATAAACCTAGAGCACGCGAGGCGCTGGAGGGAGTGATTGCAGAGGGTGAACTTCTGGATGCCTGGAGACACTTACACCCGTTAGGGAGGGAGGGCACATACTTCACCTCGCACACTGGAACATGGGCACGATTGGACTATTTTCTAGTTACCAAGGGGATTGCCACAGAACTAGTAGGGGTGACTCACCTACCTCGGACGCACTCTGATCACAGCCCCGTTGTACTCCATCTTCGCATCTCTGGGTGGGATTACCTACGACCGCATTGGAGACTTCGCCCAGAAATCTTGCTGGACAATTTGTTTCAAACTGAATTGGGGGAGGAGATAGCTGCTTTTTTCCCCAGAAATAAGGGATCAGTTGACTCGGTTGAACACATATGGGAGGCGTTCAAAGTAACCATCAGGTGCTATTGTATATCCAAGAGCTGCGGGGTCTTACGTGATATCCTTCGTACTATTAGCACACTGGAGAAGGAGCTGGGTGCTCTGGAACGCCGCATGGTGGATGAGTCTAGCCCCGAACTGCATGCTACCTTCAGAGAAGCGCTGTCAAGATTTGAGGAGGAGGCTGCTAGGGAGTCTAGGTTCCGTGGCAAACACTGGCAGGCCCGAAAATATTGTGAGGGAGATAGGCCTGGGAGGGTATTAGCTGCACTCACTCAATCACCACGTGACCGCAATATCATATTCGAACTTACAGATACGCATGGCGCCACTATCAGAAACTCGGATGAAATTCTCAATTCATTCACAGCACACTATCTCTCACTGTACACTTCCACCGCGGGGCCTGCAACGTCTTATGCTGATTACCTAAAGGATGTAGCATTGTGTTGGCTTAGCGATGGGGATAGGGCTTTCTTACCAGCGCCTTTCGAGCTAGATTAGGTCCGGGACGCCATCATGTCTCTTCAGAATGGTAAGGCCTCGATGGCATTCCTGCCGAATTTTATAAGGCATACATTGATATTATGGCTCCTGTCCTACGCGAGGTCTACTCGAAATCCCTTGAAGAAGGCGCTCTACCCTGCTCTATGCGCGAGGTTGTCATCACCTCTCTCCTGAAGCCCGACAAGGATCCCAGCTCCTGTAACTCTTACCGCCCACTTTCTCTCTTAAACTGCGATGTAAAGATACTCGCTAAAGTTCTGGCTACTCGACTATCGCTGTTGATGACTAGAATTGTGCTGCCTGATCAATCTGGATTCGTGGCTGGCCGCTCTACGTCGCACAACCTTCGCACCCTGTTCTCTCTCCTGCGCACCGTACATCCTGAAACACCTGTCGCAGCTGTATTTCTCGATGCCACTAAAGCCTTTGACTCAGTCGAATGGCCCTATTTATTTTCTGTATTGGCAAGCATGGGGTTCCCACCCTTGTTTATATCCTGGGTTCGCCTGCTTTATACTCGACCTACGGCGAGAGTGTTGGTAAATGGTCACCAATCACAACCTATCGACATTACCAGAGGCACGCGCCAGGGCTGTCCACTCTCACCTTTATTGTTTGCCATAGCTGTTGAGCCTCTGGCTTGCCGCCTACGTCAGCTTCATTGAGATGGGGCGGTTCAATGCTTACAGCGGCAAATAGATGTGTCCCTATATGCAGACGATATTACCCTATATGTCAAACACCCTGAGACCCTCAATCCCCTACTCAGGGAGTTCATTATGTTTGGCGGAATGTCAGGTGTACACATCAACTGGTCCAAGTCCCAAATTTTCCCTTTAACAGAAGCGGTGGGTGACTTTCCCCTTGACTATCCATTGGAGTGGTGCCGGACGGACCTCCGCTACCTGGGGATACGTGTTTTCCGAGATAGGGAGGAGACATTACGAGCCAATTATCGAGTGGCTATCACAAAACTGACTGCTTCCGTGGATCGCTGGCTCACCTTGCCGCTTTCCATGGCCGGCAGGGCGTCCCTTATTAAAATGGTTATCCTTCCCCGATTACTTTTTTTTTTCTCAACATTCCCTATTTCCCCGGCGCTTTCTTCTTTAAGACACTGAAGATGGAGCTACGCAGGCTTTTTTGGGGAGGCAAGAACCCACGGCTTAAATGGTCCACGCTTACCTTGCCCTACGACAAAGGAGGTTTCGATTCCCAGACTTCGAGGAGTATTACCAGTGCGCACAGGCACATTTTGCCTACCACTGGATGGCTCCTACGCCTTACATGCCACATATTGCGGTCGAGGACTGGATAGTACATCCCCTCCCGCTCTCAGGATTACTTCATTGCCCGGAATCGTCCATCACTACGCTGAACACTTCCGTTTCGTGCACGATGGATGCATGGCGTCGTATAGCCAAGAGCTTGTTGTGCCAGCTACCCTATTCACCGAAGTTGCCACTTACCTATCATCCGGATCTCACTCTATTGCGGGAACAAGGATTCCGCACCCTATGCGCAAAACTACATGTCTCCTGCTGGGGTGACTTGTTTGTTAATGGTCAGTTTAAAACGGCGGACCTTTTCTTCGCGACGCACAGCCGCACCCCTCTAGAGCTTTTTTATTACATCCGCCTACGTGCGGGGATGCGGGACATACTACCCAACTTCCCTGACGAACCTGAGGTTTTGCCTCCGCTCCACTTCCTGTTATGCTCACGGGATGGGGCTCATTTGGTGTCTGGCCTTTACCGTCAACTGAGGGGTGCTGCGCCGATACCAGACTCCAGTGCTCGGGCGCGATGGGCCGTTGAGCTGGTTACTGACATCACTGACGAGCAATGGCTGTACTGCTGTGTGCTCACCTCCCGCTTATCTGCCAGTAGCAGATTCAAAATTATACATTACAAATTCCTACAACGGTTGTACTATACACCGGTGCGAAAACCCAGATTTGGTTTGGCGAAGGATGACCGCTGCGTGCGCTGCCGTGCCGACCATGCGGATATTCTGCATTTGGCGTGGGAATGCCCACAGGTGGCCCTTTACTGGCAGCAAGTGACGGATGCCCTTACAGACATGACGAGAACCACTGTGCCCATGGACCCCTTGGTGACGCTTCTCGGATATACTCAGCAGACCCCTAGCTCTAGCCGGAAATTTGTCGATACCGCGCTCCTTTTGGCCAAAAGACGTGTGGCCTGTCGGTGGGGCCGAGGTAGGGCGCCCAAATTTAAGGACTGGCTGGCGGACGTCAAGACCAACATAATACATTCGCCGACTTATTACCTACATCCTGTAAGCCTAGGGACATATGGGGTCCCCTGGTGTGCTACCTGCTCCAACGATCGGTCGGGGTAGATACACCTGAGGAGGGCCTTGTTGCTCTTTGATGCTACATCGTACAGCCCTGGCGCAGGTCTTCACTCTTGCTACTGCATCCACATATCACTGTGGTCAGCATGGGACGTGCTTTGTTTCCTGCGGATGGGTTGGACTGGTCTGCTTTCCGCGCCCCTGCCCCGTACCCGACATTGAGGGCCCCCCTCCTGGACCATTATCCCCTACACCGCACTTTGCACATCCCCACATTCTTTTTCCACCCTATCGCATTACATTCAAGCCACTGCACATGTCGTTACCTTCGGACTTGCTAGTAGACTGTTCGGAGTATGGAGTTACGACTGCCGAGCGCTGCACTGCACTACCTATCTGGGCTGCCTTACCGATTTGATATCTTTTCTTTTTCGAGGGAGAATGAAATGCCTCTTAGTTTCTTCAATGTTGGGAAGTTCTTATCACTGTTCTGTCACTGAACGTTAACGTTGATAACACTGTTCTGCTGCTGCTCATCCTTCAGGTGCCCCGCAACATCAGCTATGTTACTACCATCGCTCATGCTTGTGCTATGCCGCCGGGCCTCAGGGAAGCCGGCTACGAGGCTGTGTTATAATTACTGTACCACGCTGCCGGCCTCCAGGTTGTGGGCACGAAAAGCTGTGTACTCTACCCTGTATTATGCAATAAAGCAGTGTTGAACTCCAAAAAAAAAAAAAAAAAAAAGTTTTCTTACCCGCTCCTGTCGCGGTCGGGGATATCCTCCAGAAAGTGGCTGCAGTCGTCGATTGGAGATTCGAGGCAGGTCAGAGATTACTAGATCTCAGGTCAGGATCGCTGGGGAGACCTCCTCTAGGTGTTGGGCCACTCAAACTCTGGCTTTAGGAGTCTGGTGCAGAGTGGTGCAGACATGTGGTTTATTCCAGAGCCAGAGTCTGTGGGTGAGCAAATCCAGTGCTCACAGGAGACAAAGTCTTGTTTTTGGAAGGCAGGGCAGGTCCTTCAGGTTCTTGAGGGCTGCTGGCTGCAGGACATACCAGGATTTCGCTGGAGCAGGTTCGATGTGCAGACAGGCCGGTAGGGCTGGGGCCAAGTCAGTGGGCGTCGTCCTCTTCTTAGTTCAGCACAGCTTCTTTGGTCCATTTACTGTTCTGGTCAGTTCTTGTCTGAGGAGGCAAGGTTCAGGGTCGCCCCTAAATACTAGATTTAGGGGCGTCACAGGTAAGTAAAGGTCAGGAACAATGGGTCCTTTCTTTGGGGTGGGTACACCCCCTATTATGCCACCCTCCAGTGGGAGGGGGACATATGCCTCATTCAGGTTGGCTGGGTCCCCCCATCTGCAGGATTGCAGGGACTGAGAGTTGTGCTTCACCTTGCCTCCCCCACCTGAGGGGTGGGGTTGGCAAAGGTTGGCACACCCCCCTTCCTCACTTGGTTTTCCCACCGATTCTTCCTCTGAAAGTGTGGGTCAGAACTGGTGGGAGCCAGGTGCTGGAAGCAGCAAAGCCCTGGGGTAGCTCACAAAGGCGGCAAGCCTTTGAAACTTACCCTTCGTGGACCCTGCCCATCCTGGGGGTGGATGCTTGGCACCTCGCCCCAGGAAGTGCATTGTTTTAGACCCTCGAGAGCAGCAGCCTCTCGACCCAGGGGTCCAGAAACATGTTTGGCAGCAGGTGAGGAGCCACTCAGCCAGGACACTAGAGTTAGGTCGTTTTTGAGGGGGCATCTCTAAGATGCCCTCTGAGTGCATTTTTCATTAAATCCCACACTGGCATCCCTGTGGGTTTAATGTGCTGAGAAGTTAGATACCAAACTTTTCAGTAAAGCCATTGTGCTGCTCTGGTTTTCGTAATGACAAACTCCCAGTACCATATACTCTTAAGGCATTACTGCACTTACAATGTCTAAGAATTGGTTTAGACACTATAGGGGTACAGGGCTCATGCACCTGTACCCTCACCATTTATATAGTGCACCCAGCTAGAGGGGGCTGACCTATGCCAGGGCAGTGGGTTGTAGGCATGGCACAAAGGGATGTGTGCCATGTCCACTCTTCACTTTGTTCTTCTCCAAAACATGCAGACTGCAATGGCAGTGTATGTGTGCAAAGGTACAGGGCCCCTAAGGGTGGCACAATACGTGTTGCAGCCCTTAGAGGCCTTCCCTGGCCACAGTGCCATTGGTACCTATGGTTCCACTTACAAGGGACTGACATGTGGCCAAAGAGTGCCAATTGCATTTGTCTTAATGCAGTTTAGGGAAAGAACATAGGCCCTGGGTACCTGGTTGACAGGAACCCAGGGCACACCTAGTAAGTACATCAACAGTGTGGCAAAAAAGTAGGGGCAACCATGCAAAAAGAGGGCAATTTCTTACAATCCTTAATTGTGGACACCTGAGCATTCCTATTGGCTTTGTCCACTCCTTTCTGTAAAGTGCCTTTTCTGTAACACTCATTGCAACAATGCTGTCGTCGTTTGCAGGATCTTCCAATCTTACCACTTTTAACATCAAAATCAGATGCCCTGTTGTTTACTTGAGGCAACTATTCCTCAGTAAAGTTGAATAATTCCTTTGTGGCGGTCATCCATCTGGCAACTCTGGGCCCAGTCCTTTATGCAAATCTACACGTAAGCACATGCTCAGTGGTTTGTCATATATTTCAACAATAAATGGTGATCTCCATAAGTAAAACCTGAAGTGCTGCATAGCCAAAGAGCAACCAAGAGTTTCTCCTTTCAATACAGAATAGTTGCTTTATGCTTCTTTGTGGGTTGTTGAAACAAACACCACTACCGCTCTTTTCTGTCCACTACCTGTGAAAAGACTGCTCCTTAGCCTTTTATGCTAGCATCTATTTTAAGTAACTTTACTGGGTGTATCAAACTTACGCACCACCTGTCCTCACTTACCCTTTTCTGTATGACATTGAGCCTGATACTCATTTGATGATTGATACCAAGAGGTCTTTTTCATCATCCTCCCTAAGAAGGACCATTTTCACAAAATCTTTGATAAACTGGACATAATTTCTCGCTATTCTGAGATACAATTTCATCTCTTCCTTGTTCTGGAAATCTAAGCTTTCCTTATCAACTAGAGTAGATCCAGCTTTGGTCGCATACCAGTTTATGAAACAGTATGCCAAGATATATCAGATACCAGTCTAATCTGATACTTCTCATGTTTAAGATCCTGCAGTTCTTCCATAATCTGTGTAACTCCTCACACACATCTGTATCATGTTTATCAACTTTGTTGACAATAAATCACATTGTCATCCTGGAAAACCAAACATTCTTTGCTCCTTCATATATCTCTCACATAACTCTTTGAAAATTGTGGCGGCCAGTATAGCAGCAAAAAACATTCCTCTGACCTTGCAGGCATCGTGAAGTTTTACAAAGTTGGTGAAGTGGCTACATTTTTCTGGCAGCCCTACTTGATGATAGGAGGCAGAATCCCAAGACACTGTATACACTTGTTTCAGCCAAAACTGTCAGTCTTGTTGTACCTTTGAGTTGGGTAACAACAAACACATGTTATTCAGCATCAAGATGCCCCATGGGGTGAACATGTGCTTTACAAATACACATGTAATTTTATGTGCCAAACATTTGGAAGAGGTTTACGGTGTACCCATATAATTAGTTTAAGATCCCTCTAATTCACACACCACCTCACATAACTTCCACCATCTATAATTGACAATACCACTAATGTAACCATTTCGGAGGTTGTATCTCCTCCATCGCCTCACTTTTAATGAATTTTCCCATCTCAACCCTGAAAACTTATCTTATAAGATTGGACACAAGCTCAATTTTCTTAACAACTGAGATCACTTGTTTCTTCAAAACTATTTTATGATCAGATATGCCAACCTTTCTTCAAATAATTTAGGACTTTTTTTGAAATCTTTTTATTTGTATTTTGGAGAAAACAAATGAGAGGCTAGCACAATCAAACATGCCAGCTGAGCGAATTAAGGTCATGCAATAAGGAGGATTATCATAATAGCGCACCTATTCAAGGAAAGCAATACCACTCCCAACTCACCCGGTTAGTGTTTATTAGGGTTAGCGTCTCTCCTTACAGTGGGTGGAATTACACAGCTTTTTGTATGGTTATCACATGTCCTCTCTATACTGTTGCCACTTAACCTAGATGTTCACGTGTTTTTGGGGCATGCCATTGCTTCGCAATCGGTATCTCTAGTGTTTGCGATTTATGAAGTGCTTGGCTGCAGCAGAGGGCCTCCCAGCACCAAAGACCGGAGAAAATGCAACATCATACTATCACTGAGATTTATGAGCCTTGTTTTTATGGTTTCCCTTATGGTGGCCTCAATAGGACTAAGATGGAGCTGAGGAGGAAGGGTGTTCCATAATCTGTAAAGGCATTTAAAGGAGCACCCACTTCTTGTGGTTCCTCTAAATTTAGGTACGTTGGCAAGGGTAATGTCTGCAGTCCTCAGGACTCTCGGCAGATAAGGTGTAACCATATGTCTGAGAGATAAAGGGCCTGCATCTAAGAAGGCTCTAAAGGCGATGCAGAGAGCCATAGTAGAACTGCAAGCTCAGAAGAGATGAACTAGCGCCTAGGAATGTGTAATAATATCCGGCCTGCAGCATTCTAGATTGTTTGCAGTTTCTTAATAACATGCGAGATGCACCCAAAAAAAGAGTGTTCCTGTAGTCCAGGCACAGCATAATTGTTGCCTGAGCCACAATTTGTGGAGAAGGGCAGTGTCCATAAAAACCTTTTCCGGTATCTACGAAGCCCAAAACGCCCCCGGCAAACTTTTTAATGAAGAAATCAATCATAAGATCATTGTTTAAGAGATTGTACATAGTCCACCAATGGGTGTACATAAATGTTAAATAGAGACGGTCTAAGGGATGAACCCTGAGGAACCTCATAGTGGATGGCAAGGGATTCAGATTTAAAAGAATTGTCAAAGACCTGTAAACTATGGTTATCTAGGAAAAAGAAATAACGGCCCAACGCTGCGTTCTTTACCCCACAGCCCTGCAGATGTCTGAGCCGTAAGGCATGCAAGAGCATATCAAATGCTGCAGTAGGATAACAACAGCCGATGCTCCTCAATCATGCATGCACTTCAGCTGCTCTGATACCATAGAAGAGCTGTCTCTGGACTATGTTAAGTTTATTATTATGCATAGTTAATTAAAACCAGTGCAAAACATGTTACAAGACAATTGAAAAAGTATTAAAATGTCGTAAAATTTGGATCATTGGAATCATCATTAAAAACATGCACTAAAAGACCCAGTATGATTGTCCAGGAGCATTTGTCTTAAGGCCGGGCAGCGAGTTCCCTTGAGACCTGTTGACCGCCTATTTGTTGCCTATGTCAATGATCGAAAGTTATTTTTGACAGTTTTTGCTCGATCATCGCAAGGTACTTAACATATCTGCAGTTCAGTGTCGTATTCAAAGGGTTCAGGCAGGCGAGCACCGCTTGCCTTCTGGTGCGAATCCCTAGCTGCTTGAACTGGTCATTTAAGAGCTGTTGGCGGGCTGGCCGTAGCTCTTCGCAAAGACAGGTCACGTGAAGTATGTCGCCCTTATCTATGTTACAAAACGGACAGACTTCATGGCCGTTGCTCCTGAGCCATGGTGGAAGATGCTCTCTGCTAGGCAGGACCCCTAGTCTGTATTTCAAGAACTTCAGTTTTGTGGTCTTAGGGTAACCCTGACTGAAGTATGATTGTGGTGTCAACGATTTGTACGAATTTAATGCTCTTCCATGCATGGTTTCTTTTGGCGAATGTAGCCTTATCCTCTAGCAAGGATAGAGTTTTGACAGTTTTCCAGACTAGTTTTTTGAATGGGTTGTGCACAAGTTGCATGTCCCAGATCGCAGATTGGTGGCCCCCAGGGCTACCTTAAGGTAGGATCTTGCCTGAGATATGTCCCTGCTTTGAATATCCTGCCATAGCAACAAATTTAGAGTGTTGGTAGAGGCCGAGCGAAGTTTGTGGTAGCAAATGATGCAAGATCCCTGTCTAGCCAGAGCTTGCTTTTGCAATCCAAATTCCAGCCTAAGTTGGGCAAGCGATGTGTAGGACGAGAGCGAAAACATTGTTCTATAGGCTTTTGTCTGGATTGTGTCCAGGTCCTTAGTCTCTCCCACGTAGTGCCTCGCTGCCATAGCAAATCGAGGGGAGTAACTTAGCCTGGATGACTCTCAGATAAGGGGTTAGAATTGGCCCCATCAATTGTTTGGCTAAGTTTTTTAGTGTGATGGCAATACAAGCCCCTCTCCTTTTTGCTTCCTGCTTTTGCTGTGCGAAAGTGCCATCTCTATCAAAGATGACTCCCAGATATTTGTAGACAAGTGCAGAGTCTATTTTGTGGCCGCCGAGGGACCATGGCTTCTGAAGTTTCTTCTTGGTGTTGATCGACATGGTGCGTGTCTTGCTCAGATTTATTTTCAGTTTGTTTTCCGTGGCATAGCTGTGCAATTTGGTCAGAAGCTGCTGGAGGCCGATGTAAGTGTGGCTGAGTAGCACAACGTCGTCCGCATACAGCAAATTACTCGGAGATTTCCCTCCCAGCCTCGGGGAATGGGAGTTGCATGTGTTGAGTAAGCCTGATAGATCCGCCATAAACAGATTAAACAATAATGGGGCAAGCACGCACCCTTGCTTGAGGGCTTTGGTGGTGCGAACTTTAGATGACAGATGCGTGCCGCCTCCTAGCTTCACCTGCACCCAGGTATCGGAGTGAAGAAGCTTCAGCATGCTTAAAATCTGCTGCGATATTCCCCATTGTGCCAGTTTCTCCCAGAGTCTACCTCTCTCAATATTATCAAACGCTGCACTAAAATCGAAGTAGCACATGTGCAGCGGCAGTTTTTTTGTTTTTGCTGCATCGATCATTCGAGAGATTGCCAGAATGTTGGGTAGCTGTTCCAGTATTTTTCCGGAAACCGGTCTGATTCAATGGTATGATCTGATTTGAATCTGCCCATAGCACAATCTCCTCTAAGAGGGTTCCCGCAAAGTATTTTGCCTCATTGTCGAGGAGGGCTACTAGGCGATAGTAGTTAGGGTCCGTTTTGTCGCCTTTATTAAATATGGGGACGATCGTCGACCCTCTCCAAGATTCCGGGATTTTATTTAAGAGTCTGACTTCCGAGAATAGCAGTTGCATAATGGTAGCCCATTCTGTTATCTTTTCCTTAAATAGGGCTGGCGGAATACCGTTGGGTCCTGGAGCACCTTCCTTCCTGCCCTTGCGGATCTGCTTTTTTATTGATGCTATTTGCTGACCGGCTGTTGTACCCGGGATGTTTTTGGGTAGGCATTGCTCTCTCTTTATCAGGGGCCTCGGTGGGGGCATTGAAGAGTTAAACTCTATGATGATGGGTTTTTGTGCTCCTGCGTATTCCGGATAATCATTGAAGTGGCTAGAGAGGTAATTGATCCATATCTCTTCCACAATGTGCGAGCCTAGATTTATTTGTTGTGGTCGCAGGATCCTGTTCGCTGATTGCCAGAAGCGTGCACTGTTGCTGCTTTTGGTATCGTATAATAGTTTTGCCCATGTCTCATTTTCAATGTTATACACAACAGAGCCACCCAATATTCCCAAAGGGACTGGGTATATTACATAACAAAATACAAAATGTCCCTGTAGGAATTATTTACACCATTAATGTTTAAATCATTAATTAGTCGCCTCTGCGATCAATGGTTTAATAGAAGCAAGGAAAAAACAGAATTAAACTGTTCTTTATTTTTCTGTTATAAAAAATGTTTTTTCTTTTTCTCACACACAATGTATAATATGGCAACAAAAATTACTACTACATTTGTAAAATCAATTAACAGTAGTATATGACAACTTTTGCTTATGACATGGAGATAACCAATACCATGTTCTAGAAATAACTTTCCAAAATACAATCAATAGAAATTCAAATGATGATACATCCATAAGCAAAAAGGTGTCGAGCGTCAACGTTTCGGTCCCCGTTGGTTTACATAATCCATAGGACCATCACCAGGACCATACGTTGCACATAAAAATCAAAGACCTCCAGACGGAAGTCCTAAGACTTAAAACTCTAATATCCAGTTAAAGATGAAGTCAAAGTGTCTACCCCTAAATCGTCCTGATCGTCGGAATCAAACTGCCACCCAATGAGAGGAGCTTTACACGTTACTTAATAACGCTAAGGGAGCACCACCGTTGCTGCCCACTCGACTGCCGCGTCCGAGGCAGTTTGATTCCGATGATCAGGACGATTTAGGTGTAGACACTTTGACTTCATCTTTAACTGGATATTAGAGTTTTAAGTCTTAGGACTTCTGGCTGGAGGTCTTTGATTTATATGTGCAACGTATGGTCCTGATGATGGTCCTATGGATTATGTAAACCAACGGGGACCGAAACGTCGATGCTCGACATCTTTTTGCTTATGGATGTATCATCATTTGAATTTCTATTGATTGTATTTTGGAAAGTTATTTCTAGAGCATGGTATTGGTTTTCTCCATGTCATTAGCAAAAGTTGTCATATACTACTGTTAATTGATTTTACAAATGTAGTAGTATTTTTTGTTGCCATATTATACATTGTGTGTGAGAAAAAGAAAAAAAAAATTTTTATAACAGAAAAATAAAGAACAGTTTCATTCTGTTTTTTCCTTGCTTCTATTAAACCATTGATCGCTGAGGCGACTAATTAATGATTTAAACATTAATGGTGTAAATAATTCCTACAGGGACATTTTGTATTTTGTCATGTCTCATTTTCAGCCTCTTTTTTTTTTATTCCATTTTGTGCATTTGAGCTCAGTCCTGTGTTTCTTCAGCGCTGTCCGAAGATGTACGTTATCCGGGGCTGATCTCAGCTTCCGTAGGGTCACGTTTATTTGTCTTTTATGCTGCCTTAGTTCTGCTGTTGGTCCTCTTTTTAAGTTGATTCTACAGCTCTCTTTGTGCAAGTTACTTTTTGGGGGGGGTCTTGGTTGCCAGTTCTTTTAGCAAAGATCCTGTATATTGCTCCCAGTGAGGGATATTCCCAGCTGCATTTGGTTTTTGTGTGTTGTATAATTGGGGGGCACTTTCGGCCAGAGTTGTTAGATTTGTTAGCGTACATTTGATCCTTTTTTAATTGATGGTGTAAATCGCCCCTAGCATTTTGTCTGGCCTAATCGCAATGGGCGTCTTTGATGTCAGATAGCATTCCTTAGGGCGATGTTCGCTTTCGCCCTTATCCCCCATTCTGAATTCCAAGATGTGGGGGAATAGTGCCAGACTGGCAAATGTATAGTCCAAGATAGAGCTGGCTGTTTGTGAATAGAATGTTGCTACTGGAGGACGGTCTGTCATGAATCTTCCATTCAGTGCCTGTAAGTTTTGATGCTCCAAGTCTTTAAATAAGGCATTGTGTGGATGCTTTCTCCTGTGTTGCGGGGAACTTTGTGGTGGTATGGTGTAAATTATATTTAGAGCTGAGGCCTCTTCTTCTACTGAAGAGCCTAGCAGGTTTTGATTAAAGTCCCCTGACAGGAGGAAGAGTGGCTTTTCCATCTGTGACATATACTCCGCAAGTTGATTGGAGATTATATTGGAGTCTTTGCCTCTGTGTTTAGGGTGGACGTATGCATTGACAAGGCATATCTCTTCTTCTTTATTGCCGAGCTGTAGTTTTATTTTTACTGTTAGGGTTGTGGGTGTGGAGGAGTCCATAAGAACTGCAGATGATATTGTTGTATTAGATATATATGTAGCCAAGCCTCCTGACTGGTGACCAAATCTGTTGGTTGTGACTGCTGCTGTTGAGTAGCAGGTGAAACCCGTGATATGTTGTGAGGATGTGAGCCAGGTTTCCTGCAGCATTACTATGTCAAATAGAGAGATGTACTTTTGGAAATCTGGGTCATCCATTTTTGAGGTTAGGCCGCTTATATTCCAAGAGCAAATGCCTATGATTGGCACCCTACCCTTTATATCGTCTCTAGTTTGTTGATGGCATCAGTCCTCTTCTGGACGTGTGAAGATCGTTCGAGAGAGTGTTTCTCTTGTTAATGCTCGATTTTGATGTGGCGCCCCCCTTGTGCTAGCTTCTGTCCGTCCCCGGGGACTACGTGTGTTTGTTTGGCGGACTTCCTCTCAGGGACTTGATCGCGGTAAAGGTGCGGGTCTGATGGTCCTTTGGCACTGGGCTTCGCCCACTTGTGAGTGCTAATTCGAAGCCAGCTGCCGCCCTCGGCTTGTCTTCCGATCGCTGCCAGGGTATGTTCTCTCTTTTCTTGGGCGAACTTCCCAAGGCACCTCTGAGAACACTAAGGGTGTTTGCCTGTCTTGCCTCTGATTTTAAGCTTGACCTCCTCTGAAGAGGTGAGGGGTAAGCTGGTTTAAGTAAAGGGGCTAGCTTAATTCCCCAGATCTTGAATTGCTCTGCTTCTGCTGCAATGGTATCTGCAACATTACTAGAAGACCAGGTGGTCTTGTTCCCCTCCGAACTGTTTGGATTTGCAGCGGGCAACAATTCAACCAAGATCAAGTCCTTAATGCTTATCCCCTCAAGGCTGGGAATGTGTTCCATTAACTTGAGAATATTGCCACGGTTAAGCGTGTCGTGCTTCCCTTGTGATTTGTATTCCGGAAGAAAGACCAGCACCTCTGTTGGTTGTTTGGTGCTTCCTACCTCCTTGTATCTTTTTGTAGTGTGATAAGCTTGAGATGTTGAGCCATGACCTGTATGAACTTCATAAGGTGCCGGGCTGGAGTCTTCGCCTGGCATATTGGCAATAAGTGTTGATGCTTTGAAAGAAAGTGTTTGTTTTGATGTTGTTCGGATTTCGGAAGGCCATTTTACTTGGGGATGCTCAATTTTGGCTAGGAACAAAGTGGATAGTCATGGGTGATGTATCTGTGATGTGGGCTTCATGAGTTTGGCTTAGCGTTGAGCCAGGTGTTCCATTCCTATCCCCCACCTCAGAGTTTGACCTGAGTGGATGGTTGCTTGCATCTATTGATGGTGTATCTTGGTTGATAGTTGCTTTTGATGTTTCCCTTTCCCTTTGGAGAGGAGGCACCTTGCTTGGCAGTGTTGGATCTCCCGCTTGGCCATCGGAGGCCCTCACTGTCTTGTTCTTAGCACAGTTTAGCTGTGAAAGCTGTTTGGTCTTTGCTGCCGCCTCTCTATATGCGTCTGTTTGATCTGTTCGATCTCTTACCAGTGGTCCTTGGGACCCTTGACCTTCTTGGTTCGGCTGGCTGCTGTTCGTTTTATGCTGCTGCTGAGTTGAGTCTAAGAGCAAAAGATTTTTGCTATCTGTGGAGTTAGCGTTGTTTGTGTTATCTGATGATTTCTCCTTTATAACAAAGAAGATGGGGAAATATTTAGACGTTGATGTTTCAGGTTTTTGCTTGCGCCCTTTTCTTTTTTGTTGTAGTCGTTGTTTGGCATTGAGTTTTTGCGAGTGCTCCTGTCCCGTATGGATTGTCTCTTCGTTTGCAGGAGAAAGATGGACTGTTGGCTCGGCAGCGGATCCGGATGTTTCACTTCTGATGTCTCCTTCTTCAGAGTTGATGGGGCCCGGTTCTTTAGCTGCATGTCCTCTGTGCAGAGTCCTTATGTCTCCTATTAAATCAGTTAGCATTGAGGGCAGTGTGGCTACTTTGTCTAATGCCTGGCTGCAGTTGCAGCTCAGGTAGGTGTTTGTTTGTGCTCTCAATATCAGGTTGTTTAGGTTGCCTATCTTGTCATCAATGCCAGCTGTGAAAACTGCAAATGTATTGAGAAGGTTAAGTCTCTGGACTATGGAGTGAACGAAACTCAGACTGAGAAGCGTGCAAATAGTTGTGGATTTCATTATAACTAGACGTTTATTGATTGATAGGTTTCTAGCAATTTGGTTGAGCACAACAGAAGAGAGATAGAACAATAGTTCTCGGGTTTAGAAGGATTCAAATTTACTTTTTTGAGCAAAGGTTCTAGAATAGCGTCTTTCCATGTTAAGGGGATAACCAAAGTTGTGAAGTAGTAGTTGAGAAGCTCCAACATCACTCATAGATTACTTCAACAGCGTCTCTAAGACAACAGAGATGGACAGGGTTCAGTGAGAAGCCTGATTGAATGGTGTTTGCTTGCTCAGTCAGATCAAACAAGGTGAATATTGGGAAAACTGGAGAGCGCAGAGTCCGAATTAGGTGGCAGGGTTGCCTGGTCCGAAGCAGTGTCTATATTTTCCGGAAAGGCAGAAAATATGGTTCTGACTTTGTCTGAAAATAAAAAGGCATGCCAAGTCATTACATCGCAAAGGATTTGTGGAAACCGGGGTGCTTTGGCATTGGGGTCTAAAAAGATCTTCATGATCGCGAAGGCCTCTTTGGAAGTGTTAGATACAGCTTCAGTTTTGTGGGCAATAAAAGCTGCACAGCCACTTTAATGACTTTGTGATCGGTCCAGATACTGGACGGAGGTGGGAAGGCTGCCCTAATATTGTTAGACCTTTCACCAGCCTTCGACACCGTTAACCATGATATACTCCTGACTCGTCTTAAGGATATGGGTATGCATGCATCAGCAATTGCATTACTGGCCTCTTTTCTGGGAGAAAGATCCTTTACGGTACAGCTTGGAGAATTTTCATCAAAATCCTTCAAATCCCCCTAGGGGGGTCCCACAGGGCTCGTCATTAAGCCCAACCCTCTTTAATATATATGCTGCCCCTTTAGCAAACATTGTCAGAAAATGCGGCTTCCTACCCATATCCTACGCTGATGACACCCAAATAGTGGTGGCTATATCAAACAACATGACCGAGACAGCGGATAGATTTAGGCACTGCATGGGTCAGCTTAGTCACTAGATGCAAGTGAACTGCGTAAAACTAAATGGCGATAAGTCAGAGGTCATGCTGCTGGGGGCTGAACCTAACATTTGGTCACTCAATTGGTGGCCCGATAGTCTTGGCAGTGGTCGGACAGTCTAGGCAGTTGCCCGTCACCAGTGGACAACGTAAGGAACTTGGGATTCATGTTTGACTCCAAACTAACTTTTAAAGCCCAAACTAATAAACTCATCTCCTCCGTATGGTACACGCTGAAGCTGATCAGAAAACTGTTGCCATGTATCCCATCAGATACTTGCAAAACCCTCGTAATTATGCTGGCACTTTCCAAAATGGATTATGGGAACGCTCTGTATGCAGGGCTTCAAAAACAATTATTACTAAAACTTCAGCGCCTCCAGAACGCAGCGGCCAGGCTGGTTTTGGACATTTCCAGGTTTGAACCATTGGCCCTCAGAATGAGAAGTCTCCACTGGCTACTGTTGTGTTTACTGTCTCTTTAAAAGAACACTGTGTACTCTACATCTTTCATGGAATGATTACATTCTGAATACAGTGTCAGTAGCTGTGGTTTGCTGTTGATGGTTGTACCAATAAACCTGCTCTTCCAATCTACACTGTTTAAGAGCTTTTATCACTGGCGACGAGGGTCAATGCTTTATTGGGGACAAGCATTTACAACCATCAATTCCCCTACAATTGGAATTTTGGTTTGGACAAATTTTGGATCTTGGATTCATCTTGGACTAACTGCTGCACTTGAGTGCTGTACAGATACTTCTGTACAGCACTCAAGTGCAGCAGTTAGTCCAAGATGAATCCAAGATTCTTGGATAGACACTTCTAATTTTAATCTGACTTTATTTTTGTTCTTTGAATTTGGTATTAATTTACTTGTCATAACAATATGGCTACTGCTTCAAGCATGCCACAACCCCCACCATTTCTTTCTGAGGAAGGGGAACCTATACTTCCTTGGAAGAGATGCGACATCTTTTTTATTCGTATTTGGTGGCAATTGGGGGGGGGGGAGAAGTTTTCAGCTGCTAGGAAGCAAGCAATTTTATTGCATAATTTAGGGGTTGAAGGTAGACACACTTATGATAGCATGGATACCATACCAGTGGGTGGAGCTGATGGTGAACCTTCAGATATTTTTGAAATGTCTATGTCTATGTTGGAAAGTTATTTTGGTCCTAGAATTAATGTTGTTTTAGAACGCCATAGATTCTTCACTCGTGTACAAGGTCCTGTTGAACGTGTAGGTACTTATGTAGCTGTCCTAAAAACTCTTGCACGCACTAAATGAATGTATTTGGGTTGATCGGCAGCCTCTGCCGAATATTTCTGAATCAATTAGTATCTTGAAAGGAGCAAACATTTTTAGTTTTTTAGATCTCTCTTCTGCGTACCACCAAATTGTTTTACATCAGGAGTCCAGACACTTAACATCTTTTGTTACACCCCTTGGTGCTGATCAGTTCTTAAGAATGCCCTTTGGGTTGGCCTCGGCTGCTGCTTGCTTTCAAAGGGTGATGAAAATGGTTCTTGGAGATCTACGGAATGTGATGTTTTTCCAGGACGATATTTTGATTTATGGTGTGGATGCAAAGGAGCGTGATGCAGTGTTAAGATCAGCGTTAGACAGATTATCTAATAGGGGACTCACAGTTAAGAAAGAGAAATGCAAAATTGGTTTGGATTCAGTTACTTATCTTGGGCATGTAATTTCAGGGAAAGGGATACAACCAAAGTTAGAATTGGCCGAGAGTATTGTTAAGGCACCGGCTCCAGAAGATAAAGACCAGGCTAAGTCTTTTTTGGGCATGGCGGAATTTTATTCCAAATTTGTCAAAGGTTTTGCGAGCATTGTTGAGCCTATAAGATCTCTTTTGAAAAAGGGTGTACGGTTCACTTGGTCTAGTGATTGTGACGAAGCATTCCGCTTGATAAAGACGGAGATTGGCAAAATGCCCACTTTGGGCCATTTTGTCTCTAAATTAAAAACTATTGTCACAACCGATGCCAGCCTTAGAGGTCTAGGCGCGTTACTTTCTCAGATTGTGGATGGGGAGGAAGTTGTGGTGGCTTTTGCTTCAAGAAACTTGAAGGATGCAGGGATCAATTATTCTTGCATTGAGAGAGAAGCGTTGGCAGTATTTTGGTCGATACATCATTTTAAATTCTTTTTGTGGGGCATTCCGTTTGTTGTGAGGTCTGACCATCGCCCTCTTGTTCAGATATTTTCGTGTCATCAAAGTGATCATATGACACCCAGATTGAAGAGATGGAGTGAAGGACTACAAGAGTTTAATTTTATTGTGCAGTATATTTCTGGTCAAAATAACAAGCCTGCGGACTGTTTATCTAGGTTGCCGATTGAAAGAGATGGTTTTTCTAATAGCATGGAGTGTGTAAATTGGAATCCTCCTTGTCTAAGGATGAATGGTTGAGTTGTATTGTAAATGATGTTGTTTTTCAGTCCTTGAAGGATGTCATAAAAAAGGGTTGGCCAAGGTATGATCAACTTGATAATGAGTTAAAGCCATATTGGACGGTGAGAAATGAATTGACGTTTTGTCAGGATAATTTATTGAGAGGGGACAGACTGGTGCCTCCAAGTGATTTGCGAGAGAAGGTTGTCAACTTGGCTCATGAGGGTCATCTGGGGAGGAACCTCACCAAGGCCTGCATCGGAGAGAGATACTGGTGGCCCGGTACGAATCGAATGGTGGAAGTTGTTGTAAAGGATTGTCATTTGTGTGCCGCTAATGACAAATCACACACCACTAGCCAGTCTCCTCTTTCTCCAGTAGAGGTTCCTGTTAAGTTTGGACTAAAGTGGGGTTGGACATTGCGGGTCCTTTTGAGCTCATGCCCTCACATGAGAGGTTTGTGGTATTGTTGGTGGATTGGATTACACTTCAAAGTGGGTGATTTCAAAATGCATGGGTATGGTAAATTCTAAAGCCATAATTGAGTTTCTTAAGGATGTATTTGTGTCAGAAGGAGTGCCTACGTATGTGCTCACTGATAATGGGGTACAATTTACCTCCAATGAGATGGATGTTTTTCTTAAAGATCTTGGGATTGTTCACCAGAAGACAGCTCTTTATTCGCCTCAAGCGAATGGGCTTACTGAGCGAATGAATAGGGTTGTAAAGAGTTGTGCACAAAGGGCTTTGGAGTCTAAAGTTTCTTTCAGTAGTGTGTTGAGGGAGACCTGATGGGCACACCGCACAGTTCCCAATGCTGTCATGCAGAAGTCTCCTTTTGAGGCCTTAAGGGGGAGGTTGGCTAATTCCAAGCTCAATCCAGCTTGGCTTCCTGAGAGGGTTTGTGATGATAGTGTTGAGAGTGAGTTGAGAAGAAGAGATGCGCTGGCTAAATATCAATGGAAGTATAAACAACGTTATGATGATAGGATGGCTGTCAAATTTAGGAAATGGAATGTGGGTGATAGTGTTTTTGTGAAGAAACCAAAACATGGACATAAGGGTACTTCCAATTTCAGTGGTCCTTTCATCATTACCACTATTAGGAAAAATGTTGTGACTTTAAACAATGGGTGCACTTGGAACATGTCTAGATTGGCAAAGTGTGCAGAGTTTAAAAATCATCCTAATAATGGTTCTGGGTCTAATGGTATTTCCAGTCATACTTGCACTTCTTCTAGTCATAGCCAAGCAAATGTACTTGGTAGATCAAGACAAGTTCCTAGGTCAAGACAGGCTCCTAGGAAGTTTAAGGATTTTGTTTTGTATTAATTATTCTTTTTTACAGTTTCTCTTAATGCTGTTTGGTCTTTAGTTTCATTCTTTTTTCCTGTTTTATTTTGGTTAGGGGATGTGTTGTGTTTACTGTCTCTTTAAAAGAACACTGTGTACTCTGCATCATTGATGGAATGATTACATGCTGAATACAGTGTCAGTTGCTGTGGTTTGCTGTTGATGGTTGTACCAATAAACCTGCTCTTCCAATCTAGACTGTTTAAGAGCTTTTATCAGCTACCCATAGAGAAAAGAATTCAATTCAAGTCCGTCTGCCTGGCATATAAGGCCTTGCATGGGTCAGGCCCTCACTTTCTGAAAACTAACCTTTTACAGTACGACCCGCCTAGGACTCTCAGGTCTATCAGTGCTAAGCTTCTCAAGACTCCCAGATTTAAACAAGATGGGGGGGGGGGGGGATAGAGGCTTCTTACTGCACACAGCTAAAACTTGGAACAAGTTACCAGTAGAATTAAAAAACAGCCCATCACTATTATCTTTTCGAAACAACCTAAAGACCTGGCTTTTCTCAGCTATGCCCTGGTTCTTGTTTCGCACGACTCTTTCCCTCTTCCGGCAGGCATAGTCATTTTTATCGCCAAGACGCCCTCGGGCATTCGTGTGCTCTACAAATCTGATAATCAAATCAAATCAAAAACTATTCCCCATATGTGGCTTTTTTTATACTGTGGACCAGTTTAGTTCAATGCTTTTCTTACTCAGCTCTAATACCACTTTCAAGAATGTGCACCATTTGAATCCTTCATCGTTCACTATATTTAGCTGTTCCATTTTTGGGATGAGACCGAACAAGCGCCTATCTAATTATATCTACAGCATGATCCTACGGTTGAATTGTTCTGTATGCCCATACGGTATATAAAAGGTCCCTGCTCTACGATTTTACTTCTGTCGCAGGGATTCTGCTCCTACACAGAACTGTGCATAGAGACTTGGCACCTTAGTGAATTAGGGTGTACCAAAACTCACCTTAGTAGCCAAAATCCCCTACCAGACTAGCAATCAGTGTCTCATTGGTTCTTCCATACCCCCAATGATTAGACAACCCAGAACATGGACTTAGAACACCTCAGGTAACGTGGAACACATGAACACTCTTTCGTTATACTAACATACCAGTCCAGAACGAGGAGCAAATGAAGACACGTGCAAGTTTGAAATATTTATTTCTAATGCCGTGTTCTCAAGCGCAGTATCTTAGCTAATAAAAGCAAAAATATTATAAGCAACAAGGTTATCAGCATAGTTACTAGTCCATAAAATACAAAGGGAGAAAGTATGTTAAAATGCTAAAGGGAAGAAGGCTAAATGGCACCTCAGTCTTACCCTCCCTTGCTAGTATATCATATTATATCTACAGAAGGTCTCTTTGGGTTTTAGAAGGGCGGCCCTATACCTCTGGTCTTAGTAGAAAGGGATCACATCATCTTCTACATCAGCACTCTGCATGCGAATATTCATCAAGTGTGTGTGCCTGCTCTGCGCAGTGCATTATTAAACGCGCCAAAAGCCAGAGTTGGCCACAGCTGCACATGTGTTATGTCTAGGACGTGCGCTGATCAGACCGAACAACAACCACTGTGTTGAAATAACCTTGAAGGGCTCGGCACTCACTGTTCAGACATAGCTTACCAAGCAAAGCTGATACTATAGGAATACATATTATTCTTGTGTGAAGTAAAATATTCTACTAGGCTCAAAGCATTAATAACAATATTTGCCGTGTGCAGAAGCAGCAGAAAGGAAAAATGGCGTTTAAACTTCTAATAAGCTCATGCTAACTTAACACAGTGTGAAGGCAAAGCCTATCTACATGACACTTCTAAGACAATGCGCGCCAGGGCTGTGCAACATTCGTCATCAGTACTTCGGGGTTAGATAGATGTGATATAGGTATTTACACTTGAGTAAGCAATGTCTGGTGAAAATGGAGGCTCCCTTCTGTACCACCAGGGCAGAGGTCTATTCTGCAGCTTCCAGTGGGCCTGTGTGTTTCCATGTAGTTTGCATTTACTTAAAATTATCTGTGGTGTTTATGATCAATGGTTTGTGTATGGCTGACATGCTACCTCTGACTGGCATCTGGGCCATTCTTAATTGATCTTTCAAGGGGCAGAATTCTGGAATTTCCTCAATGTTTGTGAGATTAGACATCAAGGCGAGTTGCAACTGCTGATGGCAAAAGAATGGAACTGTTCAGGTCTGAATTCCTTGCTTAGGTGAAGGATTTCATTGTATTAGATGTTGTTAAATTGCCATGGCTATTGACACTAATCTCCCAGCCTCCAGAGCCCTTAAGCATGACCATTTAAGGGAATCTAGTGCCAAACTACAAAGCTGACTCACCAGAGATAATTATTATTATTATTTTTTTTTTTTTTAAACCTTTATTACATGTCTCACAAGTAACACAGCTGAGCGCCTACAACCCTGAGGCCGGCAGCATTCAATAAACTCTTTTCCTCTCTGATAACACAGCCCTGTAGCCGACAACCCAGGGGTCCAGCGGCAAGTCAGGAGTAGCGATGTTAATATTGATAACTTGTGTGGATCATATTCAATAGAAATAGTTAATTACACTATGTAACCTTTAAAATGTTAATACATAAACCGTCCCCAACCCACCCTGCTATATCGCCCGCTAGGTATTCTGAAGTCACATTGAAACTCGCCCAATTGAACTTGGCCATCTCCGGTGTTGTCTGTGTCATACAAGATATACTCCAATACATGCAATAAAGGGGAATAACCAAGTAAGCAATCCAGGCACTACTTAATTTGCTATAGAGACTTTCAAACATCTACAGGTCGTTGCGCATCATGACTATCTGCATATAAATCAGAGCCGCCCTGTCCCAACCATGACACAAACGGTTCCCATATATCGGCAGGCCTAGATCTACTTGGCAAGAGGTCGCAATAATTTGACAATTGATCCTTACAATAAATAACCAAGTGTATCCAACATGCCACAGAAGGCGGTGTCGACTTCTTCCAATAGCGCTATCTGACGCTTAGCCAATAATAGCCGGAGAGCAGTTAACTTACGGGAGCCTCTGGGCACTTCCAAGACAAAGCCCAAAGCGCCACTATTGGGTCAACCTGCAGATTTGGATCTAAAATGCGTCCTATGTGTCGTATTACTTCTGACCAATAGCTTTCTATGTGACCGCAACGCCATGTTAAGTGGAAGAATGTTGCCTCTAGTGCCCTACATCTCCAACATTTCGCATCTGGTTGAAGGCCCATGCGGCATAACTGCGTAGGTGTGCGATATGTTCTATGTAAATAGTTAAAGTGTATAAATCTTAATCTGTAATTTGGTGATAGGTTTTCCAGATGTGAACAACAGAATCTCCATTGCTTATCCGCGATTGTAATGTCAGCTTCTCCAGTATTAGGGTGTCTTTCATAGATTCACATGCCTGAATCATTCCCCGTCGTCGGAGTGGGAGTCCCACGGTATATAAAAAGCAGTAATATGCAATAATATCCTTAGAAAAACGTGGTAATAACCAGCCAGGAAGTAAAGTAGCCCAAGAGTAAAAACTTCCACACTCATGACTATCCTAGTCATTTTGTATAGACCAAACTGCAGCCAATCAGGCGACAGCACCCACCAGAATGTTCTCCCCAGAGGCTCAGGCTCTCAGATTTTGTACCGCACGTCGTGTGAAGGGAGTATCCCTGAGCTCTGCTCAGTTTTCTCTTCAAAATTTCTACATTCTGCGATTATTTTTACATTTCTTCAAAGAAGTCTTTGTTTTCAACCCTGCTTCCCCTGTGGAAAGCTTCGCCTTTTTTCAAAGGACCCTCACAATAGTACTGTCTTTTCCAGAACTTGAAGTCGCAGGTTCCGTGGAACCTTTTTCTCAAAGGACCTTTGAGAACGGAGAGGCCCGTCTCCTTCTGTGGCTACAGAGGTTGTAGACTTCAGACAACCCGGTCTCTGACATGGTGAGTGTTTGTTCTGGACATGCTAAGTCCTCTCTAAGCGTGGGTGTGGGACTGAGATTCCTTCTCCTTTGCCTCAAAGGATGAAGTAGGATCCTCTGGATATTGTTCCCCCACGGAGTCTGCTGGCCTCCACGCCTACGGGACCTTGTCTCTGGCGTTTCAGAGTCTTACTGCCGCCTTTACACTATAAAAAGGTGCCAGTCCGTCGACGGGCTCTTCAACACGCCCGTCGACGATGAAAGATTCCGTCATCACTTCGTCGACGACCACGTTGAGTGTCAACAAAGTTGAATTTTAAAGGCCATCTTCAATTTTAAGTTGCCGTCGTCTACGGCCTCGTCGCCTGCCTCGTCCGCGACGGTGGCTCGGTCGACGACAGTGCCCTCTCGTCGCCTGCTGGCTCCCCGACGCTAAGCTTTGTCGACGGTAGGCTCGTTGACTACAGTATAAGCCTCGTCGACGGTAAGCCTCGTCGACGGTAAGCCTCGTCGACGGTAAGCCCCGTCGATGGTTGTCCTCGTCGACGGTTGTCCTCGTCGACGGTTGTCCTCGTTGACGGTTTCCTCGTCGACGAGAGTAAGCTTCGTCGACAGTGGGCTCGTCGACGGTTGGCCCGTCGACGGCTGGCCCATCGACGGTTGGCCCGTCGACGGCTGACCCGTCGACGGTTGGCCCGTCGGTCACAGTAAGCTTCGTCGACAGTTAACCCAGTTGACACTTGGCTATATGCACAGTGCTCTTGTAGCCTATTTATTAGTCGTAAACTGCTTTTCCGCTACATCAATGTGATGGCGTGATGGCTCCTTACTCGACGCCATAATTTCTTGGACTGGCTAAAAATTTAGCCATACTCTCAACCTCTGGTACCTTAAGATCAGAATTATGTTTTTCTGACGACGAGGCTGCCATAACCTGTTCCATGTCGAAATTATACCCTCTCTTACACCTGAATCTCCATTACATTACCCTCCGGTGGATATTGGAGGTTCATACCTCCTCATGGAGAGAACGGCGGCTCGCTTTCATCTTTCCCTCGTCACGAGGAATGAAGCAGATAGTTTTTCTCTTTAATTTTACATTTAACTACGGACACAAGTTCGTTCAGTTCCTATGATACCTTTTATTTGACAAGAGGTCTTTGACTCTTCCTGAGCCCAAGATCTGCGCTGGCGGTTCTTTCACACCTCAAACACAAATTTAAAACGCCAGACAATTCACCTGCTTATCTTATCTTTCAACTACAACGTGACTCATTTTTTTGCTCAGGCGGCCCAGCGACGTCCTCGCAATCCCGCGTCTCCTTTGACGTTTTCTCCCGACCGGGAAGGTCGATGCCTCGTTTTATTGGGGGAAAAAAGTTCTCCACAATGGCTGCAACCACAGTTTCAGCAGGCAACTCTTTAGCCATTTTGGGCATGTACCACTGCCAGAGGTAGTCTGGCATTTTGGCGCAGGTAGCTCTTATTCCCGAATCCTCCTCGGCTGACGCTTCAAAGATCCTGCAGAAGAAAGGTAGAAGTGTGTCAGAAAAAATAGGCCGTGCAGTGCACATTGCGTCTACAAGTTTTTAGACAGCTCGCAGCAGCGGCAGTACTGCAAAGACAAGGTTGGCAGAACGCTCTGTTTTTCGCCCAGAGGTTCAGACTAAAATAATGGACGTACCTTTTATAAGTAATTCCTCTTTGGCCAACATGTTGAGCAGACACTGCAGACACTACCCACGCCTTCGGTTCTCTCCAGTATAGAAAGCAGCCCTTTCGTGGTCCCAGAGGATGCGGCTCCACATCCTCTTTTCCAAGGAGTTCCACCCAGTATCACTCCTACAATCAGAACCAACAGCATTATTCGTCTCTAAATCGTATACAGGAGTTAATTCTTCTAGGAAACAACGACTTGCCTTAGAACCCACCCTTAATCCATCCCAAAAAAGTCTGAAGGTGGAATTTCTTTTATTCCATTTGGTCAAAGATGCCATTTGTCTGTTGGGGGTTTTAATAGTTGTCGAAAGGGCACGCTCTAAAATTTGGCAAATTCGCTCTTGCTACACCTCCAAAGGGGACCTCTACCTCCTCATCTACACGAGTCGTTTGCACAAGTGTCTAAATTGATACAAACGGAGACCGTCGGAGTGGTTCCGAATCTCCAACAGAGTTAGGGTTTACTCTCAGTTCCTCATCAACAAGCAAATCCGGAAAGTAGCGCCTGATTTTAGATCTTTGCGCAAACTTTCAAATGTTGTACCTCAAGAAAGTCCTAAAGTTCTTATGCCAGAACGACTTTATAACTACACTCAACCTCCAGGATGTCTATTTTCATGTGCTAATCCTTCCTAAGCACAGGAAGTGGCTACGCTTTACAATAGGTACAAAACATTTTCAATTAATGTCCTACCTTTTGGACTTCGGTCCACTCCACGTGTCTTTATGTAGATCCTGGCACTAGTGGCAGCCTATCTACGTCTGCAAGGCATACAAATTTATCATTACTGAGACAACTGTATAATAAGGGCTCGCTCTTATTAACAAGCAGTCCAGCACACCCAGACTTGTCATGATTTATTGAAAACCAGGTTTTGAAACAGTGACTGACAAGTCCCAACTAGTCCTAGCTCCGATATGAACATTTCTCGGAGCATCAATCAATTCAAATCTAGCAAAGGTGTTTGTCTCACTCGAACGACAGGCCTGCAACTCCCACTTGGTGGTTCTTCTACGTACAAAAAGGTCGGTTTCCGTAGATCCTCAGTCATTCCTGGCCACGGCCTCCACCTGCATCCCGCTGGTTCCCAACTACAAATTACACATGAGAAAAATGCTAGAGGAGCTAGACAAGCAGTGGTTGCAAGTCTGAGGTTCATTCGAAGATCTCATTCAAATCACTCCTCGGATGCGAGAGGCCTTTTCTTTGGTGGGTCCAAGAAAGAAATTTGTCGAAGGGGTGTGCGTTCCTTCAAGAGGCGCCAAATTACACAATCACCACAGACGCATCCCTCGAGGGTTGGGGAGCACATCTTCAAGGGCTGAAGGTCAGCGGGAAATGGAGCCCTCAACAAAAGGCTTGGTACATCAATCTGCTAGAGCTAAGTGCCATATTCTTAGCCCTCAAATCATTTCATGCAATCATTCAAGGGGCCACAGTATTAGTTCGCACAGACAATACTACAAGTATGATTACTTAAACAAACAGGGAGGAACGAGGTCGGTTCTTCTATCTCAAGAAGCCCAAAAGATATGGGTTTGGGCGATATGACACAGGATCAATCTCTTGGCTGTTCGTGTGCCAGGAGTTGCAAATGTGCTGGCGGACACCCTCAGCTGGTCAACGGTGTCCAACCACGAATGGGAACTGCATCAGCCAACGGCGGACCGAATCTTCCAGCAGTGGGGTCATCCCGATCTGGACCTCTTTGCGACCAAGAAGTACAGCGAATGCCTTTTCTTTGCAAACTGGCATCCCCACAGGGACTCTCAGGGGAATGCGTTTTCGATCAACTGGTCTGAAATATATGCTTACGCCTTTCCTCCGATACCATTGGTTCCCAGAATTCTCCGGAAGATGAAGAAAGAGCCGTGTCACTTGATTCCCATCGCCCCCAGGTGGCCTCGCCAATACTGGTTCACCGAACTTCTTCTCCTCTCAGAGTGCGATCCAATACAGTTTCGACCAATACCGAATCTCCTTTCCATTCAGAATGGTCAAATTTGCCATCCGGATCCGGCTTCTCTAAAATTAGAAGCTTTGCGCCTGAGCACCTTGAATTTGCACATCTGAATATCTCTGCGGATTGTAAGGAGGTACTGGCTAACGCGCGAGCACCTGCTACAATAAAGACATACAGACTTAAATGGAAAAGATTCTGCATTTGGTGTCAATCTGCTGGGGTTCACCCATTTCATGCAACGCCGGACCAGATATTACCTTTTTTCTTGCACTTAGCAAGATCAGGCTTATCTCATGCAACGTTGAAGGTCTTTTTGGCAGCCATTTCAAGGTACCGTCAGGATGGGTCCACCTCTCTTTATTCTTCAAGAATACAACAGTTCTTTAAGGGACTATTCAGAATGTTTCCTCCTGTACGTCGTCCGCCTCCATCATGGCATTTTAATGTAGTATTAGCACAGCTCATGCGCCACCCATTTGAGCCAATAAACAGGATGTATTTCAAATTCCTAACATGGAACGTTTCTCTTTTGCTAGCATTGACTTCATCTAGAAGAGTCAGTGATGTTCAAGCTTTCACCGTCAATTCACCTTTCTTACAATTCACGTCCAATTCTGTGGTGCTACGTACAAACCCAAAGTTTATGCCTAAGGTGCCTTCTGAACGAACCAGTCATCTTAAAGACATTTTTCCTAATCCGCAATCCCCTGCGGAGAGGGCATTACATACCTTTGACATCAGAAGATATTTAAAATTCTATTTAAAAAAGGACCTCTGCCATTCGCAAATCCGATCAACTGTTTGTTGCCTATGGAAAGATACGGCAAGGACCAGCAGTGTCTAAACAAACCATAGCTAGATGGATTTCTGCAGCTATTGACTGTTGCCATCTACAAACTGGAAGACCTTTACAGACAACTCCAAGAGCTCACTCTACAAGAGCTGTTTCTTCCTCGAATGCTCTTTTCACTGGAGTTCCTCGTCAGAAAATCTGCAGAGCAGCGACTTGGTCCAGCAGACATACTTTCACCAAGCATTATTGTTTGGATGCTGCCAGCGAGGCGAATACGTCATTGGGTCATGCGGTTCTACGCAATTTTTTCAGATAAGATGAGCCTCTGTTTCCCATCCTCCTCTGTACTGCTTTCCAGACGCTTATTCCATGCCTAATATTGGGTGCATTCTCATGTGATTGCACATTTTTCATGCATATATGAATGTTGGCATTTTATTAAGTGAATGTATATACTTGCTATGTACAAACTTATGTTACAAATAGCGTCTTCCAAGCATTATTGCGGTACTGCTATCTACTCTGATTCAGGCATGTGAATCTATGAAAGACACCCTAATCCTGGAGAAGAACAATAGTTACTTACCTGTAATCTGTGGTTCTCCAGTATTGGTGTCTTTCATTGATTCACATGCAACCCGTCCACCTCCTCTCAGAGGCTCTTTAGGCTAGGATGTTTTTAGCTTCACTCCTGTGCGAGAAAATCTGAGAGCCTGAGCCTCTGGGGAGAACATTCTGGTGGGTGCTGTCACCTGATTGGCTGCAGTTTGGTCTATACAAAATGACTAGGATAGTCATGAGTTTGGAAGTTTTTACTCCTGTAGCTTGGGCTACTTTACTTCCTGGTTGGTTATTACCAAGTTTTTCTAAGGATATTATTGCATATTATTGCTTTTTATATTCTTGGGACTCCCACTCCGACTACTGGGAATGATTCAGGCATGTGAATCTATGAAAGACACCAATACTGGAGAACCACAGATTACAGGTAAGTAACTATTGTTCTTCCCTTTCCCACTCCTTCCTGGATATACTTAGAAGAATAGGTGACGTCTCCTGTGTCATACTATAGATACGTGTAACCAATTTGCGGGGTGAGTTATTAGACAAGATATTTTACAGCGCCGGCAATGGTACCGGAGCATCCGGGAATTCCGAATATCTCGCTTTGCATGCTGCCCTCAGCTGGTAATATAATAGCATGTCCGACGCCGAGGGCACATCCGGCTCACACATTTTTTGTAGGGTCAGGAATTCGTCATCTGGATATAGATCACTAGCCACCGTCAGACCTCGCTTCCTAGCGCGTTCAGCCACAGCCTTGTCCGTTAGCGGTCCCAAAAATGGGTTTCCTCCCAACGGCATGGACGGCGCATAGAGTTCTTTAATGCCCACCCGCTTCGCTATATTCGTCCATGCCCAACGTGTATATTCGACGGGGTTGATGTCCGAATGGGAACGTCTATATGTGTGGTATACTGTTACATTGAGCAGAGTGGGCACAGCCACGTCCATTTCAATGGCCACATGTGGTTGGTATGGGATTGGATGGTGGCAGTAATGTAGGTCCTGTGCACTGTATGCGTATAATTCTAAATCGGGGCCGCTAGTCCTCCCTGTTCAAAGGGAAGAGTCAGTAGCTTCCAGGAAACTCTTGGTTGCCGTCCCGCCCAAATTAATTCAAGAATCCCAGTCCGGAGATGTTTGAAAAAGTGAGCATTTAAGGGCATGGGAATATTAATAAAGAGATAGAGCAGCTTGGGCAGGATGACCATTTTGGTGATAGCTATACGCCCCGTGAGGGAAAGTGGCAGTGTTTTCCACCTCATCACCTTCCCTTCAATCCAATCTATTACTCTGCCGTAGTTTGACAGCCATATTTCCTGTATAGATCTGCTGATCCAAATTCCCAGATACTTTACGTCACCGTCATTCCACTGGATGGGGAACTCGGTCTCGCATTTTTCATTGCCAACAGTAAGTGGCATCAGTACCGATTTTGACCAATTAATCTGTATGCCCATCAGTCCTCCATATCTAATAAACTCTTTCATAACCAGGTCGAAATTATCTTTGGGATTGGTTAAGTAAATTGTCATATCGTCCGCATACATGGATATTAGCAAACCTCTGGAAGTGAAGCCAATGCTACGTTGTGTGTGGTGTTGTCTGAGTCTCGCAGCCAGTGGCTCAGTAGCGATGGCAAATAACAGCGGTGACAAAGGGCAGCCCTGTCTGGTCCCCCTCTTTATATCAAACGTGTCCGATATGTGACTATTGACTTTCACCCTTGCCTTTGGGTCGGTATATATAATTTGAATTTGCTTTATGAAGAGAGGACTAAAGCCCATTCTAATAAGTAGGGCAAAAAGAAACTTTCACTCAAGCCTTAGTGGCATCAAGGAGAGCAGCCACCGCCTGGACCTGTGGAGCTAGGTAATGGAGCAGCCCAAAGAGCACTCTCAGATTGTGGGACGTGGACCTGCCTGGTACAAACCCAGATTGATCAGATAACGCAATCGGCGGGAGCATGGGTTGTAACCTGTCTGCTAGGTTAGCGTATATTTTCGCATCTAAGTTAATCATCGATAGGGGCCGGTATGACTCCGGTCTAGTAGGGTCCTTGTCAGGCTTCAACAGAGTTATAACAGTGGCCTCTCTAAGTGTGGGTGGGAGTATTCCCGTTTTCATCGCCTCTAAATATACCTGATGTAGGTGGGGAGCCACAATCTCCGCATATTCTTTATAGAAGGCAGCCATGAGCCCGTCAGCCCCAGGGGCTTTATCAGCCGGCATTCCGGCGATAACCCTTTTCACGTCCTCTATTGTGATGGGAAGGTCCATATACTCTCTAGCTCCGTGCTAATGCTATAGTGTCCAATAGTCAGTGATTTCTGATGTTGATGGGTTTGTGTGTGTTGCATATAGCGACCTATAAAACTCAGTCATAGTCCGAAGTATGCCCTGTGGCGTCCTGGCCACCTCACCATCCTCCCTCTGTAGTTCAGTTATATAATCCGCTCCACGTGGAGCACGCAGTAGATTAGCTAGCGGTTTCCCTGCCCGGTACCCTACTCTATAACGTCTGGACTGTGCATATTTGTGTAGGTATACCACTTCTCTCTCAGCTTCCTCCTGAAATGCAGTCAGCTTCGCGCGGAGCGCTGCCTGGGTGGTAGGGTGCTCTCTATTATCTTTTTCCAGATCCGCAATATCCCTTTCTAAAGTGCCAAGTGTGTCTCTTATAGCCCTAAGCACTCCCGTTTTCAGCGCCATAAAGTGTCCCCTGGTTACAACTTTAAAGGCCTCCCAAAGTGTCCCAGGTGAGTCCAAAGAACCTTCATTCATCTCAAAATAGTCTACTAATTTCTCCCGGAGTTCCTCCCTAAACACCTGGTCCAATAATGCACGAGATGGGAACCTCCAACTAAATGGCTGCACATATTGTGGTGTATGTATGTATGTATGTATGTATAGGCGTACTTGTAAAGCGCATAACTGTCACCCGGCGGGCATCCTGGCGCTGAGACTGTTATGACACATACATGATGGAATATGTATCGTGATTTGAGCAGGCGCATGATCTGAAAATGTACGTGGAAGGTGTGTGGCTCCAACTACCAGGGTATGTAGGTCCATTGACAACAGCCAGTAATCCAGTCTCGACCAGGCACTTCTATGCGAAGTGACACATGTCCCCTCTCTGGCCGACGGATGAAGGGCCCTCCACGAGTCCACCTAGTGGGCATCCTCAACAATATCCTTCAATACCGCCGCAGCTTTAGGATGATGGTCTTGAGCCGCCCCCTGTCTATCAAAAGCGGGTGACATGACCACATTAAAGTCCCCCCCACAATATTGCCATCGGCCCAAATGACTGTAGCTTGTGCCATATGTTGAAAAAATGACGGGCTATCGACATTGGGACCATATATGTTCACAATTACCATTGGAGTATTACATAGCGTGCCCTGTAACATGACGTATCTCCCGTCAGTGTCCAAAATCGAGGTGTGTGTTTTCCATTGCAACCCTCTGCGTATTAGAATGGCAACGCCTCTGGCGTAATTAGAGTATGTAGCCTCCACAATCTCTCCCCACCTATTGTGTCGAAGCACTCTGGAATTAGTAGAGGTCAAATAGGTTTCCTGCAATAAACCGATATCCACCCCCCGGCGCATCAAGTAGGATTGTATTAATCGCACCTTTCTGCGGTCATTGAGACCCCTAATATTCCATGACAGGCAAGTAATGACTTTCACAGGTACCATATTTCGCCTCTATATTCATACGCAATCTGCCCCTCACCTATGACCGGTACAACTGGAACTGTGCGAGGTCGATTCATGGTTTCAGCTTAGAAACAGTAAATTGCCAAACCGTGCCGCATGTATGCGGCACACTATCCAGGCTAGTATATGTCACAAATTCGGGCATAAGACATGGCAGATAACAGGACCAAACAAACTCCCCATACCTCCCCCCCTCCCATACTAACCCCCCAATCAGGTCGCTCATTTCCCATCCCATCTCTCAAACCCACAACAGTCCCCTCTCCACCCACACCAACCCCCCAATCAGGTTGTATAATCGGCTCCCCATTACCCATGACAATGAACATGTCAAACATACTGTCCAAACTGAGGGAATCATCCTATGGGGGGCGCAGGGTGTCCGGCACCTGACCCTGTACTTGTGACAGGGTGGCAGAGCTACAAATACCTCACACTTACATCCAGGGCTCACCTTATTACAACAGAACACAATACTTATTAGGTAGACCCTCGAGTCCTGGAACAGTTTGAGCTCTCCAAAAAGGTAGCATAAATCTTATCTTACCAATCGTCGATCAGACTGCTGTCCCACAACTCCCACTGTGAGCAACTAGGGACCGTGATATGCTCCGCAAGTCTCTGCATATCAATCATTGTCGCTGAGTCTGTCCTCCACCTGTCCTTCTTCCGAAGACTTTTGTTGCTTCTGGTCTCTCGCCAACTGCTTAGCATAATTTAGCGCCACCTTAGCGTCTGTAAAGAAAGTGGGTCTGCCAGGGCCCTGAACACGCAACTTGGCCAGGTAGATCAATGCATATTTTGTTCCTATTTGTTGGAAGATTTTCTTCGCAGGGATAAATTCCCTAAGAACATCCTGTACCTGCAGGGTAAAGGCTGGATAGAGAGCCACATAATTTCCACGGTACTGGATGGCACCTTTCTCCCTGGCGAGGCGTAATATCGAGTCACGGTCTCTGTAGTTTAGCACCCGGCCCAAGATCGGCCTTGCCGGCTCGCCAGGCTTCGGTCTGGGCCCTAAAGATCTGTGCGCTCTTTCTATAAGAAACATTGGAGACAGATTTGGTCCGAACAACTCTTTCAACATAGTCTCGACGTATTGCTCCATGTTTTGAATGTCTGTCGATTCCGTAATTCCTGTTATCCGTATGCTGTTCCGTCTCGATCTCGCCTCCAAATCCTTGTTCTTCTGTTGGATTAGAGCCAATACCTTGTCCATTCCTCTCACTTACTTCTCCATGTCAGTTTGGCCTTCCTCCGTCTCCGTCACTTTTGTCTCAAGAACACTGACTCTGCCCTCCTGCTTGTCCATCCTTTGTGTGATTCTGTCCATGCGTTCAGCCAGAGTGTCCATCTTAGAGTCAATACCCTGTAGGCAAGTTTTCAGTTCCTGGAACATGGATAGGACATCCGCCGCCGGTAGTTGCCCTGTGCTCCATCTTCCGTCAGCTCACGATCAGCTGCATCAGTTTCAGTTGATTTACTTAATTTCTTGTCAAAGTTGAGCCGCGGTTGCCGCATGTCCCGCTTTTCCATATCGGCACGTAGTGTGCTATTACTGCGAGATGTCTTCCGACACACCGCGCTCCCCACTCCAGTGGACGCCTCAACGCACACCCAGGTTTTCTCCACTTGGTCAGTGCCCAAACGAGTCGCTCACCAGCCTCTTGTCGATTATGTCCAGATGGCCTGGCGCGCAACTCGTGTCAATTTGCTGTTAGCTGACCGCAGGTCGTCGCCCCAGCCGCTTTATCTCATCAACAGCAAGGTCTCACGAGGCGCACTTTAGTCACGTTTCCATCATCCACCTCTGCCGTCTGGGCCTCGGGAAGTCTGCATTGGGCTGTGCACCTTGTCCCTGCCAATCAGCAGCCCTCCAATTCCGCTATGTGGGACCTCGGCCCGGTGCCACTGTTCGTGAGCCAGCGAAGGAACCCGGCGCCCTTGTGCTTATGCCCCACGTTACCACATTTCTCAAGCGGTCCCTGCGCTTGGCATCAAAATCCACCTGTTCTCTCCTGTTTCACAGTATTTGCAGTGTATTTCCCACTGTAGAAGGGCAGTTCAGCTTGGCAGGGCGGATTACTGAGCCGGTCGCCTTATGTGAGTCCCAGACAAAATAGTAGCACCAAGTTTCATAAAGTTACGTGCTTATTACAATGAGAGCAAACCTGCGGTTCCTCCAAATTACACAATCAGGGGCTCACTCCCCATAGGCCCGGGAGGTACCCCCTCGCCTGTACTGTCCCGTAGCTGCCATGTTACCTTCACCCCTGCAGGCCTCCAAACGCCGTCTCCGCGCTGCTAGTGTGTTGTATATTGCTTATTTCTCTTTATTTGCTGATTTATTGCAGCTCTCTACAGGAAGCCCTTGGTGAGCAGCGACAGCCACGATCCGGGCGCTCCCTCAGATTCTCATGCAGCTTTCAAAAATGGCGGCCGTCTTTGCCGTGCATGTCTGGCAGCCCTCTTGTTTGAAGGAGAGCTCCTTCTGTCCACGTTTGTTTTTTCCCCGTTTTTTTCCCCCTCCTGCTTTCGTGAAGAGGTTAGGGCCCGCACCGTATAGATCCCCAAAGAATGCAGTCGACGTTCATGGCTTACCGACACCCACAATGAACGCGACTTTTCGTCCGCCGCTCCTCCGGTCCGCCGTTTATGTCCCGGGTACAGGGCTCATAGGATCTTGCCTTTCCCTGCCTCCGGGGCTCTTCCTGTAGCCCACGGATGTCTCGTCGCACCCCGCCGCACACCCTTTAATTTACCGCAGCATGAGCGGGGGTCCCGCTACCTTCCTCTGAGCTCCGGCACTGCTAGTCCCAGTTGGTTTGCCACACAAGCTCCCGGCTTCAACCAGCCATGCAGGCCTCCCATCAGGCCCGGGCCGTCCTCAGCTGCCACGACTATCCTCCACCCGACACAGCCTGCCAACTTATATCGATCTGTACAGGATCTTCCCCAGCACTCAATCCTGTAGATTACGCTCGATGTGTGGCGGAGCTTCGTTAGGAGGCAGCCATTCCGCTGCACGGCCAAGCCACGCCCCCCACCAGTGATCATTATGTGCCCCTAAATTTGTGTTAGTGCTGCTTTCCAGGTGTCTAGTGCCCCTGTAGTGGCCAGGGCAATCCGCATGTGAGGTCCTGCCACCATATAGGTTGTGTAGTGGAGAGGTGTTACCCAAGGCCCATAGCACAGTTTAATAGCCTGGCTCTGTGGTCGTTCCTAGATCCAGTTGGTAATGGCCTCCAGCTGTACTGCTCTGTAATAAGGCAGTGTATCTACCAAGAACAATCCCTCTTCATATGTGAATTGACAGTGCTTGATCATCGCAACACATGAAATGTGACCATGCCAGATAAAGCACAGTAAATGGATGGATAGGGTTTTAGGGGTAGTCTGGGGAATGCAGATAGGGTAATTCAGCAAAACGTGGAGGATTTGGCGGAGGAGAGTAATTTTCATTAGCACTAAGGAAGAGGTGTGGCACAGCAGCCAGAGTGTCTGACTCCAGAGTGCGGGGCCTGCGGTTCAGTTCCCGATGGCAGCTTAGCTCAGCATCCTGTGACTCAGGGCAGTAGCTCACTTAATCACCCGGATGGCCACCAGCGCTTTGAAACACTTCAGGAATTATATATTTGTGCTTTACAAATACAAAATTATTATGTGTCCAATTATAGAGAGAGATTATGCAGACCAGTCTTTTACATTGCTTTGTGATTTGGGAAGTATGGGATGGGTACTGTGACGTCTATCCATCACTGAGGATTTAATCATTTGGATGCCCAGGTATTTCAACATGTCTATATGTATTTTAATGCCAAATAGGTGAGCCGGTATACCAGAATATGCCATTGCTGCCACTTTTCTCCCATCAAAAATATCATCATACTTTGGCATAGATAGCTGTTTTTCAACATTTTCTGCACAGTAATTGCTCATCTATAAGACAGATTACCCATTACGTTTCCTCCATATTCTCTTTCCTTCTGGAAACATCCTGGCATAATGAGCCTTTTTACTGGACTTGCAACAAAGAAAAATTCCTGCATACAACACATTCTAAGTTGACACATGCCCAGGTTGCCTCATCTGAAACATCTTGTTTTCCACCCATCCTTCGGCATTAATCTCCTCATAACCTTTCAACAATTTTACTGCTTCTTTTTCCTCACTACCTTTCAAAGGTGCTCATCTTCCTACAGTTTCCTGTAGGAGGCTGGCTTAGTACATGGTTCACACTTATTTAAGTCAAGCACTCTGCATTAATCCAGACTACCTTTATGGTGATTTTAATGGTCTTAGGCAACCATAGAAAGCTCTCTAAGTGGTAGCTGTGGAGAGCAGCCTTCAGGCTTAGACCAGAAGGAGTACTAAGCAGCTTATTTTACCAGGACTAATCATATAGTGTAGGTTTAACGAAAAAGAACCACACAGTGTAGTTATAAAAGTCGTTATTTATTATGCACACTCACTAACATATTGGTATATATCCTACTGGGAGATATAAACACAATGAACACAATATTTCAAAAGGAGGATAGTTAAGTAGCACAAATACACAGTTGTCTCCAGGGGGAGTCAACCCATATACAAATAAAGTGGAATGCGAACTGAGACCGAAGTCGCTACTTGACCGAGAAGACTCGGGAGAACTGGGGACTCAAGGAACAACACAAGGTAAGTACCCAGGAACCCCACGGAGGGTGTATGCAGAGTGGAAACACAGCCGTGTACTCGTTGCGAGTCAATGGGGAAGTTGCGGTTGCAGTTATAAAGAAGGACCCTTCCCAGTGGACACTAAGAAACTCGATGGAAGATGGAAGGTTGGAGAGTCATCCCACCCATGATACCTCAGGAACCAGGATACCTACACCAGGGAATCCGGGTGCATAGGTGTGAAGTGATGTCGTGAACCGCCGTAGACCACAGTGGATGACTTCAGTGAAAATGCAGCTGGCGAAGAAGTTGAAAAAGTCCGGTGGAATCAAAGGGTGGATTCTTGAAGAGGAGTGCCTGCAAGCAGAGGGGACAGAGTCTATACCACTTGAGAGTGACCAGGAGGCACGGAAGACCAATGACCACCGATGACGGAAGATGTAGGAGAGTTGACGGTGACTTTGTTGCTTCAGCTGTGATGGCCAGGCGATGCTGTGGAAGACCACGATGTCGCATGCGCTGACACCAATGTAGCACGTAAGCCATGTACAACATCACGGGCCACCAGGTTCACTCTTATACCCTAAAGAACTCTATTGCCTGCGATCTGTGCAATCGTACTGAAATGTTTGCCAAAACCACTTGAACTCACTTGGTAGTCACAACTGAATGGTGCATGATCATGCTGTCAAAATGTTGAAAAATGTCGTTCTTAAAACTGTACTTGACATGTTCACTTTTTTTCTTTCTTCCCTGTTTCTTATCCCAACAGGCATTTTTTGGTTAAATACCAGGCAAATCTATTTTTGTAGTCCTGATGATGATCCCTAATATTTATGAGCTTGGGATCGAAACATCGTCGACATACTTATTAGTGCCATTAATTTCTATTGCATATGATTAATGTGGTCACTATATGGGTTAGCTTGCTTCATTGTATGACCAGTTCAAGCTCCCATTGCTTCGGATTATTGCCTGTGTTCTTTTGTGTTGTATGCGTAATGTTTACTCGTCCTTCTTTGTGCTAAATATCGGGTGCAGGACTGCGTCCCGTTGCACTGTTCTTGTTTCCATTGTAACAAATTTACTTTTATTTGAAAATTAAAATTCCTTGTCCGGCTGGGCATTGAAACTCTATAGCACCCATTAAGGTCTATATCGCAATTATCCTTTATACATGTTTTGTCTAAGGACCATTGTTCCAAAAAGAAATTGATTCCCGGGGTCCTTAGTTACTCTTCGTGTTCCCTTGTTTGTTTAAAATAGACTATAGCGCAATCGCTGGATTGCAAGGGTCACACCCTATAAAACCCTCCTATGGAGTGGATCTTCCTAACACCCTTTAAACCTAGATTTCTTTCCTTCACACTCTCTGCCCTTTCAGCATGTCAGCACATGCGCCACTTTACTCTAATGACTACATAAAGAAAATATGCTCCGGACCATCCCTCCTCTCTGAATCACCTGACGTCACTACCGTTACCGTTACCAACTCCACCCTCCCAGAACAGCTTGAGAGATTAAGGAAAAAACACGTTTGTTTACAATTAATGATCCTTATGCTAACAGATTATCTTAAATCTTCGGTTATCCCTGTAGGTTTACAAGTTAGGAACATCCCAGGAATCTTTACTGCCAACCCTAAATAAATAACAAGTTTTAGTTAGATTGGCACAACCTGCTCTAGGCAATGGCTTGTCCTCGGGATCGACATTGCCACAGAAACCTTGAAATCTCTGGAAATTGAGATCCTTGACATTGAAAAACAGTTGCAAGACTCCAACTCCACAGCTGAGAGTAAGAAACTATTAGAACAAGTTGAAAAAACAATCGCTGACTTCCACCGATTGGAACAAAATAAAAAGTCTACATTTTTATAATAACAAATCTTACTCAAACCCTCAATACTCCGTTTCTTTAGACGGATACGCCTACAGGCGTTTTTTCAACAGAACCCCACACCGCCCACCACTTCAAAGACTCCATTCAGGCCTCCTTCCTCTTTCTCTCCCACTGCATGTATGATCCGTGCTGAGATTTTTACATTTGAAAAATGGTCCTCAAGGATTTAGCCACTCTACAACACACAAGACGCTTTTCCTCTTACAATTTATCTTTAGAGGAGAAACAGGTAATCTACACTCTTAAAGGAAATGATTGCCTGGTGATTAAAAGTGTAGATAAAGGCGGTGGCATAGTCTTACAGGAAAGAAATGCCTATAAGGAAGAAATCCTACGCCAATCATCTAATACCGAACACTATCAGAGACTCCCTGGAAATCCTACCAAGGAAACCCAGGAACTAATTTCTAAGTTCACCAAAGATGCTGTAAACGAGGGTTTTCTGACCAAGAAGGAATTTTATTTCCTAAATGTCAAATCTCCAAGGACTCCAGTGATATATACTTTACCTAAAGTTCACAAGAACGCCAATAATCCCCCAGGCCGGCCTATAGTGTCTGCTTGTGGTTCCGTTTTGGAACCCCTGGGTTCATACGTAGATTTCTTTTTTAAAGATTTTGTCCCTGACACAATGGGCTATGTTACAGATAGCATGGCAATGATTAATCTGGTCGAACATCATCCATATAATCCTGATACTGACTCACTCTGCACCATGGACGTAGAACCCCTTTATACTAACATTCCCCAAACTGCAGCTTTATTGGTCATCCAAAAAACACTCGACAAACGTCCCCGCCCCACGCTATTCATCCTTCAATTGCTCGAACTCTGTTTAACAAAACATTTTTTTGCCTTTGAACATCATTTCTTTCAACAGATCAAAGGTACCTCTATGGGCGCGATTTTTGCTCCAAACCTGGCCATTCTGTTTATGGATTATTTAGAAACATCATCCATCCTGACTATCATCAATCCCTTCTACTCTGGGATTACCCTGTGGCGCAGATATATAGACGATATTTTTGTCATATGGCGACACAATACAGACTGTCTACATCATTTTTTACACTGGCTGATTAACAACTGTGCAGGCCTCTCTTTCACAATCACTGTTGGAAAGCAGTCCATTGCTTTTTTAGACCTCAACATTTTCCACTCTGAAGGTGAATTGCTCACTCGCCTTTACAGAAAGACCACCGGGCGAAACACACTTCTCAGCTATTCCAGCAACCATCCCAGGGCCTTAAGGGACTCACTCCCTTATTCACAATTTTTGAAAATAAGGTGCAATTGCTCAAACTAAGAGGATTACTTCAGATAGGCTAACACTCTTGCCACTAAACTAAAAGACCGAGGCTACCCGAAGAAAATAGTCAGGAATGCATCCAAGAGAGCGTGGTACTGCCTGCGAGAAATCCTGCTAAATCCAAAACCTAAAAAGATACTGACCGAATCGCATGTGTCACCACATTCTCACCAATCTCTAACAAAATAAGGAAATCTATACTGCAGCACTGGTCAATATTAAATGCAGGAAGTTTAAACATTGAGAGACCACTTTTTGCATTTCGAAAAAGTCAGAACCTTAAAGATCACTTGGTACGGGCTGCACTCTCTAACCTATGCCCACCCGCAACAATTGATTCCTTATGGGGCTTTTCCCCTTTGATTGGTCATTTTTGTAGTCCTGATGATGATCCCTAATATTTATGAGCTTTGGATCGAAACGTTGTCGACATACTGATTAGTGCCATTAATTTCTATTGCATATGATTAATGTGGTCACTATATGGGTTAGCTTGCTTCATTGTATGACCAGTTCAAGCTCCCATTGCTTCGGATTATTGCCTGTGTTCTTTTGTGTTGTATGCGTAATGTTTACTCGTCCTTCTTTGTGCTAAATATCGGGTGCAGGACTGCGTCCCGTTGCACTGTTCTTGTTTCCATTGTAACAAATTTACTTTTATTTGAAAATTAAAATTCCTTGTCCGGCTGGGCATTGAAACTCTATAGCACCCATTAAGGTCTATATCGCAATTATCCTTTATACATGTTTTGTCTAAGGACCATTGTTCCAAAAAGAAATTGATTCCCGGGGTCCTTAGTTACTCTTCGTGTTCCCTTGTTTGTTTAAAATAGACTATAGCGCAATCGCTGGATTGCAAGGGTCACACCCTATAAAACCCTCCTATGGAGTGGATCTTCCTAACACCCTTTAAACCTAGATTTCTTTCCTTCACACTCTCTGCCCTTTCAGCATGTCAGCACATGCGCCACTTTACTCTAATGACTACATAAAGAAAATATGCTCCGGACCATCCCTCCTCTCTGAATCACCTGACGTCACTACCGTTACCAACTCCACCCTCCCAGAACAGCTTGAGAGATTAAGGAAAAAACACGTTTGTTTACAATTAATGATCCTTATGCTAACAGATTATCTTAAATCTTCGGTTATCCCTGTAGGTTTACAAGTTAGGAACATCCCAGGAATCTTTACTGCCAACCCTAAATAAATAACAAGTTTTAGTTAGATTGGCACAACCTGCTCTAGGCAATGGCTTGTCCTCGGGATCGACATTGCCACAGAAACCTTGAAATCTCTGGAAATTGAGATCCTTGACATTGAAAAACAGTTGCAAGACTCCAACTCCACAGCTGAGAGTAAGAAACTATTAGAACAAGTTGAAAAAACAATCGCTGACTTCCACCGATTGGAACAAAATAAAAAGTCTACATTTTTATAATAACAAATCTTACTCAAACCCTCAAAACTCCAGACCCTGGGGACGCTTTAACAGGCGTCAAAACCTGGTTGGCTTTTCAGATACCTCCGCCAACTCCTCAGACACATCTGACGTAGGAGAAGGCCAAAGTTAATCAAATAGAGGAGGTAACAATAGCAGTCATTTTTTAGCCGGAGCTCACCAAGACACACCCCAAGGGGGCCAAGGGAAGCGGACACAACGGTGGTACAACCAACCGGGGGAACGTCAAACACGACAAAAAATCTATCGGTGGTAAATACAGATAGTAACACCATGACAACCTCTGAGATCATCCCCATTTTTAATCGATCCAAATACAAATTGGCAGACCCTGAACTCTCGCTTCTTAAGAAAGGACTCTCATTTGTACCGACAATTCCATCTAATGTTCTGGAATTGCAGACAGAATTACTCCGTTTCTTTAGACGGATACGCCTACAAGCGTTTTTTCAACAGAACCCCACACCGCCCACCACTTCAAAGACTCCATTCAGGCCTCCTTCCTCTTTCTCTCCCACTGCAGGTATGATCCGTGCTGAGATTTTTACATTTGAAAAATGGTCCTCAAGGATTTAGCCACTCTACAACACACAAGACGCTTTTCCTCTTACAATTTATCTTTAGAGGAGAAACAGGTAATCTACACTCTTAAAGGAAATGATTGCCTGGTGATTAAAAGTGTAGATAAAGGCGGTGGCATAGTCTTACAGGAAAGAAATGCCTATAAGGAAGAAATCCTACGCCAATCATCTAATACCGAACACTATCAGAGACTCCCTGGAAATCCTACCAAGGAAACCCAGGAACTAATTTCTAAGTTCACCAAAGATGCTGTAAACGAGGGTTTTCTGACCAAGAAGGAATTTTATTTCATAAATGTCAAATCTCCAAGGACTCCAGTGATATATACTTTACCTAAAGTTCACAAGAACGCCAATAATCCCCCAGGCCGGCCTATAGTGTCTGCTTGTGGTTCCGTTTTGGAACCCCTGGGTTCATACGTAGATTTCTTTTTTAAAGATTTTGTCCCTGACACAATGGGCTATGTTACAGATAGCATGGCAATGATTAATCTGGTCGAACATCATCCATATAATCCTGATACTGACTCACTCTGCACCATGGACGTAGAACCCCTTTATACTAACATTCCCCAAACTGCAGCTTTATTGGTCATCCAAAAAACACTCGACAAACGTCCCCGCCCCACGCTATTCATCATTCAATTGCTCGAACTCTGTTTAACAAAACATTTTTTTGCCTTTGAACATCATTTCTTTCAACAGATCAAAGGTACCTCTATGGGCGCGATTTTTGCTCCAAACCTGGCCATTCTGTTTATGGATTATTTAGAAACATCATCCATCCTGACTATCATCAATCCCTTCTACTCTGGGATTACCCTGTGGCGCAGATATATAGACGATATTTTTGTCATATGGCGACACAATACAGACTGTCTACATCATTTTTTACACTGGCTGATTAACAACTGTGCAGGCCTCTCTTTCACAATCACTGTTGGAAAGCAGTCCATTGCTTTTTTAGACCTCAACATTTTCCACTCTGAAGGTGAATTGCTCACTCGCCTTTACAGAAAGACCACCGGGCGAAACACACTTCTCAGCTATTCCAGCAACCATCCCAGGGCCTTAAGGGACTCACTCCCTTATTCACAATTTTTGAAAATAAGGTGCAATTGCTCAAACTAAGAGGATTACTTCAGATAGGCTAACACTCTTGCCACTAAACTAAAAGACCGAGGCTACCCGAAGAAAATAGTCAGGAATGCATCCAAGAGAGCGTGGTACTGCCTGCGAGAAATCCTGCTAAATCCAAAACCTAAAAAGATACTGACCGAATCGCATGTGTCACCACATTCTCACCAATCTCTAACAAAATAAGGAAATCTATACTGCAGCACTGGTCAATATTAAATGCAGGAAGTTTAAACATTGAGAGACCACTTTTTGCATTTCGAAAAAGTCGGAACCTTAAAGATCACTTGGTACGGGCTGCACTCTCTAACCTATGCCCACCCGCAACAATTGATTCCTTATGGGGCTTTTCCCCTTTGATTGGTCATTTTTGTAGTCCTGATGATGATCCCTAATATTTATGAGCTTTGGATCGAAACGTTGTCGACATACTGATTAGTGCCATTAATTTCTATTGCATATGATTAATGTGGTCACTATGTAGGTTAGCTTGCTTCATTGTATGACCAGTTCAAGCTCCCATTGCTCAGATTATTACCTGTGTTCTTTTGTGTTGTATCCGTAATGTTTACTCGTCCTTCTTTGTCCTAAATATCAGGTGCAGGACTGCGCCCGTTGCACTGTTCTTGTTTCCATTGCAACAAATTTACTTTTATTTGAAAATTAAAATTCCTTGTCCGGCTGGGCATCGAAACTCTATAGCACCCATTAAGGTCTATATCGCAATTATTCTTTATACATGTTTTATCTAAGGACCATTGTTCCAAAAAGAAAGTGGAAGACCAGGAGCCATTCATGAGCTGTCCCGCATGGGAAGTCGAGAACCAGGAGGTTGGTGTCCGGTGGGAGCACCAAAAGGCCTTGGCAGCAGCAACCGACATGGAAAACGAGGAAGATGCAGTGTCTGGACCAGCAAGATCCAAGGGACTCACCAAGTGCAGGAGAGTCAGAGCATGCAAGTAGGGGAGCCCACTGAAGCCAAAGAAGACCCTAAAGAGGACCCACAGGCAGAAGGCACAATAGTTGCAAGAGGACCTCGAGAATCTCACCAAGGATGCAGACGCATGGTGCAGAGGATGCGGTAAGGACAAAGACCTTGGTAGCAAGAGATGCTGGAGCTTCTTGTAGCCCAAAGATCTCTGGAAGACGAGTCAACAAGCCTTGGCAACGGCAAGTCGACGCGGTGCACAGGGATGCTATTCCAGATGGTCTTACGAGGGATACTAGCTTCAAACTCGGTGAGGAGACAGTGCAGGTCTCAAGGGAGTTGCAGAACCACCACCTGTGTTTCGGAGTCCGTGGGACCTCAGGAGCAGCAGACTGGTCAGCTTTGTTGTCTGCCTGCCTGCAGAATTACTCGTTCACTCCAAGGGAGATTCCTTCAGGTGTCTTTGATGCCCACAGGCCTAGAGAAGAACCTGGATGAAGGACAGGTACAGACGACTTGCAGGACGACGGGACCAGGAGCCTTCCCAGTTGCAGTGTCTGTTCCCAAACGAAGTCCAAAGTGCTCAGACAGTAGAAGTGGAAGTGGTTTCGGATCGGAATCTTGTCCCACAACGAATCTGAAGAGCCATCCACAGGTAAGCCCTTAAGTACCCAAAGCAAAGGGTTGGGACGATTCATGGGTCCCTCCCAGAGGAGGGGCTGGACAGAGGGGAGGATACTCCCATGTCCTCTGTTCAGTTTATGCCAGAGCGGGAACTGGTTTCAACTGGAGTATGCAACTAGGGCTCCAATTGTGCCCTTTAGGTTTAAAGTATTTTAATGCATTTCCATAAACAAGAAAAACAGGACAAACAAGGAATACAATCGTCATGGTGAATATTCGCTCAAGCTCCCCTCCATATCACTATCTAAAAATCACAGATCGGTATCAACCCATTCGCAGAGCCATAGTTGTCCGTAAAAGGTCTGAGACGACTTATTCCAGAGCCAACAACCCCCCCAACTCCCCCCTCCCTCACCCTCCCCCCCAAACCCCTCCCTCCCCACCCTCACCCTTCGTGCCTGTGCAAATGTCTCACATGTCTCACACTTTCGCAGAATAGCCATGTCCTCCAACGTACCCACACTCTATTTCGATTATGCAATTGGGTTCGTGAGTCGCAGCAGCCTAAGATAGCGTGGGCAGGTAACCTCCTTGAACTCCGATTGCAGTAGGGTTATAAAAGGCTGCCACAGTTCGTCAAATCTATCCACCTCCCCTGCCACCGTGAGAGACAGTTTCTCCATCCCCAAAACGTGCCATAACCGGTGCAGCCAGCCAACGGAGCTAGGGAGGGTGGTGGTACGCCAATAAATGAGTATGTTCTGGATCGCCGAGCCCAAAGCGATCGCTATCTGTCTGCCCTTCCTCGATCGCAAAGGGTACATCAACCCATTGGGCAACCCCAATAAAACATAAGCAGGGAGGCGAGGCAATTCAATTCCAAAGCACTGGTCTATTTCGTCTAAGACTTCTCTCCAGTACTGGTCCAGCAGCGGACAGTCCCACAAAACATGTGTAAGCGTGCCTATTTGCCCACAGTTGCGCCAACAGGTGTCCGGGACATGACGATTCATTTCGTGTAACCTCTGGGGTGTGTAATACCAGTACGTGGAAATCTTAGTGAAGGTCTCTGTGAGCCCGGTGTGGTATGCAGAGTGGCGCGCCCTGTAGGAGATGTCATCCCATTCCCTATGACTCAATTCCCTCCCCAGCTCTCGTTCCCAGCGAGCCCTCCCGGGACTATAGATGTGGTAAGGGGGGGGTTGCAGGAGTCGATATAGGTCAGATATAAGCTTGGCGTCCGAGGAGCGCGTTGCTAGCCATAGCTCGTACTGGGTAAGTTTCCGATCGGCCAGCTCCCGTACCTGCGGCTGAAGCGCCCAATGGCGCACTTGCAAAAAGCGCAACCGCTCAGTCTCAGGTAGGTGATATTCCCGACGAAGGTCTTCGAACGGCACGGCCCCTTCAGGGCCATAGATATGGAACAGTGCGCAGCATCGAGCCGCCTGCCAAAGCGAGAACGCTCCGGGTTCCGTTCCAGGATGAAAGTCCGGATTCCCCACCAACGGAGTAAGCGGTGACGGGAAGGAGGTAAGGTCCTGTTTAAGATTCACCGCGTCCCAGACCCGGAGCGGGACCTGGGTGACAAAGGACGCGTAGAGATTGGGGGGTCGGTGAGGTCTGCGAAGGAAGGGCACCTCCTGGAGAGTCCTCCCCGCCACCGCCTGATCCTGGAACAACCAGTGCCTGTCAGACTCCCACTTGCTCCACTCAACCAGGTACCGCAGCTGCGCTGCCTGAAAATACTTGTGGAGGTCCGGAATCCCAAGACCACCGGACTCGGGCGCCAATGTTGACAGGGACCTCTTGAGTCTGGGTTTACGGCCCTGCCAGACAAACCGTGCGATATCGGTCTGAGCCTGACGTATCCACCCCTTCGGCGGCTGTAGTGGTAGGGCCCGGAATAGGTACAGTACCTGCGGCAAGAGGGTCATCTTGACCGCGGCGACCCGTCCCAATAAGGACAATGTACCTTTGCTCCAACGGAGCAGTTCCTCCTTCAGTTTCTTGCCCAAGGCCGCGTAGTTAGCGGTAACCATGGCAGGCAGAGAGGGCGCCAGCATTACCCCAAGGTATGGGATCAGACCCCTAGACAATTGCATGGGGAAGGCACTCTGCAGCTCATGCCGCGTGGCGGAGGCGAGCGAGATGTCAAGGGCTGCAGACTTTCGGATATTCATTTTAAAACCCGCCACCGCAGCGAAGGTGTCCAGCTCAGCAATGCAAGCGGGGAGCGATTCCCTCGGGTTATCAAGCATGAGAATCACATCGTCCGCGTACAAACTGATAGTGTGGATGTAGCCCCCCATCCGGACGCCGGTCACCTCCGGGTTGCACCGAATCTTCTGGGCAAAAGGCTCCATGTAGAGAGCGAAGAGCAGGGGGGAAAGTGGGCACCCCTGTCTGGTCCCTCTTTCTATCGTGAACCGGTCAGAGTTGCATCCATTCACCCTCACCACCGCCGTAGGAGATTTGTAACAATTAAATATGAGGGTGCGGAACTTCTCTCCTATACCAAATTTGCTAAGTACTCGCTCCAGGAATGGCCAGTGCACCCGGTCGAACGCCTTCTCCGTGTCAACCGGGGATACGGGAGGCCTTCTCCAGGACGTGGATGACTCTTTTAGTGTTGTCCACCGTCTGACGGCCCGGGACAAACCCGGCTTGATCTGGATCCACAAGACCCGGCAGGTGTGGTGCCAAACGCGCCGCCAGAATCCCGGTGTAGAGCTTGAGGTCCACATTGAGTAGCGAGATCGGCCGGTAAGAGGCACACTCTGCCCGGTCCTTCCCAGGCTTAGGGATGACTGTCACCGTGGCCCGCAGGAGATCTGGGGGGATAGCCCCAGGCTTGGCAAACGAGTTAAAAAGCCGCGTCAACAGCGGCGCCAGCTCCAGGCAAAACACCTTATAAAAAAGTGGGGTGTAGCCGTCGGGACCCGGGGCCTTCCCATGCCTGAGGCGGGAGATAGCGCTAATCACTTCCTCCGGTCGGATATCTCGCTCCAGGTATTCCGCCTGCTCCGGTGTGAGAACAGGGAGGTCGACCGATGCAAGGTAATCGGTCCCAGCTTGGACGGAGGGGGCATCACTTGCATACAGGTCGGCATAGTAACGGCGGAATCCGTCTGCAATCTGGAGGTCGTCCGCGGCCAATAGACCGTCAGAGGTAGACAACTCCGTAACCCGCTGGCGCAGACGTTGCACCCGAAGTCTATTCGCCAGCAGGCGGCCGCAGCGGTCACCCCCGGTGTAGTACGCATGTTTCATGCGCAGCGCCGCATATTCCGCCCTATCCATATCGAGCGCAGAGAGTGACTTCCGGGCCGCTTTGAGTTGTCTCCATACCCGGGGGGCCCCCGTCCTCCGATGCATCTGTTCTAATTCCCGCACGGTGTCGGTTAGCTCGTCCCTCTTCTTTTGGCGGTCTTTATTCTCCGCTGAGGATATGGCGATGAATTCCCCCCGCAGCACCGCCTTCAGGGCAGCCCACTGCGTCGCCCGGGAGGTATCATCATTCTCATTGTGTTCCCGGAACCCCGCAATTGCAGCGCGCACCTGTTTCAGTACCGCTGGTTTGTGCAACAGGGTGTCCCGGAGGCGCCAGACCCCTCGGGACCGAGGCTCTGGCGGCAGTCGGAAAGATCCTGTCACCGGAGCGTGATCAGACAGGGAGAGGACCCCTATCTCAGAAGCGGACACCAAGTCTGCCATCGGTCCCGTGACCAGGAGATAGTCCAGCCTCGCATATGTCCTATGTGCATGGGAATAATAGGAATAGGCCTGCGTAGCGGGGTGGAGGCGTCGCCAAAGATCGTGCATGTCCAGATCCTTGAGGTGGGAGGTACTCAGCCGCGAAAACTCCCCTGTGTGTGGGTGGCGCTGTATGGACCTGTCCAGGGAAGAGTCAAAGACCATATTCAGGTCGCCCCCAATGATTATGTGCCTATCTGGGGTAGTTGCGATATCTTCTAGGGCAGACTGCAAAAACTGGTCTTGACGGTCATTGGTGCTATACACGGAGCTCACAGTGAACAGAAATCCCCCTAGCCTAACCCTGTATGCCAGGAGCCTCCCCTTTTGCTCTGCGACTTTGTACAACACTTCCCCCTTAAACTTCCTGGACAGCAAGATAGCCACTCCCGCCGTTTTAGTAGCCCCAGAGGAGAAAAGCTGAACTGGAAACCTCGGGGACCGCAACCTGGGACAATCTCGGGCCAATAGGTGTGTTTCCTGCAATAGGCAGATGTCCGCCTGGGTGCTCTCAAGTAAGGACAGTATAGCTCTGCGTTTGACCGGATTATTTAACCCCTTGACATTAAGAGTGACAATTTTAAGAGCCATGGTGAAACATCAAAAAAGTGGTGGTAAGTGGGCCTGAAACATCAGAGGGACCAGTACAGGCCGGCAATATGGGACGGGGCAAAAGCCACGCACAGCTAGCACGACATCCCGCCCACTGGCCTAGCGGAGGAAGGACATGGCAGTAACAGCAACAAGAGATCAGAGCAGTAACCCAACATGAATTCTGAAACCCCTCCTGAGCAGACCCCACCCCGTCCCAGTGAGGCGACATGAGGACACAAGAAACACAGCATGAGACAAATGCAGCACAACCCGAACCCTGAATCCTTCCCACCCCAACTCCCCAAACAATCCCCGAACTCCCCAACCCCCCACATCCCCACCCCATGACCAAAGCCCTACCCACCTCCCCTCCCGCACTCTGCAGCATCAGCCCCAACTTTGCGGAAATCCCCAATGTCCCAGTCCAGCCCCTAGCGGGCAAGTCTGTGGTAAAGTGTCTGAGTGGACGTCCAGCCACCATCAGTGCCCCCCCAGAGCCCCCATCCCCCCCGGAACCCTCAAACCTGCAAAGCCAGTGGTGCTAAGACGATCTCCCCCCGGATGATGCTCAGGCCGTCAAGGCCACGTCACTAGTCTATGTGGAGCCGGATACCTCCCGTATGGCGCTGTCCATTTCCGCCCTGGTCGTGGGAGAGTCCGGGCGGGGAGGCGGGAGCGTGGTCCGGCGCCTTCGAACCGATTGCCAGCCCTCCCTAGAAGTGCGGCGGTGTGGCGTTGGTACATCATCATCTGCGGCAGTGATACCCAGCACTCCACACGTGTCCTGAAGGGACCTCATTTGATGCAGTGTGCCGTTCCACCAGAAAATAAGCCTGAAGGGGTGTCCCCAGGAATACTGCGTGTCGTGCTCTCTCAGAAAGTCCGTAGCAATCTTGAAGGACTTGCGCTTCTGCAACGTGATTGTGGACAGGTCCTGAAATAAAGCAATTTGGTGACCTCTGAAGCTCACCGGCTGTTTCTGACGTGCCTCGCGGAGGATCCGCTCCTTCAGAGGAAAATCCGGCAAAAAGGCTAAGATATCTGGGGGTGGCGCCGAGGCCAGGCGCGGGCGTCCAACTCTATGCGCCCTGTCGATTCTCACCGGAAAGTCTCCCGCTTCGCCCAGGATATCCCGAAACAGGTCCCGTAGGTAGGCCGTTACGTCTTCCCCCTCCTCCTGAGACGGAACGCCCCGGACCCTGATGTTGTTGCGCCTGGACCGATTCTCAAGATCCTCGGCGTGGGCCTGGAGGTCGATCTGTTGGTCCCGAAGCCGCAGTACTTCCTGTTGCAGGTGCGCGACCTCCTCATCCCGGTAATGATTAGCGTCCTCCATGGTGGCGACCCGTTCACCAAGCGCGTCGACCTCTCTCCTCACCTCTCGGACCTCGCCAGCCACCTCCTGTTTCAACGTCTGAAAGTCCTCCCTGAGGGTGCTAAACAGCGACTCCAGAAAAGACCGGGTGACCGGGGGCTCACCCCCCTCCGCCCCACGAGAGCTGGCCGAAGGACTCGGCGTCGGCTGGGATCTGTCCTGTCTCGGGGCGCCTCTGCCCAGCATCTCCGGCAAGGTGCGGTCTCCTTTCTTGCCCCCTCTATTGCCTGACATCGCAGAGGTGGGGGTGCGTCGCAGAGAGAGGAACGTGAATGGGGCTGTGTTCCACGTGGGCCTCCGCAGCAAGTCAGTCCAGCGCAGCCCCGGGCCCCGGGGCAGCGTCCCACGCCCGGGCGCAGTAACCAATGCACCCCCGCAGGTAGTCGAGGAAGGGTAACTACCAACACCCAACTGCAATGCCCTCTTAAGGTACCCCCGCGTTCCAGGAGCAGATCAGCAAGCTGTCTCTAGGCCATCGGCCGTGTCGTCACTCCTCCGCCACTGTCCGGGCGTGCTCCGCCGCCCCGGGAGACTCAACACCAGGTAGGCCCCCTCCAGGCCAGCACGCACCAGCCGACCAAGCGTCTGAGGGGCCCCAGGGGCGGCGCTCGGGCCCAAGAAGCCCGCCGGGGAGCGTGGGTCAGCAGCGCAGGTTCGGGGGTCAACGGCCTGGTGACGGGCAGGATCGCCGAATTTCGATGCGGCCCTCCGACTGGGCCCTGTGCAGGGACCTCCCACTTGCTGCTCGTAGATCTGTCTTGCCGGTCACGAACCGGCCGGGTAGGCAGAGGCGTCCCACCAGGTCCTCGTCCGGCCCGCCCCGCAGCCGGGGCCCACAAAAGAAGTCCGCCGGTGTCTCCGGCCTGCTAGGCCTCTCGGCCCCGCCAATCCCGGGGGCCACGTAGCGCGGCTCACCAGCTCCTTCCCCAGTCAGGCGCGGGAGGCGCCGCTCCGCTGTGGTCGCCTCCTCCTCCCTCAAGGGCGCACCGGCGGTACAGGAGGGTGACTCAGCTGGGCCCCCGCTGGTCGGCGGCCCGGGAACTCACCACCGCCCCGGGGCACTGCGGGGCGGCCGCTCTACTTCCGCTCTGCCGCGTCCGAGCCGCAACGCCCGCCCGATCCAGGGGCCTGCGCAGCGAGACGTCGCTCTCCGCCTCCACGTCTCCGGAGGCTCCAGAACAGCTCTCACCGGGTTCACGGCCGCTTTCGCCCTCCCCTTCGCTCGATCCGGGGGAGATCAGCAGCGTAGGAAGGGTCAAGGGCCCCGGGGACTCAGGAGCTCACGGGAAGAGCGTCTTGTCAGCCCGCCATCTTGGCCACGCCCCAATTGTGCCCTTTAAAGCAGTCTGGTGGCGCTGGCAAGCGCCCCCATCCCAGACCAACACACTCTGTCCTGCCCGGGAGGTGATCACAACTCCCTGTGACAAGAAACCTATTGTTCTAATTCGCCCACTTGAGCTCTATTCAGCAGCAGCAGGGCAGAATCGGGTCTGTGGTCAGCAGCAGCACTAGCTTGCTTTTAGACCCTGAAAGGCTGGTACCAGGAATACAGGGGGCTCCATAGGGGAGCCCCTCAGTACACAAGATCCTTCATCCAGCACTGGAATCGGTGTTGGGGCAGGTTTCCAACATGTTTGATACCAACCATGACCTGTTTTGGTGCAGCCAATATATAGATAGCTTGTAATTGACTTGGTGTCCACTATATGGATAAAATGGCTGACCATACTTATAACACCTGAAGAATTGACTCCTGGGTTTGTAGGGGTGTGTCCTGCTCATGCATGGCACCCACACACATAACCTTGCACCCTGCCTTCAGGATTGAAAGGTTTACCTTAGAGGTGACTTGTAGGTTTTAAGTGCAGTGACCTCCGAGATAAGGACACTTATACCAGCTCACACAGGCTGCAATGGCACCATGGTAGTCACAGTTTTAATGGTCTCTCATGGGTGGCATAATACAAGCTGCAGCCCATGGGAGGCCCTGGTGTACCAATGCCTTAAGTACCTTAGTACCATATATACTAGAGACTTAGAAGGGTACACCAGTAGCCAATTAGGAAGGTACCACAGTACTTAATATAGTCCAATTTAGGGAGAGGGCACAGTGACTGGGGTCCTGACTAGCAGGATCCCAATCAGACTAGCCAGAAATCAGAATGACACCAGCAACAACAGGGGGGGAGGGGTAACCATGACAGCATATCCTACTTTCCTACATTTTCTGTTACCCATGACCCTACCCACAATCGCTTCACAGAATGGACATTTTCCTTCCTATTGAGTCATGGGCTCAGTCTCTTAGTGTTGCCACTTGTGTGCCTCCTTCTCTTAACTTTTTGTGGATGTGGTCTCCTGTTGTTGCTTCACACTTTTTTTATATATATATATATATATATATATGCAACAATTTAATAAATCACCCTCCTGTAATATTAGCAGTTAGTTATCCACAGCCTTCAGTCATGGGTGGGCTCGGGTGATATAATGGAAAGGGATTCCCCTCAATTAGGTAGTTGAGGACTGGTTCCCAAATAATTCTCAAATGTAGCTACTTTTCTGAGACATTATCATTAGCTTTTCCATTGTTAGCAGGGTCCATAGCAGCCTCATGCCCCCCCACACTTTGAACTAACCCCATGTTAATATTAATGGAGAGTAGCCGGGTAGGAAAACCAGCCCACTAATATTCTATAATGTGCACTTGGGCCATGTGTATTGCGCACTCTGGTGAATATTCTTCCATATAGTTGGCCACTGTGCTTTCAAAAGATTCATATCTATTCTGATTTGCCAGTTACGTCTATATTGAGTGCCACTAAAGGGTAACGCCTCTGTGAGCTATACATTGAGTTGTGAAATTAACCTCTTTGATCCCTTAGCCTGTCTCACACATCTTTCGAAGGGAGTAAAATCTCTAGTGGTTACTTCTCTCAATCCCTGCTGTAAAACCTAATGGCGTAGTTGCCTATATCGAAATCACTAACCCTAGCACCCCAAACTCCCACAAAGATTTTAATCTCATCATTTTTAAATGGATCTGAAATCATAAAGCAGTCTCTTTCCCACCACCCTGAGAATGAGCTGGCACAAAGGACTGATTGAAATAACTGGGTGTATATTAAGATAGGTAGATGGTTAATTTCAGCTGCTGATGTACACTACCTCAGACCTGGAGAGTTATGGATGTTGGTTTGCTAAGGTAGGCGTTCACTGGTGATTCCTAGGTTTCCAGATAAGGTCCCATAATATCGTGTCGACCACAGCCCTGTCCATGTGTACCCAGATCTTTTCATCTGTCCTGTCCCTCCACTCTGCCAAGACCCTAAATTCCAAAGCTCAGTAATGCTTTTTAATATTGGGGAATGCCACCCCCGTCCCATGGCTAACACATCATTTTATATCAAATCCTTGGTTACTTTTCTTCTTAAATATACCCAAGAATAGCACGTTTGAGATCAACAAAAAATGCCTTCGGGACAAATGTTGGTAATGTCCTGAAGATGTACACTTTTGGGAGTATTGTTATCTTGATGGAATATACTTTCCCGAGCCAGGAAATAGGGAGTGTTTGCCATCTTCTCAGATCCCTTCCCAAGGAGGCCAGAAGCGGCGGAAAAATAGCCTTATGTAACTCTTCCGTATCTGATTTGATCGTGACTCCCAAATATTTGATGGCCTTCATAGCCCATCAACATTGGGTGCTATGTTTTATCCATTCTAATGTGAATCAAAAAGGGCAAAATTATATATCTCCGATTTGGATAAAGCCTAAAATTGCTTCATATTCACTTAGAAGTGCTTACAGCCTTGAGAGAGAAACCCTAGATTTGAGTGTGTTAAAAGAATGTGTCTGCAAAAAGCATCACCTTGTGGGAATGTCAGCCAAACTGCAACCCCTGCATCTCCCCTTGTTCATGGATACATTGAGCCAGTTGCTATATTGTGAGGGCAAACAACAGTGAGGATAGTGAGTCTCCCTTTCGGGTGCTCCTACTGGAAATCAGAGGCCTTGAGAGGTAGTGATTAAGTGATATTGTGGAGTTTGGTTTGTAACACACCACAAGGACCACTGTCAAGAACATTGGGCCACTCTAATCCTCTGCAGTGTTTGTATTAGGGATGACCAGTCAAGCTGGCCAAATGCCTTCTAAGCATCAAGGGTTACCTGGGCCGCTTGGGTCGCCTTTTCCAGGCTTTTTAAACCATGTGTATAGGTGTTTGGCATTGTCAAACACACTGGGATTGGTCTGGGTGTATCAATTCAAGAAGAATATCCCCCAGTCTTGTCACCAATATTTTATTTTAAATTTTGACATCTAAATCAAGAGGCACTATTGGGCGATATGAAATGCATAGGTTGGGGTCTTTCCCTAGCTTTTGACGGAGGGAAATGGTCACTGCAGTCATTGTGGGCTTGACCCACGCCCTCCCGAAAGAGAGTTAAGAAGCCAGTTAGATGTGTTGTAATAACATAGAGAAGGTTTTATAAAAACACTTTCTTAAACCCATCGGGCCAGATGTTCAGTTTGTCTTTAGAGACTTTGACTACTGTGACTTCTTCAGCTCAGGGGAATTCTCATTCTCTCTGATGCAACTGGGGATAGACCCGGTAAAGAGCCAACCTTCTGAATTTTTATTTACTTATCGATTTGTTTGCTGAGTCCAGATTGGATCTGAATTCCTTCCTTGGTCCTTTTTTTGGACTAAAAATATAACAAGTAAATTCCCCTCCCTTTCTTGAACCATTTCCGCTGCTTTTTTCCCCCCAAAAGTGTGCTGTCTTTCCGACAATACTCGCACTGCTGGTATGAAAACAACCTTTTGGTCAAAATGTCAGTGGAGGGGGCTTGGACCTGACTGAATAGCCGGTTTCCATAGTATTCACCACACCTGTTTTTGTGATGGTTTGCCACTCTAGGAAATTATTGGAGCTGCTTCCCTCCCACCAGCGAGGCAACAAAAGAAGGGGGCCACCTGCCTGAAACTTTCCGGCAGCTGCAGGTCAATTACGTCTTCCTGCCTGCCATTTTTGTTGAAAACTCTGCCTCTGCCATTGTTGATATTAAAGTGATTGAAGACTTTGCACCCACCACAGGAAATGACGTCTTATGTAAAACTTATACTTGTTATTTCTACTCTTCTCTTTCTTTTGCAAATCTACCACTCTAAATTAGTTAATCAAATAGACATATGTATCAAACAAGGTGTGTCCTGATCCTTAGCTCAGTTATCTCTGTCCAGCCAGGAACCACAATGATTGTTAAAGTCACAACACACCCTAAATTATCCTGTGCGCAACCTCTGGTAGCTTGACACAGAGCAGTCAGGCTTTACTTAAGAGGCAATGTGTAAAGTATTTGTGCAACACTTCAAACAATAACACAGTGAGACCACCGCAAAATATTCATAAATAAAACAAGACCAAAATGATAAAAATCCAACAAGTAGAAGTCGAGATGTGAATTTTTAAAGCATTAATGTAAAATAGCACCTAGAAGCACTAAGAGCTTACACAAGATATCTGATCACGCTGGACCGGGGCTAAGTAAAAAGTACAGGCGATGCGCTGGCTCCGAAGGCGATGCGCTGGCTCCGAAGGCGATGCGCTGGCTCCGAAGGCGATGCGCCGGTTCCAAAGGCGATGCACCGAGTCCATTCCACACATTGAGAATGCACTAGTCCTGACTCACCCAAATGCGAAAATGTGGCTTTTCGATGAGGATGCGTAGGTTCTGTTTGTAGCTGCCCTTTATACCCAATTCCAAGGACCCTGGACTGGATTGGCACCACCTGGCAGGGCAAGACTGGCAGCAAGCAAAGTCCTGGTGCTGTAACAGGATGAGTTGAAATCTTTGACGTCCTTGAAACTTAAAACAGGAGGCAAGCCAGCATGCCCTTGAAGACTCTCTGGGTTCAGTGTGGGTTCAAGTGATTCAGGCCCAGTTTTTCTCCGAGGCAGCAATGCAAGAATCCAACAAAGCCACCTCACAGTGGAGTCTCATTCTTTCCAGCAGCACAGCGGTTCTTCTTCCTGGCAGAGTGGTCACAGGTCCAGAAATGTTATGAAGTTATGGGGTCAGAGGTCCAGTACTTCACCCCAGTTGTGCCTTTGAAATGGAAGATACCTCAAAGAAAGCATTGAAGTGCACAGAGGACCTCCCTTCTCGCCCTGTCTCCAGACTCACTACGGGGGGGGGGGGTATGCAGGCAGTTGTTTGTTAACAATTCACAGCCTATTCAGGTGTAACTGTGAGGCTATGCCCAGCTCCTCGCTACCAGCACCCCGATGGCTCATCGAGACAACCTAAGCTTCCTTTGTGTGTGACTGCCTAAAGGAATAATCAAAGCCCAGCTGAGATTAAACCGTGACGAGCAGCAGACAAATGGCTAAAGTAAGTAAATGGCAACTTTCCAATAGTGGCATTTGATAAATTGTAACTTAAAATCAAACTTCATCATAAGTTGTGATTTTAAACTGTGATTCCAGTGACACCAAACTCAGTCTTTTTCTTCACAATTGGATATTAAACTTAAAAGATGTAATAAGGTGATCCCAATATTATCCTATGGGAAAGATAAGCTGTGCATTAGTGTTAAACTAAATTGAGAGATTACCGTAGGGGTGCCTTATATTTATAAAAAGGGAAGGTTTAGACCGTGTAAGAGGTTTATCTTGCCAGGTTGAAGTGGCAGTGAAAACTGCACATACAGGATCCGAAATGGCAGGCCTGAGCAATGGTTAGAGAGTGACGTAAGTGGGTGGCACAATGAGTGCTGCAAGCCCACTAATAGCAATTAATTAACAGGTTCAAGGCACATGTAGTGCACTTGTTTTTTTAATAAATCTTTTTATTAAATAAACAAGAAACCAAAGCAGCATTGACAAAGATTAATACATTGCAGTGCGGACATCAGTTATTTTACCACATTCTCATGGCTGTAATTCAACAGTTATCATGGTAGATCTACAGAACAATAAAATGGTCTGAGAATACATATGTATAGTTACTCGTAAAACATTACTCAACATTGTGGTCAGCTGATCCTGGGGGAGCGTCATCAATAGGAGCACATAACAGACCTCTGCTTATGTTCCAGGACCCCTAAATTTTAGTCCATTTCTGTGGGCATCCTCTACTTTCATAAATCACACTCTGCCTACATGCACCAATCCATATCGGATTCCCAATCTGACAACTTAAGTTTTGTCAATCCTTTCCATGTTCTGGCGATTTTTCATTTTGTGACCATACATCCAAGGGATATCCACACCCTCTCAGTTCTGGACAAATCGGTAGCCTCCCAGATGTTAAGCAGACAAAGGCGAGGTGAGACTTTGATAGACTTGTGACAAATTAAAGACCGCACTGATGTGACCTCCCCCCAGTTCGTCTGAAGAACTGGACATTCTCACCACTGGTGGGGGTGAGTGCCATTTAGACCACACCCTCTGGGATAAGAGAGGGAGCTTCGTACCCTCATTATAACCAGAACTGAGATAGTATAGTAGGCTCTGTGTAGTAGTTTAAGTTAGATGAGTTTAAAGCGGGATCGTATAGCCACCTCGCGAGGATAGGCCAAGGCCTCCTGCCATTCTTCGTCATCGATGTCTCCAACATCATCCACCCATTTGGTACCACGTTTTTCTAGAGGATCAGGCATATTGTTAAGTATTTTGCAGTATGTCAGTGAAATGGCTTTGTCTTGGAGGTAGTCATCTAGGAGCCTAGCTTCCAACGGGGAAGAGACTGGCAGGTCGGTTCCCCTGTGTATTGCTTTTTGTAATATGCTTCGGGCCCGAAGGTAACAAAAAGTTTCCCCGCTGTGCAATTGATAATCACGCTGGAGGTCGCTTAACGGGGTCACCTTTCCTCCTGCTCACAGATCGCCCACCTTTGAGAGGCCTATTAATTCCCATTTATCAAATCCCGGTTGTTTTGAGTCCGCCCAGCTGGTGTGCGTCGAGCAATGGGGTGACTTGTGTTAATTTATCTTTCCATCCCAGGTCAGCAGTTGCAGTTTGCCATATAGCAATTGTGATGGAGGTTGGAGTGTGTGATGGTGTATGTTTCTTCCCTCCGTAAAGGGCCCTAGTACATCTATCGGGGAGCATGTTGTGCCTATCCTTTCGATATGTGGGGTCCGTGCCAGGGCGGTGCACCCAGTGGTTGAGGACCACTAGCTGTGAGGCCCAATAATAGTTTATAATCGCGGGCAAGGCAATACCTCAGTCGTACCAGCTTTTAGTGAGTTTAGCCAAAGTTGTGCGGATGTATCGTTATTCCACAGCAAGGCGGGTACCTCCTACTCGATGGCGTTAAAATATTGTGGAGGAACCAGGTAAGGCGTTATTTTGTAAAGCATACAGAAATCGGGGAAGGGCCATCATTTTGTAGAGCGAGGCCCTGCCAAGCAGAGTGAGGTGCAGTGTTTTCCAATGCTACACGTCAGCACGAAAGCGACGAAGAGGAGGTGCAAGATTATGTTTATGAAACATCGTAGGATTGACTGTAACATATATACCCAAGTATAGAAAACCCTCAGTAACTATTCTGGCCTCACAACCAGTCGGCAGGATTGGGCGCACTCCACTGAGAACATAAATCAGGGATTTATCCCAGTTAAGCGTATAACCCGAGTTTTTTTGTAATAGGGCAAAATATATGTAAAACACAATGAATAGAAAATCTGGGCCTAGAACAAATAGAACAAACAAAATGTCATCAGCGTAGAGGTAAATGTTATCATTCCAATCAAATAGAGTGCAAGTGCCTTCAAGGGATTTATTCAAGTATTGTAGTTAGAATTATTAATATACTAAGTTTATACGGTCAAGTGAATGAATACCTTAGGTGGTGGTTAATTCCAGCTGTTTGATACCTTAATTTAGTAGTGTTAACAAATCACAATGTAGGAATATACAGAGCAAATACAAATAAAAACAAAGAGCGGGTGTATATAGAAAAATATTCAATTTTATCTTATTCAAAAAAGGGTACTTTTGTAGACATTATACAAGAATTGTCACAGAGGTAACAATGTCAATTAAGAGCCTTCACTGTGACGTTTATAGACGCCTTTCTTCTTACTACTAATAACAAATTATGGAAGAGAAGGTGTTGGTCGACGTTTCGGTCTCTACGTTGCCATACACAAGACCATCTTCAGGACAATAGTCTTTGTTAATGTTGACCCCTTAATAAGGCAGCAGGAAAGCGTTTATAATTTAAGCTTTCTGAACGGTGTTGCAACAACTTTAATGAAGCAAGAAAGTGGCGCTGTTGAAACAATGTTTCACAATCTTATCAGTGTTAAGGCGTTTTGAAGCGTTTTAACCCAGCAAGATACTACATTGAACATAATATTGAGAACGAGCCACAAAATTGAAAGGCTCACAGTTCAGTCGCTAGTCTACTTATAACATGTGTGAAACACTGGCCACGAACACGCCGGCAGCTTGACTGCATTACTTTGATCCGGCTTGCGTACTGTTGGTCTTATCGTGATATAACCCGGCTGGGTTAAAACAACACAATTCCCCGCTTAATTCGGTACCCCAGGCCATTTACATTCCAAGAGAGTAATTTAAAGTGGCTCTTAGATGGAGCTTTATCGTGATCATCCCCCATTGAAACTCAAAACCAGTGGTCATCTGACAGAGGAGGCCCTAGAGACGCCAGGACACATCAGCATTGCCACCCCCACCCAGCGACCATGTGTTAGACCATTTCAACCCACACCAAGAGGAGCCGTAACCAGCCATTATGTAAGTTATAATGCACTAAGCACAGCACCGCATACAGAGCTGCATCTAACATACCAACACAATTTATAACTCACCCTTTCAGTACTAGCCGGATCCCCCCACCTCCCTGCAACGTGGACGTAGAACAGCCCACCCCCCAATTTTGCAGACCGCCTGTGTACCCTGAAACAAGAAACTTAATGAAGGGGAACGCAACACAGCCAGAGCTTCCCAACTCGAGGGCCCAGGTCCCCCCCCATGATCACAGCTATTCCAGCCCATGGTGAAACAAGCTATAAAGCATATGTTGTTACAATAGAATGACATCAATGGCATCAATAAACAGTCTTGATCACTGCCGGTGTGTCTCTACATTTGAAAACCCTACATCTGTTACATAGTGTAATCACCCAATCTCAGACCGGACCAGGCTTCACTTGCCACCCCAGCGGTTACCTTCAGTACCATAGTCAATGGAAATTGTAGCCGACCGCTGACCACTGTCTGGTGCTGTTCTTTTCAGCTGTCCGACCCCTTCCACACGGTTGGACCTTTCTTGACTTCTATCATATCTGGGTAACCAGCTAGGGGAAGTGTGATTCTGAGCGTTGGAGGATCTTCAACCTTCAAGCCAGTGCCAGGTTTCCTCTGGAGTCTGAAAAAATAGGGTCTTTCCCTCCGCCTGCACCCGTAGCTTTGCCAGAAACACAATAGCGACCTTGATGTTCTTATCACGGAGTGCCTTTTTGACTTCAAGAAATGACCTGCGCATCCACTGTACCTTTAGTGTGAAGTCCAGAAAGAAGGTAATCGTTGCATTTTCGAACTTGATTGGAGGAGCGGCGCACACCGTTTTGGAGGATAAAGTCTTGGTCGTTGAAATTGAATAACCGCGCTAGGATGGAACGCGGAGGGCGCCCGACTTCGGTGCCCTCCCCGTACTCTATGGGCCTGCTCCACTGAGGAATATTGCAAAAGGATCGGGGCTAGAGATGGGTCTGGATCAGATTTTCAACAAAGAGGTCTGTGGCCTGCCCCTCCGCTTTTTCTGGAACTCCCAAAATGTGAACGTTGTTCCTTCTTTCGTGCCCTTTGTAGTCCTCCAGTTGGCCTCCAACTCCAGCGTCTGCGCCTGTGGTCGTTTTACCGATTTTTCCAGCGTTGTCATGGAGTTTTGGAGCATTACAACGGTCTCCTCTGTAGTCTTGACCCTGTCCCCCAAATTGCTCAGGTCAGCACGCTTGAGAGTGACCTTGGTCGTCACTTTTTGCTCCAGCGCGGATCGAGCACCGTGTATGGCTGCCATTACATCGAGCAGCGTAGGGGTGGCATCGTCGACTTGCTGCTTGGTCTCCTGCTCAGCTCTTTTTTCCTCTGCGGCATCAGCTTTAGAGTTTGCATGTTTCACTAGCTTCAACACGTGGGCCTGTTTATTTCCCGTTGCGGTAGTCATGGCGGTAGCAGTCGTGACGCCCCGATGGAACCGGGCAGCAGCAGATGGACATCAGATTATGATAGCGAGGGTGCTGGGGGCTTCCAAGAGGCAGGCCAAAGCGTCAGTGTCTAATGCGCCAGTCCCTCCTACCAACGAGCTTTTGTGTCCCGAAGTGTTCAGCCCCAATAGTGGAGCTATGGTGCTAGAGCACCCCAGTGGACCTTGTGGTTCATCGCACCACTATTTCTGGGCTGTTGGCGAGTAATATGGTGCCGCCAATGTCTCCAAGTTCTCTCGCCTTATCTCTTGCCCTCGCTAATATTTTGGCATGATAATCTGGGCCAAGCAGGCCGGGTTGTGGAGCGAGGAGCTGGAGGAGAGGACAGCCACCGGAGCAATCACGGGCCTCGAGGGCGTCGTATTTCCCCCTCTCCTTTTTTATTTATTTATTTATTTATTCCGTCTACCATAGTCATGGATGATTGTCAGTGTTTGTGGTCTCAGCCGCCCGATGTATCAGGAAGGTGGGGAGAATAACTACTCTCTCCCCACCGTGCAGCGAAAATCAGTCCGGGCTACGTGGGAGGCCCACTGCGTAATCTTACCGGCCGAGCTCGATGTTGCGCCTCACGCTGTCACAGGAAAACCGCAGTGGTAGTACGAAGGGAGCAGCGCCATAAGGGGGAGTGGTCTGAGATACCCCTAGCCAGATGTCTAATCTCCTGAACAAGTGGGGCCTGTGTTGCGGGCATCATGATATAGTCAAGCCTCGAAAGACTACCATGAGCACCAGAGTGGAAAGTGTATTGTAATTGTCCAGGGTGTAGCAGCCTCCCGCAATCTATTAGTCCCAGGGTGTCAAGGAAGCCACCCAGCCAGGACTGGGACCTCCCGAGGTCCCTGGGCGGGTAGCGATCGACATTTCCGGAGACCACAGAAATAAAATCGCCACCCACCACTAGGATGCCTTCCGGGAGCCCCATTATCACCCTCCCCAGGTCAGCAAAGGTCGTTGTCTGAAGGCCAGGCGGGACATAAACGGAGAGCAAAGTGACGACCTTCCCCTCCCACCGTCCAGTAATGGCAGAATATCGCCCCCTATCGTCAAGGACGACAGCATCAATCTTAAGGGGGAGGGAGACTCTAACCAAGATACCCACCCCCCTAGAGCCAGTGGTGAAGCCGGAGTGTGCCAGGAGACGGTAGCCCCTACGATTCATAGCCTGGCAGGCATTGCCCATCAAATGTGTTTCTTGCAACAGCACAACATCAGGGGAAGGACGTCTCAATAGTTGTAACACCACACCACGTTTTATCCTGTCCCCCAACCCGTTAACATTCCAACACAGCAATTTTAGCCCCCTACCCCCATCCCAAACGTAATCGCAGCATCCACCCCACGTTAGTCGCAACAGCCAAGTCCAAAAGTCCATCAATATAGTGCCTTGAAAAGAACCAAACAATAACAACTTCCCCCCCCTCCTCCCTCAAACCAACCCTTAAAACAAGACCCCCCACCCTGCACCCCTGCGTTAGACTCAAAGGCCCCCCCAACTTGCAGTGTGCCTGTCGCCCTAGCAAATAACTAATCTACGGAAAGAAACCCCAGAGGAGGAAGAGACTCACTCCCTCCGCCACCCCTGGAGGACCATCTTAATTAAGGCAAGTTAAAAGATCTGCAAACCATACCGAGAGATCTATATGCAGTCCAGCAAACCCAAGTCACATTACTATTCCAGGTCCATCAGTCCACCCTCGGCTCCACCAGAATGTTCGGGGTGTTCCCGCTGCCTGGGCAGTGTGTCGAGCCAGTCACCTGCAGCCTCAGGGCGATCGAAGAAGAACGTCCGATCTCCATACTCAACACGTAGCCGGGCTGGAAATAGCATTGCGTATTTCATGTCCCTGTCTCTCAATCGTCTCTTCACTCCCTGAAACCCCATTCTTTGCTTCTGCACCGACTGAGTGAAGTCGGGATAGAAACTCACCGTCGTATTCTCAAATTTCGTGGGGCCACCCAAACGCGATGCCTGCAGGATAGCGTCCCGATCACGGAAATGAAATATCCTGGCGATTATCGGCCGCGGGGTAGTACCCAGCTTAGGTTTACCACCCGGCACTCTGTGCGCCCGCTCCACAGCAAAGAATTTGCTCAGGCCTTTGGGTGCAAGATGATTGACGATGACGTCCTCCACGATGAGGACGACATTTAAGTTGTCTGAATTCTCAGGGACACCCACAATACGGACGTTGTTCCGCCTAGAACGACTTTCAAAATCTTCCAAACGACGGGAGAAGGAGTCTTTAGAGGACCGTAGATCACGGACCTCCGTTTGTAGATCGGAGACATCCGTCGTGAGGCTAGAAGTTTTCAAGTCCAGGGATTTAACTTTTTCATTCGTTTTAGCCAAATCCGCCCTGATCAAGGTGACATCGATCGCCACTGTGTCCAGTTTGTGCGCCAGGGTTTCATACTGTGCACCGATTGAGGCCTGCATACTCGCAATGGCGCCCATAATATCATGCAGAGTCGGGTCTTCGTCCGCCGTAGGGTCATCTCCCTTGTCCGTCGGAGACCTGCCCGCCCCACCGGGGGATCCCTTAGGATGAGTGTATCGGTCCATGACATTAGATTGTATGGACCCCCCACGGTGAACAGTCTTGGTCTTCCGCTTTTCAACCTCGGGCTTGCCGGCCATTTTGGAAGCTGCGCCCCCGAGGGGACCCCGAGATCTGGTGAGAATGGCTACGTCGCAAACACCCACAGATGCTCAACCAAAGGACAGCGTGTTCCAGGACACACACCGAGCGGTGATATACAGTCACGGCCCTGAAGTGGGACCGCGAAGTGAAGCAGTCCGTAGGCGGCGGGGCAGAATCCACTACGTAGAAGGGTCCGGGGCAAAAGCGAAACCGAAAGCCAAGTCCAGGGTCGAAAGTAGGATCAGGGAAGCCGCTGTTGTTCAATTACCATCCAGGCAGTTCATCTACTCGAGCCCGGGGCAGATCCGTGGAGCAGGCCAGGAAAGTTTAGACCATCATAAAATAGATTGTCTCGGACCAAATCAAATTTTGAAAGCAACTATCATATCAGTTGGATTTCATCTTCGATGATCCGTAATCATAACCAGGATTAGAGTCAGGATAAATGCCGGAGGTGGCGAAGGTCCGGGAGCCCTGTGCTCATGCGACCATCTCGGTTGCGCGCGAAGCTCCTCCTCCTCCTCCTCTATTTGGATAATCTTGAATAGCAAAATGTGTTACACCCTTGCGCAGAAAGAACTGCCAGCGGCAATCCTGGCCAATTTCACTTGGTGAAAGTCTTTCTCCTCCGCTTTGGCCAGGTGTGTGTCCCGCGGATGAGATTTGTTGGGCAGCAATATTAGTTTCCATTCATACCGTCGCCATGTATTAATATCTTTATTTGGATGTGAAACTGAATGGTCATTTTGTATCCAAGGTGCCTCAGAGCTTCCTTATCTGACCATCCTTTAGATCCCATGTAGAAGTTGGCTCTCTATATAGTGCACTAAAGAGAAGAAATCTGTGTAGATTGTCCAGTGGATCCCTATTTGGTTCACAGAGGCTAAAATAGCTAATGTTATTGTTCTCTTTTGTAGTAGTGTGGGTGGGCAGTTAGGCTTATCAGAGGGTAGTGCTGAGAATTTGTTGTACTCACAGAGGCAATAAATATGAGACACAGTCAAAGAATAAATCCAAGACCAAATTAGAAAAATAACACATTTTATATATTTTGTAAAACCAAGAACTTTGATCAAAAGTAAGAACTGTTTTTGTTAGCAATTTTTTAAAGGTAAGTAAATCTTTAAAAATTGTGCTCCATTATGCACAATGCAATCTTATTGAAGGAATTGTCATATATGCATAACAGTTAGGACAGTTGGTTTCAAGGGTTCATCTTCTGCGTTTCTGCCTGGGTTTAGCTGGAAGCATTGTACTGGTTAGGCTGGTAGCTGTGTGCGACGGAGAAGGGGGCCACCTGGAAACCGGCCGCACAGGGGGACATGTCCAAGAGCTCCCAAACAGGCGCTTGGGTCACAACAATGGAGCAAGGGGGCACAGCTGGTTCTTCAGTACTGGGCGGCTCGGGTGCAGAGAGGTTAGGGCGGCTGGGCTGGGTGGGCAAATGTGTTCCTCGCGGTTAGGGCCAAACAGCTGGCAGGGGCAACCTCAGGACAACTGGGACACTCCAAAAGTGGTTCTCAGTGATGTTGATGTCCCTCGATGGCTGCTTGGTCGTGGTGCAGGGAGAAATATGATTGGACTGTTGGTGTTTGGTGCAGGCTGTCCAGTACCCCGTGGATTGGTGCTGCATGGCTCCGATTGGCCCTGGTGTCTTTACACTCAGTGGGGAGACTGATCTGACCTTCCAGAGCACAAGTTCCTCCTCTTGGTCGTCTGCGGCGAGGGTCGGGGAGCTGCATGGCGATGGACCAGACTCTGCTTGACTGAGCCTGTGGTCTGCAAGGGAGTATATGGCAGCAGAGGACAGGGTTTTCGATGTGAGGGAAATACTGGGCGCACTGCATGGGTCGACGCACAGGAGGATGCAGTAAGGCAGAAGGTGCATGCAGGTGAGGGGCAAGTCCCTGAAACCCCTCCAAGTTTGCCTGGAGGACACACTATATACAGTAGAAACAAAACCTGTTGCACACTTAAATAAAGTTTAAAGCAAAAAACAGATGTCTCAATGGACATAAAGTTCATGTTCGAGGCATGTGGGCTGCTGAATTCATATCTATAGCATAGATCGCCGCCTAGTGTTGGGTCCGGATGATTGCACCTTGTTGTCCTGGAAGAGTCTTCGAAGTATCACGAGATAGGTGGCTCCTCCCCTGGACTACAGTGCGCATGGGCATCGACTCCATCCTTAGATTGTTTTTTTCCGCCATTGGGTTCGGATGTGGTTTCGTTAACTCCGGTTCGGAATCGACAATAACTTGGTTTTTCAAGGCCAAAAGGCCTTCTTTGACCCGTTGGTATTGTTCGCGTTCGGTGCCTCCCTTCCATCCAACTTTCAAGTCGGATTTCTCGTGAGTCGTGAGACTTCGAGGATCGAGGCCCAGTCGACGCAGCAAGACTTCGACGGCATGGAACGAAGTCCGTTCAAACACTGTCCCGTGTGTGGATCCAAATACCCACACATCGACGTCCACCCGGTCTGCAACAAATGCCTGTCGCCGGACCACGACGAGGCCAACTGCATGGCCTGTTCCAGGTTTAGATCGAAGAAAACCATCAAGCTTCGGCGCGCGGCGCGCCTAGAGGCCCGGCGATCGGCTCCGGCACCGGTGGACATATTCGTCAATGAAGAAGCGGACGAGCAACAGGTCCATCTTCAAGTTTCGCCTCCTCCGGTGGTCGTTGAGTCCGACTACGAAGCGGACGCAGAGGGCCAAGACGTGGAGGAAATCGTCGAGGAGGTAGGAGACGACGATGAGGCCTACGGGGCCATGGAAGACAGCTCGGAGGAAGAGCTATACCCCGTTCGTACTTTTAATAAGGCTCGGGTCGAAGGATCGCCACATGGCCTTACCCTAGACCCTACACCTATATCCACGGCCCCGCCTTCCGGCCCGGCCACGGACACTTCGGCGGAGCCGCCATTACCTAAATCGAAACCGAAACTGTCGGTATCGACTACAACTAAGATGGCCGTCGCACCATCGAAACCGAAACCTACTGCTCCCCCATCGACGCCGTCGTCTTCGGTGGCCTCGAAGCCTAAGAAAGGTGTCTCACCCTTCGCGGTGGCGAAGGTGGGCGAGGACCCCGGCTCGCGAAGAGCCGCTGAATCGGTGCCGAGAGCGACCGCCGACCCGAAGCCGAAAAAAACGGGTGAGGCCGTTCACCCTGAGGCCGTCGTGCCGAAATCTTCAAGGCCTGTCGACACCACGGCTGCCAAGGGCGCGAAGCCAAGGTCTGGCACTACGGCGCCAAACGTCAAAGTTGTCGGGGCGAAGTCGTAGGCATCCACGTCCACTGCTGTGGTCGGGGATCGCAGTGCACCTCCATCGGATACGCAGAAGGTGTCAGCGCCCGAGTCTTCCTCTGGAGGGGGACCGAAGACATCGGTCGGGTCTACGAAGCCCTCCGCTTCCTTCACCAAGCAGGTCTCCGACTCCCTAAACCGTATTAAGGACAGAGCTTCCGCATCAGAACCGAAGATCCCTTCCGCCGCGGCCAAGGCTGTCCCTACGCCACAGGCTTCAAAACAGATCCTTTTCACGCTACCACCTAAGGTGGCGCCAAAGGCCTTTGCACCGAGGTCGGTGCCCAAGGACCCGGAGAGGTCGAAGTCGACTCCCCCGGCTGGGGGTTTCACGCGTCCGCAACACTCTTTGTTGGAGCAGTCGGAGCAGTACATCGACGCCGATACCAGGAAGCTAACGCTTCTGAAGAGGAAGATTACGGCGTCACAGCCTTTGGAGGCCTTCAGGATTCCCCTGAAACACAAAAGGCCTGAAGATGATACTCCTGTGATGGTCGAACCCAGCATTCAGCACCCTGCAAGGGGGGCAACGCCATCACCCACCTATTCAGATGGAGACGATGGGGAGCAGCAGGATGAGGAGTATAATTTCCCAGCCCACACTGAGCCTGATGAGCAACAGGACTCGTGGGTGGACACAGGTGATCAGGGGGATCAGCAGGCAACCCTTGACCCTCAGGTGTTCAACATCAAGACGTCTCCCACCGAGGATTCCACAGCATTTCATGCTTTGATAGAAAGGGCAGCTAAGAACCATGATGTGGATATGCATGCTGACCCTGTGGAAGCTGATTTCCTTTTTGACACTTTCTCCACTGCTGAAAAAACTGCGAAAACTCTTCCCATGCTAAAGGGGGTCCTAAGGCATGCTGCGGACATTTTTAAGGAACCCACGAGAGCTAGGGTTGTTAACCCTCGGATTGAGAAGAAATACAGACCGGCACCTGGCGATCCAACGTATATAAGGGGCCAACTGCCGCTGGACTCTTTGGTGGTCTCTAATGCTCGCAAACGAGCTAACTCTCAAACCACGGGTGAAGCTCCTCCCCCGGACAAAGAGTCAAAAGTGCTAGAGGCGTCAGGGAAGCGGGTAGCAGCACAGGCGGCCAACATCTGGTGCATTTCAAATACACAGGCACTGTTGGCCAGATACGATAGGGCACATTATGACACCCTAGAGACCCTGCTGCAACACCTGCCAGACCAATACAAGGAAGGGGCTGAGATGCTTATACAAGAGGGCAAACTCATTTCCAATGCTGCTATCAAGTGCGCCCTTGACATTGCTGATACAGCGGCTAGGGCAATCAATACTAGCGTGATGCTCAGGAGATAGGCTTGGCTCCGAATTTCAGGGTTCAAGCCCGAAATACAGACAACCATCCTCAACCAACCAGTCAACCCCGACAGGCTGTTTGGTCCTGAAGTCGACACCACACTGGAAAAAATTAAAAAAGATACTGAGACTGCCAAGTCCATGGGGGCTCCACAGTCACAGCAGTTTCGTGGGAACACTTTTCGTCGCTCAGGCAATCGGGGTGTTACCAGAGGCCAAATGTCACAGCATTCGCAGTTCAACAAAAGTGGGGCGCAGTCATCCTACCCCAAACAGAGTAGAGGTGGATACCGGGGCAACAGCTCAAAGGGCAGAGGCAACAACAGTTCCCGTTCCTCTGCCACCAACAAGCAGTGACTCCCTGTCACTGCCCCCCGACCACTCAACACCTGTCGGGGGGAGACTCCAGCGGTTCCTGTCAGTGTGGCACTCCATCACCACGGACAGGTGGGTCAAGCAACTTATCCGGTTCGGCTATTGTTTAGAGCTGACAGACACTCCACCCAACATGCCCCCAAAGCAACGTCCTATGTCACAAGAGCATTTGCACTTATTGCAGCAGGAGGTTCTGGCCATGCTGCAAAAGGGCGCAATAGAGCTCGTGCCGGTGGAGGAAGAAGGCACAGGGGTATATTCCCTGTACTTCTTAATCCCGAAAAAGGACGGCACACTCCGACCGATTCTAGACCTACGGCCCCTGAACCGGTACATCCTCTCAGAACATTTCCACATGCTAACACTGCAACAGGTTCTTCCACTGCTGAACAAAGGGGACTTTCTCGCGACCTTAGACCTCAAGGATGCCTACTTTCACATCCCACTCCACCCCTCCCACAGGAAATACCTCAGGTTCACCATTCAAGACAAGCATTACCAATTCAAAGTCCTTCCTTTCGGGGTGACCACAGCCCCCAGAGTATTTACCAAATGTCTGGCGACAGTGGCGGCGCACCTCAGGAGACAGAACGTCCATGTCTACCCTTACCTGGACGACTGGCTTGTTCAAGCAAAGTTGGCCCAGCAGTGCGCGGCCGACATGTCCCACACTATTCACCTTCTTCACAGTCTGGGGTTTTTGCTCAACTATCCGAAGTCACACCTTCAGCCAGCACATGTGCGGCAGTATTTAGGCGCAACGATAGACACGTTGGCGGCTACGGCTCAGCCGAACCCAGCGAGGATAAGCAACATGCAGTCGCTAATCCTACAGTTCAGACCACAACACTCACAGCCTGCAAGAGTGTTCATGCAGTTGATAGGCATGATGGCCTCCTGCATCTTCATTGTCCCACACGCGAGGCTCCATATGCGTCCGCTCCAAGAGTGCTTGGCACGTCAGTGGAATCAGGCTCACGGGCAGTTGAAAGACCTAGTGTTGGTGACCGGTCGGGCATACAGCTCTCTGCATTGGTGGAATCCACACAACCTTTGCAAGGGCCGACCGTTTCAAGAGCCTTTGCCACAGATTATCCTGACGACGGACGCATCTCTCCAAGGGTGGGGAGCTCATGTGCTCCACTACACAGTGCAGGGACTGTGGACAACGCAGCAACAGAAGATGCACATCAACTACCTAGAACTGATGGCGATCTTCATGGCACTCAAGTCCTTCAAAGTACATCTGTGCAACAAAGTCGTATTGATCCGGACGGACAACATGACAGCCATGTACTACATCCAAAAGCAGGGAGGTACACACTCTCCACAGTTGTCTCATCTGGCTCAGAGCATGTGGAAGTGGGCCATTCAGAGGAACATCTTCCTCATGGCGGAACACCTCCCGGGCAAAGACAATCAAATGGCGGATCTGCTCAGCAGGTACAGCCACCAAATGCACGAGTGGGAGATACATCCATCAGTACTCCGCCCGTACTTCCAGCAGTGGGGTCATCCAGAGATAGACCTGTTTGCCACAAAGGAAAACGCAAAATGCCAAAGCTTTGCCGCCAGGTTCCCTCACCCACAGTCGCAGGGCAATGCGATATGGATGAACTGGTCAGGCAGATTTGCGTACGCTTTTCCACCAGCGCCTCTCATCCCACTGGTGGCAAGGAAACTCAAACAACACTCGCTGACACTCATCCTGGTTGCTCCAACGTGGGCACGCCAACCATGGTACACCACGTTTCTAGAACTCTCCGTGGTGCCGCATCAAAGGCTGCACCTCACACCGAGGCTTTTGACGCAGAACCATGGCGACATTCAGCATCCAGATCCGCAACAGCTCAACATGGCGATCTGGCTCCTGAAGTCTTAGAGTTTGGCTACCTTAATCTGCCTCCTGAATGCATGGACATCATCCGGGAGGCTAGAAAGCCCACTACCCGAGCTTTCTATGCAGCTAAATGGAAGCGGTTTGTCATTTACTGTACTACCCACAATATCAACCCGCTAGATGCCTCCATTCCAGATATCATCTGCTATTTGTTACATCTCTACAAATGCAATCTGGCATATGCTTCCATTCGGATACACTTATCCGCCATAGCGGCTTATCTCCAAAACAGGCAGCATCTCTCTGTTTTCAGAGTGCCGGCCGTTAAGGCCTTCCTGGAAGGCCTGAAGCACGTCATCCCTCCCAGGACCCCGCCACCTCCTGTGTGGAACCTCAACGTGGTCCTCACCAGGTTGATGGGCCCACCTTTTGAGCCTCTCCATTCCTGTGAGATTCAATTCTTGACATGGAAAGTGGCTTTTCTCATTGCCATCACTTCTCTACGGCGAGTCAGTGAGCTGCAGGCGCTCACTGTCCAAGAGCCATTTATTCAAATTCATCCCAACAGGGTTGTGCTGCGCACTAACCCTAAGTTTCTTCCAAAGGTGGTGTCGCAGTTTCATATCAATCAAACCATTGACCTGCCCGCATTGTTTCCAAACCCCGAAACTGTCGCCGAAAGAATGCTCCACACTCTTGATGTCAAAAGAGCGCTGATGTACTATATTGACAGAACAAAAGATTTCAGAAAAACACAACAGCTCTTTGTTGCCTTCTCAGCCCAGCACAAAGGCAACCCCATTTCCAAAGCAGGAATTGCCAGATGGATCGTTAAGTGCATTCAAATTTGCTATCACAAGGCTAAGCGCACTTTAACGGTCCCCCCCAGGGCCCACTCCACTCGCAAGTTGGGGGCCTCCATGGCGTTCCTAGGCAATATTCCTTTGGAAGACATATGTAGAGCAGCCACATGGTCTACACCACATACGTTCACTAAGCATTACTGTGTAGACGTACATTCCAAGCAGCAGGCAGCTGTAGGGCAGGCTGTTCTTCGAACACTTTTTCAGGCTTCTGCAACTGGCACGGACAGCCGCCGTTAGTAGGGGGACTGCTATGTATTCTATGCTATAGATATGAATTCAGCAGCTCACATGCCTCGAACTGAATATGCTACTTACCAGTATGCATCTGTTCTTGGCATGTAGGGCTGCTGACATTCATATCGCCCGCCCTCCTCCCCGGCGCCCGTAGCGGTTGCAGACTTCTTATTCTTACACATACTCTTACACATGGTCATCGTTTACACTATTGCACTCCATCTTTGCCACAATGGCTAAAAACAATCTAAGGATGGAGTCGATGCCCATGCGCACTGTAGTCCAGGGGAGGAGCCACCTATCTCGTGATACTTCGAAGACTCTTCCAGGACAACAAGGTGCAATCATCCGGACCCAACACTAGGCGGCGATCTATGCTATAGATATGAATGTCAGCAGCCCTACATGCCAAGAACAGATGCATACTGGTAAGTAGCATATTCAATGTTATGGGCGAAGGATTGGACCATCAGTGTTTCAGATTTTCTTTTATTGATCTCAGAGAGCCAGCCGACACGTGTTTCGTCGCAAGAAAAACACACTTTTCCGCGACTCCTCAGGGCTGTAGGTTAGAGAATTATAACTACAGGTCGCGGTGCCAGTGATAATTCCGACCTGGCTCCGCTCAGGACCGGGTTGACAGTATCAGTCGAGTGATGATTCGTTGTTTCAATTGAGGTATTCTCACATTAGTAGTGGAGATCCTCTACTTAGTAGTAATGCTGAGTTTAATGAATCCTCAGGTTTTTTTGGGAGAATGACAAAATCCTCGTGTTTAGGATGAAAGCAGTGTGGCAATTTCCGTGGTGGTAAAGAAGAATTGAAACAACGAATCATCACTCGACTGATACTGTCAACCCGGTCCTGAGCGGAGCCGGGTCGGAATTATCACCGGCACCGCGACCTGTAGTTATAATTCTCTAACCTACAGCCCTGAGGAGTCGCGGAAAAGTGTGTTTTTCTTGCGACGAAACACGTGTCGGCTGGCTCTCTGAGATCAATAAAAGAAAATCTGAAACACTGATGGTCCAATCCTTCGCCCATAACATATGAACTTTATGTCCATTGAGACATCTGTTTTTTGCTTTAAACTTTATTTAAGTGTGCAACAGGTTTTGTTTCGTCTGCAAGGGAGTAGCTCCTTTACTCCAAGGGAGACTGGATGCGACTTTCAAAGTGCTGTTAGGCTCCCCAAGGCTGTTGTAGATCTCCAGTTTGCAGGTTGAGTCACTGTGTTGTGATAGTCGAGAGAGTTGCGAGCATGCAGGGTTTCACGCCAAAAGTTCATAGGGCTTCTGCATTTCTCGCCAGGCAGTGACTCTTCTTCATTCTTCTTCTCTTGATCCGTTGAATTTGAGTCTTTTGGTTCAGAGGTGCCACCTAAATACTACATTTAGGGGCTTTAAGGGGAGTGACACTTTGTAGCCAATGGGCTACCTACCTTTACAGTGTCTACACCCTCTATTTGATCACTTCCTATCAGAAGTGGGCATAACACTGACCCTAGAAGGCTGATTCCGTCCAAAACAAGATGGAGGAATCCAAAAAGGTGGTGTCCACCTTAATGGTGGTGCTGGCTTGGTGTGGGCACACCTCCTAATCTTACTAATTGTCCCGCCTTTCTTGCCACCAAAAAGTGAGGTCAGGACAGAGAGCGTCATCTCCACTATATGGAGAGGCCTGGGTCTATTAACAAAGGCGGCAGGGCCTTTGAAGCTTCCTGTCATGCAGCTGCGGACTGTGCTGGTAACAGCGGTGGGGCCGCGTGGGTAAGAAGGAAGTGTTAAACATCTCTGCCCAGAGCAGGCTTTGTTCCCAGCCTCTGAAATCGTTGGCTCTCTCCTCAGGGGGACAAAAACCTGTCTAGATTGGCTGGTTGGTTGGTAGGGTTTCAAGGGGCACCTCTAAGGTGCCCTCTGGGTGCATTTCTTAATAAATCCATCACTGTCTTCACTGTTGGTTTACTAAGACAATATGTTTGTTACCTAACATCTGGGGGTACAGTGAAGCCATCATGTAGCTGGGGAACTCGTAATCACAAGTGTCCAGCCCATGTACTCTATATGGCTTCTTTGTGCACTTGTGGCATTCAAGTATTAACTTATTTCACAAGGGTTCCAGGGACACATCCAATAATGCAGATATGCCCACACATGGGTATAGTGCACCCTGCCTCATGGCTGTCAGGCCTGCTGCAGGGGTGACTTATCTATTCCACGTAATTCTTCGCAGGAATAGCACACAGGGATGTGTGCCATGTAGACTCTTCACTATTCTCTGTACCAAGACAAGAAGGCTGCAATTGCAGTTTTCAGGAACTTGGTGGGTGACCTGTTCCTTAGGGTGGTGCAATTTGTGCTGCTGCCCTTAGGGACTTTCCTTACACCCACTGCCCTAGGTACCAGGGGTACTATTTACACTGGTACTGGGGACCTGGTTAGCAAGAACCCAGTACACTTTCAGTCAAGGTTGCATCAGATACCAGACAAAATGTGGGTGGGTAACCATGTCAAAAGGGGCACGTTCCTACATCCTTCAGCTGGGAGGTAGGACTTTGGAATCTTTTCAACAGGCGAGTCATTTTTAGGTAATTATCCATCAGAAAAAGGTACCTTCTGTAAAAAATATTTCGGCTGAGCTCTCTATCTATCAGCAGATTCTTCACTGAAACTGACATTGATGCACTGTGGAGGGTGCTTTATGGCTCCATTGATGTCACCAAACCATCGCTTCCAGCGCAGAGATGGTGTTGAGCGTTACCTACTGGCATGGGAGCGCTGTTAAAAAATGTGGATCCAGTCTGGCAATTGGGGATCTTGAGTAGGTGAGGAATCTGCAGGTTGATAAGAGCACTCACAAAAACATTGTTACAGATTGTAAATAACTTTTTATTCTGTATTTTAAGATGGTGACCTAGTGGTTGTATTGTGGTTGCATTGCTTGTATTGCCTTCTCTACTAGTTCTGTGAGCTACTGCTTTTGATATAGTATTTCATGACAGATATGTCATTTGTGTGTTTCTTCTCTCTCTCTCGTGCAGGGTTTCCAGGTGATAGTAGAGATGGAATGGCTAGACTTCGGCCACAAGTTTGCTGATCGGTGTGGCCATGGAGAGACCTCTGATGACCTTAATGAGCGTTGTCCTGTCTTTCTGCAGTGGCTAGACTGTGTCCATCAGCTCCAAAGGCAGTTCCCATGCTCATTTGAGTTCAATGAAGCTTTTCTTGTGAGTTGAGACTTCAGAGTATTTATTTTTTTAATGTTTGAACCCGGCTTTCCTTCATTTGTTACTGTACGCAAGCTTTTATGACAAGCAACTGTATGGTTAAAAAAATCGTTTTGTAAATATAATTCTAGATCCAATGAATCCTAAACCGAATGGTTGAGGCATAGGTGAAACTGGACTGGAGGGTGACATTAACTTGACCAACTCCCAGGAGGTAAGGTTTCTCACCAGAACGGCCTGTCTAAACATGGGCATGGCTAGCAGACCAAAGATGGCGGACGCGTGATCGCATAGCTCTGGCCCAAGCAATTATCCTGTGCATTCACTGCATTCGCGGCTTATCCGACCCCTAAAACACACCACATTACTCTCTGCTGTCCAGAACTGCACTGCCTTGTGTCTGGGGATGGACTCGGAGCGTCACAGGGAACCTCGGAGTGCTGCAGCAACTGGGCCTACACCGTGGGCGAGCTGGCGCTGCAAGAACGGGCGAAACAAACACTGATGGCGACATCCCCTAACTAGAGGTGAGCTACTGACTAGTGCACTGGAGGGGGACCCCCACCCGACCATCCAATACCGTCCAGAGAGCCGACTCGCAGTATCCAGATGGCCTGAACTGCCTGATTGAGCAGTGCCTGGCACGAAGAAGAGTGGCGCTCAGGAATGGAATGCGAGACCGTGGATGCAGGCCGCTGAGCTGGAACTCAACTTTACTGGCCCATCTCTACACTGTAACTGTTGGGCGAATGCAATCCCGAATCGATCGGAATGGGCTATGGCTGCTGCCCCTGTGCACGCTTTGGACCCCGATGATCACCGGCCCCACCCAACTTCACCTCTGATTGATTTCTCACCTCCGCCGGCAGGGCAAGCAAAGAGAAGACTACAGGGCATAGCTCAACAGTCACCAAAACCCTGCGCTGAGCGGTCTTGCACTGGGGAATTAAGATGTGACCACATGCACGCCCTTGCTCACTGTGCCACTGGACTCAAGCTAGCCTGGCTGATGATGGGTAATGCCCAGAAACCGGCCGCAGGATGCTTGTTTCCAGTCCAGGGAGGACCTGGCTTGGCAGTTCGGTCTGGACTGTTCCCCTGAGGCACAGGGTCAAGACTGATTTCCATATGGCTGGGTCTAAACTGGGGTGGCATGGTGAGCAAAATAATGATGGATTTAACCCAGATCTCTTGACTGGGGGTGAATGTATGATTTATTCAGCATTACGTCCATCATTTGTTTGTGTAGCACTTTTCACCCTAAGTGGGATGGGTATGCCCAGACTTGGGTCCCTTGCTCACTGTGCCACTGAATTCAAGCTAGCCTGGCTGATGAAAGGTGATGCCCAGAAACTGGTCCCAGGACGCTTGCTTCTGGTCCAGGGAGGACCTGGCTTGGCACTTCTGTCTGGACTTTTCGCATGGGGCACAGGGTCAAGACTGATTTGCATACGGTTGGGTCTAGACTGGGGTTGCATGGTGGGCAAAAGAACGATGGATTTAACCCAGATCTCTGGACTAGGGATGAATGTATGGAAGTCCCGATTTGGAAAGCGTTCAGTGCACAGCCTTCTCACTCTACAAATTACTGCCGCTGTACTGCATGACTGTTTGACAACTTTGTGGAACATTGGGTGCTCACCCTTCCCCAGGGGAATGCGTGTAGGTTGAACTGCACAGTTCATGACTTAGGTAGGAGAGAGGGGATACGGAGGGAATCGGCAGGCGCCCCAGGAGGTCTTGCCAGGCCTCTTGGAGCACAGTTCGAAGTTAGGCCCTCGAATACCTAGGTGCGGGGAGTTATTATTGACTGCCACTCGGCCCAACTAAAAGGCTTGCTCACTCTCTACCACCCCTCTGTAGATATCTCCCTTATCAATTGTACACATGATGGACATGGCGAAGCCTAGGGTCAGAAAATCTAGCACTCAGTCAGACTCGACTGAGTCAGCCATGTCTACGCACAGGGATGCTGATGGGTCCGACAGTATAGAGCCCCATTTGCAACTGCAATTCTGCAAATTATTAGAGGCAATAGCAGACAATAAGTCCGCACTCCAACAGTATCTTAATGCTCTCCCAGTGGAACTGGGACTGCTGAGAGCAGAGCACCATAAACTAGCAGATATGGTGTAGGAAGTGGAATCGGGGATTGAAGAAATACACCTTGCACAATTGGACGTGGCCCAACAGGTTACAGTGCTGACTGACAAGGTGCATATGTTGGAATTCCGAGCTGAAGATGCAGAGGACGGATCAGCGGTAGAACGTTCATATGGTGGGCCTCCTGGAGGTCACAGAAGGAAATTACACATTGTCCTATCTCAAACTGGATGCGGACCGACGTTGCCCCAAATTATTTGACTACCCTTTTTGCGCTAGAATGTGTGCACAGAGTGCCTGGCTGACCACCAACTCTTGGCAGGCTGCCCTGCCCGGAGGTGGCCTAGCTCCTCCACTTTAAACGCAGAAATGTCCTACTACGGAGAGCTCAAATGGACGGCCCATACCTTATTAGAAATGGGAAAGTGTTGAAGTTTCCAGATTATAGAGCTGCCGTACAATCTAAGAGATTCTCCTTGGTAGAAGTGGAAGAAGGAGCTGAGAGAAGAAGGCCTGCAATACTCCCTGATGCTCCCAGCCAAGCTGAAGATTCTATTGGACGACACAACTCACTTTCGAGAAGAATCTCATGATGCCTGGATTCTGCTAGACACAGATTGACTCCAGCAGGCCCCCGGCGGGAGGCAAAAGAAAACAAATTCAGACCCAGGAAAAGACCTAGAAGGGCCAGGAGCAGAGGTATGCCAAAGAAACCAAGACCCAGGCTGAGCTGGAAAAAGTGGCGGCACTTCCAGCGGCAGACGAAATCGCAACACAAACTGAAACAAAATTAAAGATAAACTCTCTCTTTCAGAGAGACAGACCACATACTCAGAATCAGAGGGATCAGTCTTGAATAGGGATGGTCTCCCTGTGTTGACCCCACAGCCTGTTGACGAGCTGGTCTAACTCATAGGTACCAGGACCAATTTGTTATACTATCAATTTGTTATTCCGTTGCCAAGGGATGGCTGGTGGGGTGCAGAAGTCGACTGCAAACAATCCCTGCAACCCAAGGAAAGGCTGTATATACTCCACTGTGCTACATACAAGAGGCGAGGTAACTGCCTAAACCCAAATCTTTTGAACAATTAAACTGTGGACTTATTGTTGACTTTCTTTTAACCCCTTGCCTGCTTCCGCGATTCTGCGCCTGTACGGCACATTCCGATCGCGGGTGCGGTCATGACGGCCCCCAGCCGTCATCAGCACACGAGCACTGTAGTGCATGACGGCTGGGGGCCGTCATCAGCATGCAAGGGGTTAAGTAAGTTTATCTAACAACAATCATGCAGACATCTGTATAGATATAGATGGATTATGTAACCACTGTAGAGCTAATCATGCATTTTATTCCAGATATAGAGGAAAATAAGTACACAGTATACACAACATCATGATATCTAACATGATAGCTGTAATATTACAAACTGACATCAAATGGGTGACAGAGCTTGCAGCTGCCAGGAGAGGCCTATGGGATATACCCGAAACAGTAGCCCCATTTACTCCAGTATTGGAACTTTCATAGATTCACATGCATGAATCATTCCCCATGGTTGAGACGGGAGTCTCCGGTACATAAAAAAGCAATGCTTAGTAGTATAGCAAACTGAAAAGAGGCCTAGGCCCATTTTCCTTTTGCAACCCATAGCCTTTGTTATGTAAAAAGGCCCAAACCTTTTCCCTGAGCTCCTCACCCTCTAGAACACTCCTGAGAGAACCTTTTGCCCCTCAGATTTTCTACCGCACTTTGTGCTCAGGAGTCTCCTTTGAGCTCTGCTCAAACTCTTCTCTTTGACTGGGATTTGAGTTCTCTCTTTTTCCAGTTTTTCCATATTTGAAGTTCCTTATTCTACTACCATGGCTGACAAGGAGAAAAAAGGATTATTTAGAGCTTGTGCCACTTGCTCTAAAATAAGGCTTTATACAGATGACCCTCATAAAGACTGCATATACTGCCTCTATCCAGACCATCAAGCAAAGGATTGTAAGGTATGTCGAACCTCCTCAAATAAGACCTTGAGAGATCATGAGGGAAGACTAATACCCTGGCTTCAGAAGGTTAAATCCAGAAAGCAGATCCTCTCAAGTGAGAGTGAGGAGGAGTCATCTTCGTCTAGGAGATCTCAAAAAAGGAGCAGATCTCCTCAGGCTCATACCTCAGGTGAGAGACCTGAGAATGCCCCACAAAAGACCACTCCAGGGTCTTCAGGGCGCAGTCCCTAAAAATCGCCTTCAGACAAAACTAAGGAGAAGAAGGGTTCTGCTTCAGAGGCGAAACAAGTGAAGAAAGCTACCTCAGAGCCTTCAAAGTCTCCTCCCAGAGTCAAAATTACCATCAAGAAATCATCCTCTACACCTTCTGAGGAGAAGGATAAAAGATCTGTGTCGTCGACGAGAAAAATCACATCATCGTCGACTAAATCTGAGGAAAAGGCTATATCTAAGGCTGTATCGCCGTCAGCACTTCCACCGTCAACGACGGTGTCGACGACGAGTCCTTCAATGACGATGGCACTGACGACGACCATGACTACACTCGCATCGTCGACTGGATCGCTGACGGCGGCGGCGACCACAGGACCGTCAACAACGACGGTGACTAAAACGTCGACGGTAGCGTCGACGATTGATTTCGTCGACGGCGACAACGATCTCGTCTATGGGCTTGTCGACGAGGGAAAAAACATCGGACAAGCGTTTTTTGGCCTGGAAAAGAACAATTCATGCTTGAGGATTATAAGAAAAGATATCCTGCACCTCAGGCCTCTAAGGAAATTCCTGAGATTACACCTCGACCACGCTCTGTACCAAGTACGCTAGTGCGTAGGTGGGAGATCTTACCAGAGCCTCTCCGTAAATCTCCGCCACCAAGACCTCAGCAGGATCCTGACACTACTGATGATGATCATAATGAGGGGGAGATTACGGATCCTAATTAGGAGTGGGACAATTACCTAATTCCTTCACCTTCGTCTCCATCACCAACACCTGTAGATTCCCCACCAGAGGACATTGGTGGTATTCATAACCTGATGGAAAAGGCCACTAAAAGATTCGCACTTTCCATGGTGGAGGATAAAGCGGAGTGTTTCCTATATGACTTTAAAGAAACACATCGTAGGTCTGTTCGGTCCTTGCCGATCGTAAGTCATATTTGGGAAGAAGGCCTAAAGGTGATGGAATCACCGGCTACAGTCACTCCAGTGCTTGCAAGACTGAATAAAAAATATAAAGCGCCTGCAGATGCTCCGGCCTGTCTTTTGGGTCACCCCCAAACCGGACTCGGGTATTACACAAGCGGCGCAGCAGAAGTCGAGAAATCCGTCTGCTCCGATTACGGCGCCCCCAGACAGAGAGGGAAGAAGGCTGGACAACGCGGGTAAAAGATTCTCCTCAATGTCAGCTCTGCTAGTGAGGGCTGCAAATGCCCTGGCCATCCTTGTAAGATAGAACAGGCAAATGTGGTGCGACCTGTCACCATATATTGACCGTGTGCCAGAAGCGGAGAGGCAAGAGCCAGGAAGATTCTTAAAGAATGGGAGAGGACTTCAGCGGAAGTCATAGATTGCGCTATGGATATAGCGACAACGGCTTTCAGGACTCTAGGAGGAGCAGCAGTGCTGCGCAGACAAGGATGGTTGAGAGCAACAGCTTTTAGACCAGAGGTCCAGAATAAAATCTTGGACCTTCCTTTCAACGGGGAAGACTTGTTTAGCAAGCATGTGGATGACACGCTTCAAAGTATAAAAAAAGATACTGAAACTGCTAAAGTTTGGGGAACTCTACAATATAGAAAAGTTCCTTTTCGAGACTTTAAGGGTAGGGGGTCAACCATCTTACAGAGGAGGATACCGTCAGCAGTATACACAGCGGCAATCTGGAGGTTATATCAAATCCACTCCAAGAGTTAGAGGAGGTCGTCAGGGGAAAGACAACGCCCGACGACAATGACAACCTTCAGGTTCCGGCTACACCAATTCTACTGGGATCATATGTACCCCTGGGGGGAAGATTGCTCATTTTCTTCAAAATTGGCAGGAAATAACTACGGACCAGTGGGTCCTCAACATTATTCATTTCGGCCACACTCTAGAATTTTTACAAACACCCCCTTGTACGCCACCGATGCATCACAAGGTCAACCATTTGCATCAAATCCAGAAGGAGATTCGGACAATGCTCCGAAAGGGAGCAATAGACCCGGTGCCGAACTCCCAAAGAGGAAAGGTGTTTTATTCCCTATTCTTTTTAGTCAGAAAAAACATCCTCAAATGGTTTCCTATTCTGGATCTCAAATAACAATACACCTATCTCAAGAAGCAATCTTTCAGGATGTTTTCTCTTCAGGACATCCTTCAACTATTGAACCCGGGGGATCATATGACTACCTTAGACCTACAGGATGCGTACTTTCATGTCCCCATCCATCCTTCCCACAGGCAGTACCTTCGGTTCATGGTAGCCGGAGAACATTACCAATTCAAGGTACTGCCATTCGGTCTGAAATTAGCCCCAAGAGTGTTTACAAAATGCCTGGCTCAAGTGGCGGCTGTCTTAAGGACACAGAAACATCAAGTTTTTCCTTACCTAGACGACTGGTTAGTCAAGGCACCATCAGAAACACTAGCCAGAGCATCAACAAGGGCTTGCATAGATTTGTTCACTAGACTGGGATTGACTCTACACGAGGAAAAATCTTCCCTTCATCCAAACAAACGGATCAATTTTCTGGGAGCATTTTTGGACACTGAGAGAAACAAGGCATTTTCCTCCAAAGAAAGACAGCTAAAGATTGTGTCTCACTTCCAGGAGTTTCAAAAAAGAAAGTATCTTTCAGTACGCAGGTACAAATCATTACTGGGGATAATGTCATCTTGCATACCCCTCGTTCCTCACTGCAGACTAAGAATGCGCCCGTTGCAAGAGCAACTCGACCTTCAATGGCGTCAAGCGGAGGGATCCTTCGAAGATGTGATCCAAGTGACACCGGTCATGAGAAAGGCAGCAGCATGGTGGACACAACAACTAAAGGTCTCTCAAGGGCTCTCGTTCCTTGCAGCACCAGCCCCATTGGTAGTGACTACAGATGCGTCCCTAGAAGGGTGGGAAGAATTTCTTCAGGACCTTCAAGTCAGCGGTCGTTGGAAGTTGCAAGAACAGCAAATGCACATAAACTTGCTAGAACTCAGAGCAGTATGCCTCGCATTGTTGGCTTTCCTGCCAAGGATAAAAGGTTTGTCGGTGTTGATAAGAACGGACAACACGACTGCGATGCACTACCTAAACAAACAGGGAGGAACAAGATCGCTCTCCCTCTCTCAGGAGGCCCAAAAAATATGGGGATTGGCTCTACAGCAAGGAATATCCATGTCATCAGAACATCTCCCAGGAGATCAGAACACCAAAGCAGATACCCTCAGCAGGCTCAAATCATCCTGCCACGAATGGGAGTTGGACCGAGGAGTTCTGGACAACGTTTTCAGAACATGGGGAGACCAACAGTAGACCTTTTTGCCACAAGGGAGAACAAGAAATGCCGGTTCTTTGCAAGCTGGCTTCCCCAGTGGGGATCCTGGCAGAATGTGTTTTCGATGGCATAGTCCGGCGTCTTTGCCTACGCTTTTCCTCCGATTCCCCTCCTGCCGCGAGTGATTGCGAAGATCAAGAAAGAACCGTACAGGCTCATCCTGATAGCCCCATGGTGGCCCAGGCAACACTGGTTCACGGAGCTTCTGCTACTATTGGAGAGTCAACCAATCCGCCTCCAATCGATGCCATCACTTCCGACTATGTCCCGGGGACAAGTGCTCCATCCGGACCCGAAATCCTTGCGCTTAGCAGCCGTTCTCCTGAGCACTGTGAGTTTCGACACCTGAATATTTCAGCAGAATGTAGAAACATCCTCTCTAAGGCTAGGGCGGATAGCACAAACAAAACCTACAAGATGAAGTGGAGGAGATTTTGTCTCTGGTGTCAACGGAATAAGATCCATCCTCTGACTGCGGCACCACATGAAATTATTCCATACATCTTACTGTTAGCTGAGTCTGGATTGGCTCAGGCATCTCTAAAGGTGCATTTAGCCGCAATATCCCGTTACAGGAGGTCCGCCTCAGGTCCCTCCTTATGGTCATCAAGGATCATCAAACAGTTTATGAAGGGATTATTCAGGGTTTTTCCTCCAATAAAGCCTCCACCACCGCTCTGGAATCTCAACATAGTGTTGTCACAATTGATGAAACATCCTTTCGAGCCTATCCACAGGGCGGACCTTAAGTTCCTATCATGAAAGGTGGCACTTGCTTTAACTTCAGCGAGAAGAGTAGGAGAGCTGCAGGCTCTAACGATTCAAGATCCTTTTCTACAGTTTAAAGAAGACAGACTGATTCTTAGGACTAATCATGAATTTATTCCTAAAGTGCCAACTGACTTTTGTTTGAATGAACCATTGGTTTTAAAACCTTTCTTTCCTCAACCAACAACGGCAGCGGAAAGAGTTTTTTGCATTCGCTAGACGTTCAAAGATGCCTCAAATTCTATCTAAAAGAGACTAAGAGTTTTCGCAAATCTCCACAGCTCTTCGTTGCTTTCAGTGCTCCCAGGAAAGGTTTCCCTTTATCAAAACGAGAGATTGCCAGGTGGATTTCCAGTGCGATTGTCTACTGTCATCAGGCTGCTGGAAAACCTCTAGGCACACGAGTTCGTGCCCATTCGACGAGAGCAGTGTCCACATCCATTATTTGGAGGAGTGCCAATCCAGGATATCTGCAGAGCAGCGACCTGAGCATCTACGCACACCTTTACCAGGCACTACTGCTTGGTGGCAGCCGCAGAGTCAGAAGCGGCGGTGGGAGAAGCGGTGCTGAGAAATATCATCCAGTGACGGTGAGCCTTTTTCTTTTCATCCCTCCATCCTTTTCTCTTGGTTGCAAAGACATTTATTGTATTTTGCTATGCTTGATTATATTCTTAATACATTACATGAAGAGGAAATGTAAGAGACAAATGTGATTTGTGATATCACTGCTCGCTATTCTGATTCAGGCATGTGAATCTATGAAAGTTCCAATACTGGAGTAATAAAACAAGTTACTTACCTGTAACTGTAGTTGTCCAGTATTGGAAGCTTTCTTAGATTCACATTCACCCACCCTCCTCCCCTGAGAGGCTCACCTTGGATTTAGAACGAAAAGTGTTCTTTATGCACAAGTGCGCGAAAATCTGTGGGGCAAAAGGTTCTCTCAGGAGTGTTCTAGAGGGTGAGGAGCTCTGATTGGTTCAGGGAAAGGTTTGGGCCTTTTTACATAAAGGCTATGGGTTGCAAAAGGAAAATGGGCCTAGGCCTCTTTTCAGTTTGCTATACTACTAAGCATTGCTCTTTTATGTACCGGAGACTCCTGTCTCGACGACGGGGAATGATTCAGACCTGTGAATCTATGAAAGCTTCCAATACTGGAGAACTTCAGTTACAGGTAAGTAACTTGTTTTCTTATCGGGTATTCAATAGTGCCAGGTACGGCCACCACCCCGACCAAATGAGAAGAAGGGTCTCAGGCGCGCAAGTAAATTAGAAGAGGTTCCCAAATGTCCACAGGGTAGGAGGTGATTGACATTCGGTCCCAATAATTAGCCAGTTGCTCCTGACAGTAAGCGGAGTCTCGCAGCCACGCTTCGCCCTTCAGAGCGAGTCTATGGCCCCAATGTATAGCTACTTGGCGCTTGGCCAAAAGCAAGAGCAATTGTTGTGAGACGCTGACACTCAGGCGGAATATCCCTGACATCCCTGGCATACCCCTTTAGACATGTTAATGGTGTCAATGCGAATGAACGACCTGTAATCATGTGTATGATGCGATATACCTCCCGCTCAGATGTTCGCTATTGAGGGACATTCCCAGACTAAATGGAGAAAGGAGGCCTGTGTTGAACATTGCTTGCAATGCGCATCAGCCCTGAGACCAATGCTATATAGATTTAAGTATGTCAAAATATGGAGTGAATTTGCGTTTTGTTTAGATAAGGTAGTTTGGTGTCTGTTAAAAAATTTTAATGGATCAAATTTTCTTCACCTGAGTAAACGTGATATTTTGAATACATTTTGTTTAGATCATATTTAAACAGATTGTTCACTAGAACATTGATTCAACCCTATGCGCCTCAAGAAACTAGAGAATTGAGTATTTGCGGTGTTTTTGTCTTGCATAGGGACATATAGACGAGTGACCATTTTGCAGGGGACAGGAGTAGTTAGTATATGCACGAGAGCATGTAGTGTAGGTGGGGGTTCCGGAAATGTAGCGTGTTTCTGCAGCAGGTAGCCAGAATCTGATAGTAAATGATCGTATCTAACAAGGTAAGACGCGGGGTTCCCTCTGTGGGAAACGGGGAGAAAGCGACCTCCCAGGAATAGGTCTCTTAAATAGCCTTCGCTTGTACCCTCATCGTGCAGTGCAGGTAACATTAGATTGTGGGTAGGAGGAATGGCTGGGGCGTAAAGGCACTGCAGTTGTACTCTGCGATGCAGGCCATCCCATACCCATTGCACCACTTAACAGTATCAACTGCCCCGCCCTGGGACCTGAAGGCTTGGTAAAGCGCCATGGATAAAGGTGTTGGGGAGGCGACATCAGCTTCAACTGGGATATGTGGCTGCAGCGGCACCGAGTGTACCCAGAAATGTAAGTGTTGAGCCTGGGCGTAGAACGCGTATAAAGTTATATTCATGGCCCCCAAGCCACCCTGATGGATCGGCGATGTTAGAATCTCAAGTTATTTTAGGATGTTTCCCGGGCCACTCCAGAGGTATCATATTTCAACTCAGTTTTTGTAGGAATTGAGGACAACGGCATGGGGATATTGAGAAAGATATAGAAATATAGGAAGGACCACCATTTTGGCAATGGTTATTTGACCTGCCTTGGACAGGGAAGGCGACTCCAAACAGCGATTCTTTCTTCCAGCCAAGACATCACCCTGCCATAGTTGGCACGTCATAGTTCATCCCTGTCCCGGCAAAGCCAGATTCCCAAGTATTGCACCGGCTTGACACCCAGGTTAGGGAAATGATTCCATGTTTGAAGCGCTGTGTGGTTGCCGTGAGGGGGAAGGCAATCGATTTAGCCCAATTTATTTGTATCCCTGCTTGCCCGCCGAACTTGATAACTTCCCGGATAACAGGATCCAAGTGGGTCTGAAATGTTCAGACATAAAGCGCAATATCGTCGGCATACATAGAGCCCACAACTCACCGATTAGTAAACTTGAGCCCACGATGCGCATGGTGTTGTCACAGGCGTGCCGTGAGAGGCTCCATCGCAATTAAGAATAAGATAGGGGATAATGGGCACCCCTGCCTTTTACCCCGGGAAACCAAAAACGGGCTCAGACCAATACAACAGAGTGGTGTGAACAAAAACAGCCATTCTAAAGAGTCAAGAGCTTTTTTTGCTTCAAGTAATACAGCCAACAGAGGCAGACTGGGCTCTACACGATATGCAGGATGGCAAAAAGCTTATGAAGGTTGTGCACCGTGGAACTGCCGGGAGCAAACCCAGATTGGTCCGGGTGTACAATGCTAGGCAGCAACGCCAGCAGGTGATTTGCAATGAGCTTAGCTAGTATTTTTTTTATCAGTATTGATCATCGACAGCGGTCTTTATGAGTCCCATCTGTTTGCAGCCTTATCAGGCTTAAGGATAGTGACAATCACTGCCTCATGTAGCGAAGGCGGTAATTCACCGGACTCAAGAGACACCTCATACATAGCCAAGAGGTATGGAATCAATAAAGGAGCAAACTCCTTATAAAATGAGGCCTTAAGCCCGTCCAGGCTGGGCACCTCATCAATGGAGAGGCCCTCTAGCACCTCCTCATCAGTAAAGGGTGCATCAACACACTGTTGATGCGCGTGGTCTAGCCATAGCAGCTGGATTGTGTCTAAGTATGCTTCTAATTGCTTGGCGGTTGGTGATATCTTCGACTGGTATAAGTGGGAGTAGAAGGATATCATTATCTGGAGGATGCCACTAGGGGTGAATTGACGTTCAAGGCGTTCATCTAGAAGTTCAGCAATATACTCTGAGATCGTGAATGCTTAAGCATGTTGGGCATTGTCCACCCAGGCATGTCGCTTTTGCCATAATGGCGGGCTGTAGTCTCACGGAACAAGAGGCTCAGTTTGCAATCTGCTTCCTCGTTGAACACTGATTTTCCAACGAATATCCGCCAGTAAGGCAGGGTTCTCGGAATTGTAATAATCGCACTGACGCATAGAGATTTCACGTTCGATCTCATTGAGGACAGAACATTAAGACCTATTCTAGACCTAAGGCCACTAAACAGGTACTTTTACTCAGAACACTTGCACATGGTTACGCTATAAGAAGTAATACCATGGTTGCAGCAAGGAGATTTCATGACCACATTAGAGTTCAAGAATGCATATTTTCATATCCCCATTCACCCAGAACACAGATGTTACCTACACTTTCAGCTAAATGGACATTATTATCAAGTCAAAGTGCTACAATTCGGGGTCATAACAGCACCAAGGGTTTCCACAAAATGCCTTGCAGTAGTGGCACCTCATCTCAGGAGAGAAGGAATACATGTTTCCCAAATCTAGATGATTGGCTTATCAAAAGTCCAACACTCTATCAGTGCCTTCAATATACTCATCAAGTAGTAAGCCTTCTGCACACAAAGTTCTTTCAAACATTACCTCCATTTCAGCCACAAGCTCACATCACAGTGATGATCATGTGATGATAATATTGGGGATGATGGCCTCATGCATAGCCATAGTACCACACGTTCATCAACATATGCTTCCTCTTCAACGTACTCTGCAATCTCAATGCTCTGAAGCTAATGAGGGTCTACAAGATCTAGTGTTGTTGGGACCAGCACCTGCAGTGGTGGAACAGCAACAATTTATTGAACGCCCTGCCCTTCAAAGCCCCAATTCCATAAATCACCTTTAATATAGATGCATCCCTTCAGGGATGAGGGGTACATATGAAAGATCTCACTGTTTGCAGTCTATGTACAGTAGCTCAAACACAGCTGTATATCAACAATCTGGAGTTGCTAGCAATTCTGCTTTTCACATTCACTTGTACAACAAAGTAGTGTTCATACGAGCAGACAATATGACTGCAATGCATTACATTTAAAAACCGAGGGGGGTACACCTTCCTCACAGCTATTTCTCATCTCTTAGAGGATCTGGCACTGGGCAATTTACCACAAAACCCACCTCCTAACAGAATACCTACCTGGGATGGACAACGAATTTGCAGATATGCTCAGCAAAACACATCCGGAGGTGCACAATTGGAAAATCGACCAGACACGGTTTCACTCTTACTTCAAAAGGTGGGGGACACCAGAAATAGGCTCATTTGCCACTCACCTCCGCTCCAAACGCCATAACTTTGCATCTAGGTTCCCTCATCCACTATCCAAGAGCAATGCCCTATGGATGATTTGGTCAGGAGTATTTGCTAAAACTTTCCTCCTCTCCCCTCCATTCCATATGTAGTTCAGAAGTTAACACATACATCTCTGAGGCTAATTCCAATAGACCCAACATGGGCACAGCAGCCTTGGTTCACAACTCTACTGCAACTATCTCTAGTGCCATACGAGAAACTACCTCTTTGGCCACAACTATTAACTTAGGATCAATGGAAGATCATAAACCTCAATCTCAAACAGCTCAATCTAGTGATTTGGCTCCTGAAGTCGTAGAATTTGGATTTTTAAAGCTACCACAAGAATGTATGGACATCCTTAAACAAGCTCGTAGGCCCACAACTAGAGCGTGTTATTCAGCTAAATGGAAACGTTCTGTGAATTTTGTTTGTAAAGATAAACAAATACAGCCTTTATCACCTACTGTACAAGATATTATAAGCTATTGTTTTCATTTGCAGCAAACAGGACTTGCTTACATATCTATTAGGCTACACTTAACAGCACTAGCATCCAAAATACAAAACAGACAACATATGTATATATTTAAAATACCAGTCATAAAAGCAATAATGGAAGGGCCAAAATGAATTATACCAACTTCCACCTCACCTGTCCCAACCTCGAACCTGAATATTGTACTTCCAAGCTTATGGGACTCCCATTCGAACCACTTCATTCATGTTAACTCCAGTTCTTAACATGGAGGTTGACTGTTTTAGTAGCAATCACGTCTTTCAAAAGAATAAGTGAATTGCGAGCGCTAACTTTTCAAGAGCCGTTTTTTAAGGTCTATGCAAAAACGGTAGTTCTCAGAACCAACGCTAGATTTTTGCCCAAAGTGATGTCAGTTTTTTATATAAGCCAACCTATAGACTTATCAGTGTTTTTTCCAAACAGTGACACAGTAGCAGAAAGGACTCTTCATATATTAGATGTTAGATGGGCCATTATGTTCTATATTGATAAAACAAAATAGTTTAGGAAAACACAACACGTGTGTTGCTTTTAGCAAACCACTACAAGGGGCACCAATATCCAAAGCAGGAATTAATAGATGGATAGCCCAATGTATTTAAACTTGCTATCAAAAGACCAAGAGGTGCTTACAGTAAAACCACTGGCTCATTCCACAAGAAAACAAGGAACCACTATGGCTTTTTTAGGAAATATTCCTATGGAAGATATTTGTAAAGCAGCTGTATGGAATAACCCACAAACATTCATTAAGCGCTATTGTGTTATTGTACTCACTAATCAACAAGCAAGAGTGAGTCAAGCTGTACTAAAACATTATGTTCAAGGCATATGAGCTGCAGATTACACACTGTGCATAGATGGCCATCTAGTGTTGGGCCCGGATGTTTGCAGTTTGTTTTGTTGTAGAAAAGTCTTTGGAAGTCACGGGACAGGTGACTCCTCCTTTGGATGATACTGCGCATGGGCATCGGCTCCATCCCCAGATTGTTTTATTCCGCCAACGGGCTCGGATGTGTTTCCAGCGCTCCCCGTTGGAACCGATTTCCTTCGGCGCGCAATCCTCATCAACTCACCAAAAATTAGTTTCGAACGCTTTTCCAGTCGACGCTACTCTTCAACATCGAGGATTTCGATTCTGGTCGTCTTCGACGGCCTTCGGGCTTATCTAGGCCTCGACTCCAGCTCATGGAAAGGACGCCATTTAAAAAGTGTCCTCAATGTGGGTCGAAGTTTCCCCACACCGACCTTCATGAAGTGTGTAACATCTGCCTCTCTCCGGAGCACGAGGCGAAAGACTGTTCAGCTTGTGCCTCTTTCCGCTCCAAAAAGACTATCCGGGACCGAAGAGCGAGGAGAACAATGGCTCAAAGATCTTCAGCTCTGATTCCGGACGACATCTACGAAGAAGGTGTCAACGTTCCAGAACAACACGACGTCGACAGCAGCTCCGAGGCAGAACATTCCGATGTCGAGGACATCACTCCAGCGCAGCGGGTCGTAAGTAAGACCGTCGACCCCGACCCTTACTCGACACACCCAAAGAAGGCCCCGGTCACACCCTCGGCCTCGGACTCTGGTGCACACCGACACTGCTTCTACTGCCCCACCTTCGGGCCCGGCTATGAAGCCAATTAAGCCTTCAGGCGACGCAGGCTCGAGTACGCCTTCACACGGTGCCGGCGCACATCTACCGGCACCGAAAAAGACAACGGCACCGACTACACCTTCATCTAAACCACCATTCCCAAAAACCACCGGAACCCAAAAAAACATCGAATCCAAAAAAAACATTGGATCCAAAAACCATACCGGAACCGAAAAAATCCCCGGAACCCAAAAAAACATCGAATCCAAAAAAAACATTGGATCCAAAAACCATACCGGAACCGAAAAAATCCTCGGAACCGAAAAAAACTTCGGAGCCGAAAAAGACTCCTGCTTCCCCGGTGAAAGACATTGTCAAGAAATCAAAACAAGCCATTTTGGTGCCCAAACCTTCCTCCGCACCAAAAGATCGACCTCCTGCAGAGGATTTACCTCATCCAGACCCTGCTCAATCACTGGACACTTTGCTTTTGGCTTCAAAAAAGCGACCACTGGACACACAAGCTCCAGCTCCGCATTCAAAGAAGAAGGACATGGCTATCTCTCCCTTAAGACTGCCTTCCCCTTCTCTTTCACCTGTACCATCACCACACCATCCCATACCACAGCATTCCCCAGTATCCTCTATCATACCAGACGATGACAACAGGGATGACAGCTCTGATGATATGGGGGGTAACATACCTAATCCAGTCACTCCTACAGGATCCCCTGACCCGTGGGATGATTATACCACCCCAGATGTACCAAATCTCCTTCAGGATGACTTATACCCCTCAAGGCCTTCCCCACCAGAAGACACTATAGGGTTTAATGAATTAATCCACAGGGCTGCACAATATCATGGGGTAGACATACATACAGACCCTGTAGAGGAAGAATTCCTAATGGATACCTTTGATAATGCACAAAGGTCCTCATCCATTTTACCAATGCTTAAGGGAGTGATTAAGCATGCTCCTGAAGTCTTCAAGGACCCAGTCAGAACTCGGGTCATTAACCCTCGTATAGAGAAAAAATATAAAGCTGGTCCCCTCCGACCCAGCATATATTAAAGGTCCAGTACCACTAGACTCACTTGTAGTTTCCAATGCACGCAAGAGAGCAAACTCACAAACATCAGGTGATGCTGCACCACCAGATAAGGAGTCTAAGCTACTTGACGCATCAGGGAAAAGAACAGCGTCTCAAGCAGCAAACATGTGGCATATCGCCAATACACAGGCATTATTAGCCAGATACGACAGGGCACATTATGACGAGTTAGAGTCATTAATGAGGCACCTCCCTGACAGGTACAAGGATAGAGCAAACAAGCTTATCCAAGAGGGGAAAAACATCACAAACACCTCTATTCGGTGTGCACTCGATGCAGCAGATACTGCCTCTAGGGCAGTTAACACCAGCGTTTTACTACGCAGACACGCCTGGCTACGTATATCAGGATTCAAACCTGAGGTACAAAGTGCCATTCTTAATCAACTCTTTGATGAGCAACACCTATTTGGACCCAATGTAGATGTATCACTAGAGAAAATGAAAAAAGATACAGACACCGCCAAATCTATGGGAGCCCTGCAGTCGCAGATTCCCAGAAGTTCATTTCACCGCTCATCCTATAGAGGTGCCACCAGGGGATATACTTCAGACACAGCGTCTACCTCGTACAAAGCCCCTACACAGTCCACTTACAGCAAGGGCTACCAAAGGGGTGGTTACAGGGGTAACAATAACAAAGGCAGAGGTAAAAATAACAACTCACGCTCTGCCTCTACCCCTGCCCAATGACTCCATTCCCCTTCCCCGGTCCCATTCTACTCCTGTCGGGGGAAGACTCCAACAATACCTGCCAGCCTGGGAAAACATCACATCAGACAGGTGGGTGCTCCAAATAATTCAATCAGGTTATTGTCTGAACTAACATCTACCCCCCCAAACATACCACCCAAGCAGCGCCAAATGTCACAGGAACATTTAACATTGCTCAGACAGGAGGTAATATCCCTCCTGCAGAGAAATGCAATAGAAATAGTTCCAGAGCATCAGAAAAACAAACGAGTATACTCCCTATATTTCCTAATACCAAAGAAGGACGGATCTCTAAGACCCATCCTAGACCTCAGACCTCTAAACATTTACATACAGTCGGATCATTTTCATATGGTCACACTCCAACAAGTCCTTCTACTGCTGGTACTAAACGACTTCCTGGTCACTTTAGATCTCAAGGACGCCTACTTCCATATTCCCATCCACACAACGCACAGAAAATATCTCAGATTTGTGCTAGACGGGCAGCACTACCAGTTCAAAGTGCTCCCATTCGTAGTCACAACAGCGCCAAGGGTGTTTACCAAATGCCTAGCAGTAGTAGCAGCACACTTAAAAAGACAACATATTCATGTCTTCCCATATCTAGACGACTGGCTCATAAAAGCCAGCTCATACAGCCAGTGTGTGCAACACACTTGGCTACTATTCAACTGCTTCACAACTTGGGATTCACAGTAAATCACACCATATCGCACATACAATAGTATCTCGGCGCTACAATAAACACCTAACTAACACTAGCTTATCCCTCTCCAGCCAGGATAACAAGTGTACAAACTCTCCTAACAAAATTCAAACCGCAACACTCGCTACCAGCTCGAGTGTTCATGCAGCTCATAGGAATGATGGCATCTTGCATATTTGTAGTTCCTCACGCAAGACTGCAAATGCGTCCACTTCAAGAGTGCCTAGCACGCCAACGCTCAAGGTCAACTGACAGACCTAGTGTTGGTAGACGGTCGGACTCATCGGTCTCTGCAAAGTTGACAAACACAGCAGATCCACGAGTGGGAACTTCATCCGCAAGTTCTTCATCCGTTCTTTCAAATGTGGGGACAACCTCAGATAGACCTCTTTGCCACCCACGAAAACGCAAAATGCCCAAGCTTTGCTGCCAGATACCCACACCCATTGTCCAAAGGCAATGCGATATAGATGAACTGGTCAAAACTATTTGCGTACGCTTTTCCTCCTCTCTCACTACTTCCGTTAGTGGTGCGCAAACTACAACAACATTCCCTGACGCTCATTCTAGTGGCTCCAACTTGGGCCAGACAACCGTGGTACACCACGCTGTTGCAGATGTCTGTGGTACCACACCAAAAACTAAACCTATCTCCACGCCTATTAACACAGAACCATGGAGAGATCAGACACCCGGACCCAGCTCAGCTCAACCTAGCGATCTGGCTCCTGAGGTCATAGAATTTGGTTACCTCAACCTTCCTCCAGAATGTATGAACGTTATCAAAGAAGCTAGACGCCCTACTACTAGAGCATGTTATGCTGCTAAGTGGAAACGCTTTGTCATATACTGCCAAAACAACCAAATTAATCCTTTAGACGGGTCTATCCAACACATCATAGGATATCTATTACACCTTCAAAAGTGTAACTTAGCCTATACGTCTATCAGGCTACACCTCGCTGCCATTGCAGCATACTTACAAAATCATCTATCTCTTTTTAGAGTACCAGCTATTAAAGCTTTCATGGAAGGACCAAAGGAGGAGTCACCTGTCCCGTGACTTCCAAAGACTTTTCTACAACAAAACAAACTGCAAACATCCAGGCCCAACACTAGGTGGCCATCTATGCACAGTGTGTAACTCTGCAGCCCTACATGCCAAGAACAGATGCATACCGGTAAGTAGCATTTTCCTTCAAACAAGTGATTCAACCAGTCGCTAGCCACAGCAAGGAAACAACTGATTTAAAGTCCATGTTAAGCATTTGTATCTACGGTCAACACGTGCTACGAATGGAATACGTTACTTACCCAGTAAGCATCTATTCGTAGCCTGTAGTGCCATAGATTCATATGCACCCGCCCACTTCCGTGAAAGCTTTTGGTTTAATTACTTCTAAATATTTAAAATATATTTAACACACTTAACATTGTTTCTATGCATGTTCTTTATTTTCTGTCACTTTATTGCTCTTGTCTTTCTAACGCTCACCCAATCAGCCAAAAACAATCAAACAATGGAGCGCAGAGGAACATGTGCAATAGACACTGTAGCAGGGGTCAATATACCTCGTGACTCGAAGACTTCTTCGAAGGAAAACAGCTTTTAATCGTCCACGCCCATCACTAGATGGCAGGATAATGCTAAGCATATGTATTTGCGGCACTACACTCCACAAATAGATGCTTACTGGTAAATAACACACGTATATGTATATATATATATATATATATATTTATATATTGATATTTTTTTCATTTCTGGTGGTATGTCGGCTAAGCATGGGGATGGAGTGTTCCTGATCTATCAGTGCTGGAGTGATGTTATCAGTGGGGCAAGTTGTTATAGGGATGGATGAGAAATTACATTTTATGCTGTCTTTGTACCTTTCCTACATCCTGTCTTTTGCTCTCTTAGACCTGTGTAACGTGGTTTGATGTCTTTCATTAAGACATCAGTTATATTGTAGGTAATTTGGGGATCCAAAGCATGTTTGAGAATATTATTTGGTAGGTAAAAATGAATTTGTAGTGCACCAAATTTTGTGTCTGTGCTCTGTATGTTCTAAGCCTACTGCCTGTTTTATGTAGTGCTAATTAATAAAAAGAAAAAGTAATAATTTTAAATTGTGTAATTTTTTCAAAATGTTTTACTTTAGACTTCCCCACATGGATTAGGGGTAGGCACAGAAAAATGCACAGCTTGTGAATGTAGAATAGTATTATTCTGTAGATCTATTGTTACAGCTCAGTAATGCTTGCGTTCTTTATTTTTGTTATTTTGTTGTTTAAGTGTCTCTTGATCTCACTTATGGGTAGAAGTATTCAGTGGAATTTAATGGCAATATCAAATGTACCACCTGGGACTTGTGGACAGTATTGCTTTTTGATGCCCCAAATGCTTTTTAATGGTTCTGACTAAACTGTACTGTGCGATACCCACGCTGAAGGGTTGTGGGAAGTTTAAGACGTTGATTTTTAGGTTTTTCTAATAGTGCGTACAAGTTGTTTGCAGGTATTTGTACGTACATGAGCTTTTTGTGTCCACACTCCTTATATGGTTGTATATATAGTAGCCTTATTGTGTTTTTTTGTAGTGCTCGATATTTAAATTGCATTGTTCCCTGCTGATGTAATTTGAATTTGCCATGTATTTTTTTGTTTTACAGGTTAAGCTGGTGCAGCACACATACTCCTGTCTTTTTGGAACATTCCTGTGCAACAATGCAAAAGAACGAGGAGAAAAGCACACTCAAGAGCGCACATGCTCTGTATGGTCTTTGCTGCGAACAGCGAACAAATCTTTCAAAAATCTACTATATTCCTCCCAGTCTGAATTTGTAAGTTGCATACATCACTTCCTCTGCAGCTCTACCTCGTCTCCTTCACTTCTAGATTAAAATGTATTAAGCTGTTCCCCTTGTCCATTATTACCCTATATTATTACGTTATACACATCTTAGTATATTCTAGTAATCCTCCCACACATTTTAGCATGGGTTCCCTGTTTCAGACTTCCTGCATTAATTTATCATTTTTCAAGGCTACCTAATTGAGAAATAGTTTCCCACATATTGTACAGGAGCTAACCCACTGGAGTTTCTTATTAACATCTCTATTTTGCTTCTATGTTAATTGTAAAGTATTCTGGTACAGAATCCTTGCAGTCATTCTATAAAAGCCTAGTAATTAATAGAAATATCTGAGGCAGTGTATTTCATGCCAGAAATTCTCCCCTGAGATATTGTCTTTTTATTACCAGTTTTTTTCCGTAAAAGAATGCCCCTTTCCACATTGCCTGCTTGTTTGGTAGTACTCTGAAATTCCTTTTCATATTAATTCTCAACTTCTGAGTACCTGCTCCTACTGCAATGGTCAGACTTCTCCTAGATCTGTTAGTTCCAAGCTTTTCCCACCATTATTAAGCATTTATGCATCATAGACAGTCACTCCTTTTCCCCTGAGAATAGGTGTGACCTCGCCAGTTCCCTGTTTTTTGGTGTTTAGTACCTGCTTCTGTTGTGTGTAGCAAATTCCGATCACAGTTTTGCTTCCACTACCATTGGATCTTTCTGATCCTTTCTTTTGCTGTGTTTTCATCTCTATCATTATCCTCTTCATTCAACTATGGTAGCTTACACCCCCTATAGCCCTGTACTGTAGGTTTAATCCACTCACCTCATCTAACATACCATTTGCATCTATTGACCTTTTTTACTTTTGGACTAGTCTGCTGGAGCCCACCTACACTCTGCTTCCTTTGGTATGGTGTCCCCACCCAGGGCCAGCTGGCTTGAGCAGTCTTGTCTCATTCCCAGCCTGATCAGGCAAGTACATTGTCTTGCTTCTCTTATGACCTGTGATTTAGCTCTGCTCAGTCACTGTGCAGAAGGGAGCGCCAACTTAACTGTGGGGACGCTCCTAAAGATGATGCATAAGAGTCCTGCTTCCTAAAGTTTGGGCGGACCATCAGTCCCTGCCCCAGAGGCACTGGTGGAACAGAAGACACAGAGGCACTAGGATCCCCTGCTGAGCAAACCTTTCACCACCCCCAAACGAAACAGTCTTGGTGGGTGGTTACCCCAACTCTACATGTGTGCCGTACCTAATTGTTTATGACCCCGACACCACCTCTGCTGAGCTCAATCTTTTAGGAAAATGTCTGCCACTAGTCTTTCCCATGGGCAACCATGGAGCTATCTAGAGTCTCTTCTGGTACTGACATTCTATAATTTCAGGGCTCACATCCCTTTGATTTCACACCTGGCTGTTCTTAGCTCCATTCCCAAAGGTAGTGGGCTCTATGGTAGGCAGGTCAGATTATCCTAGTCCATTTTACAAGGAGCAGCCGAAACCAAGAGTAACCAAACTTCCCATCTGTGCTGTGATACAAATGCTGGCATTTCCACAAAGATATCCTCCGTTTTTAGTTTGGCTTTCTTCTTGGATGCCATTTATGCAAAACAGAAAGGTAGCGAGTGTGCTATGATCCCTCAACCTCCAATGCTGACCCAGCTCCTGGCTACACTTGTGCAGTTCTCACTGACTCTGGTGCAGCACGTAAGGCAAAAGGGGCAGTCCTTCTTTTTAAACCTTCACCAACGATTCTGCTTTAGATATGAGGCTTGATCCTGGTTATTCCAGCTAGGTCGATACACACTCTCATACAAATCCTAAGCAGCCTCCTCACATGTAGTTAAGCTTGGGAGAACCGCAACATGATCCAGAGACCTTTATTAATGCCTGCTGCAACCCTCAATTCCTCTTGCGAGAGCCTCTTCCTCAGGGATCCAGCCGTGAAAGAGGGGATGAAACGGATGAAATAAGCCTATTCCCCTAGCCAACTACAAGTGATTTCCCTGGACACCAGCAATCTTGCTTTGGCCTCTTTTGTGTCCTATCTCAGAAGGTGCTTATTACTACAGTAGAGAGAAGTCTTTCTCTCTTCTTTCGCCTATGGACACATATAAGAGAGGATGCATAGGTCAATTCAGTGGTTAAAATGGCTATGCTGTACATTGTTCTGTAGCCACCGCATCCAGGCCACTTCTGCCTCAATTGACAGCCAAAGAACTTCTGCAGAGGTTAGAGAGGCTCCTCCTAGGAGCTGTAGATCTTACCTTATCCACATTGTGGGTACTGGGGTGTTGCCATCACAATTTTTTAAGAAAAGAAACAACAGAAGGCCCTATGGTCCTTTTTAGATTCCTACAAAATATATCCGTTCCTTCCCTGAATAAGTTCAAGTTGTTGAATTTGACTTAGGTCCTGGCAGCAATTCAACACTATGATTTGGCAGGGTTAAGTGGATCCAGTGGACGTCTGCATCCATGTTCTCTGAAATCTCATTTACTTAACATATTTCTCAATTCCTGATTTCTCTCTCTTCACTACCTACGCCATCTTTATTCACCCTAGTAAATAATTGTGAATCAAGGTACTGTTTTAGAGTGATGCAAATGTCCAAATTATGTATTTTATTTTTATCTAACCAATTACATCTAAACATGGGATAGCCTTTGAAAGACAAAATCTCATTTTGCATCCTACACATTTGAATTTATTAAACCTTTGATGTTCGGATTATGTAAGTTCTGCCTGTACTCGTCATACAAACACAGGATACTTTTATGGTTTCTCTGTATATATTTTTTATTTTTTTAAATATAATGCACTCTGACATCTTTAGGCATAGTCCGTGCTTGTATAAGACTTTCCGCATACACAAATAAATGTACTACTCCAACTGAAACATAGAAAGCATATTCTTTTTAAGGTGGTAAACCAATATTTCTGATGAAGGATACTGCTAATCGGTCTGGTGCTGCTCTTCGGATCTTTACAAGATTGTGGCTCCGGTGGCAGCCTTTCTGCAGAAGCCGAAGTTTCCCTGCTATTAAAACCTGGATGTATGCATCTTTTGAGCAGTGCCACAAGAAGTCAGGATGTGGCCTGGCCTTAATCCTCTGGCATCTCTGTGAACAATGCCAAATCCTCCTTCGTATCATCAAAAGTGTGTAATGAGAGCAATCCTCAACCTTGGCAAAAGGTTCCCCTTCTTCAAGCCACGTAATGGGTTTAAGCTAAATATTGAACCATTTCATGACCAAAAATTTGTAACATGCTGGGAATTCCAGAGGCTTATGGGAGTCCAAGTGTCCTACTTATGACATGAAGGGAGAAGGGCCCCAAGCCAAGCTGAAAGACTTTCCTGCAGCTACATCTGTTGTAGTAATGGGACCAACTGTTGAACTGTCAGCCCAAACCCATGTCCTGAAATCCTTTGTGGTTCTGATCTAGCCATGATTGGCACGTTTTCAACTTCTTGTTGGAAGTCTCTTCTGTCTCCCATGCCCACATGTTGCACTCTCTACCAACTCCTTTTATTGGACAAGTCAGATAATCCCTTCACATTAACATATTGGACCTGAAGTTAATCTTTCTGGCATTAAAAAGCCTTGCTTCCATTTATGAAGTTGAACAGTGCAGGGACAGCAACTCCATTGGAGCAGAGGAGAGTTACCCCACTCATGTGCCCCCAAATGCCCCAGAGATGAGAAATTAAATGGTAATTCATTTATCAGTAATGCTTAGATCAAAAGGGAGAGAGAGGACTAGATAAGCTTACCGGGCGCCGCGAAAGGACGAATAGGTCCAAGGAGGAACCAGACCGAAAATCTCGGTCTCTTTCTCTGCCAGGCGACCCATGAAGCTTTTTACAAGTTAAAACAGATCAAGCTTGAGGGAATCCCCTCTAACAGCTACAGCGCCTTAGCGAGCGCCACACATAGCGAAAAAAACAACACAATCACTTAAATTAAGTTTATTTTGCACTCTTTCACATAGTAAATGGTCCTGAGGAAAGCCAGCTTCAAATTAACAAGGCACTGGCTGAAACATGTAGACCGCACTAGACGCTGGAGGTCATAATTAGCACTCCATCACGTCTCCTTGCCTTTTTATCTGCTAGCAGAGGCCCAGTTCATTAAAAATAAACAACCCTCGGGTGCTGGGACCTCCTGCATAGCTTTTAAACTACACCTTCTCACCCTTTTTCACCGCACACTCAGCAACATACCAGCTCCGCAGTCTCCTGGCGTTGAAGCACACCCGGGGCACATTCGGTGCCACTGTGGTGGGCCCGATGATGAAGCATGCCACCGACTAGGTCGGTGGGTGAGGGCTTTATGAGGAAAACAACGTCTTTCCTCACTTTATGTTGCTCTTTGACGTACCTAACTGAGTCTCCTATATCCTACTAAACTAGCTAGCCCTTATTGATATAAATACAATTCATTTATCAGACCATTCTGAACCAAGCATTAGGATGGGGCAGGGCCTGCTGAATGACAGCAGGGATGAGTGATGGACAGAGGACTGCCTTTGCACTGTTTAAGGCGCGCTTGTCTTTTGTGTTGGCCGTTTTGCGACGGCCACCCAGACATTCACACTTTGAACCTCTTAACCTAGGTGTCTTAGGACAGCTGGATTGAGAGCAAGTGCAGGGCCTCCAGTGTGCTGGGGAGGCCAGGATTGGTTGAGGGAGTTTGCTGCGGCCTGCACTGCAGTTCCAGCAGAAGAGGTCCGGAGTGAAGGACGTTGTCCGTCCTGATCCGGTAAGTGTTTTCCTTTTCATGTATTTTTGTATTTTGTTTGCCCATGCCAGCACCCACCCATTTGCCTGCTCCCCGCCCCACCCCTCCTCATAAGACGGCAGCCACCACTGGAGCAATGTTGATCCACATGCACTATACCACAACCCTGTTCTGTGTGAGGAAGCAAAGGGGCACCCAGTCCGTGCAACTCTCATTGCTGGAAGTGGCTCTTTGATAATGGACATTTAACCACAACATGTTCCTGCTATTTATTTACTTACTTATTTATGCTTTTGTTTTGATTGTTTAGAATTTTGGAGCGTCTGTCTGATAGAGAACTTAACCGCACATTTCTGACCATTTGACTATTCCCCAGGTATCAGACTGAATTCTTCTTCCCGTCAGTAGGTGGTGCCAACTGCTCTGCATCAAGGTTGTTCTGCACCAGACGTCACATCCGCAGGCCCATAAGGGCAACAACCCATGTGCGCTGACACTTGTTTATTTCTTTCTGCACCAACTGAAGCAGCTCCGGCGCTGCTCCTATTCTCTTTGAGACTGCGTTTTTCAAACTTACATAATTTTTTCCAGTGTGAAGGGGGCCATGTCTCCTCCAAATTCTACATGATTTAAGCCCTGAGGGGAGTGTTGCAAACAAATATCGGTGGTTGACCTCTGCTTGGTTTGTCTGTGGGGTGGGGTCTGGGGCTGAATCACAATTCCAAGACCTACAACGACTACGTCATGATGCACCCGAAGGCTATTAGCGAGCGCAAGGCTTTGCTCATCATCCGCAAGCATCAGAAGAACCCACTTCGATTAAAGTCATGAGGAAGATCCCCATCCCACTTCCAAAGCTATTCTACCACTCGTCTCCCTCCCTTGCCAATCTACTAAGAGGATATGAGGGCGCCCTCATGCCTCTAAGAACTACTCCTGAAGTCTTTCTGCTGAGATAGATCCTGATCCCACCTGACCCAACCCGAGTTTCCAGGGCTACTCCTCAACAAATACAGAAGTTTCAGAATGTGATGCTGGACATTTGTAGCACCACACTAATTCCCTCTGGTGTGCCTGCCGACCTCAAAGAGGCAAGAGGCCTCACATCTGGACTTAAGCTGACAGGACCTCCTTTGGAGCTTATTGGGCCCTTTGGATCCCCTCCAGGATACGTACTTCGGTCCCCTCTCTAATGACACGACCTACGGTAGAGCAGGATCTGCCGATACCAGGCAACAAAAGCCAGGCCATAAAGCAATCCAAAGCAGAGGCTTTGTTCGACGTAGATTATGCCTCCTAATACTGGCATTCCTTATGATAGACATGGTGCCTTTGCCTCAAGGCAGAACATCATTATCGCATGACCTTTTTGGTACTCATTTTCAAATAACGGAATGTATGCTACTGAAGATTAATTTTCTCAAGCCTACCATGAGGGCTATTGATATGAAAATATCCAGAATGCCAGCAGACTGGACAGTTTTCCAGACACAAGCTTGATGTCTCTTCCAGGCCGTGCTATGGAAGAAGATGAACCATTTGCCATGATCATGTGGAAACAATATAAAGCAATGGGGTAGCCCAGTCTAGTGCAGAACCTAGGGGTTAATACTATAGGTAAAACAGTGGTTCTGCCACTCTTCAAAGTCAAAAAGTATTTGTATTTGTAATGAATGTTTTACAGACGACGAGGGCTGCCCGTCGCTCTGAGAGGAAGGAAGATCCATTTTCCAAGTTTGAAAAGGCGACTAACGAGCCTTTCTAGTAGACAGAAGGGCCGTGTGAGGAGGCGGGAGGCCCCTCGGAATTCCCCTTCTGGTTTGTAAAGATACCCACATGGAGCCCTGACGCCGGAGGAATGGCTCATATGATTACTCTTTGAAGTGACCAGATCACTGTCAGCACGTGACTAGGACCACAGTGCCAGGAATAGGAGCCCCATTAAGGGTACACACAGACCTTTCAATCAGTCCCGAGGAAGACACCACCAAGACGGTTATATTATTGCACTTTGTTCAGGGGTCGAAACGTCGACGCTTTAGTTTTTCAAGTGTTGATGATCACCCAGGATAACAAACTAATGATTAATCACTCACTGGGCTGATATTTCTTCTTTTTCTTCAAAACTTCGCACTGTATTTAGATATAATTTTTTCCATGTAGTATATGTCCATGTATCTTGTGGAATGTATTGTGACATGTAAATATTTTAATGTTTGTGCACTTTAAGTCCTAAATGTTGGTTCCGAAGAACTGTTCTGTGTGTATATAAATATATGTACTAAAATAAGTTTGCACTATTTTTTCAAAATACTGATAAAGAAATATATCGTGAAAGTAATCTAAGAGTTTTCAGATTTTTGGTTTGGATATAAGGTATATTGTGCTCTTTTTCATTTGTTGACTGTTCTCATCCATTTGGAGAGGCATAACTGTTTTAAAATAATTTTTGACTTTGGAGAGTGGCAGAACCACTGTTTTACCTATAGTATGATCATGTGGAAAGCTACAGAGATCCTAAATCTTCAACTTTGCATCCAATCCAAGAGGTGAAGAAGAATAGGTTTACTGAGGTGCTCCAGTACTGAGCCATTGGTTTCCCGTAATGAGGCTCTCACTGATACCCTCTTGAAAGCCTGGACTAAGCCCTGTTCAGGGCCTCCAGTCAACCCCCAGATTGCACATCGCCAGCGTCCTACTCCAGGGATGCCAACTTTAGGACCCAGTATCCCACACCTGAGAGCTTGATGGTTCATGATATTTCAGGCTTCGGCTAGTAATGTCGACCCATATGCATTCCACTCTGCTTCCCCTGACAGAGTTGAAATGAATCAAGACCGTCTGTAAACAAGTTTTCTCATCCACCATTCTCCCCTTGTAATCAGTAAATACCAGTTGCCTTCTGGGCCTCTATACCCATGTCTTGTGAGATTCAATCACTCAGGTTCTACCAATTGTACCAGAGAACCTGCACCATTTTTTTCTCAGGCCATTCAAGATGTGCTAAAATTTGATACGTTGTCTTGACACAACTGATTCTATTGGCAAAGCCATTGGCACCAGTGTGGCCCTTCGCCACCATGCGTGGATGTATTCCACTGGGTTTTCAGGCGACACCCAGACTTGTTTGATGGCCATTCCATTTCATTGTTCCAGTCTCTTTGAGAACAAGATAGATGCTGCTCTTGAATGCTTTAAGGAAATTGTAAAAGACCTGCATTAGTGACTGCTGGACCACAAAAGGGCCAGTGGCAGACACTGCTCCCTCTCAGAGCAGACAGTGGTGACTGGTGCATTGCTTCTGGGGTGGGGTGCCCGGGCCACCTACGAGAGGTGGAGAACAGAGGCCTCTCTGGTCTCTGGTGGAAGCTCAACTCCACATCAACCTGTCGGACCCACAAGGTATTCGCTTAGCATTGAAAGCCTTCTCGTCATCCATCGAGGAGAGGCTGGTTCACAGACAACACCACTGCCCTGTGGTATTGCAGCAAGCAGGGCAGGGTGGGACAGTGGGCCTTGTGCCTGGAGCACCGTTGGCGTAGCATCTCAGGATGTGCTTGGAACCTGGGAATTTCCATTGTGGGTAAGCACCTGGCAGGATCTTTGAACGCCAGAGCAGGAAGACTCAGCCATCAAAGTATTGCATATCTCAAATGGCGGATACATCTAGGGGTGGCACAAGGTCTCTTCGATGAATGGGGAGAACCTTGACTTGAGCTCTCTACCACCAAGAATGCACAATGTCAGCAGTTCTGCACGTTGGAGTTTCCAAAGTGGCCCGCTCATGGACCTCAGAGCTCATGTTTGCCTACTCACTAATCATTCTCCTGCCCCGAGTTCTGAACAAGATCTGGAAATACTTGGCCCAAGTCATCCTAGTGGCTCCAGATTGGCACATAGAGTATATTATCCTTAACTCCTGGGGATGAGCATTTGTCCTTCATCAAACAGCCCCTTTGGGAGGATCTCCTGTCGCAGCAGCTGGACTAGGTCCTGCACCCAGTCCTGTGCATCCTCCACCTCTATGCTTGAAAATGATTGAGTGGCAGCAGTTGAGTACTTTTGAGATCTCCCCCAAGGTTGTAGATATTATTCTTGCAGCCAGGCATCCCTCGACCAAGTCTGTATACCCCCACCGTTTTGACAAGTTTGTGGCCTGGTGCGCTGCCAAGTATGTTGCCGCACTTCATACCACACTGTCTGAGATTTTATTGTTTGCATTTCTCTAACCCAACAAGGCTTTGGAGACTGTTAAAGGGTACCTGTTGGCTCTTTTAGCCTTTTTACATTTGCAAGACTAGCCTTTGTTGTTTAAATCACAAGTTATGATGCATTTTCTTAGGAGATTACAGCATATGTTTCCCCCTTTTCCGTTTATTTTGCTCCTGTGGGGCTTGACTTTACTATTAACATTTCTCATGTGTTCTCTTTTTGAACCAATGCACAGCTGTCCTCTCAGGTTGCTTAGCCTCAAGACAGTCTTTCTGGTTGCCATAGCATCGGCACGGAGGGTGAATGAACTGCCAGCAATCTCTCTTAATCCTCTTTATGCCACTTTATACACCGATTAGGTGATTCTTCAGACTCAAGTCTCTTTCTTGCAAAGGTGGTGACTCCCTTTCATGCCGGGCTACCCTGTACTCTGCCCACATTATTTTCTTCACCTTACTCATCTAAGGGAAAAGAGAAACTTAATTGACTGAATCCTAAATGAGCTCTCAGCATCTACATTGATCGAATCACAGAATACCGAGTGAACGATCACCTCTTCATTGAATTTACTGGAGCAACGAAAGACAAGGTGGTGCAAAAAAGAGCCATCTCTTGTTGGATTGTGCTCTGCACTAAGATCTAGTACGCAATGGTTGAAAAGCAGCCCCCGGGACGTGCAGGCTCATTCTTCTAGAGCCAAGGTTGCTACCGCTGCATTGCTCGCAGAGTGCCTTTTCTGGACATTTGCCAGACCGCTAAATGGGTGTTACAAGGCATTACTGTTTGGACAGTCAGTTCTGTCAAGAGGGCACGTTGCCCTCTACCTCATGCAGGAGATTTTTGGTTTGAGACACTTCACAGTCGCACCATCTGGGAAGGACTGCGTTGGTATCTATTCAGAAGATGAGGAATCTGCTGTTAGAGACCTCTACAATTATTTACCTTCTAGAGCACTCTTTCTGGTAGCAAGTCTATCTAATCACAGATTCCTCCCTACTTGTGACTTGTACTCACTTCATATAAAAAAACTCCTTATTTAGTATCTTCAGACTGGTCATAACCAATCTGATTTGGGCTCCGCATCTACTGACTTGGACAAGTGAGAAAGCAACTGATGTCTGCATGTGTAGATGGCACCTATATAGGCTCATGCACGTCTGTTCCAGCGCAGAATGTTGTTGGAGCGCTGCCATTGCATCCACCTACCGGCATGCAGGAGTACTGCTGAAGATCTTCTGTATCCAGTCCGACGCCTGCGCAATATCCGGTTTGATAGTCTCGAATAGAAAGAGCTTTACCAAAGGTATCCTTCTAATCACCACCAAAATACTTTTTCCTTCTAATCCCCACCAAAAGACTTACTTAGCTGACATTAATTCTTTCTTGACCAGCCATTGGCAGTCCTTTACTACAGCCAATGAGGCCAAAAACTGTAGAAGAAATGCAACGGCCTAATTTATTGTTTTAGTCTGGTCAGGTGCTCCCTGGCCTCGTTGAACTTGACCCTGATTCTGCTAAAGTCAATGAATAACAGTTTTGAGCCATTGCCCTTGCTTAATTAAAAAATTCCCCTAAGGTACAAAATCCAGGTGGCTGTAAACATTTCAGGGTTTGCCCTAGGGACAAGCTGTTTTGACGACACACGCCCAAAGTTTTTTCCAAAAAGTACAGAACGTTATCTGAACGTTTTGTGCCATCTATTGTTTGTTAATTTGGCTCCTTGGAGGAATAAATATCATGCAAATGTATCTCTGGCGCACCATGCAAGTTTGTGTTGCCAGAGCCAAAGTGTGGTGTTCTACTGACCAACCCTTTCTGGCTTTCTGAGGTAATGATGCTTCTCCAGTATTCGATCTTCATAGAGTCACATGCTCCAATCATTCCACGTTGTCGAAGTGGGAGTCCCATGGCACATAAAGCAGTACAATAAAGCACACATAGCCTATAATGACTAAAAGACCTTAATTTGCTTACCTTAACCACATAATTCATAAGGAGCCAAACTTCACACAGTGAGGGGACATCACCCTTTAAAACACTCCCCACAGAAGCATTTTCTCTCAGATTTTCTACCACACTTCATGTGAAGGAAGTCTCCCTGAGATCTGCTCAGGTTTTCACTGATATTACTCATCTGATCCCTTTTTGTCATCTAGAAGAGCACCTTGAACCTACAGCTACAGCACCTAACCAACCAAGATGTCAGAGTCACTAACGAAAGGACTTTTTAGACACCGTGGAACTGTAGTGTAGTTCCTATATTCCCATTAGGCTCTGCGCATTGGAATAATATCTTCAATAGTATAGACGTAGGACAGAGGTTAACTAGGTCTTCTACTGACGATATTAGACTTAAGTTTTGTGTGCCAGCTAGCTCAGAGTTCACTAGAAACTTTCTCGAATAAGCGAGGAGGATTTTAACCTCCCTGGATAGACAAGAAGGGATTTAGTTTCTGACAACCATAGAACATGACAACTTTGCTCTCCTTGATCAAGAGTATATCTCTAGAGTCGTGTGAAAACAAAAGACAGCTATTTCACTCAGTCAATACGTGCATACTTAGTTTCACCAGATTGCAGAGAAAAGGAGATACGGGCGTTTTCAATAAAAGGTGTTATTTATTGATCAGTCTCTTTTCTCATACAAGAGAAATGAATCGCTACAATTCCAATACTTGTAGTTAAGTAAAGTGCATACAGTAAAAGCAGGATTATAAAATAATTTTATTGTACTGTATTATATATTTATATATTATATAGTATATAATTGTATTTTATTTATTCGCATGGGCGAACACACATACAAAATAAACTACCCACCCGAGCTCTCCATAAAAAACGCCAAACGCTACAAACACAACTTCATGAAGGCACACACTGAAACTCCGTTCGTGGACACTTACTTCTCACATATCAACGGAGCCACAAGCACCGATATCATCTTCTACACTCTGCGTAGAGCACAGTGGAGGAAAGCGCTCCTCTCCATTCTCACTAGCTCCACCACCAGTAAATCGGCTCATGGCCTAACGCTGTCTATCTCGTCATCCCAAGTATTCCCAGGCAAAGCCACCATCACCATCTACAACAACGGGACTATATTATTCCAAGCTACTGATAGGAACCTCGACCGACTCGACATTCTGTTCCCTACCTTCTTAGAACACATCACCAAACGGCGGACCTCCTCTCCGAACACATCAAGCTACACTACACCCTCCAACTCCAATCCCCAATCTAACTTGCCTTACCCATCTCTACAGCGTATTGACACACACCTGTCCCATCCCCCCAGCGCTATAGTTAGTCGCACACCCGATCTAACTCCTCCTCATCCCTCTGCTACTGGCGTAGATCGCTCCCCCCATACATCCTCCATACCCCCACTCTCCCTCCCCCCCACCTCTCACCTCCCAGAAGTCTCGCTGAACCAACCACCGCCCGGAGCTTATCACCCCCCTCCCCTCCCTGCAGTAGATCCATCTCCCACCCTATCTCCCCCCCCAACCCCCACTCTCACTCCCCACTTCCCCACCCTCCCAACTAGACACACAGAACATATCACCTCCCTTACCTTAACATCCCCCCCTCTCCTCCCCCCCATTCTCAGCCCCCACCACCTCCCTGCCACCCCCATTGTCCTCAGCCTTCACTCACTCCTCAACTCACCGGCTCCGCCTCCCGCCGACATATCTACCTGTGCCGCCTACCCTCCCCCTACCTCACCCACACCCCTCGCCCACAAATCCTCTCACACACCGAAGACCATCACACACGCTACTACCACAGAGCCCACCTATAACGCTAGCATATCCCCCCCTTCGGTACCCAGCTTTCCAACTCACTACTCAACGATGCACCCACGGCTCTCATCACCAACACCATCCCCAATCCACCTCTGGACATGATTTTACCCACCCTCCTACAATTCAAAGAAGATCTCCTACAAGTCAAAGAAGATCTCCACACCATCAAAGAACTTCTCTATACACACCCCAGACAACCCCCCACCACGCCATTACCCAACAAACGCCCCACCCTCCTCACCGACCCTCGCATCCAACTGTCCCCGCGCTGGCCCACTATCCCCGCTCGCAATCACACTCACCGCCCCCGTCGCGCCCTCAACTCCCTGTCGGACCGCGACCTGTGCTCCCTCCTTCGCTCTTTTGGCCCTGGTCCTGTAAAACACACAACGATCACACACCTCCCCATACCCACAATTCTCTCAAATACCCTTAGGCCCCCAACTCTAAGCAACAGAGGCTCCGTCCCCAACAATCTCAGAATTGTCCCCCTCTCGCTAGAAGGCTCAACCACCCTTCTCACTCCCAGACTTAAATGCATCCTACTCAACTGCAGATCGGCTCAGAGACACTCCTCCGACATCGCTGATCTCGTCATACTAGTCCCCCCCCCCCCCCCCCCCCCCCAACTATCACATCATTAGACTTGACAGGCCTGGCAAGACGGGCGGGGGAATTGCATGCATTTTTAGGAGCAACCTCTCCTTTACTAATGCCACCTCCCCCTCCCCCTCCCTCACTTCCTGTGAACTCTTCTGCCTAAATATCTCCAGCGAGGGCAAACAAGTATGTGCTCTACATCTCATCTATCATTCGCCTGGGGACAACCTCACCTTCACCCAACAACTCATGGACACGATCACATCCAATGCCGGTCGGCAGATCACTCAAATCTATCTGGGTGACTTTAATCTCCACTGGAACGATCAGAAAGACGCAGTGGTGAATAGTCTCAAAACTTTCCTTAATGCTCGTGACCTCACCCAAATATGCAACAGCCCAACACACGACAAAGGCTCGATACTTGATCTCATTATCGCCAAAGAGGACTCGACCCAACTGGAGGCGATTCAACCCTGTGACTGGTCAGACCACCACATTATCACCTTCTTTATCAACGAAAAAGTTAAACCTAACCCGGCTCAACCTACCAAATCCAAGATCTGGAAAAGGAACATGAAGAATCTTAACCCCAATTCCCTGCCACCCCACACATGCAGTCTCCTCCTTCCCCCTTCGGGCTCTTCGGATGTTCAATCACTGACCGATCACTACCTCGACTCTATGAACTCAATAATCAACGAGGCTGCCCCATTGCAACTGAAGAGAATCTCCACCAAGAGCTCAAACCCTTGGTACGACGGTAGACTCAATGAAGACAGGCGTGCTTTGCGAATGGCAGAGCGCACCTGGAGACCTGACCCCTCAGCACTGCATCTCAAAACGCTTAAGATCAAGAGAAACGCCTACTTTAGGGAAATCAAGCGCGCGAAATCTGACTTCTTTAGCCTTCAACTGGACCAAGCAAAAAACAGGCCAAAAAAACTGTTTGAACTAATCAAAACTCAAACCAAGACACAACCCTTACAATCGAACAGCACAACGAGCGACACCCCACACTGTGAAGACTTCTCTGCTTTCTTTAAGCTAAAGACAGACAACATAAGAAGTGACCTCATCAATGATGTAAGCCGATATCCTAGTCTCACCAGAATGTCTGACACTCAACCTAAAAATAACGCATCATGGACGTCCTTCGACATCTACTCTGAAGAAGCAATACTCAAACTGCTCGGCACCTTGAAGCCCTCTAATCACCTCATAGACCCCCTACCTGCTAATGCTGTAAAAGACTTCATCCCCCTGCTCCTCCCACTTTGGACCAAAATCATCAACTGCTCCCTTCAACAAGGTCTCATCCCGGACACCCTCAAGGTGGGGCAAGTCACGCCTATACTCAAGAAACCTACAGCTGACCCGTCTGACCTAAACAATTACCGCCCTATCACCAATATCCCCACCCTGGCCAAACTGCTGGAAAAATGTGTACAACTCCAACTAACAAAACACATTGACCAGTTTGACCTCCTCAACCCTCATCAATCAGGCTTCCGTGCGAAACATAGCACGGAAACGGCTATGACGCACATAATTGATGACGCCCTCCAAATCCTTGATCGCAATGATTCCTGCCTCCTCATCCTGCTTGATCTCTCCTCAGCATTTGACACGGTCAAACACTAGAACCTACTGGAGTTGCTAAACACCAGAATGGGCTTATCCGGGACTGTTCTCAAATGGTTTACTTCCTTCCTACATAACCGGTCTCAGAAGTTCAAGATCAACAATGCGCTGTCTTCACCTGTGACAGTAGATCTAGGCGTCCCACAAGGATCTTCCCTTTCTCCCACACTGTTCAACCTCGTCATGGAACCTCTCGCCACCTTACTCCAACCATCCAATGTTCAATTCCATATGTACGCCGATGACACTCAACTTTACCTAAAGCTACAATCACCGGAAGATATCAAACTGCTGAACTCCACTCTTAGAAACACCCAATCGTGGCTGGCCGATAACCACCTTAAACTAAATGCTCTGAAAACTGAGTTCCTTCTGATCTCTCCTCCTGCGAAAATTACCACCACCCAAACTTGGCTCAATCACCTAACAGCACTCAATGTCCAACCCACCATCGTGGACTCTGCAAAATCCTTAGGCATCACACTCGACGCCAAGCTTAACATGCAGCAGGACGTTAGCAAAGCAACGAAAGGAGCTAATTTCCAAATCAACACATTGAGGAATCTTAAACCCTTCTTACCAGCCAAGGACTTCCAAACTGCTGTACAAGCCCTAGTCATCCCCCGCATAGACTATGGAATTGTGGCCCTCAGCGGACTCCCTCTATCAACAACAGCACCCCTTAGAGCCTCCCTGAACGCTGCCGCGAGACTCATTACTGGCTCAAGAAAACATTCACATATTTCCCCAGACTTAAAATCTCTGAAATGGCTACCTTTTGAAGCCAGAATACAGCTGAAAATTGCCGTTATGACTCACGCAGCCGTACATCACAAGGCACCCAACTACCTCACTCAAAAGCTGTCTTTCTCAGGAGGTTCGAGATCCAACAGAAGCACAAAAAGTCTACTACTGAAACCACGTAGATTCCGGAAGGAAAAAACATACAAACGCTCCTTCTCAGGAATGGCACCCAGGATCTGGAATGCACTCCCTCCTGAAACCAGGCTTATCTCCTCCACTGCATTCTTCAAGAAAGAGGTGAAAACCATCCTTATGGCTAAGTTCACCTGAACTTTATTGTTGTTGGATAAGAGACCTTGCACCGCCTTCTACTATTGGCTACCTGATTGTATATTGGCATTATACTCTTACTTGATTGTTTATTGGCTTTATATTCTTATTTGATTGTGATCTCACTATGCTACTCACATACTACCGACCACTTTATTCCACTCATTAGTTTGTTGAATCACTCTCTTGATGCCCCTAACACTTGTTCCCCCTAATTCTAAGAAAATGGTATAAGCCATCCATACTGTCAAAGTTTTACCTGAACACTATTGTAGTTGGATCAATGACTTTGCGCCATCTTATATTACTGTTTACCTGATTGTTTGTTGGTTTTTTATCTATACATGACTATCACATTGTATCCAATAGTTTGTTTAGTCACATCCCTGTGGCCCCTACCCCTGTCTCTGTGAAGCGCTCTGATATCTGTAAAGATCTTGTTCGCGCTATATAAACTTTTGAATAAATACTGTAAAAGCATTGATATGGTTTCTTAGCCATATGATACTTTAAAATGGATAAAAGATATATATACACATATACATTGACTAATCGTACTCAACTGGTGCTTCTAACTACGCCTACCCCGGTGTACCTGACCTAAGCCTAATACATGGGAGGGAGTATGTAAGTAGCAGTTTAAGTTAAGTTTGTTTTGCCAAGAATCTTACTCAAGAATTCTCTATAAGGGTTTAGTCAGTTCAGTACCTGGGATTTAGAAGGCAAGAGGGCTGGTATCTCTTTCTCAGGACTCGGTATCCCAGTCACCCGCGAAGGTGGGCTGGAAACGCTGGAGGCTGGATTTCTCGGCAAGAGAAAAGACAGCGTCTTCCTCAGCGCGTCAAAAGGGGAGGGGCAGCGTCCGTGGGCTCTCGCATCAGCTGGGCTCTCCTGTCACTGCTCCAGGTTCATCACCACCGTGTGTCTGCTTAGGACAGCGTTGGTATATTTATACCTGAGAGGTGCTGGGTTTGACGTAAGGATGGACATAAGACGTCAATAAGGATGTCACTAAGAACTGACCGTTCTTGCAGTGCTTTACAGGAGTTCTTGGACTAAATCAAAACATGGCAGGCTGGGATTTCCCAGGTTGCCCGAGGCTTGGATTTGTTTAAGAACTCGTGTGCTTTCTAGGGGGCTGGAGGAATAGTGCTTGCTTAATGTGACAGCATGCGCTATGACTAATGTATGAAACGGGTTTCTGTGCCGTTGTATGGATATTAGTGATTTATAACTGGGCACGGGTCAGAAATAGGAGTATCGATACAGGTCCCTAGATAAACATTCTACAGAACTTTCGGGAAAAGACTCATCGAGAAGGACAAAACAAGAAGTGTATTTATTGCATACAACCTGCCCACAAAGTAAAGGATTGTAAAATCAGCCTCGCATTTGACTCTAAGACTCTTCAAGATATAGAGGTGAGGCTTCTTATATGGCTGCTGAAATCTAAAACAAAACAGGCTGGTTTTAAGGACAAGGATAGTTCGGATTCATCTCAATCTCAAGGTCACAAAAAAGAGAAAGATCACGTGATCATGGATGATCGGAAGCGCATAAAAAGTACTTGAGAGAAAACATCAGAAGAGCATTCTCATAGGGAGTATACAAAAAGAAAACTGCTAAATCGAAGTGAACCACCCCTTACGATTCTTATACACTGGGACCAAGCATTGTTCATACCAGCCAGGAACACGGTGATGAATGTGAGGAGGTTGCTGAAAGTGCTGGAGGCAGACTCTTACTGAAGAGAGGAGGCAGCCATCTTCGAAGTGGACATAGAAGAGGCCTTTGATAGCCTTCAGTGGCCGTACCTGTTTAGGGTGATGAGAGCATTCGGTTTGGGATCAGCGTTTGTAGCATGGACGGCTCTTTTGTATGCGGACTCTACGGCCCGCGTTAGGACAGGTAAAATCATATTGGATAGCTGTAGGGTGGAGAGGGGAACCCAACTGGGGTGCCCCCGTGAACCCTGCTGTTCGCTCCGGTTATGGAACTGCTGGCTGCTAAAGCCAGGTCGGGAACCTCGTACCATGGACTAGAAGTGGAGGTACGCATCCATCACATAGCTTTGTATGCAGACGACTGTCTCCTTTTCCTTCCAAATACAGGAGAATAACAAGAAGGAGTCAAGGAATTCCTGTTGGAATGGCATTAGATAGAGTGACTGGCCTCAAGGTAAATTGGAGGAAATCATGTCTGTTTTCCACTAGACTGGGCCGAGACAAAGCACAGGCGGTAGATGGGATAGAGTGGTAAGGCAGACATACTCCATACTTGGGGCTGCAAATTTACCATGACCGAGCAGATTTTCTGGAGGGCAATGTGGGTAAAGTTGTTAGAGGGGCGAAGGCCAGTTTTGAGTTTTGGGGGTCCCTCCCCTTGTCACCAACTGGAAGGATATTGCTCGTAAAAATGGTGACTTTCCCGAGACTTGTGAACGTGTTTGGGGTGCTGCTGGTGTGGATCCTGGCGGAGAGGTTTATGCAGCTCCAGACGATGGTGACGGAATTCCTGTGGGAAGCTGGGAGGCACAGAGTAGCCCTGACAACCTTAATAAAACCAAAAAATGAGGTTGGCCTGGCAACCCCAGACTTTGAATACTATTATATAGCTGCTCATATGCAATGGCTCACAAAATGGGTTGCAAGTCAGTTGCGAGAGATGGTGCAGCAGGGAGACAGGTGCCTACACCCAGACCTCCTCTCCAGAGTAGTACTAAGACTGCCCATTCAGGGAAGGGAAATGTCTACAGAATTGTGGGTGGCTCATAAATGTTGGGCTGGAAGCCTACAGAGGTCCGAAGTCAGATGCCCATATGCACGGGAGATTCCACTCACATACTGCATGACATTACAGCACAGAGTGGACTGGAGGCATGGGTGACAGCAAGTGTGACCACAGTGGGGATGTTATATGAGGAGGGCGCTCTCCTGCTCTTCAACTTATTCAGTGAAAGAGATGAGATACCAAGGGGAGACTTTTTTTTATATGCGGCCTTAACAGCAGCAGTACGTAATCACTATGGGAGTGGACTCACTGAGCCGCCTCTGGCGGAGGGGTGTCAATATGTGGTATCAGCAGCTGGGACATTTAAGGCGGTTACTTGCTTGTACAGGAGACTTAGCCGGGCGATACTCCCTGCCCTTAATGAATTACAATAGAACTGAGAAGAGAACCTGGGGAACCCATGACGGGGAAAACATGGGGGGGAATTGATGGAGCGGGTTAGTCAGATTACTAGAAACACTAGATTACAATTAGTGAATTTCTATGCATTTCACAGGGCGTATCTTACCCCAGTGCGTATAAATAAGTTCTTCAATACGTCAATGGCGGCTTGTCCTCGCTGTGGGGAGGAGGGAGCAGAGTTTCTACATATGTTTTGGAGCTGCCCGGAAATGGGGAATTTTTAGAGGGAGGTGACTGAAATGCTTACCGAGATAACGGAAAAGAATGTGAGCATGATTCCAGGAAACTGCCTGTTGCATCGATTCCCACATACCTCTAGGAATAAGATCACAAGTAAATTCCAAGACCTGGGTTTAATACTTGCAAAAAGAGACATCACCAGTCACTGGAAGGCAAAGGGGGGGACCCCGTATAGATAGCTGGAGGATAGAATTTGTGAACTGGGCTGGTTATGAGGGAACGGTTTGGCTAAGAGAAGCTAGGCAAAATGGGAGTGAGAAGGCTATAGAGGCAGCCAGGGCATGGGAGGCCTTGGTAACGCACCTTAAGCAGTTAGAGAATGCCTCAGAAGAAGAGTGCCAAGGGACCCCAGGAGGGTGGAACATAAAGCACTCTGATATAAAGGCATGGAGAGTGTTGCATGGGGCAGGAAGATCAGGAGGTGCTATCCATGTATTGGGAGTCTGGAAGGGGATTAGGGAATAAGGCCTTTGGACAGAGGACCCGGGAGAGCGGACCTGAGAGGGTCAGATTTGCAAGTAAGAGAGGAAGAGGGAAGCGGTTGCCACTTGGCATAGTGTGGGTAGATGAAGTAGATATCACATGGGTTACTATATTGTATTCCAAGCGCTGGAAAATCCTTAAGAACTGTGGATATGGGTATAGAAAACAGCTCCATGGCAATGAAAGGTTTATTCTGAGAACACTTATGTCTATTCTCATGTGAATGTCTGTACAATATCACTCAAAAATGCTCAGTTTGTTTAAAAAAAAAATAGTTAACAGAGATAACCACCCTTTCCCCCAACTTGGCTTTACAGTTAGAAAAAAATCCTCCTCAGAACCATTGACGATGACGTCTACATTGGCATTTAAAATATCGATTACTACATTATCACAATCAAACATACCGACGTCGACAATGACTGCACGAGCATTGACAACCACGTCGATTACATCATTTACAACAACCACAATGACGACGACCCTGTAGACAAAGACATAGTCAATGAGGACACTCTCAACATATACCTCATCATCGACGACCTCGTCGACAACTGTGTAACCACCACCAACAAAATATTCGAAGACCCACTCAATGGCGGAAAAGAGGTCTCCATTGATGAAAAGGAGAAAAACTGTACCATTGACGAGCGGCATAATATCTTTAGAATTTTTACGACCAATACATACATCCCCAAGTAAGGTCTCCTACTTGATGCATCTGATTCAGACAATGAGGGTACCAAGAGGAGTATGAGGAAGAGTATTATGAAGACTATTATTCTTCAAGACCACAGCAATACATGGAAAAGTCTGCAAAACATATGGAACACTTCAAACATTATAGTCACCCTCCATTCCAAGAAAGCTTGGTTCAAGTTCCTCTAACTTTGGTTCCAGACCTCCAGGGCATGTTGCAGGACTACTATAAAAGATTTCCAGAACCTATCAAGGCAAAATCCCCTGCTCAGTCCAAGGGTCCATCTCAAACCCAAACTCTGAGAACTCCTAGTCCTATAACCCCACCTCTAACACCTAGAAGGACTTCAGCTTCCAATATAGCAGTGCCTCCCAAAGACGAAGGATTGGAAATACCTCACAATCAATCTACTCCCAATGAATGGGATGATTATTTAATTCCGGCAACATATCCACCTGCAGGTCAACCGGTTGAGTCTCCACCCGATAACATCTCAGGTTTCCATAATCTTCTGAAAAAAGCTGTAAAAATATTTCAGTTGCTGTTAACTATTAAGCAGTCAGACTGTTTCTTATGGCTTTAAAGAGCCTGCTGAGAAAACGATTAGAATGATCCCAATAGTAGGCTATATTTGGGAAGAAGGAGCATAAATAATGAAGAGCCCTGCACAGTCTCCACTGTTCTGCCAACGATCGACAAAAAGTACAAGGCGCTGGAAAACGCGCCTACGTATCTGGTTGGGCACCTAAGACTAGATTCTATGGTAACATAAGTGGCTCAACACCGGTCCAATAATCTATCGACGCCCATATCAACACCACTAGGTAGGGAATGCAGGCACCTAGATAATATTGGTAAACCATTCTCTACAATGTCAGCAACTACTGCTGCTGATTCACTAGCACTCTTAGGCCTGTATGACAGACAAATGTGGCCGAACATCGTCGCCTACATAGATATTCTGCTGAACAATGTTAAACGGGAAGCAAATAAAATTCTTCAGGAGGGCGAAAGAGCCTCTTCAGAAATTATAGGCTGCGCTAAGGCTGTAGCATCGACTGGGTTCAGGTAGTTGGCAGGAGCTGCTGTTCTGAGGCGGCAAGGATGGTTGAAGGCCACGTCGCTAAGGCCTGAAGTCCAGAGCAAGCTCCTAGGCATGCTTTATAATGGAGAGGCATTGTTTGGGAAGCATGTTGATGACGCCTTACAGGCGATCACGGCAGATACAGATACCATACGATCCTTGGGTACCCTACAAATAAGGAAAACGCCTTTTCGAGGTGCGCAAGGAAGAGCTTTTGCTCTCGTAAAGAGGAGGCATATCAGCTGTACAAGTAGCAACAGTACCAGCCTTTTCAGCAGCAATATTGACCTTCCTATCAACAACAGCTGTACAAATATCCACCAGCAGCAGCTTGCACAATGCAAGCGCCTAGAAGGAAACAAACCTCTCAAGCAAGAGGCACCAGCAGAAAGCATTGACATTCTAGAAGTGCTTGTTATACCCTCTCCAGTCTGCCAAGTTGTTGGGAGCAAATATTTTTTACTTTTCTTACTGATGGCGACAGATAACATCGGACACATGGGTGTTAGATCTGATCACTTACAGTCATACTTTAGAATTCATCCAAAGGCCACCAACACTCCACCAGGGGAGCACACCTGCCTTATCACAATCTGCTCCAGCGAAACGTTTTGACCATGCTACAAAAAAGAGTAATAGAAAAAGTGCTTCACTCCCAGAAAGGAATGGGTTTCTATTCTAGTTTCTTCTTAATAAAAAAGAAAACAGGGAAGTGGTGACCCATTTTGGATCTGCAGAATCTAAACAAATACATAGTAAACAATCCTTTTGCATGGGAACCCTTCAAAACATCCTGCATCTCCTCAATCACAGGAATTACATGTCAACATTACATCTACAGGATGCTAACTTTCCTATCCCCATTCATCCAAAACATTGCAAATTCCTGAGATTCAGGGTAGCTGACACTCACTATCAATGCACATCCTTCCTTTTGGGCTCAAATCAGCCCCCCACATTTTTACAAAACGTTTAGCCCTATTGTCAACTCACCTAAGACAGAAGGGCTTCCAGGTATTCCCATACCTTGACGATTGGATGATTAAGTGACCGACTGCTCATCAAGCGTCAAATGCTACAGCAGCTTGTCTGACATTGTTCGAAGACTTAGGTCTTACCGTCAATCATCAAATATCATTAGTACATCCATCAATGATAAAACATTCCTGAGAGCAGTTCTGGATACAATCCAAGACAAAGCGTTTTTATCATAGGAAAGGCAAAAAAGACTCATACTGCTAGTACAAAGGCTACTGAAAGGAAAGTTAGTTTCTGTATGCCTGTTAAAATATCTTTTAGGGATGATGTATTCTGCCATTTCACTGGTAACTTATTCCCATCTAAGAATGCAACCTTTACAGGGCGAATTGGACAAGCATTGGATTCAAACACAAGTATCATTCGACAACCTAATCCAGATCACTCCAAACATGACAGCAGCTCTACCCTGGTGGACAAAAGCCATCAATCTGTCATTGAGACTAACATTCTTACCCCAGATACCCAAATACGTAATTACCTCATTACTTTCTTAGACGGTTGGGGTGTCCATCTGCAACATCTAAAGAGGAGTGGAAAATACCACCAGTATGCATTATGTTAACAAACAAGGGGCACAACATTTCTGGCCCTATCCAAAGAAGCACAAATAATTTCTAAATGGGTATTGAGAAACCAAATACCATTATGAGCAGAACATGTTCTAGATACTAAAAACATTCTGGCAGACATATTGAGCATTTCTGGCTTTCCAAGGTAATTATGCTTGCTGAGTGACTGCTAAGTTCACAGTTGCCAGATGGATGTCACGTACCACCCTGGAGCCGAACCTGCATACGGTGTCCAAGCACACTCAACTAGGACAGTGGCATTCTTCAGGTTGTACCTGTTGTACCTGTATTTTACAGGTATTCTACAGCCTATGCTTTCAAGGGTTCCTTGCAAACCATGCAATATGTGTCATGGACGTTCTTTCCGACCTTGTTATTTAAACTGCCTTATGCTGATAAGTCCGCCTGACTTTCTCATTCTCAATTGCTGTGGAATCTACCCACATATAAGGAACAAGAAAGAAGCAAGAAGTAAGGACTATTTAGTTTGATGGTTACATGTTACTCTTTAGTCTGCAAGTTGTTTTTTTTTCTCCATTGTTGACACATTCCTACTAACACCCTTAGCTGCCATTCAGGAAAAAAAAACACAGGAAGGTATCTAGAGAAGGGATACAGGTGCAGAAAAAGAATTGTGCCGCATGTGGCACATGCATTACTAGTGCTCAAAGCTCCAAATCAACAGCTCTGAAAGCAGTTTCTGATCACGCTGTTCAGTGGTAGGATGCCCAGAAACTGATAATGGGAAAGAAGAGCCTATGACGCATAGTAATAGTCACAAAAAAAGATAATTTTATTTATTGCTGGTATGAGCATCCATCATGTATGCCTTTGTGTATTTGCTTAAGTTTCTCTTATTTACACGTCCTTTTCTTCTTTACAGGTGTTGTATCCTGTGTGCCACGTCCGGAACCTGATGCTATGGAGTGCAGTGTATCTCCCTGGTTCTTCTCCCTGTACCCCGGCTGATGATTCGGGTGCACCGTACCCCATCCCAGGCTCCAGCCCTGAAGAACAACCCCTGGGCAGGTGAGCCAACATTTCAAATACCATTCATGTGGCGTAAGATCAATGCAGATAGTGGTTGGATCTTTGTAAAAAAGCACCCTAGGATTATTTTAAATAATGGAGCAGAGTAAAACATATTGACCTTTTTTCTGCTTAGTGGAGACTGTAGGAAACCCTAGATGGCAGGGAGCCCATCATAAAATAGTTCACAAAACAATAAAAAGGAAGCCCTGGTGCATGCTTGGGCAAACCAGCCACTGCTCCACCTCCTACAGTGCCTTCTGGCCTTGTGAGACCCAATTCCAAACTGTGAACCGATGTCCTGTTTTCTTTTTACTAAAGAAGTATAGTTAAGTGTGTAATCTGGAGAGGTATCTTCTGTATCCCTAGTTAGCTCAATATGCGGGATTGGTGGGTAGGCAACACAGCATTAGAAGTTGTTTGGACCAAAACAGGCAAGCAAATGAAAAAGAGTAAGACCTCTCCAAACACAGCAGAGTTCTGTAATTGTTTTGGTGATAGTAATCTGTCTGGCTGTTTCATCTCAAGGGTACAAGAGACAAATGTGATATATGCACAGTATCCCGCCAGTGAATGCCTGTGCCCTTTGGGGTAAAGTTGGTATGAGGGAATGTTGTAACCTGCGTCAATGACATTTCAGTAGCTTACTCAGTGAATAGCAGAATCAAGAAGGCTTAGGTGATCAAGCAGTCAGGAACTAACATTTTCACATCTGGGTTCTTCTTGAAAGATATTCCTGGCAGCCTCATGTAAGCCAAATGAATTTCCCCAGAACTTGGGCAACTCTGAAAAGCAGGAGAAATAAATTGAGGAGTCAAAGGCAGGGATTTAGATTGCCTTGTAAGTGGTGTCAGATGTACAACTGGCAATAAATGCATAGGAGGCTGGACATCATGTTGTTGAATTTGCAGACACTTCCAGTGTGGTTTCTCTGTCTTCTTGGGAGAGTTGGCCAGCCAAGTGAGATTGTTTGACACTGACCAATTGTCAATGATTTCTGTTGAACTTGCAATTGACATGGGGAAGCCTGTTTTATTATCAAATGTACCATGTACCTCTGTTGCATGAAGAAGTCAGCAGAACCTGATCTGCCTAACAAAAAGAAGGGCTACCTCAAACTAAGGAACAGATAAGAAAGAATTATTGTCCTGCTGGTCGGTCCAGTCCAAACAGAGATGTCTGAAAGAGGGGGGGAGGGGTACATTAGAGTAGTACTGGAGGGAAGCCTGTACACTAGATGCATGTTTTTAGCTACTCAACAAGAAAGGACCTTGAAGCATGGACCCCAAAAGTTCCAAAATGCTCTTATCCGATCGGTATAAACTAACAATGTGACAGGCGTCCCACCACAGGAGTCTAACTTCAGCAAGGGGCTCGAACAGGACATCTGGTGCACAAACATCTACATAATTAATGTTAACACCTCACTCCATAGAGAATAACCATAGTGAATAAAAATGTTGCCTTCTTAATAATTTTGCACCCACTCCCTTCACCAGTTTGCACCAAACCTGGGAAAATGTATGATCACAGTTTAACATTTGAGTGTGACAAATATTAACACAGGAGAGGTCCCAAACAACAGACTTTTATATTTAAGATGGAAATTGCTTTAGGCGACTTTTGTTAAAATAATAAAAAAAACTGGTGGATGAAAATACACCACATTTTTAGCCACTGTGACCTTCCTGACATTCAGTACTGCCCTTTTCTTGGTTTCATTTGTTTTTGGTATATATTCTATTAATTTATAAGCATAAATGTGATGGAGCATGGGCCATTGCTGAATATCCATAATTGTTTCAGATGAATTGAATAATTCTTTTCAAAACAATAGAAGTTCACCACAGTGCGGGAATGCTTCAGTGTACATTTGGAGAAACAAATAAAATAAATTACCACCACAGGATTGCCGATGCTGCAGGGTATGCATAAATGGTAGGGGTTATGCAGAGCTTTCCTTCCAGGTCTGTCATGTTAAGCTGAATTATGCAAGAAGTAATTGCTGAGCAGTTGAGCAGAACTCTCCCGGACCGTTATTCTTTTAAAATACAATGCCCTTTCATGCCACAGTGTATGTCTTCTTCTCTTCTTACCTTACCCTAAGCCCCAGTTAGGAATGGTTCCAGACGCAAAGTTGAGGGGGATATGAATTGGACAGTAAAGGCAGTTGACAACTGCCCAGTGCTGCTGGTGTTGCCTAAGTGACCACAAGAACAGACACAAGGTGATAGTTGATGTTGCCAGTAGTGTCATTTGATGGTGTTATTTGTGGTATCATCTGCAAGAGGTCTTGAGTAGTGCATTTGGGGTCAAGTAATAGTTGGCCACTGTAGGAAGGTAGGATCTGCTTTCATGGTTACCCCACTTTTTTGGGTTGTCAGTATGTTTTTGACTAGTCTGACATCAAATCCTGCTAATCAGGACACGTCACTGTGCTTTTCCCCTACATTGACCATGGTAAACACTTCTGTACATCCACAATTGGCTACTGGTGTACCCTTGTAAGTCCCTAGTATATGGTACTAAGGTGCCCAGGGCATAGGTACACCAGGAGTCTGCATGGGCTGCAGCATGTATTGTGCCACTATGTGAGTCCACTTAATCTGCGACTACAGGCCTCCCATTGCAGCCTTTGTAAGTTGGTGCTTGCCCCCCTCACAACAGATATGTTTTCTTATATATGTGGTCACTACACTTAAAACCTATGTCACCCCTATGGCCTGAAGGCATGGTGCTTGGTTGTAAGTGTGAGGTTGTACCACACAAACAGAGGGGTCCCCTGAAATAGGATAAAGGTAGAGACGCAGGGGAAAAGAGCACAAACTAATAGTACAAAAAATCTCTACCTGTATTACTCAAAAGGCGCTAAAAGTTAAGCTCCCAAACAGCTGGCCTATAGACCGAGACATGCAAGAGTCCTAAATTTAAAACATATCAAAATGTATTAATAATCGGTTCATATACTGTTATACATAAATAGTCAGTAAGCAAAAAAAAATAACATCCTAGCAACCCATTTACTCAAACATTCATACCAACAGACTCATGAACACACATTCTCATCTGTCCTGACACTCCGGAATCCAGTCATACTAGCAGCGATGAAGGCAATGTTTGAAAAAGTGGACCACAGTTTTCAAGAACAATTGTTACATACATCAGATACTTTTTATATACAAGGATCTTTTTTTATAGTATAGGGTTGCTGGGATGTTGTTTATTTTGCTTTACTGACTATTTATTTGAGTATAAGAATCGATTATTAATACATTTTGATATCTTTTGAATTTATGACTCTTGCATGTCTCTGTCTATAGGCCAGCTGTTTTGGAGCTTATCTATTGGCGACTTTTAGCGCCTTTTGATTAATACAGGTAGAGATTTTTTGTACTATTAGTTTATAAGTGTGAGGTTACCCCTGCTTGAGCAGGACAGCCCTACAAACCTCGGAGTCAATTCTACAGGTTTTATAAGTGTGGTCAGCCATTTTAATACATTTAGTGGACATCAGTCATTACGAGATGTCGAAATATATAATGGGTGCACCGAACCCAGTCATGTTTGGTATCATACATGTTGGAATCATACCCCCAACACCGATTCCAGTGTTGGAAACTTGATGCCATGTACTGGGGGGCTTTTTAGTGGACCCCCTGTACTCCTGGTAACAGCCTTTCAGGGTCTGACAGCAAGCTAGGCTGCTGCCGACCGCAGACACGATTATGCCCTCCTGCTGCTGAGCCAAGCTCAAGCAGGGGAAGGTAGAACAATAGGTTTCCTGTCACAGGACAGGACAGGACAGGACAGGACTTGGTGTACCAGATTGGGCCACCAGACTGCTTTGAAGGGCACATTTAGTGCCCTCCTTGCATACTCCAGGTTGAGCCAGTTGAGGGAGCTGTTGGCTCCCGCTCTGGTTCGAAACTGGACTAAGGACATGGGAGTATCCTGCCCTCTGTCCAGCCCCTCCTCTGGGAGCGACTCCTGAGTAGTTTCAACCATTTCCCTACGGTGTTTAAAGGCATACCTGACGGTGGTTCTTTAAATTCGTCATGGGACAAGACTCAAGCCTGAAACCACGTCACTCTTCAACAGTCTGGAGACTTGGACTTTGCCTGGAACCGAGACTGCACCAAGGACGACTCCTGCTGCTCCTGGTCTCGCTGTTTTGCAAGTCTTCATCATCATCTGTGTCTATTGTTCTTCCAGGATCTTCACCAGACCTATGGGCATTAAGGACACCCGAAGTAACCTCCCTTGGAGTGAAGGAGTCACTCCCCTGCATCTGCAGGCACTGCAACGAAGCTGACCATTCTGCTGCCCCTGACATCCCACGGACTTCGAAAGGCTCAGCAACACTGGTTGAGGTTCTGCAACTCCCTTGAGTCCTGACCTGTCCTCTCTGCAATGTTGAGGCCAGTATCCCTTGTCGGACCTACTGGGACTCTCTGTTCCATGTCGACTTGCCATTGCCAAGGCTTGTTGGCTCTGCACTCCAGAAATCTTAGGCATACAAGAAGCTCCCGCATCTCTTCCTGCCGAGTACCATGTCCTCACTGCATCCTCTGCACTATGAACTTACCTTGTTGGTGAGCTGCTCGAGGTTCTCTTGCGACTCCTGTGCATTCGCCCTGTGGGTCCTCCTGAGGGTCTTCCCCTGCTCCAGTGGGCTACCCTGCTTGCCCAGGGCCTGCACAGACTCTCCTGCTTGTGGTGAGTTCCTAAGACCTTGCAGGTTCCAACGTTGCTCCATCTTCGTTCTCCATGCCAGTTGCGGCTACTGTGAGAAGCTGGCTTAGTGTATGGTGTACACTTAGTGAAGTGGGCACTGTGCACCAATCCAGACAACCCTTATGGTGATTTTAGTGGTCTTTGACAACTTTTGAAAGCTCTCTAAGTGGTAGCTGTGGAGAGCAGCCTTCAGGCTCAGTTCAGAAGGAGTGTAAATCAGCTTGTTTTAACAGAACATAATCTTAGTGATATAGATTAAGTGAAAAAGAACCACACAGTGTATTTATAAAAATATGTATTTATTATATAACACTCACTAACACATACTGGTATCTCCTAGCCGGAGATACATACAATGCAATGCACACAATACTTTTCAATAGAAACCGGTAAGTAGCATGTAATACACAGTGGTCACTAGGAGGGACCAAACCATATACTGAATTAGTTGAATGCGAACCACGACTTGAGTTAAAACTGTGTGTAGAAGGCTTAGAATTGCCAGGGACTAAGGGAATCTCCCAATGTAAGTAACTAGGAGCTACACCGTGCTCGTGTGCCAAGTGGGAACACGACCATGTGATCAATACAAGTCAATGGGTAAGTTGCGGTTGCACTTTTAAAGAAGAAGGACCATTCTCAGCGGACCCTGAAGAAACCCTGTGTAAGACAGAAGGTTGGAGAGCCACCCTACCCATGGATACCTTAGGAACCAGGATACCTGCCACAGGAATGCTGGGTGCTTAGGTGTGAAGTGGCGTCCGAACCGCAGTCGATTCCATTGGAGGACTTCAGAAAGATGCTGCTTCTGGAGAAGGTGAAAGTGTCCGGTGAAACCCAAAGGTGGATTCAAGCTGTGAAGAATCTTCAAGCAGAGGGGACAAAGTCTATGCCACTCAGGAGTAACCAGGAGGCACGGTAGACGAATGCCCACCGATGTCTGGTGCTGCAGGGGAGCGGACGGTGACCTTAGGACTGCAGCTGTGTGGACAGGCCACGCTGTGGGAGACCAGGAGCCACACACGAGCTGTCCCACGTCAGATGTCGAGAGTTGAGGGGTCGGTGTCCGGTGGGAGCACCAACAAGCCTTGGCACCTAAAACCAGTGTGGAAGTGGAGAAAGGTGCAATGTCAAGACCTGCAAGATCCAGGAGACTCCCCACAAGCGGGGAAGTCAGGGCAGGCCCTGAGCAATCAGCAGAGCCCAGAGAATACGTAGGGGACCCACAGGCCGGAGGCACTGGAGTCCCCAGAGGACCATGAGCAGCTCACCAAAGAAGCAAGCCCACAATGCAAGTGCTGCGGTGAGTACGAAGATCTTGGTCACTGGAGATGCTTGATGTTGGGGCTACTTGGAGCCCGAAGATCTTGGTGGAAGGAAGTCAACAATCCTTTGCAACTGCAAGTTGACGCGTTGCACAGGAGTTTGGTTCCTGCGGCTTCGACGAGGGATACTGGCCTCAAACTTTGTGAGAGGACAGGTCAGGCCTAGAGGGATGTGAAGAACTACCACCTGTGTTGCTGAGTTTTTCGGAGTCCTCGGGAGCTCAGGATCTGCAGACTGGTCAGCTTCGTTGCGGTACTTGTGGATGCAGGGAAGTGACTCCTTCACTTCAAGGAAGATTCCTTCAGGTGTCTTGGATGCCCAGAGGCCTTGGAAGGTTCCTGTATGGTGCAAAGGCACGGACGTTGCAGCAGATGAGCAGGGTGAGGAAATCGGGGGCAGCAGGAGTCTTCCAGATTGCAGCCTTGATGTCCAGCGAAGTCCAGAGTGCCCAGAGAGTTGAAGAAGTGGTGTCAGAAATTAATCTTGACCCATGGCGAATCTAGGGACCCACCCACAGATAAGCCCTTAAATACCCTAAGAAAGGGTTAGGACCATTCAGGGGTCCCTCCCAAAGGAGGGGCTGGACAAGGGGGAGGATACTCCCCTGTCCTTTGTCCATTTTCCCGCCAGAGCGGGAGCCATCGCTCCCTGGACTGGTCTGAACTGGACTATGCTTGGAGGGCACCAAGTATGCCATGCACGCAGACTATGGTGCTGGCAAGCGCTCCCACCCTGCCCCAATACACTAAATCCTGTCTGGGAGGTGATCATACCTCCCTATGACATGATACCTATTGTTCTGCCTTCCCCTGCTCGAGCTTGGCTCAGCAGTAGGAGGGCAGAAACGTGTCTCTGGCCAGCATCAGCCCTGGCTTGCTGTCTTGGTCTGGAAGACTGGTACCGGGAGTACAGAGGGCCTAACGGAGGGCCTTTCCAGTACTTCGAATCTTACCTCCCACACCGTTTATGGTGTGGGGGTATGATTCCAACATGTTTGATACCAAACATGACAGGATTTTTTCCAGCACCGCCTAATGACGCGGTGCCCCTCTATATGTCATATGGCTGTCTCACAACTAGGGAGAATGGACTCCATAGGTCGTAGGGGTGTCCTGCTCATGCAGGGCCATCTTCACCCTTAGAACCAAGCACCCTGCCTTCAGGATTGCAAAGGCCTGTTGTAGCGGTGACTTATAGGTTTTAAGTGCAATGACCTGAGATATAGGGAAACCTATATCTTTAGTAAGTGTTGCTAGCATCCGCTTACACAGGCTGCAATGGCAGGCCTGTGGTTGCAAATTGAGTGGTCCCCCATGGGTGGCATAATGCATGCTTCAGCCCATGGAGGATCCCTGGTGTACCTATGCCCTGGGTACCTTAGTACCATATACTAGAGACTGATACGTTTGCACCAGTGTCCAATCTGGGATGTACTTACCAAACCAATTTAGGGGAGAAAGCACAGGGACTGGGGTCCAGATTAGCAGGATCTCAGTCAGACTAGTCAGAAACAGTTTTACATCAAGCAAAAAGTGGGGGTAACCGTGAAAGCAGTTGCTACTTTCCTACAGCTACCAAGGCTTGTTGGTGGTCCCGCCAGACACCGCCCCCTTGGTCATCGACATTCGACGTAAGACAGCTTGTGCACGGCACCTGGTCTTCCTCAGCTTTGCCTGGTCCTCACAGCAGCAGCGACAAGGTCACCGTCATCACTTTTGAACCATCCGACATTGGTGGGCATTGCTCTTTGCCTCCTGGTCACTCCTGAGTGACATAGACTGTCCCCTCTGCTTTCAAGTTCTTCACTTTTAAAATCCACCCTTTGATTCCACCGGACTTCTTCACCTTCTTCTTTAGAGTCACTTTTCTCCAAGTTTTCTTTTGTCGTCTACGGATGTTTCTGACAACTCTTCACCCCTATGCACCTGACTTCCCTGGTGTAGGTAACCTGGTCTCTGGTGCATCCACAGGTGGGGTGGCTCTCCAATCTTCCGTCCTCCAAGGGAATTCTCCTGGGTCTCCTGGGAAGAGTCCTTATTCTGCAAAACTGCAACCGCAACTTCTCCATTGACTTCCATTGGGCACGCATCTCTGTTCCCACGCTGTACAAAACCTCTGTGGGGTTCTTGGGTACTTCCCTTGGTTGGTTCCTTGTGTCCCTGGCTCTGGGATTTCTGGTCCAAGTCCATTCCTCTCCTGCAGTTAGCATTCCACTTTCTTAATATATGGTTTGGTCTCCCCCTGGAGACCACTGTATTTTGTGCCACTTACCTTATTGCAATTGAAGTATTGTGTGCTTGTGTTGAGATCTCCAGGTAGGAGATACCAATGTGTTAGTGAGTGTTGTGTAATAAATAGACTATATATATATATATATATATATATATATATATATATATATATATATACACCCGCACACCCGCACACACTGTGGTTCTTTTTCGTTAATCCTACACTACATGATTAAACTGGTAAAACAAGCTGTTTAACACTCCTTCAGGATAAGCCTGAAGGCTGATCTTCACTGCTACGACTTTGAGAGCTTTCTATAGTTATCAAACACCACTAAAACCACCATAGGGTTGCCTGGATTAGCGCAAGGTGCACCACTTAAATATGTGTTCACCATATACTAAGCCAGCCTCTTACAGCCACCATTGGCAAATGTCAGTGGTTTATAGGTTTTAAATTCACCACACTGTTCCGTCCTCTAAAGTTTATTTTAAATGCTTTTCAGTGGGTTTTTTAAATAAATATATATATATTTTTTTAATTGTTACATATAATTCTCCTTTAACAAAGTTTGTTTTTTTCTGTTCATTTTTTATCTTTGGCAATGATGCACATCTCCTTGTCAAAGCTCATTATTGCTGTGCACAGGATTCAGCAGTGTATGGTATGTTTTGTGATAAGTCTGGCTTTGAGACCAACCCCTCCGTGGACTTAACCACACACAGCTGTTGCCTGCTCATTATTCATTGGATGTTGAGTGCAGGGAAGTGACCTTTTGCACAGACCACATAAGGACATGGACCTCTGTGGTTCGACTCAAGGCCTGGCTACCCATGTGCAGTAAAATCTGGGTGCAGTCCTTGGTCTACAATCGGGGTCTTTGCCGGCCCTTGTTGCACCCAAATCAAGTGTGCACTGACTTGAACATGGACACCAATTTCTGAATGTAGAGCCAGCCGCTGTCACAGGAACCCAATGCTAGACAATTTAATATAGCAGTTTTTTTGCTCTAAACATTGGAATCAAACCAAATGTTTCTGATTTTTATTATCTTTTTATTTTATTTATTTTTACTCAAAATTTATTTTCACACACTTTTACATTTTTCATTTCACCTGATTTTTACCAATTTTTTGGACCTTATGTACAAAACCTAACCACAAAATTTCACAAAAACAATTTTTCAAAGAAAATACAAATTTTTCATAAGCTCATTCAAACTTTCATCCATACTACACTCATACTCTCACAGATAAAATACTGCTGGAAATACACTGTTCCCAGCAAAGCCATATACTTAATACAAAAATTCAGATGCATTCTGTAGTCTTTTACTCTGTTGAAACTTTTCAATGGCTGTCAACGGTCTACGCGTTTCGAACCCAAACTGATTTGAGGGTTCTCATCAGGACAATGGTCTGTAAAGAGAGGAGAACACCTTTTGTTGAGAGAACTGATTTTTCAATTATAACTACTTGCGAAACACTTCTACACTAACCACCTACTTGTCTTACCTCTATTCAAAAGAGCCTGGGGGTTATTTTCAATTCCCGACGTGTAAATCACTGGTAATGCAACCTTATGCACCAAGACAAGAAAACAAAACATGGACCCATGTTTAACATCAGTATCGGCCTATCTCATTAACAGCCGTACATTCATAACACCATTTTTTCGTTAGCGCTTACTTGTGTTAGGGTGGTTTTGGATTGCGGTCTTCAATGTTTTAAGTAACGGACAACTGGAAAGAGAGGGACGGAATAATCTTCAATATAATGCTATTCTCTACTTCTAGGTACTATGTAGATTAAGTTACTCACGAGAGTGTACCTGCAGAATCGCAGCCTGTTCCCGTTCGCCGGAGGTGCAGTGCTCCCGCCTGTTGAAGAAACAGGGATGGAATTAAAAACCGACCGGCATCACATCTATCGGTAGTGAGCAAGGCACTCATTTTCTTAAGTTTACCTTGGTCGGTCGGGGCACCGAGCGTGCAATCTGTTCCTTTCGTGTAGACACCGCGTTCAATATCGTGGAGGCTTCCGGGTTTCCCTTGATTCATGGGAGTTGTAGTCCCCGGTTGCGGGGGTCTTTTTATGGCTCCTCCCAATCTTTGCTTTTATGTTTGTTTTACCGTATTGGCTGTCTATTTATGTTGTAGGCACTGCCGTTCTTCGTGAAGCACAGCATATAGCTAGTGAGTTGTTTGTTTTCTCGAAATTGCGATTCTTCCGCGTAATTAATCCCTATTTCTTCATGATGTTCCCATGAAGTTTCCCTGCTTTGATTGCATTCCTGTCCAAATATAACATACTGCTTGTTCGGTCAAGGGCATGATTTTATGTTCTATAGATTCATATGATCCATGGCTTTCTCTCGTCCTATGATGTCAATCGTCCACAGTTAGTGTATTATGGGTGATGTAGTGCAATTCGAGATCGATGTGCCATTGTCCACCTTAATTTCGAGAATGTCTATTCATTGACCATGACCAGTTATATAGTACGTTCTTCTATTGTGTGTTTGATCTTAGACCCGCTGCGGTCAATGATTTTGCCTTTATTTCTCTCAGCCTGGATGTAGTGGCCGGTCCTTCAGACTGCTGGGTGACAGAACAGGAACTCTTATTTCCATTCTGATAGCCAAGGGACAGGGACAGACTGACCCCTGTTACCCTAATTTGAATAATTCACTTAGCTCATTTAGGCCCTCAATTGTGGAGTCAAATTTTAAAATGAGCCTTGCTTCCCTTCTAGAGAGTTTTTCTTCCAGATCACCTCCTCTTTCATCATTCTCCACTTTGGAGATCACTGTCCAGGACAGTTCCGTGTCTTTATGATTCTTTTCAAGCCAATGATTCACAAGGGGAGCTGTTAATACTTTGTTTTTAATCCTTGATTTATGTTGTTGGATTCTGCTACGTACTTCCTGGCTGGTTTTGCCAATGTAGAGTTGATTGCATGGGCACACTATCCCATATACAACGAACCGTGATTTACAATTTGTAAATGAGTCATGTTTCCATTTTATGTTTCTATGTTCAAATAGACAGCCTTCCTTTGTTGTCTCGCAACATGAGCATTCACCACATTTATGGTGTCCTTTGACCGGTGGCAGGCCCAACATTGTTCTTAAGGTGGAGTTTGTACTCTTTTGTGGCAAAGCAGCTCGTACTAGATGATTGGCAATGCTGGCATTCTTTTTAAAGGCAAAAAGTGGCTCTTTAATAAATGCTGCATCTGTTTCTTAGAAGGTGCCAGTTGTTTTTTACAAGTTTTTTTATTGCATTGGAGTTCGGACAGAATGTAGATACAAACACCATTCTCTCATTCTCTTTTTGTGGCTTTCTTTCCAATAGACTGTCTCGTGGAGTCCACCACGCTCTTTTCACAGACCTTTTCAAAAGTTTTTTGGGGTACCCTCGTTGTAACAAATTGTTCGTCAGATTGTCCGCATGTCTCAGGTACTCATCTTTGTAATGGCAGTTCCTTCGAATCCTTAGGTATTGCCCATAGGGCAAATTGTCCTTCAGGCTTCGGGGGTGATTGCTTTTGAAATTAAGCGCTTTGTTACGATCTGTTCTTTTTTTATATAATGTTGTTACTAACCCCCCTTCCGAAGGGTACACTTCCACGTCCAAAAAAGGCATCTGTTTCTGTGAATGCTCCATACTGAATTTGATGGTTGGTACTTTGTTATTAATCCATTCATAAAATTTCCTTAGGTCAACCTCTGTCCCTGTCCAGACGAAGAAAATATCGTCGATGTAACGATACCAGTTATTGATCCATTGCGCAAATGGGTTGTTCTGATAGATAAACATATCCTCGTATTTAGACATGAATAGGATTGCCAATTCTGGGGCGAAAGGGCATCCCATCGCCACCCCGCCTGTTTGAAAGAAGAAATCTCCATTAAATTTAAAGTAATTCTTTTTGAGTGCGAATTTTGCAAGGCTTAGAATAAAAGGGGTTGGCATTTGGTGAGGTCTTACTCTTTCCTCCAAGAAGGTTTCTAACACGAGTATCCCCTCTTCTTGTGGAATCTGTGTATATAAGGACGTTATGTCCATCGTGACCATCCAATCTGTGTTTGCATTAAAGTCAATTGTCATCAATTTGTTGATGAAGTCTGTGGCATCTTGTACAAATGATTTAACTTGGGGTAGAAATGGCTTTAGGAAGAAGTCGACAAACTTAGAGATGGGTTCCAATAAGGTAAATGTAAATGTAGTTGAGCTTATATAGCGCACAGCTACCCGCAGTGGGTTTCCCGGCGCTTGCTTAGGGAACCCTTCCTGATATTCCCCTGTGAGATAGCAGGGTATCCACAAGGTGAAAGTCAGGCATCCCGCCGCGAGGGGCCGTTGTGGAGATTAAGCAAGCTGTTGCCCAGAGTCGCAGAGTGTGAACCCGTGAGTCGAGGAGGCACCGGGGTGAGAATTATCGAGTCCGTGGAATTTTTAGCCCAAGACCCGCCGGGGCGGGGAATTGAACCCTGGTCCAGGACCGATCTCAGATTCCGGGTCTGCCGCCTCTAACCCCTGAGCCACACTTCTCCATTGGCATTGGCATCCAGAAACGATTGGTCGTCCCGGAGGTGTATTCTCATCTTTATGTATCTTTGGTAAGACATAAAGGATGGGGATCTCCAAAGTGGAGAATGATGAAAGAGGAGGTGATCTGGAAGAAAAACTCTCTAGAAGGGAAGCAAGGCTCATTTTAAAATTTGACTCCACAATTGAGGGCCTAAATGAGCTAAGTGAAATATTCAAATTAGGGTAACAGGGGTCAGTCTGTCCCTGTCCCTTGGCTATCAGAATGGAAATAAGAGTTCCTGTTCTGTCACCCAGCAGTCTGAAGGACCGGCCACTACATCCAGGCTGAGAGAAATAAAGGCAAAATCATTGACCGCAGCGGGTCTAAGATCAAACACACAATAGAAGAACGTACTATATAACTGGTCATGGTCAATGAATAGACATTCTCGAAATTAAGGTGGACAATGGCACATCGATCTCGAATTGCACTACATCACCCATAATACACCAACTGTGGACGATTGGACGATTGACATCATAGGACGAGAGAAAGCCATGGATCATATGAATCTATAGAACATAAAATCATGCCCTTGACCGAACAAGCAGTATGTTATATTTGGACAGGAATGCAATCAAAGCAGGGAAACTTCATGGGAACATCATGAAGAAATAGGGATTAATTACGCGGAAGAATCGCAATTTCGAGAAAACAAACAACTCACTAGCTATATGCTGTGCTTCACGAAGAACGGCAGTGCCTACAACATAAATAGACAGCCAATACGGTAAAACAAACATAAAAGCAAAGATTGGGAGGAGCCATAAAAAGACCCCCGCAACCGGGGACTACAACTCCCATGAATCAAGGGAAACCCGGAAGCCTCCACGATATTGAACGCGGCGTCTACACGAAAGGAACAGATTGCACGCTCGGTGCCCCGACCGACCAAGGTAAACTTAAGAAAATGAGTGCCTTGCTCACTACCGATAGATGTGATGCCGGTCGGTTTTTAATTCCATCCCCGTTTCTTCAACATGCGGGAGCACTGGACCTCCGGCGAACGGGAACAGGCTGCGATTCTGCAGGTACACTCTCGCGAGTAACTTAATCTACATAGTACCTAGAAGTAGAGAATAGCATTATATTGAAGATTATTCCGTCCCTCTCTTTCCAGTTGTCCGCTACTTAAAACATTGAAGACCGCAATCCAAAACCACCCTAACACAAGTAAGCGCTAACGAAAAAATGGTGTTATGAATGTAAGGCTGTTAATGAGATAGGCCGATACTGATGTTAAACATGGGTCCATGTTTTGTTTTCTTGTCTTGGTGCATAAGGTTGCATTACCAGTGATTTACACGTCGGGAATTGAAAATAACCCCCAGGCTCTTTTGAATAGAGGTAAGACAAGTAGGTGGTTAGTGTAGAAGTGTTTCGCAAGTAGTTATAATTGAAAAATCACTTCTCTCAACAAAAGGTGTTCTCCTCTCTTTACAGACCATTGTCCTGATGAGAACCCTCAAATCAGTTTGGGTTCGAAACGCGTGACCGTTGAGAGCCATTGAAAAGTTTCAACAGAGTAAAAGACTACAGAATGCATCTGAATTTTTGAATTAAGTATATGGCTTTGCTGGGAACAGTGTATTTCCAGCAGTATTTTATCTGTGAGAGTATGAGTGTAGTATGGATGAAAGTTTGAATGAGCTTATGAAAAATTTGTTTTTTCTTTGAAAAATTGTTTTTGTGAAATTTTGTGGTTAGGTTTTGTACATAAGGTCCAAAAAATTGGTAAAAATCAGGTGAAATGAAAAATGTAAAAGTGTGTGAAAATAAATTTTGAGTAAAAATAAATAAAATGAAAAGATAATAAAAATCAGAAACATTTGGTTTGATTCCAATGTTTAGAGCAAAAAAATTGCTATATTAAATTGTCTAGCATCAGCATCCTCTTTTGTTAATCAGTAGCTTGTGGCTAAGCTGTGCTATTGGGAGCCCAGACCCAGTGGTGGTATCACGTCACAGGAACCCAGCTTTGCTCTTCCTTTGGTCATTTGCAAGGGTAGGATCTCAGAGGATTCTGGATTAAATTTGGCAGGCATATTCCCCGGTTATGCAGTTCTGTGAAATGGCACCAAAGTTATAAGAAGATCAAAGTTTTTCTGACCCCTCTTTAATTATTATCCCCTAGCTGATGATGTCCTCCAAACTGTACCCGCCCAAAACGTAGTTGTTTCTTCCAAATTTTATGACGGTGTTTACAAGTGAAAACTTTTTTGGATTGCCCCCTTTAACTTTGCTTCTTCCTAGAGAGATCTTGCAGAAACGTTCATGGCAGGAGTTGAGTACCCTTTTGAGTACCCTGCCTAGTGCCACATTTTGTACAGGTTGATCAAACATGGCTGCAGCTTTTTCACTGTAAACTCAAACTTCATCATTATATTTTGCATATTTAAATTTGTGAATCCACCAAATATGTATGCAGTTGCTCACTTTGCCCTGCAGAAGCTTTTCCCAAGTGTATGGGGGTAGAAGAAAGTGGGCTACTGATTGAGGGGTGTGAAAACCCTACTAAAGCAACAATCTTAATCATTGTAAGGGTAAACCACAAAAATAACGAAATTATCCTGCGCTTGACCCTCTAGGAGCTTGGCACAAAAACAGTCCGACTAAACTTGGAGGCAATGTGTAAAGTATTTATACAGCACAGAGACAGCAACAAAGTGATCACATAGCACAACAAAAATGCCTAACCAATTTAGAAAGTAGTATGTGTCAATAAATAAATGAGACCAAAACAGCAAAAATGTAATCAGAAGAACCAGAGATATACAATTTTAAATGTTTAAGTAAAAATAGTGCCAAGAAGCAGAAAGTGCTAACTGTGGGTATCTGGTCACGCTAGACCAGGGCAAAGCCACAATTTCAGGCTGACCATGATGGAGTGTGGGCTGAATACAAGGAATAGGTTAGTCCAGCTGAAAGTTACCTTCTCAATGTCCAGTGCACATAGTTCAAAATGTCAGGAATTCTCAGGAGGAGCTCAACTGATTTCAGCCAATGGTCCAGGACCTGGGGAGGCACCACTTGGGGATCAGGAACTCCCTCCAGCAGAGGCCAGCAGGGCTCATGTAGATCCAGTTGCAGGTCCAGGCAGGTCAGGTTGCAGCAGGTCAGCTGGGAAAATGCAAGTGGGCCTCTGGAGCTTGTTGTGTCCCTGTAGCTCAGAACAAGAGGTCAGCCAACTGATCCTTTGAGTTTTTCTGGTAGTCCTGGGTTCCAGGGGATGGTAATTACTCCTTCAAACAGCAAGGCTGGCCTCAAGCAGCAGGGCAGTCCTCTGAAGAACAAGGAAGGCCTCAAGCTGAAGGGCAGTCCTCTGGTAGCAGCATGGTAGTCCTCTGAGAAACAAACAGACCTCAAGCAGCACCTCCCATGGTTGCAGCTTCTCAGCCCGAAACCAGGTAGGCTTCGAGCAGCAAGGCAATCCTCTGAGAAACAAGACAGGTCTCAAGCAGCACTGCAGACCTCTGGAGTAAAACGCAGTCCTCCTGTAGTCTTCTGCAGGTCCAGGAGTATACTGACGAGTGAGTGTGAGGGTCCTATTTTTTTTTAACCTGGTTCCAGCTTTGATTTGGAAGAAATGTTTGGAGGCCCCCCCACCCCCCAATGGTTCTGGTATTTCCTTCCTTCCTGGCCAGTTTTCAAGGGTTCTAGGGTGGCAATAGACTGGTGTCAAGTTCTGTGTATGTATGCTGGAGGCAGCCTTTGAAATCTAAGTGAGGCGGGGTGCAACTCTGCCTCTCCCATTCTGCCAGGAAGGCCCTCTCCCAGATACAACTAGGTCCTATTGTTCACTGTTTGGGCCCAATACGCATTCCTGATTGGGGAGCAATTAACAGGCCAGGCTTGGAAACTCTTAGAAGGTCTCAGAGAGTTTAGTGCAGAAAAATACCACCTTTATAAAAGAGGCATTTCGAAATTGAGTGTCAGAGGTGGACCCCTGCCTCAGTTCAAGGCTACTCTCCTTTTGGTAATCAAGCAGGCCATCGCTGTGTATGTCCTCGCTCCTAGAGACTTTGCCAAGTAGCCCTATAAGTACTGAGGGGGCGAATTAAGTGTCAATCATGACAGACTGTCTCAAACACTTGAGTCCCAAACTCCTCAATAAAAGGACATACCCACGCTAGGTGTTTATAATCTGTATTTCTGTTATGGCATCAGGAGCAATTTGTGTCTATGTCCAGCCCCATGTTATGCAGGCCTGCTGTTGAGTAATGCACCCTGTGGAGGAATTTAAAATTGAGCAGTCTGTGCCTGCTATTTAGGGATATTTTTGTTTCTAGGAGCAAAAATAAAGCCACATTTTATCGGGTATTTTATCCCTACGTCTATCACCCAATTCTCTCTAGCGCTTAAGGTGGCGATTTGTTTATTCTCTGATATTGCTTTATAATACATGGGATTCTGCAATCCCTGTATAAATGGCAGTTTATGATTTCTCTATGATCGGCGACTTGTAATGCACTCAGTCACCGAGTATAATGAAAAAACGTCAGAACTCTACTATTATTAGTTATTAATGTTGAGTTCTTATGTCACAATGCCTGCTGCCAGAGCCAGCAGCTGCTGTAAAAGGAAGGCCAAGTCATAGAGCATAATTGAAGCAGCTGTTTAAAGCTGCAAACATTTAATGTTGGTTTTCTTTTGTCTGCTCTATTTTAATAACCTACAATGACAAGCAGAGATGATGTTTATTTTTTGCACTCCTTAGAGAAAAGCTAGAATTTTTCTGCATGTTTCTACACATTCCGAGCTATTGCAGCCATTTTTTTTTTTAAAACAGACTTGTATTGAACTGTTTGCCACAAATATCAAACAGGTTTTTGATATGTTTAATTTTGCACTAGAGGTTTTATTTCTATTCTTCATATTTGCAAACATGCTCACTCTTTCATATGAAAGAGCTATGCACCAAGGTTTTAAGTCGTTTGTAAGAAAGGTGATGTTGTGACCATGTATTATATTGGATAAAGTTCCCTCTGGTGTACATGATAAGGACCTTCGGCCTCATTCCTCTATATGGTTATGGAACTCATCAGTGACATGCATTATCCTTATAATGTAGGGCAAGCGGTACTTTATTCCTTATATAAAGTTTGGACATGAGACCCAAGTGACTGTTGCAGGAAATAAGATAGGTCAATGCTTTAAATGGCTCTGGTCCTTTTTGGGTTCTTGGCTATCTCTTGGGCCGCAAGTAGTGAAGTCTGATAGGCCAGTGGCATTGTGCCCCCTTTTCTCTTTAAATGTATCCAGACTTATGAACTTTCCTGCAATGTTGAGGTTGCCTGATTTAGTGAAGTTCAATCAGATTGGTTGCGTATGCGCCTTTTTCTCTCATATAACTGGTAGCCGGGCTTCGGAAGAGTCTGTGTATTCCAAGAAAGACATGGCTACTTACCGCTCCATATAAATCCTATAGGAATTGACTGGGTGTGTTTGAAGATGGAATTTGGAAGCATAGAGGGTGTATTGGTAAAGAGATGTAATGATCTTGGTGAGAATTTTTTTTTTTATGTTCACTGTCCTGCCAGCCATGTATAGTGGGAGAGCCCGCCACTTCCACAACCTTTCCTCCATTTTGAATATCACAGGCCCCAATTGTGTGCATCCCACTCTTTCTGCATCCCAGTGTATGTTTATTTCTCGGTAGTTTACCTGATCATCACGCTACTCCAAGTGAAAGTTGAGATGTGAAGTGATGGAATAATCTGAACTCATGGAGTTTTGCTTCAGTAGTTTGGACTCTAAAATATTAGCCAACTTTTATAAACTCTTCACGGGAGGATACTTTATTCAAGGGACTACTCACATACAGCGTTATGTTGTCTGAATACAAATAAATTAAATAGAACTGTTAATCCAAAGCCCCCATGTGCATTGCGTTCATATTATAAAGGTAAGGGGTCAATTCCAATGGCAAACAAATGGGAAGATGGGAAATCCCTGTCTTGTACCCCTTTTAATCCGTAAAGGCAGGGAGGATTTGCCATTCATATGTATGCGAGCTGCCTGGTTAATGTAAAGTAAAGTGATCCATTCTCCCATCCCCTCCCCCATGCCCATACTCCACAACAAAGAGAGCATATAAATCAATTTGAGAGAATCAAATGCTTACTGTGTGTCAAGCAGTAAAGCTATGGTAGATATATTATAATCTATTTGGTGCACCAAGAAGAAAATTTGCGCTGATTTTAATATATTGATTGGCCATGTATCAAACCAGACAGCTTGGGGAGAACTTGGCCTCATACAGGGTTGCATGCAGGATGCAAACACCATGGCCAATATTTTGAAGTTGTCATATATAAGCGACAAGTGCCTGAATGGGCTTTAATAAAACAGAGATAGTGGCCTCTCTCTGGGTCAGAGTTAGAACTCTGATTTCCTGGGCTTCTTCGTTTCACCCACTTAGTTGTGCTTGTGCTGCCTATGGGATTCGTGGAAGGCCCAAGCCATACTCTCTCAAGCTATTGCTGACAGGAGATATGCAGCTAAGTTCACCATACACTGTGGGATGTATACAACCGACTCACTGGGCTGAGCAGTTTCATTGTCAGTGGCCATAGAGCCCACACCCCCCTCCGGCTTGGCTGAGCATGATTGGATTTTCTGTGTGTCCAAGCTTCACTCATGGGCATGCCCTTTGGTGGCTCCCATCACTTTGGAGACAAGGCAGACTCTACGCTGGTGCGCTTTAAGAATTACAGGGCTGCGGCCAGGTCCTTGGGCCTTTCCATAGCCCCTTGTGTCAAACCCCCAATACACCTTTTGTTTCTTTTGTGGCCACGGAAGGCGTTTCCAGCTGAGTCTCCTACTACCCGGCCACCACGGCCAGCAGATATTGAAGTCTCTGCAGGGCCGACGACAATGCACCCACGGGCCTTTTAGGTCAGGTAGCCAAGTAGCCAAAGGACGTGCCAGTTCACCATGCCCCTGGCAGCCGCAGCTTCTAAGCCCCTTTAATTTACCCTCTGAACATCATGGGCATTCAGTGGGAGGCATGATAGGCCATCACCTGCACCTCTGGAGGTTGATAACAACTGTCCGATGATGTCTCCACATTGCCCAAAGGGGCTATTCTATCCCCTTTGTGACTACTCCTCCATCCATGCAACCAATTTGCGACAGACTGACGAAGGGCCACATTTCATTACTCATTAGAAAGTGCTGGCTCTCTTGGCCAAGGAAACCAGAGAGAAGGTGCCAGCATTAGAAGTAGGTTGTGCTTGTTATTCCCGCTACTTTCTGGTGCCCAAAATGGACTGAGGCCTTCATCTTATCCTAGACTTGAGCCCTTTCAATTTCTTCCAGAAAAAGAAGAAATACAAAATGCTCATACTTGCTCAAGTTCTGTCTGCCCTGGACCCAAGAGACTGGATGGTAGCATTGGACTTGCAGGACACATACATCAATATTTCCATCCTGCCTATCCACAGACATTACCTGCGGTTCACGGTGGGCCATGACCACTTTCAATTTTGCGTGCTCCGTTTTGGCAGTATCAGCGCACCTCGAGTATTCACTTGGGTGATGGCAGTGGTTGCAGCTTATCTGCAGGGGGTCAGGGATGCCGGTCTTAACCTATCTTGACTACTGGCTGTATAAGGCAAGCTCGACGCAGGGGGTCATCTCCCACCTCCCTACTAGTGCGGACACCCTGCACTCTGGGGTTCACTATCAACGTTTCAAAGTCACATCTGATCCCTTCACAGACGCTTCCTTTCATCTGAGCTGTTCTGGATACAATGCAGTTTCCGATTTATCTTCCTAAGCAGCGACTCCAGGATATTGAAGCTTTGAGACTGATTTTTCCACCTCTACCGTGGATTTCAATGGGACTGACTCTGAGCCATATCAACCTGTTGGAGTTCCGAGTGATCCGATTGTCATTGAAAGCCTTTCTACCCTCCATCAAGGGAAGGATAGAGCAGGAATTCATGAACAACGTCACTGCTATGTGGTACTGTAACAGGGCAGGGTGGGGTTTTGGATCCTCTTTCAAGAGGCATTGCATCTGTGGACATGGCTGGAACATTAAGGCATTTCCCTGTGGTTCAACACCTGGTGGGCTCTCTGATGCCAAAGCAGACAAACTCAGCTGAAGATACCTAGCAGATCACGAGAGGCGTCACCAGCTTGAGGTGGTGCAAGGTTTCTTTCAGCAGAGCCATGGTTAGATCTGTTCACCACCACAGAGAACACCCATTGTCAACAGTTCTAGCTAGAGTTACTAAGGTGGAGCTTTTTGTCTCAAGTATAGGATCGCCTTCTGTACTCCTTTCTGCCAATACCACTCTTCCCAGAGTTTGTAAGAAGATCAGATACAACCTGTCCCAAATCATCCTTGTGGCTCTGGACTGGGCTCAGAGAGTGTATGCCGAGCTGTTAAGAATGCCCATCAGTCCTCCGATCAGGCTGCCCTGTCAGGAGGCTCTCCTGTCACAGCAGCAGGGGAGCTTTTTCCATCACAAACTTGTCTATGCTCCACCTTCATGCATGGAGATTGAGCAGTGACAGTTGACAACTTTTGATCTTTCGTCCGAAGTCTGTACTGTTATTTTGACAGCTCGTCGGCCCTCCACCAAGATGGTATAGACCGGCCGCTGGAGCAAGTTTGTGGCATGGTGTGCAGACAAACAGGTTGACCCTTTATCCGCACCCCTTTCCCATATTTTTTTGTTTTTTCTTACCACGGCCCAGGAGTGCTCTGCATTGGGCATGTTGAAGGGTTATTTATCTGCTATTTCAGCTTTTCTGGGACTGCCAGATCAGCCCTCCCTTTCTAAGTCTCCTTTTGTAAATGAGTTCCTTAAAGGACTTCCTTAAGGTCTGCAGCATGCCCTTTGTTATGCCTCAATGGGACCTCAAACTGGTTATTTCTTTTCTGATGTGTGCTTCCTTTGAGCCACTTCTTAACTGCCCTCCTAGGCTCCTCACCATCAAGACTGTCTTTTTGGTACATCATCCCGAAGGGTCGGTGAACTACAGGCTCTGTCATCCTACCCTCAATCCATTTTGTTTTACCCAGTTAAACTTGTTTTTTGAATTTGAGCATCCTTCGTGCCGAAGTTAGTCACCCTGATCCCGTAGGCCAGTCTATCACCATGTCTACCTTTTATGCTCCGCCTCATCTCTCCAAGGAAGAGGGGCGACCCCACCAGCTGGACTCAAAGAGAGTGTTGTCATTTTACCTTGACCGCACACAACCGTTCCAGGAGAACAATCGACTCTTTGTGGGTTATGTAGGAGCCAAGAAAGGGAAGGCTATGCAGAAATGAGCCACCTCCTGATAGATTGTGCTCTGCATTAAGATCTGCAATGCATTGGCAAAGAAGCAACCCCCGGAGGGCTTGCGTGTTCATTACACAAGAGCAAAGCCTGCAACAACTGCTTTAGCATGTTGGGTTCCGGTCCTGTAAAGTTGTCTGCCTGCAACATGGGCTTCGTTACACATGTTCATCAGGCACTACTGCCTTGACAGTCAGGTCCGTTAGGAAGGGAATTTGACGTTTGGTCCTGCAAGATTTTCTAGTCTAAGTTGAGTTTGCAGGCCCACCTCCGGGGAGGTATTGCTTGGGTAACTATTCTACGGTAAGGAATCTGCAGCTAGAAGTCTCTATCAGATGAACAAGTTACTTACCTTCAGTAACACCTTATCTGGTAGGGACTCGATCTAGCAGCAGATTCCTGATTGACCCATCCATCCTCCCCGCTCTGCAAATTGATTTTTAGGTACAGTGCAGTTCCCTTTTTAGGGCCTGAGTTTCACTCACCAACGGTCAGTGTTCTGCGCGGCTCCATGCTCCTGGTGTGGAAAGTAGTGGAAAGAAACAGACGTCCGCATGCTGGGGTGGTGCCTATATGGGCACAGCGAATGTCACTTTCGGCTTGGATGATGCCACGTGGAACCAAACTGTGACACCTACAGGCGCGCAGGGGTACTGTTTACAAAAAAGTTTTCAGATCCAGTCTGCAACCTGCTGAATATTCTAAGGTGGGGAATCTGCGGCTTGATAGTCTCTAATAGATAATCTGTTAGGGACGTGATTTGTTCATTTTGTTAAACCAGTGGATTAGCTGACGCAGTATATGTACTTCAGACAGGTAATTGTGTATTGAAATATTAAGTGAAATACCGGATTAGACTGTTTGGAAGAGGTCAGTATTTAATTATGTAGTTAAGAATGTAGAATTGTATTACAAAGATTTTCTGTCTGTAGAAGGAAGAGATTATTGAGGCTGTTATCTTCAAGGTCCAACTAACAGGCACTTATTGGAATTAGTGTTCAGGGATTATTTTTATTTCCTAACTACATTTATGTAAAACAAAGTGCAATGGTCCAGGCCAGTAAAATTATTCATTTGTATTGCTGCAGCATTTACCAAATAATTATTGATATACTGCACTGCTCAGTTTACTGCGTAATTTGAAGATTTTAACACAAAAATACTTTTGTAACAACTTACATGGATCAAAATAATTCTGTAACGGAATGACTAGCATAATTCTGCATAAATTGCCTTTTTGCCACATAATTTAGATAATCTTTTTGCACAATGGGAACCACAGCTTTGCAGAGTGGTTTGGATACGGTCATGTGATTTGCACGAAGTTTGACAGCTAAGCTTCGGCATGCCAATTTTTTGGGAGGGTCTGGAGGATTGGGAAAGCCAGTATCCCGCACAAGTGCCAGCAGATCCTGGCATCCTCTCAGTCACTGCAGACAAATGTATGGGGCCGGGACCTGGAAGAGACGTAAACTGGCCACTGCCTTCCGGTAGGGAATACGGGATAAGCGCCGCTGTCTAACTTCAGTGCTTATCCCGTATTCTCTACCGGACGGAGGAGAGTGCCTCCGATCTAGGAGCAGCTGAGCACAGAGAGCGTTGTCGGGTGGCGCCTCCCTGCATCCCTCCGGTCTGTGCTCCAGCCAGAGGCAGTAGGTAGTGGAAAGTGCTGTGTAAGCGGTCTGAGATCTGGAGCGGCGGCAGTGATCCACATTAGAAGTTGTGGGCACGTTCTTGCTGCTATGGGGGGGGGGGTGAAGGACACCTTGGCATACCCCCTTCTTTACTGCCTCGCTCTTATCCTGAGTGCATTGGTGCCCTGTGACGGACTAGGGCTTAGTGAGGTCTGCTAGCTCTGTCTCTGGAGTTTATTTTATTTTAAAAGTTTTATATAGAGCTAGCTTGACCTGTAGGTATCTGAGCGCTTTACATACACACTGTAAAAAAACAGAAGGAAATTGCATTACATAGTAGGAAGGCAGTAAGGAAGCAAAACATAGATACATAAAAATACAGCATGAAGAATAAGTAAACAGTGCGGCGGAGGGAGAGAAAACAAACAAAGGTGGTTAACACAGTCCGGTCACCAACTATCCTTGAATGTCAAGAGAGAGAGAGGAGTCAGCTCGGGTATTGAAGTCTAGGTTAGTTGACGTTGGTCAGGAAAGTATTTGTTAAGGAGATGTTGAGGGACACAGAGGCCCAGTGTGAGGGAGGGCAAAGCAGTCCTGGGCCGAAGCCTGCCACAATCTCGGACGCCCTACCAAGGGATCCTGATTACAGGGCTTCCTTTTTGCCCCCTCCTCCCTGTGAACTCCAGCTGGTGGCGTAAGAGTGGCCTTGCGGAGATCTGCGGGCTGCCTCGTTTTAGGCATGGATAGCCACGGGCAATCCCGCTCTGCCCTGAGGACCCCCTCGCCCGGAAGTCCCTGCATTCTGGATGCCTACCGTTCCCTGTAGTGCCTTGGCCTCTTCATAGTGACTTCGGCGGAGGGCCACTTGATCTTGAAGACTCCTCTCTACAGATTCTGGGGCACTTCTGCTAGAACCTGATCCCCAGAGAGACATAGTAGCACAATTGGACATCAGGAGGGGGTGTGTGCCCCTCTTGTACTGTACGCGGTGGACACCCTGTACCCTCCTGGTTGATGTTCGCTCGATTCCTCTCTACTACTACTGCATACCTGAAAGCCTGTACCTTTGAGGGGGGGGGGGGGGGGCTCTGCTGTCCTTCGGGTTCCTTTTTATTTGACCTCGAGGGGTGATTGTTTGCCATGCGATTTGGGGGTTCAGGCCCTAAATGGTGAGGGACTGAGGTTGAGCTCTCTTGGGTTTTTGGTTCCTCCCTGGTGAAAGCAGCATCTCCTTTGACCGACATCTGGGCCGTTTGTCTTCCTGAGTGCAATCCTAAGCAGGAGGCAGCGCCCCCCCCCCCCCTCCTAGTCGTACAGGGACCCTCGCCATATCGACAGCCAAGGGAAAAAGGGAGCGATCCGTTAAAGACCTACTGATAAAATTCACTGGGTCAGTGGGTAGCAACAAATCCCCTATAATGGACCCAGGAGATATAAAAGGCCTGGTGACCAAATCCTTCCTGGAGACTCTTTTCTCAGCTCTCTGTGAGGATCTGCACGTCCTGAAGACCAAACTCTCCTCAGATCTCTGGAAAGTCCGGCGAGACTTAGAAATGTGCTACAGGGTCTCCGCAATGGAGGACTGTGAAACCGCATGAGACAAACAAATCGAATGGCTTCAGCAAGAGTTCCTATGCCTAAAAGAACAACACTTCGACATACAGGCCCATGCTGAGGACCTGTAGAACCGGTCACAGAGAAATAATGATCGTATCGGGGAGGAGGGGTGGCCCATCACAGGCTGAGAGATCTGACCTCATGGAAAGTGTAGGAGCCCTCCTCAGCCAGATCCGCTGACTCCCTGATGACACGTACCTCTAACTGGATCGAGTGCATTGTGTGGGCACACCTAGATTGGATAAAACCCCCTCCCGCTGACATACTCATTTCATTTCACGATTTCCAAACAAAAGAAAATATCCTCCTCCAGTCCCGGGAGCGCCATCTGATTAAGTTTAGGGCTCACTCATCGTTATGTTATCAGGACCTATTAGCGATCACCCATCACATCTCTTACGCAAAATGGGGATCTTACTCCTGGGGTCACCCCTTTGAAATTATATTTCACTATGACGTGAAACCGCATCAAATGCTGTTGCTCAAAGAGGCTTGCAACATCCTTGGCATCATGGATCCCACCCCGTAGGATCAGCCCTGAAGCTCGCAAAAGAACACCGCTCGCCCAAGACCCAGATGGCGGCATGCCAAAGGCTCATCTACTGGATCTAAACCAGACCCTATCAATATGGTGAAGTAGAGACCATCTTTACTCAAAACACGTTGTGAAGGCTTAGGTCATCAAGAAGAAGAATAAAACACATGATCCTAAATTAGCAATATCCGGTATGCTCAGGTGGGAAGGTTCCACTACAGCGGTGGAAAGGGGGTACCCTTTACCATGGTGCTCGCTCAACTTCACGGACCTTCCTTTCCGGAACCCCTGCCTACTCAGTGGACTGGGACTATTCATTCTATTTGCCCTGTGGCTCATGTTCCCCAAGATGTAACCCATTATTACGAATTGTTGTCATTGTTCTTTTGTCTTTTTCTAATTGTTCAAGATTTATTACCGTTTGTGGGGTTTTGTTTATTTATTTTTCTGCTCCTCCGCACGCTCTTTGCATTGCTGCTCCACGCACCTAAATTCCAGATTTCCCAACCGCAATGTCATCCCCTACTCCCTGCGGGGCGTTTAAGGATTTGTGCCACTATTTAGCTACCCCTTCTTTTGTCTTTATTCCAAGACCTCCAGGTCCTTAGTTTTAATGTCCCAGGCCTGAACAATCCTGTGAAGCGGTCTGTCGATCTCTCGCTGCTGAATCAATTGGGCTGCAACATATGTCTGCTAGAAGAAACTCATTTGTTAGCAAAATTCACTGCTATAATGCAACTCTGGGCTTCTGGAGCATCCAAAAAGAATGGCATAGCTATTCTTTTTACCCAGGGGTTTCGGGGGGAGGTACTAGCCACTGTTGCGGAGGTCAGTGGTCTCCTGTTAGCAATCAGACTTAAAATAGGCTTTTGCTTTACTTTGGTGAATATTTTTTCTCCGAATGCTAGGAATCCTTTATCTTTAATTCTTTATTGGCTGCCCTTGCCACTCCAGATGCACCTATATTGGTGGAAGGTGATCTAAACTTGGTGATGGACCCCAACTTGGATCGCTCGGCTGGGGCTTTCTCTTCTTCAGGTCTCCAATGGATGGCGGACTGTGGGTTGAGTGATGTCTGGCGCCGACATAATCCCTCTTCCAGAGATTACATTTTTTAATTCTCATCACACAAGATTTATGCCTGTATTGATTATTTCTTGGCATCCACAGCCTTTCTGGCCCATATTGCAGGAGCTGTCATTGCTCCCTGGTCCCTTTCTGACCACGCGCCACTATCATTGACTCTCTGGCTGGATTTCTTCTGGCCCACATTGCACCTTTGCCGGTTAAGAGACACCCTCCTGCAATCAGCACTGTAGGCATGAATTGTATAGACAGGCCAATTTGGACTTGTATAGACAGGCCAATTTGGACTTGGTGCACAAATGTGCTCATGACACATATAAGTAGCGACGCAATTTATGCCTACAGTGCTGATACAACTGTGCCGCTTCCATAATTTCCTTTCTAAATATATGATGCCATGTGCACATTTGAAAAACCTTTTGTGAGTCTCCCTTTTTCCTTCTTCGTAATGTATGCTACATACTAAGTTAACTGTCTCCGCCATTGATACCGATTGAGATATTGTTGCTGCTTGTTATATTATTACCCAGATCGCAATTGGTTTATGGGTGGTTTTTTCCAACTCTGTGCACTACAGCGTACAATCAATAGATTTATTTGAGATAACAAGAAACCGCGCCTTAGCCACGCCTCGCTGTGCCATCAGAAACAAGAAGGTGGGTTGTGTTTTCCCTCCATTATTTATTATTATGAAGCCACTCAACTTCGATATCTGGTAGAGTGGAGCCATTCTGCCTCTGGGAAGCACTGGTTTTCATGGACTAAGCTAATATCTGGAGGGAAGCTTGGCTTCCTCACAGACATCGCTCATGGGGTTTATACTCTTCACCGGTGACTGCCTTACACGAACACTTAAAGTATGGGACAGTGTTGCTCTCCGAATGGGCCTCACTACGTTCCCTTCTCTTATGAGGCCGATCCTTAACGAACCAAATTAACCCGCCCCCCCCCCCCCCCCCCAGTTCATGACACTGAGGCCTTTAGACACTGGTGCGAGGGTGGATGTAGGACTGTAGGTTCTCTTTTTGAGCACAATGGGATCATTTCATTTGAGCAACCGTAGGTGGATTACTCCCGACAGATTGTTACTTACCTACAACTGAGGCACTGGGTGACGTTGGAATATTTAACAATGGCTGATCTGTAAGACGGATGACATACACTTTATAGCGGGAATGTAGTCCCTTCTTTCTAAAGGGAAACATTTTACATAATCTAAGGGACAGCTATGGCTATGTTGGGAGGCAGTTAGGGCAAAGTCTTTCAGGCAAGAAATGGACTGACATCTTTTACAGGGTACACCACACATTAGCCACAACATGGCTAGCACTGTGATGACTTACAAGATTGCGGCCCACTGACACCTCACCCCAGCTCGTCTAAACAGTTGAGATTTGGGATGTCCTAGAGAGTGCTGTTGCGGGTGTGGTCAATCTGGCTCTCTCCTTCACATTCTATGGCACTGGCCCAAATTCTCTCATTTCTGAACACAGGTCCTGGACGATATAAACAAGGCTTTTAATACCTCAATTCCCAGATTCTCCTTCTTAGGCTTATCAAACCCCTTGACCTATCCTTGCGCTCCAAACTCGGCAGACAAATGGCCTTGGTGGGATCGCAGCAACTAATTTTGGCACTCTGGGGTACAGAGAAAATTCCAGCTCATGTTCCATAGTTGCATAGGTTATGGTACATGCTGGGTATGGAATGCCTATCCTTGCCTGCCAACTCCAATACCTATTCAACCCATTCGGCACCCTTTATTCCGAGCCTTTCCTCCGAGTTTCGGGAGCTTACCTGCCCAACTTACCTGTGGCTCCTACGCCTGCCAGACCCCCCGTCCCCCCCCCATGAGAGTCAAGGCTTCACCTAAACCACCAACTCTCAGATCCCTCTACGAGAGCCCGGATCCCGGACAATTACTTTAGGTGAATAGATAACCTGTGGAGAGGAGCAACTGGTAGGGGAGGGGGAAGGGAATCGTGTTGAATTTTCTCTCACCGTTTTCAAAATTGCCTGTCAAGCACTGCCGGCCTCCGGGCTGTAGGCAAATGCTGTGTCAATTAGGCTAAGCTTTTACTACTCTATTGGCTGTTGGTTCTAGGTGGATAGCTGTGTATCATGCTCTACATGTTTCAATTAAAATAAATGTTCCATAAAATTTCTTATGCAAATTGTATGGAAAAATTGCGTTATGGGACAGCCCCTTTTTCTTTCCCAACCTGCTTGACGGATCACCCCAAATGTTTCCAGGAAGTAGCTGGTGTGGATGAACTTTTATTTTGGAAAGTTTTGTGAAGATTCAGCATATGGTGCCAAAGGTATGAGCAAAACAAAAATCTCTCTTCCTTTGAAAAAGTCTGAACCAACTATGTTTACACTATATATACTATAATATAATGTTCGAGGCATGTGGGCTGCTGAATTTATATCTATGCATAGATCGCCGCCTAGTGTTGGGTCCGGATGATTGCACATTGTTGTCCTGGAAGAGTCTTCGAAGTATCACGAGATAGGTGGCTCCTCCCTGGACTACAGTGCGCATGGGCATCCCCTCCATGCTCAGATTGTTTTTTTCCGCCATTGGGTTCGGATGTACTTCTTAGCTCAAGTTCGGAATTTGTAATAGTTACTCTTTTTTCAAGGCCAAAAGGCCTTAGAGGCGTCGGTATTGTCTTTCGCTCGGTGCCCTTTAGCTTTCCTGTTCTTTGAACTCGACTTCGGAAGACTTTTAGTCTTCGATGCCAAGGCCCGTCGACGATCAACAATGGAACGGAGCCCGTTCAAGCGATGCCCCGTCTGTAACTCTAAATATCCCCACATCGACGTGCACCCGGTGTGCAACAAATGTCTCTCGCCGGATCACGACGAGGCCAGCTGCATGGCCTGTTCGAAGTTCAGGTAGAAGAAAACTCTCCGTCTTCGACGCGCTGCACGACAGTCGGCGCGTGAATCGGCGCCAGACCCAGAAAACATCTTTGGTGGTGATGACACCGACATAGTACACGACGACGAACCTGAACATTCAGACCCCGTGTCGGAACAAGACTCTACCTATAACGAGGACGAGGAACAACTCTACCTCCATGATGAAGACATCGTCGAGGTAGGAGACGACGCGCAACCTCTTGGAGCCATCAACGACGACTCAAGCGAGGAGCTAGGCCCAACCGCAGTAGCGGGGCCTCATATACACTCTCCCACTGCTCAGGTCGAGGCATCGCCAGAAGGCCTTAGCCAAGATCTTCCACACCGTTCTCTAGTCTCGCATCCAGGCCCGACTAAGAACATTTCTAATGAGCCATCGGTCGATCGACCACTCCTTGTGGAGAAAATGAAACCGAAAACAAAAGAACGAAAAACGAAACCGAAACTGTTGGAAACAGCCTTCGGCTCGAAGACTTCGGAGCCGTCCAAGTCAAAACAGGTGCTCAACCCCTCGGAGTCGACAGGGGGCGTCGACCCGAAGATCGGAGCCACAAAGACTGTGTCTGCCGCTAAACACGTCACGCTCGCTTCGGCGTCGAAGACCAGCTCCAAAGATGGCACCTCTTCTAGGGGGCTCAAGGCCCAAAAGACCGTCGATCCGAAGGTCCAAAAGACTCATCTTCTCAAGGCCTTCGAGCCGGGATCCACCATCGGCTCGAGGGAACACCCCTCCGCCACCAGCACAAGCGTCCCCACTCCGCAGCACCGCGTCGAGTCGACAAAAAAGCTCAAGCAAGCGGACCAGCCGGAGTCCGGTGGATCGAAGTCTTCGAAGCCAGTCGATCCGTCACCGACGCCTTTGGTGCCTATCAAATACGGACTCACACAAACAGCAAGGCCTAAAGCTGTGCAGGTCCAGAAAGCTACGGACTCATCCAAGTCCACGTCAGTAGCTGCGCCCGACAAGCCTCGGACCGAAACCGTTCAGTTCCAGCCACCGAGCTACGATGTACAGTCAAAGTTGTACATTGACTCGGAATCAGGCAGGCTCACCGTTTACAAACGGAAAATCAGGCCTGAAACACCTATGGAGCCTTACAAAATACCACTCAAGAAGAAGAGAGACTCCACTACCTCTCCAATTCTTTTTGAGCCTATACACACATATGGGCAAGGCTATTCCTACTCTCCTGCAGCAGTCACTGAGCATGTGGAGGAAGGGAACAATGAGGACCAGTTTAACTACCCTATGGACGCAGATCAAGATGAGTCACAGCCCTGGGCTGACACTGTTGACCCCGATGAGCCTCACACCACCCCTGACACTCAGTCATATGCAGTCAAAACTTCCCCTGCTGAGGACACTGCTGCGTTCAACGCGCTCATTCAAAGGGCGGCACATAACCATGACGTAGATATGCACGCTGACCCTGTGGAAGAGGACTTCCTTTTTGATACTTTCTCAACATCTGAGAGATGAATGAAAACTCTACCTATGTTTCAAGGGTGTGCTCAAACATGCCAGTGACATTTTTAAAGAGCCCACTAAAGCAAGGGTGGTGAACCCAAGAATCGAACGGAAATACCGGCCTGCGCCCGTGGACCCTACCTACATCAAGGGCCAACTCCCCCTGGACTCCCTAGTGGTGGCTAATGCTCGCAAGAGGGCTAACTCGCAAACAACGGGTGATGCTCCTCCCCCAGACAAAGAGTCCAAGATCTTCGAAGCCTCTGGGAAACGTGTGGCTGCTCAAGCTGCTAATATTTGGAGGATCTCCAATACACAAGCCCTGCTAGCAAGATATGACAGGGCACACTACGACACTTTAGAGCAGCTCCTTCAACACCTGCCGGATACTTATAAGGAGGGGGCAGAAATGCTTATACAGGAGGGAAAGCTAATTACCAACGCGTCCATTAAGTGCGCGTTAGACGCAGCAGACACAGCAGCTAGGGCCATTAACACTAGTGTTATGCTGCGGAGGCATGCCTGGCTCCGCATCTCTGGTTTTAAATCAGAAATCCAGACTAACCTGCTCAATCAGCCAGTAAACCCTGACTTCCTCTTCGGCCCTGAAGTAGACACCACTCTTGAGAAGATTAAAAAGGACACTGAAACTGCGAAATCCATGGGGGCTCTGCAGTCTCAGCAGTTATGGGGCAGTCCCTTTCGTCGCTCCGGTAACAGGGGAGCCTCAAGAGGACAAGCGTCACAGCAAGCACAATACAACAAAGGAGGCTCGCAGACCACCTATAACAAAAACAATAGGGGTGGATACCGTGGTAACAGCACCAAGGGCAGAGGACGTGGCAATAATAGCACCAGGTCCTCCGCCGCTAACAAACAGTGACGTCTTGTCACTGCCCCCCACCCATATAACACCGGTCGGGGGGAGACTTCAGCAGTTTCTGCCAGTCTGGGGGAGCATAACCACGGACAGGTGGGTGAGACAACTCATTCAACACAGCTATTGTCTAGAGCTCACTTCCACTCCACCCAACATACCACCACGGCACCGTCCTATGTCCGCAGAGCACATGCACTTATTGCAGCAAGAAGTCATCTCCATGCTGCAAAAAGGGGCCATAGAGCTCGTGCCTGTAGAACAACAAGGAACAGGAGTGTACTCTCTGTACTTTTTAATCCCAAAAAAGGACGGTTCCCTCAGGCCCATCCTAGACCTCAGGCCCCTAAACCACTATATCCTTTCAGAACACTTTCACATGCTCATGTTACAGCAAGTTCTGCCGTTGCTCAGGCAAGGAGATTTCCTAGCAACCCTAGATCTAAAGGATGCCATATTTCCACATTCCCATTCACACCAGTCACAGGAAATATCTCAGGTTCACCATCAACAATCAGCATTACCAGTTCAAGGTCCTGCCTTTCGGGGTCACTACAGCCCCCAGAGTGTTTACAAAGTGTCTAGCGATAGTGGCCGCGCATCTTCGGAGACAGCACATCCACGTCTATCTGTATTTAGACGACTGGTAGTGCAAGCGCAGTCAGCCCAGCAGTGTGCCAACCACATGTCACGCACAATCCACCTCCTACACAGTCTGGGATTTTCGCTCAACTACCAAAAGTCCCATTTCCAGCCCGCACAAGAGCAGCAGTACCTAGGAGCAGAAATAAACACGCTCGCTGCCACAGCGCGCCCCAACTTGGCGAGAGTCGACAGCATGCAAGTGCTCATTCAGAGATTCAGGCCACAGCACTACCTCACAGCGCAAGTGTTCATGCAGCTGATAGGCATGATGGCCTCTTGCATCTTTATAGTCCCTCACGCGAGGCTACACATGCGTCCGCTCCAGGAATGCTTAGCGCGTCAGTGGAACCAGGCTCAAGGACAACTAAAAGACCTAGTGTTGGTGACCGGTCGTGCATACAACTCTCTGTATTGGTGGAACACACAAAACCTTTGCAGGGGACGACCGTTTCAAGAGCCTGTGCCACAAATAGTACTGACGGTGTACGCATCCCTCCAGGGCTGGGGAGCGCATGTCCTCCATTACACAGTGCAGGGACTCTGGACACCGCAACAGCAGAAGTTGCACATCAACCTGCTAGAACTGATGGCAATCTTCATGGCTATGAAGGCGTTCAAATTGCATCTCTGCAACAAAGTTGTGTTGATCCGGACGGACAACATGACCGCGATGTACTACATCCAGAAGTAAGGGGGGGGGACACTCTCCACAATTGTCACACCTAGTGCAATGCATGTGGAAGTGGGCCATTCAAAGGAACATGTTCCTCCTAGCGGAACACCTCCCAGGGCAGGACAACCAGATAGCGGACTTGCTCAGCAGGCACAGCCATCAAATGCGCGAGTGGGAAATGCACCCCTCAGTGCTCCAGCCTTACTTCCAACGGTGGGGTCATCCAGAGATAGACCACTTTGCCACACACGAAAACGCAAAATGCCGCACCTTCGCCGCCAGGTTCCCACACCCGCAGTCTCAGGGCAATGCGATATGGATGAACTGGTCGAACAGATTTGCGTACGCCTTTCCTCCAGCTCCACTCATACCGCTAGTGGCACGCAAACTGAGGCAACACTCTATGACACTCATCCTGGTTGCTCCAACGTGGGCATGGCAGGCGTGGTACACCACGTTCCTCGAACTCTCCGTGGTTCCCCACGAGCGCCTCAGACTCACTCCCAGTCTCCTCACTCAGAGCCATGGAGACATTCAGCACCCAGATCCGCAGCAGTTGAGCCTGGCAATATGGCTCCTGAAGTCATAGAGTTTGGCTACTTAAACCTGCCTCCTGACTGCATGGACATCATAAAGGAGGCTAGGCGACCTACCACCAGGGCATGCTACGCAGCAAAATGGAAGCGCTTTGTTATCTATTGCTCCAATAATAACATAAATCCACTTGATGCTTCCACGCAAAACATCATAGGTTACTTGCTGCACCTATACAAGTGTAATCTAGCGTATAGTTCCATCAGGATACATTTAGCAGCAATGGCAGCTTATCTTCAAAATAGACAGCATCTATCCCTTTTCAGAGTGCCAGCCATTAAAGCTTTTATGGAGGGACTCAAGGGTTATTCCTCCAAGACACCCGCCTTCGCCTGTCTGGAACCTTCACATAGTCCTCACCAGGCTCATGGGCCCGCCATTTGAGCCACTTCACTCTTGTGAGATACAATTTCTTACATGGAAGGTGGCTTTCCTGGTGGCAATTACGTCGCTAAGACGAGTTAGCAAGCTGCAAGCCCTCACTATTCAGGAACCTTTCATTCAAATACATGCTAATAGGGTTGTGCTGCGCACCACCCCTAAATTCATGCCCAAAGTAGTGTCCCAGTTCCACATCAGCCAAACTATTGAACTACCTGTATTCTTCCCAAATCCTGGTTCAGTAGCAGACAGAGCACTGCACACACTGGATGTCAAAAGGGCTCTCCTGTATTACATAGACAGGCCTAAAGATTTCAGAAAGACTAAACAACTGTTTGTTGCCTTCTCTCCACAGCACAAGGGCAACCCAATTTCTAAATCGGGCATAGCCAGATGGATTGTTAAATGCATCCAAATCTGTTATCAAAAGGCTAAACGCACGTTAACAGTTCCCCCAAGAGCGCATTCCACGCGCAAGTTGGGGGCATCCATGGCTTTCCTAGGTAACATCCCTCTAGAGGACATATGTAGAGCAGCCACATGGACCACCATACACACATTCACCAAACACTACTGCGTGGATGTACACTCCAAACAGCAAGCTGCTGTAGGTCAGGCTGTTCTCAGAACGCTTTTTCAGACTGCTGCAGCTGGCACGGGCAACCGCCGCTAAGGAGGGTACTACTATTTATTCTATGCATAGATATAAATTCAGCAGCCCACATGCCTCGAACGGAATATGCTACTTACCAGTATGCATCTGCTCTTGGCATGTAGGGCTGCTGACATTTATATCAGCCGCCCTCCTCCCCGGTGCCTGTCGCAGCTGTAGCATTCTACATTTACATACTTATTCTCACGCATGGCCATCACTCACTATATCACACTCCATCTCTGCCACAATGGCGAAAAACAATCTGAGCATGGAGGGGATGCCCATGCGCACTGTAGTCCAGGGAGGAGCCACCTATCTCGTGATACTTCGAAGACTCTTCCAGGACAACAATGTGCAATCATCCGAACCCAACACTAGGCGGCGATCTATGCATAGATATAAATGTCAGCAGCCCTACATGCCAAGAACAGATGCATACTGGTAAGTAGCATATTCCTTCCATGGTCGCTAATTGGTTCATTCACACTCAAATGACAAACTCCTTCAGATCACTGGGCACACTGTTTGGAGTCCTACACTTTCGTTTGATCACAATATGCAGTCTTGATGTTGTAGTTATTCTTCCCTTTCTTTGGATTTATCAGACAGACACACCTGAAACAATAATTTGGAGGTGGAAAGGTCAGGACTTGGGATAGTGTCCATAATGACCATGATAAAGGTGGTCACCATACCATTCACTTAGATATATAACTCTATCCATGCTTCTGACACAGACACAGTAAAAATAACATGCCCTACCTCAATTACCCCATTCAAGCATACCACTAAACAATATTATTAGTATTCACATTTTTATCCTTATCTATAGCACTACTCGCTTAGTAAACAAGTCCGTTTCCGAGTACCACCAGCTGTACCAGTGGCAGACCCTGTCGCACCCACAGTGGACTGTGGGACAGATGAGTCTCTGCTGGATTTGGGAGGCCATCTGTGAGAGGTGGGGGATCAGAGGACTCTGGTCTATGGTGGAGACCCGCCTCCGCATCCTTTTGCTGGAGTTATGGGTGATTCACTTAGAGTTGAAAAACTTGCTGGCAGCCATTAAAGGGAGACTGATACAGGTTCCCACCGATAACACTCCTGCTATGTGGTACTGTAATAACCAGGGCGGTGTTGGGCCCTAGGCCCTGTACCAGGTGTCTCTGCATCTCTGGATCTGGTTAAGTCATCCAGGCATTTCACTGATTGCACACCACCTAGCAATATCTTTAAACAGAAGGGTGGATGAAATCAGCTGAAGATGTATAGCGGATCATGAATCGCAGATACAACCATAGGTGGCGCTGGATGTCTTACAGCAATGGGGAGGACCCTGGCTCGATCTTTTCGCCACCACTGACAAGTTTAATATCAACGCTTTTACTTGCTGCAGTTTCCAAGAAGGCTATCCCTACAAAGACGCATTGTGCATAAAGTTGAGCAGAGACTCCTGTACTCCTTTCCGCTGCTTCTCCTATCCTGAGTTCTGAAGAAGATCAGGAATGACCAGGCTGAAGTCATGTTAGTGGCTCTGGATTGAACCAGGAGAGGGATGCAGTACCCTGAACTTCTGGGCCTGCGCATCTGTTCTCTGATCGCCTTCGATCTCCCTTCCAAAGTTATTGATGTAATCTACAAAATCTGTGTATGCTTGCACTGGGATAACTTTTTGGTTTGGTGCCCGAGCTTTCAGATTGACCACTTGTAGGCCAAACCGTCATGTCCTATGTTTTTTTTGTCTTGGGCCTGGCAAGGACATGCAGTAGGCACTGTTAAAGGTTAGTTGCCAGCCCTCTCAACCATTTCACATGTGCTAGACCAGCCGTCCTTGTTCAAATCACTGATTGCGATGCATTTATTCAAAGTTTGCAACATGTATTTCTGCCAGTGCCCTTTGTGATGACACTGGAACTTCAATTTGATTCTCACTTTCCTCATGTCATCCCTTTCAACCCGATCCACAGTTGTCCAATGCACATCCCGACGTTAAAACCGATCTCTCTGTGTGAGTGAGCTTTAGACCCTCTCATTCCAGCTGCCTTATACTACCTTTTTTTCAAACAAACTGGTGTTCACAACTTGAGCTGCATTCCTGCCAAAAATTGTGATGCCTTTTGATTTCAAGCAAAACAGTACTTTTCTGACCTTCTTTGCTGTGCCTCATCCTTCAAAAGAATAGGAGAGGCTCTGTCGTTTAGACCTCAAAAGAGCTCTGAGCTTTTACATTGATAGCGTCTAGGAACATTGGGTGGACAATGCTCACACACAGCTTCACAGCACGTGTTTGCATGTGAAACGTTCTGTGCATGTGCTTTGGAGGTCATTTTGCAAAGGGGTTTTCTTCAACAGAAACCCTAGCACAAGATTGTCAGTGCTGCATGAGCGTATTCATCTTGACATATGCATATTTGCAATGGGATATGCAATAGCCGGACCTTTGAGCTGAGACCTATTGGCTCTCCCAATGCTTACTTTTGTAGTTTTGCCTAATGGAAGTTGCCTTCAACTTTGTTAACCCTTATTATTCTAGTGACCTAAACAAAATATTTATCCATTTGTTTTCTCTTGTATTGCTTATATATTTCCTCTCTGACACTAGGAGTCTACTTTTCTTCCACTGAGGAAACTTGAAGATTACATTCCCTTTCCTTATACTACTGAACATTATATATATATATATATATATATCACCCATGAGTTGATGAAATAAATAGCAATTTGAAGAAGCTTGCCTCTGGAGTGCTATTTTGCTGTCTGCGTGCCTTTCTGTTCGGTCAGCACATTTAAGACGGGCTGGATCTATATATATATATATATATATATATATATATCTCTTAAACCACCTACTGATTTCAGTGCAGCGTGTCTCAGTATCGTTTTTGATAAGCTGAAACACACAGATTCACTACTTGAAGAAAAGATTGTAGAATTAGATCCCACACACAGTGCAGCTGCTACTGATGAACCAGAATACCAAGGTGCCACAACATTGGAGTTTTGGAAACATTTGGGATAGTACAAGGGTGCAGCTCTTGTTGACAGTACACAGCATTCACAAATGATTGTGACATGTCTGTACCAAGAATGAGCACACCAGACACAGCAAACGTCCCTGTAATGATTGTCGCAATTGAGCCTTTCCTCTCACCTTACAAAATACTATGTTCCACATATAGAAACCATTAACCAACTGTTAAAGAAAATTGGATTTACTGCGTAAAAACAGCAGTAATGTATGCAGTTAATGTTGAGGAAACATTGTGTGTAAATTAATTACTACTTTGCAAGTTGATCAGTAGTCATTAGTTAACCAGAAAACATCCATAACAGTAGTAACAATATAATATTAGTTCAGTGTTATAGTGTTAAGTGGACACAGATGATATACTAAAGGCCCCGCCAATAAATGAATGTGCTGATGTTGTAATTGTAAATACTTTATCACTTTGCATCACTGCACTTTCAAATTGAACTAATTTGTATTTATTACTACCACTGTTATGGATTGTTTCCTGGTAAATTATTGACTATCGAACAGTGTGAGACTGCTGGATTTTGCTTACGGGTCTTGCAGGAAAATTTTGCTTTAGCATGCTCTCTGTTCTTATAGAGCATCAGTTCCTACCATATTCCTCAACATCAATGTGGTCTCGTAATTCACAATACAAATCTTTGATATTTCAGTCAGTAGCACCCATCATTCCTCTGCAGGACCACTTTCAAGTTCCAAATGTTCCTTTTTTATCAATAGTAACCATCACATTTTTTTTTTGCCACATTTCAATCCCTTTTGCAAGTAGATTATAACTAGTGTGCTTATAATGCAAAGAAAAAGCAGGAATGGGGGCTCTAAAACAGGTAACAATTCCATATAATGCAAATTGATCCTGCTTTTTTAACCTTGGAACCCTGCACTACCCCAATATATCCAGCATGGTGTAATTATGATGGCTTACTAAGCTCCTGAATCTCCCCAGGTGTCGGACTCGATCTGGAATAAATGAGACTGCTCTCCTGCACTGATAGGTTGCACCAAAGCTTTTATTCCTTGCTGGTATATCCTGTGATGTAACGTCATGGAGCGCATTATAGCACAAACCCAGCGCTCTTACTACCTTTTTATCTGCACCCAGAGATACAGATAGCGTTGCTGTCTATTCTTTACCTTTTACAAACAGTAGACATTGTAGCAGTGTTGAGGAACAATGCCACCGAAGACGTCAGGTTGCCATAGGTGCTGTTCCTGCCGTTCCTGAGACTCTTCTTGAGTTTGCACAGCACCTGTCTGTTAGGACTGAATTTCATGCACACCTCTGGGACGGTTGCTGACCGCGTCTGTGGGATTCAGCAAGCTTCAGCATCTTCAGGTATGTAGGAGGTTGGGGCAAATTGATAGGGGATTCGGGTACCTTTGCCCAACTTTTAATGGATGTGTGTGTTCAATTTCTTTAGTTTTTCTTGCCAGCGTTTGGGATACTGGCCTGTGTAGGAGCTCAGTTGTCTCCTGCGGCTCCTTTCGTCTTTGTTTTTTTGACAATGCTATTAGTTGCGTTGTCTATGATTTTGTTAGTGCTCTTGAAAGTTTTTCCTCAGGGCAGCCTTTTGCCTCTGCCTACACAGTTTTGGCGCTTTACTCACAAGGATGAAAGCATTCCTTGGAACAGACTATGTTCTGTTGTAGCAGCAAGAGACAGTCTGAGAAGTGACGCAGTTCTGTCGCTTAATTTTCCTTCTTATTTTCTACATTAACATCACCTACTATTACCCCTTTTTTGGAAGAGTAAACCTTTCCTCTGGTTGTATTTCCTAGTTTTTTTGTCCAGATCAGGGTAACGGTGATGTAGTGTGTTGTTCATTCTGTTCCTTTTGCCTCCGTATTTTGTTTTCAGCATGGATATGCATGGCTGTTTGCCTTAATTCATCTATATAGCACACAACTTTTCTGTGTTTCTCCTCTCAACCTCCTTGGGTATATTGCTTTGATATTGATTCATAAGGTAGCTGCAGTTAAAAGTATTCATTAAAAGAATAAGCTAGTTATATTTGGTAACAATATATCTGTTTTTTTTTTTTTCTTTTTTTGTCAAATCTGTTTATTGGCATTTATAGTTTTTAAACATTACAGTAAATGCAGTATTCTATACAACACATTTGTTTGGTTATGTCTAGCATTCTTTCGTATGCAAAATAACATGTCAATTAGTCGCCACAACATTGCATATAAGTATCTCAAAGATTTAGAGTATGCGCCTGAAGTTGGCTACAATGTAGGGGAGTCTGTGTACCCCAGACCTGTATACAGAAATTATATTTATAGAACAACTGTAGAAAATCAAAACAAACAGCGGCATGAGCACAGATATACATATTTATGCTGATCCCCTTCCAATCCCCTCCTCCCCCTCGACTCCTCCCGCCCCCCACGCGTGCACGCACCTCCAACCGCAACTGTTCCTACATTGCAAACCTGTGCATCTCAGCGGACAATAGATGCAATACCAAGACAAGTGAACTGCCCGCGGTGCACCCCCATCTCCTATTGTGCCTATCTAATCCCCTGCTGTCCCCACACTCGCGAGTCTTTCTGTTGGCTGTAGGGCATTAAGCATGTGTTCCCAGTGCTCTGCAATAGGTTCCCTGCAAAGTCCCACCGTTTCTTCCCTGCGTATGGCAGTCCATTCCGCCCGGGCCCATGCCTGGAGGGATGATGTCCACGCCTGCACACTGGGTGGGTCACGTGCCTTCCATCTCTTCGTGAGGAGGCGCGTTGCCACTACCATCCCCAGATCTAAGAAACAGGACGACACCTTATCCTTGGGCGGTCTCTGGAAGTGATGTAAAGGTATTCAGGCCAGTTAAAGGGAATAGTACGCCCGGTACAGTTCCTGAGTATCTCACTAATGTCCCTCCAGTAAGTGCCCAGCCCAGGACAGTTCCACAGGAGATGGAGAATGTCTGCATCCACCTCTCCGCATCTGGGGCAGGACGCATCAGATCTATGGAAGTATTTGTTTATTAGTTCAGGTGTGAGATAGGCCCTATGGACGCTATAAATTGGATTTGTCGAAAGCGCATGTTTCTGGGGATACGCACCGGGCTTTTAAGGACTTTCTCCCATTTTTTATCGGCGAGTGCCCGTCCTAAGTCCTGCTCCCATTTGCCTCGAAGTGGGGCCAAATTCAGCTCCACGTGCGTCCGTAAGGACGCGGCGAACCATCGGACCAGGTGTCTACCCCTACCCATGACATGAAGGTATTGCATGGTTAGATGTTGCTCAGGCTCCTCCGTGACATCTCCCCACCTGGCCGTCATGTTTGCTATTAGGGAACGATGTAGTAAGAACCCCCCAGGAGGACACCCATCTTCGTAGACCAGCGTCTCATAAGGTGTCAGTGTTCCATCCCTGTAGAGGTCACCCAGCATCTGGACATCCGCCTCCTGCCACTGCTCTAACATGGGGCGCGTGAGAACCCGCTCGCCGCCCGGCAAACCCACTAAGGGCACCGCAGGCGCGTATGGGAGCACTTTTCGCGTGAGGAACAGTGCTCTGCGGAAGCATTTGTACGCTACCGCCAGCTGCAACGGGGTGGGTCGCTCAGTCGCCGTTAATGGTTGAAAGAGTTTAGTGACACGCTCCAGAGTGTATGGCGGCTCACCCGTGGCAGTGTCATCTCTCCCCCTATCTGCCAACCAGCGGGCAATCCATTGGAGCTGCGCAGCCAGATAGTAATGCTCGAAGCAGGGAGCGGCCAATCCTCCCCGGTCTGTTGGTAGGAACAATTTCCCGAGCGCCAGTCGATGCCGGGACGTGCCCCAAATGAAGTCTCGCAGGACCGTGTTAAGTGTGGAGAAAAAGGAAGCCGGTATAAATAAGGGCAGATTAGCAAAATAGTACAGGAGGCGGGAAAGCACGATCATTTTGGCAAGGGCCACTCTGCCCATTAGCGTCAGCGGGAGCGTGGACCAGAAGCATTTCTGAGACCTGAGCGCTGCCACCGCTCGTCCCAGGTTTCCATCAAATAAATCAGCCGGCTGACGACAGATCTGGATCCCCAGATATTTAAAGGTGCCAGCTTTCCATTGGACTCTCGTGCCATGAAGGTGGTACTCCGGATCATCTACCTCGTTGCTAAATGCATAGTGTCAGGACTTGCCTGCATTCACCCGAAGCCCCGAGACAGCTGCAAACTGACGCAGCAATCGGGTCAGCTGCTCCGGTATGTGCCCCACATCCCTCACGAATACCAGCAGATCGTCGGCATATAGTGATACCTGATGGGTGGCATCACCTAGGGGGATGCTATCTCCCAGGGTCTGTCTCATGGTCGCGGCCAGAGGTTCCATGGCCAGTGCGAATAGCAGCGGGGACAGGGGGCATCCCTGCCGGGTGCCCCTGCCCACCGCCACTGCTTCTGAGACATATTGCCCCAGTCGTACGCGGACTACTGGGTTTCGATATAGAAGGTTAACCATCTGCAAGAAGTCCACGTCCAGCCCATACCTCTCCAGCACCGATGACAGGTAGCCCCACTCCAGGCAGTCAAAGGCCTTTTCCAAGTCTAACACCAGGCACCCTGCTCTAGGCCATTAACTTGTTGCCTCAGCCGCCACCTTGAAATACCTCCTGAGGTTCAGGGACGTGGACCTCGCCTGCACAAATCCATTTTGGTCTGGGTGGATTAAGTGGGGGACCACTGGCGCCAGGCGCTCTGCAAGTATTTTTGCGAAGACTTTATAGTCAACGTTAAGCATTGCCAGCGGCCGATAGGAACCCAAGGCTGTGGGGTCTCTATCCGGTTTGGGCAGTGATACCAGGAATGCTTCTCGCATAGATGGTGGAAACGAACCTGCGTCAAGCGCTGCATTGTACAACTGAGGAATCAGAGCGCTAGGATTTTCCTGTTCGCTTTATAGTATTCAGCTGGCAGGCCATCTGGGCCTGTAGTTTTCCCTGTCGCCAGAGCCTGAATCGCATCTCCCACTTCCTCCAGTGCACGAGGGGCATTAAGTGCGTCTCTGTTCCTCAGTGGCTGTGGGCAGTGTAACAGAGCCCAGGAACTCAACCAGTACGTGACTGGGGCCAGTGCCACGGGCCGTATATAGCTGCTGATAATGATCAGTCAGTGCCTGATGTATTTCACATTGCGTGTAGACCATCTCCCCTCCCCCTGCACAGATGGCTCCTATCGGGGCACCGCGACCTGCCTTTTGTACTAACCAGGCCAGCAGCCGCCCAGCTCTATCTGCCTTGGCGTGTGTCCTGGCCGTGTGCGCCGCATATTTATGGCACCTTAGTTGTTCCGTAAGAACCGCATGCTTACCAAGGAGGTCGCTCAGCACGTTTGAGTGTCCGCCAGTCCCCTCACCTTCCCTCTCGTATCGCTGGAGTTCAGACTGCAGGTGTGTCAGGGAAGCAGACAGTGTTTTGCGGATGTTGCCTGTGGTCCCCAAGCAATGGCTGCTTTGTGCGCATCCTATTCCACCATGAGATCGCTTGCCGGCCCTGCATTCTCCTCGAAATAGGCCAGGAGGGCTGTGCCCAGTGAAGAGCGCGGCTGGTTGTAGCCTCCACGTGGGTACGAGAGGTCGGTCCGCCTCCCAGCTCATTTGGAACCATAGGGGCTTGTGATCGGAAGGTGTCCTACCCAGGTATTCCGACTTAGCCAGGAGCGGGAGCAGTGATTGGGAGCCAATTATTCGGTCTAAGCGGACCTGCAGGAAATGGACTGGCGAGTAGTAGGAGTATATTTTATCTACAGGGTGCTGTACGCTCCATAAATCATGTACCACCCAATGTGAGAGCCAGTCCTGGAACGCATTACTGCTGCAGCTCAGAACGGGGGAAAAGATCGGTCCAGGTGTGTATCCAGTACCATGTTGAAGTCCCCGCCAACAACCAGGGGAGGGCCACATACGGATGAAGGATGTGATTTAAGCTTGCCAAGAAGGATGGCTGATCCCCGTTAGACGCGTATAAAGACCCCAGCAGGACGTCTTGACCGTTCAGTCCCCCCCCGAACTAAGGAGTACCTCCCCTCTGGGTCCACCTGAGCGCCTTCACAAGCGAAGGGGACACCCGCCCTCACCCAAATCAGCGTACCGCGCAGAAAAGGTTGTATCATAAATTTCCCCCCTCCAGCGTCTGCGGAGCCTGTCCAATTCTACCTGGGTCATATGTGTCTCCTGGAGGAGAGCAATCCCCACCCCGTGTCGCTGCAGATAGGAGAAGACAGAGTAGCGGCGCGATGGGGTGAGCATACCACGGATGTTCCAGGTCATTATGTTAGTATGTGTCGGGACGCAGCGCAGCCGCCTGGGGCCAGGGGAATGTCTCAGACGGGGCCGACGGGTACCATCATGGAAGGGAGAATCAGTGTGCCGCATCTGTAACATGAGAACAGTAACGAACAGTGTAACATAGTGGGCGAATTCCCAACGGGGCATACGTCCAAACTTAAAATGGATCTACCACTTAGTGATGTGTTAACCCAGCGCAGTGGATATGTGGTTGAGTGTGCAGCCAATAATCAAGTTAAGATACACCCCTGCCTCGGGCCTTTAGGCGTCCGAGAGGTGCCTGAAGAGTGCTAGGGTGGAAAATGCACAGAGCCAGTGTGGGTCACCCACGGGGGAGCCCCTGCACGCGCCGAGCTTTCAGCGCCAATAAACCACGAGCCTGGAAGCACGCTTGCAAGACAGCGCAAATACAGTTGGCTAATGGCGCATAGTAGCAGCGCGCAGAACAATAGCTTTAAAAGGATATAAGCAAGGATATAAGCAAGAGAGCATTCAGAGACAGAAACTCCTGTCTGGTCGCCTTAGTTCATTGCTCAATCACACAATCTGGTCAGCTGTCTGGGGCGACACCACGGGCAGGCCCATGTCTTCTGACAGCACAGTAGATGGGGAGGACGAACCTCTCATGTCCAGGTCGCTATGTGGTCGGGAGTCCGAGCGGAGAGCGGTGCTCACCACCCCCAATATCGCAACCGCCTCAAGCGCCTCCTGCCGCTCCAGCCGCATCTTCTCTGGGCTAGGTGCACCCGGGCCCAGGCCTGCACCCCGACGAGTCCTTCTCCGTCTCCTTGAGCGCTGCTCCTGCCACCCGCCCTCTTCCGGGCCCGTGGGTCTCGTTCCTGACCATTGTCCTGTCTCCTCCAGCCAGTCCCAGACGTCCAATGGGGCATCAAAGAAGCGGGTTCCTTCCTTAGTAACTACACGGAGGCGAGAGGGGAACAGCAGGGAGTAAGGCAGCACCAGCTCCCTCAACTGTCTCTTTACGGCCATGTATGTGCTTCTCCTCCTCTGCACTGTTGCCGTATAGTCTGGGAAAAACATCACTCGAGTATTTCCCACTTTGAGATCACCCAGCTTCCTGGTTTCACGGAGCACCACATCTCGGTCGCTGTAGTTGAGACGCTTGAAAAGGAATGGGCGAGGCCGAGCTCCAGGCCGCGGATCCTGCGTTGGCACTCTGTGCGCTCTTTCTACCACAGAGTGCGGAGACAACGTCCCCCGAGGCAAGAGTTCCCGCAACCAGGTCTCTGTATCCAGCTCCGGGTCTTTCCCCTCTTCTCCCTCCGGCAGCCCGACCACTCGGACGTTATTGCGCCGAAAGCGCCCTTCTGCGTCCTGGACTCGGTCCTCCAGCACGTGAACCTTGTCGATTAAATCTTGTAGTGCTGAGGCATGGCTTTGCACCACAGGTTGCAGTTCTTGGACCGACTGACGTTGTGCAGCGACAGATTCCGACAGCTTACGATGGTCCGCGTGTAGTAGTGTGAAGTCGGAAGTGACCTTGTCTATCCGGGCTTCTAGGGACAGCTTGGTTTGCTTCAAAGTGGTTCCGATGTGCTCCACCGCCACCAGTACAGAGTCCATTTTGGCTGCCAGGACTGCCGCAGGCTCCATGCCGTCCCGTCTGTGTTCCTGCGCGGGGCCCAGGTCGCCTGCCGTCTATTGCTTAAGTTGGGATTTGTCCCTAAGCCTGCCCATCACTAACTGCTATGCCGTAGGCATCCACGCGCGGTGCCAGACTTTCGGGGGTTAGAGGAAGAAACACTTTGCCAACTCGGTTACTGCTTCGGCAGTGCTAGGAGGGAGCCATCTAAAGAAGAGGGCTGTGTCTGCCAGGAGTCGTGCCGTGTGTCCCAGGGGTAGTCCGCCGCCCACCCCGACTCCAAGGTTCTCATGTGCGTGTCCCCTCAGTCAGGAGTAACTCTCTCTTTTGACCTATACCATAGGCTGCCGGGGTTTCGGTAGCGTAGGGGAATGAGTCCAGCGCACCTAGCGCATCCCCAAAGTCCTGGCGCCTGCTCGCGATGCCAAGGTTATTACGAGAGCAGAATCCACCGGCTAGCACAGCACCTAAAATGGCGCCTAACGCAAAATGGCGCCCAGTCCTAGGTGTGTCCGGTCACCACCCGTCTGTAAGTGTCGACGAGGCCCGCCGCTGTGCCCCGATGTAACCGCCACACAGCCCAAGCGCAGCCGTCTCCTCCAGTGCGCTGCGTCTTCCGTTGTCACGCTCGGCGCGATGCAGTGGCACGCCGCCCCAATGTCCAGGGGTCCCCGGGGCCTCCCCTGCGGCCGACTTTGTCTCTCTCCGGGCCCCCCAGCGCTGGCAGCACCCGCAGGGTAGCGCCCCACAGCCAGGTCGCGGCACCCAAGGCTCAGCGCCCGGATCGTCACCCAGCGGGCCAGTACAGAGATCAGGATCTCACCCCTCGTCTTTCAGTGGACCACCGCAGCCTGAGGTCTCTATGGTCCGGGCTCCAAATCTGCCTCCTGCAAAGTGCCGCGGAAGGTCCCAGTGCGGCACCACGACCTTCTAAACAACGAGCGGGCACCCCCTGCCCTGCAGCAGGACCGCCGTGTAGGTGTCTCGGCCCGGTCCCAGGCCCCGCACCTCACCGCGCGTGGTCAATGGCGCCCAGCCGCTCCTGAGTCTTTGACTGCTTGACGCCTCCTCGCCAGTCGGTAGTCCGAGGGGCGTGCAAGGTCTCAGCTGCACAGCCTCACAGGGCCATGGGGGGGTCACCACATTGTCTCCCAGTGCTGTTCCACTTGCGGCCGCATGCACTGCAGGCTCTGCCGCCCAGATCCCGTCTGTCATATCCCAGACGCCGCCTGCCGCCTGCTAATATCCCTTGGAGTTCGCCTCAGCTCACTGCTCACCCCACCGGCCACGGGGTCCATCTGCCTTTTCGGAGGGTTGCTCTCGGCTCGATCTGTGGACATCTGGGGCCGGAGCAGCCTCTACCGCCTCCCAGCAAAGCCTCCGCAGCAGCGTGGGGGTCACCAGCGGGCGCCGGACCTCCAGGTACGTTTCGCGCCTTTGCCTGCAGGGTGGCGCCACCGCGGATCTTTCGTTTTCTCCGCCGCCCCAATCTGGGGTTCACTGCATTCCCGGGGCTCCTCACCGCTTCCCCACACCGGCTCCACTCGACTTGGGCACAGGTAAGCACCTCTGAAGGATAAATGCAGGAGATTTAGGGGCCTGCGGACGGAGCTCTAGCAAGTCGCGTCCGCCATGCTTGCTGGCTGGCCACGCCCCCTGGTAACAATGTATCTGTTGAATGTTCTACCTGCAGAATCACTCACTCAGCCACCTCACCTTTCTGATGAGTACTGTGTATTTAAGAAGGTTTCAAGTTAGTTATATGCACACCGTTTCTCTGACTTTGCCAACCTTTGCCAGGGTGGGAACTAATACCAGAGTCCTGAGGTAGCACCACATAAGGCTCTGTGGCATCACATCCGGCAAGGTACTGGCTTCCGTTTGGAGCTTTGACACACCTACCTGCATAGGAGAGTTTCTTATACTATATTTGATTCATTCAGCTTCCTGTGGAGATTCATGAGCAGAGGATGTGTACAGATAGGTTATCCCAAGACACATTGTTACAGCAAGTAAATGCAATATTTGTTTGGCAGTGTATTTTCCATCTTTGAGGAAGATCCCAAACACAATCCTGCTTAATCTAAAGTGATTTGGGCTAACAACACCAATGTGTTTGAGGTTTTCTGCTTTCATGTGCTCTTGCATCATTTTTGTTTCTTTTAAACTATGTTTCCTGAGGACAAAATGTGCCCTGACTTTCCTTGGTTGGGTTTCATTTTGCTGTTGCCTTACCTCACCATGCAGACTCTTTCTACGAAATACTCAACTTTCAGAGGGAATATTTCAAGAAACAATGGAAACAACAACTATGTGGCTTTTCTTCCTGATGCTTAGTCCATCAAGGACTGGCCATTTTCAAAATATATTGAATAGAAGTCTGAGGAACATGGAAAGGGTCTGGTTAAGAGCTAAGGAAGGAGAAATTCAATGTAGATTACCTTCTGGAGCATCCACTTCTGCCCCGTCACTTAGGGTGTCTCCCTCTTCTAAGAGAGCTGTGTCACCTTCTTTCTGCAATTCCTTGAATGTGCTTCCTTCTCCATCTCCTCCAGATCCTGGAGATGTCGTGATCACGGTCTCAACGGTGGATGATAAGATCCACCTGCCTGCTGCATGAAGTTTTCCTCAGAGAGTTTGACTTCAACAACCTCAGCCTTCTTTCGAGGTCCAAGTCACAACTCGGATTGAGGAGCCTGCTGCCCAGACTTGTAAAGAGTATGTGAGGCAAGAGATGCAGAGAAATGGAGCCTAAAAATGACCCTCATTACAGTTGTTATGTTGTCGGCAAGTCTCTCTCTCACTCCCAGTTCTGAGAGGAAGATTATGTAGATCTTCGCTTAAGCGCACTGGTTTATGATCTGATGTGTGTGATTTACTTGTGGCTTCTCCTAAGTCATTTCCATCGTGGATCTCACCTCTCAATGACCCTTTAACCTTTCATGAATGCTCAAGATCTGTAAGGAAATGCAACATACACATTGCTTCTAAAGTAGGGTGGACCACATCATACTTCCTTTGTAGAAAGGTTGTTAAATAGCCTTGATCTTAAGAGGGTTTATATTCTTACTGGATAAGACCAACAAGAGCAAAGAGATTTATAAGCCCAAGTAGCTCTTTGTAAATTATGACTCTGTCCAAACAGGTCTAGCCGCTTCTAAACAGACCATAACAAGATAGCTAGTTTCTTTTATTGTTAATTGTTGTGAAAAAGCTAACGCAAGTCCTGACTTGTTCAACATAGGGCTCATTCCATAAGGGAGAAGACAGCAACTGCTGCTTTAAAGCTTTGAGGAGAAATTACCCCATTCCTCATAGCTGTAAGAGGTTGCTTCTGGAAGTTCAGTCCATATGTTTGTGAAGCATTATTGTTTGGATTCAGACTCCAAAAGAGATACTCAGGTGGGTAAGTCAGGCTTCTCAGCAAACACAAGGAGAAGATGGACAGAGCACTGAAACTTTTCAGTTACTCACCCCCAGTCACAGATCTGGGTTGAATTCATCATCGTTCTTTAGCTCACTTCGCTACCCCAGTTCAGACCCAGCCATATGCAAATCACTCTTGACCCTGTGCCTCATGGGAACATTCCAGCTCGCACTGCCAAGCTAGGTCTTCCGTGGACCGGAAACTAGCATCCTGGGATCGGTTTTGGGGGTAACACCCCTCATCAGCCAGTCTTGGTTGAATCCAGTTGCAAAGTGAGCAAGGGACTCATGTCTGGGCACACCCTGCCAACTTAGGAAGAACAAAGAAAACACAAGGATATGATGGACAGAGCTCTCTCAGTTCGGCTGGACTGTTCCCATGGTGAACAGGGTCAAGACTGATTTGCATATAGCTGGTTCTGAACTGGAATGGCATGGGGAGCAAAAAACAATGGTTTTAGGCACACATCTCTGTACTGGGGTGAATGTTGACATTGTGCAGTATTCTGTCCATCAATTGTTCTTTTTGCATTTGTCACCCCAAGTGGGACGGGCATGCCCCGACATGGGTCCTGTGCTCTCCATGCCACTGGAGTCAAGCTAGCTTGGCTAATGAGGGGCGATGCCCTGAAACCGGTCCCAGAATACTTGTTTCCAGTCCAGGGAAGAGTTGGCCTGGCAGTTCAGGCTGGACTGTTTCCATGGTGAACAGGGTCAAGACTGATTTGCATATGGCTGGGTTTGAACTGGAATGACATGGGTAGCAAAATAAAACAGTGGATTTAGGCCCAGATCTCTGTACTTGGGTGAATGTTCGACATTTGCAGCATTCTGTCCATCAGTTGTTCTTTTTACATATGTCAGGCTTCTCTTCATAAAGTATTTAACAAAAACAGTTCAACCTGTGGCCCCAATCGTGCTCTTAATGTTGAGCTATCTTGTTACTCTGTTGTACCTATAATGAATTTCAGAGAGAGTCCCATGTTAATGAAGGACGTTACATGTAATCGTGTTTCTAATAGATAGTAGTAACTGCATATTCCTCATATCTTTGTACGCCAGACTATCTGGCAATTTCTCAGCAATTTCTGCGTGTGTCGGGAGGTGCTGTTGTGCGGCTCTGCATCTTGTCTGCCCGACCCCGAATATGATGTCTGGGCCCTTACATAGCTGCTACCTTGGCACACTCAGTTCATTTCTTTCCACGCCTTCTGACACAGATCCGGAGCTCACACCCACAATTGTTTCCGACTGTTTTCTCAAATATGTCTTCAATGTGCAAAGGACCGAGTTTAAACAGTGTTAGAGTTGAAATAAATTTTAATTATGGACTCTCAAAAGGCCTGGCTGTGTCTGTGCTCCTCAAATGATTCATCGTAGTGTGACAAATGCATGAATCTAAAAGCCATCCGAGATCGCAAAACCAAGTTGGCAGAACACTAACAAAAAGTTAGAAAGGCTGATTCCCTTTAAAGTTATGAACGTATTCTTGTTCCGGAGTGCAATCCTATCACCGATATTCTTCGAGGTCGAAGTCATCAGATAAGCACAAGAAATTCAAGAACGGCTCCCCTTTTTCCTGCCAAGTTGCGCGATACCTCCAGGTACCTCCATGTGGCGAACCATGCCCCCTGTCTTCAGAACCAGCTTTTGCCCTGGTTCCAATGCAGTCAGATTTCCTAAGTCCATTGACGATACTGCAGTAGATACATAAATTCAAGGATTATGTATTGCAGCTGGATCCCTCAGGAGCCCCTCGGTAAAGACCCTAGGGGACCTACAGACGGGATACTTCCCACGGACCTCTCCCCGGTGCCAACTGTATCCTTAGACCCAGCTTCCTAATCACCCCAACTCATGGACTGGTGCCACTTCTAATGCTCCTTACAGCGTCAAGACCGCTGTCAGAATTCCGTGCATTGACACAGCAGGCCCATCCACTAGTTATTTCAAACTCTGAAGCAAATCTGCTGTGACCTCCTCTGAAGTCTGAACTCTCACGCTCACTATCCTACTCTCATTCAGAGATGCTTTCACTCCGTTATGATCTTCCTGACCTCGATGATGACGACAGTCATGTTTATGATGACAAAAACCTTTTTATTGACCCACAAGATGCCATGGGGTGGATACCTCTCCTACTCCAACCTATGCTCCCCGACCCCAGGCCTAGCTACTGAAGAGTGAGGCTCTTTTGCGAAGGTGACTAGGACAGCAGCGGTCCTTGGCGGTCAGCGTCTAATATCTGCGCCCAAAACCAGTATCCTTACAGGGATCATACAACTCGGACAGACAACACAGGAAACTCTCCTGCCACTTAATGAGGCCCTTACTGACACAGTGCTGGGCACCTTGACAAAACCAGGATCTTTCCCGCCAGTGAACTGCAAAATAGCAAAGAGACACAGACCTGCTTCAGATACCGCCTTTCTCCACCAACACCCCATGCCAGAAAGCATGGTAGTTCAGGTGTCTATAAACAGGGTGATCCTAAATGCATTATGGACCACCCTGCCGGATAGAGTCTAAACACAGAGAAAGATTTGCAAAACACATGTTCTCCTCCCTTAGACTTGTCCTCTGTTCAGTGAACTTTCCTCTTGGGTAGATACTCTCATGCGTTGTGTGACATTGTGGAGCCGATCTTTCCAATAGTCTCAAAAATTCTCAGGGAGAACTTCCAGCTTGTCATTCAGGAAGGTCAGGATGCCTGGAATTATGTAATTTGCTCAGGCTTCGACACTCCTGAATGCTTGGGTCGGGAAGTTTCGACAAGTGTGGTGGTTTGGCAGTGCCCTTGGATCCATTTGACTAAATGTTCTAGTGACGTTGAACAGTCCCTGATAGACATGTTTTTTGATGGCACACTTCTCTTTGGAGACAAGGTGGGCTCAGCAATAGAGTGCTTCAGGGAGTGCAAGGCAACTGTGCACTTGCTTGGACTGTCACAGTCTGTATAGCAGTTTCTCCCACAATTTTGCCCCTTTTGAGGTTTTAGGAAGGGATTTCAGCAGAGGGTGTGTTACACCATGCCTCAGCAACAACAGCCCCCCCAGCCTCTCTAAAGAGGCCTGGGATCCAGCTGCCAGCATCCAAACTGAGGGGCAATGAACTATCCAAATCCCTGCTCCTATCCTCCCATCACAGCAAAACTACTTGAAATTGCCCTCTGCAGCACATAATCACCAAGTAGGAGGCAAGATCACCTTTTACCATCCCAGATGATAGAGCGGCCATTGGGTGCTCAATATTGTCCAAAACGGACATGCCCTTCCTTCCTTTCCTCCCCTTCTGCCATGCCACTAACACAAAAATGCCTTCCGGATTACCACTTGTCTATTCTGCATGGGGAAGTTCAAGCCCTCTTGGACAAGAGAGCCATAGAAAGAGGGCCGACATCATAAGTGGCGACTGGTTGTGATTTCCTTTCCTCCACCCTATCCTGGATCTTCGTCCTCTGAACTTCTTTCTGAGGAAAGACAAGTTCAGAATGCGCACACTGGCCA